>NC_138137.1:23290097-23906170 GCF_964188305.1 Podarcis bocagei
ATTTCTTTTTACTATTTCAGCCAGAAAAGTATTGATTATAACTGCCAGGAGGGAAGATAATACAGTGGTACCTCGGATTAAGTACTTAATTCGTTCCAGAGGTCTGTTCTTAACATGAAACTGTTCTTAACCTGAAGCACCACTTTAGCTAATGGGGCCTCCTGCTGCCACTGCGCCTCCAGAGCCCGATTTCTGTTCTCATCCTGAAGCAAAGTTCTTAACCTGAAGCACTATTTCTGGGTTAGCAGAGTCTGTAACCTGAAGCGTATGTAACCTGAGGTACCACTGTACAACAAAGAAAATCTTCTGTGTTGCAAACAGAACACTCTGAACAACAACGAGCAACACGTCGGCTAATAATATACTGACAATATTTTTATAACACTATACTATTTCAAAATTCATAAACAGAAGACATATAATATGGTCATGGAGTCACAAACTAATAAACATCAAATTAATGTTCCATGAACAGGAATGGTAGGCGTGGTAAATCACTGTTAAAGATCACTGAAATGGAGGCAGAATGCCTTTCCAAAGTCCATTTCCTACAAATGTGAGGTGATGGGTGCTCCAAACGTAGCAATAGGGTGCTGCAAGCACAGCAGCAGACAGAACAGTTCTTCCAGGATAATGAACTGTTTCAATGATAATTTTTCATCAGCAAATTGATTGTCCCCAAAGGTACATCAAATGGCCATGGATCAGCAATCACTTAGAAGTGTAGTGAGCTTAGGAGGGAAGATAAAGCAGATACTGCTAAGTATGACAAGTGAAATTTTCTTAGGGTCCATCTGGACATGTATAGTTTTGTGGCAAGCCTCACAACATATCAAGGTACAGATCAGGATAAGGAGATCTTCCCCTCAACTAAAGTTCAGAAGCAGCCTGTTCTCTCCCCAGTTTGCAAGAGAAAAATGAATCTGCAGGACAGTGTGGAGTGTGCAGGACAGTGTGCAGGATTAGAGTGCTGGACTAGGACCTGGGAGACCAGAGTTCAAAGCAGCAATGAAACTCACTTGGTGACTAGGGGCCAGTCACTGTCCCTCAGTCTAAACTACCTCAGAGGGTTGTTGTTGAAAGGATAAAATGGGGAGGGACAGAACTATGTGCTCAGTATTAACTAACCATGACAACAACAACAGAGAGCAAGCAACACATTTAAGGTAACATGTAGTTCAACCAAATAGATGACACCTGCTGCAACATCTACCATCTTAAAAACAAAGTCTGCATATTTCCTCCCCCAAAAACCTACTTTTTAAAACCATATGCAAATGAAATCAAATGGGCAGACCAATCCTAAGGGGTGGGGGAGTGGCGCAGCAGAACCGCTGCCACACCCTAAGCCCAGCCACCTTGTGTCAGTTGAGGTAGAAAGCGGGTGGTTGATGTTCTGTCTTCAACTTCACCAGTTCCTGGCTGGTGTAGCTGAGGGCTTCAATGACTGGACCCCCTGAAGGACCCATGGAGCTCTGGATACAATGGACCCCAAACCACTGGTGACCTACCCCTGAAACACCCCATTTGGGAGCTATTTGCTACCATTTGGGAGGAGAACTGCCAACCATAGTTTTCCATCTCCGAGGGCAGAGTGCAGCGGTCAGCAAGGTTTGCCTCGCCTGGGCCAGTTCACTCCAGCGAAGATCCCTCTGGGGGCCAGATCGCACATGCACATGAGTGCGCGCAGCCGTGATTTCTGGCGTCTGCACAGACACAATTTTTGGCATCTGAGCATGCACAGACGCAATTTCCGGCACCGCAGAAGCGGGTCCCCATGCTGCGCTGCACCAGTTTAGTTCCGCACATGAGGACTTGCCAAGCTTGGTTCAGGGGCAGCTCATGGGCCAGTTAAACGGCCCCTGTGGGCTGCTTGTGGCCCATGGGCCTTATGTTGCCTACCCCTGGCATAGCGGGAGGGTGTCTCTGCTGCAGAAAAGCCACACACACCCCTTGCCTGGGGGGAGCAGTGTTCTCATGTCCCAGCAGAGAGGTATCCGAACCACCACCCCATGGCTAGCAGAGACACATCTACAGGGCATTCGTACCATCATCCTATAGCCATCAACATTTCGGGCCCTGAGGTAGGACCACACTCTTAATTAAATCTGATTTGTTTAATTCATTAAGATTTATCCAGTTGGATGGCAGCCCTAATAACAACAGTAATACACCAGTGCATCATCCTTAATTAATGAAATGAATATTCCTGTTCAAGGACAGGCATAAAGCTCAATAAAATATGTATATGCAATTACATCTATTGAATCCGGCACGCTTCAATGGGAGAGAGATACTAGTACCAATTCATTATAAACATCCAAGGCATTCAAATGCCGGCAGAACGCCACAGCCCTAGAACAAATTTACTTTTCTTCTTTTCGGTGACTAGGGCTATCAAGCTTATTAGAACAAGTTTTGCACAGTGCCTAGAAAATGGAGGTCAGAGACTGACTGGGGGTGGGGGTGGAATGCGGATAAAAGTAAAATGGAGAATTTGATAAGATCTTTTACAATGCTAAATACTTCGCATACACACTGTTTCGGTTAGATATAACTTTATAGGCAGCTTGTCTTATATAAGCATGTACACTTTTCTGAGCAGCTCTCAGTGCAATCTGGTACATGTCTACCCAGCAGCAAGTTCTTCTGAGTCCAATGGGGTTTACTCCCAGGTAAGTGGGGATGGGATTGCAGCATATCTCCAAGTTTCTGAAGATGGGCACCTTGCTATTTAATGTGCTCCTTGCAGAAAACATCAGCGTACCTGAAACAAATCCAGTTGCTGCAGACGAGCATTCTTTTGCCAAACACCTGATTTCCCCAACATTAAAAAAAAAAAAAACTCCCTCCAGGCTATTGAGAAGTATGAGGGTTGTTCTCCTTCCTCTTCCAGATGCAAAATTTGCAATTCTGTGTATTAGATTGCCTGCTGGCCTGACTGCCCCCCACCTCCCCCCAGGGAAAACCCACCACAAAGTGACTGTTGTCCACAGCATTTCAATCAGAGATGTTCTGTCCACTATTTAAGCCTTAGTTTTTAAAGCATTAGGCTGCAGCTGCAGCCAACCTGACCCTAGTCTGAAACAGGTGCTCTTACTTACAACAGACGATACACCTTCTTTCCATCTATTTGTTTGGCTCTGCAATTCTTATGCATCTCTTCCATTCAGGATCTAGTATTTATAGTCCCCTCTTTTCAATATAGGGACACCTTTCTTATAAGTAAGAAAATAACTTCACGAAGGGGGGGAACAACTCTAGGACTTGATTGACGGGAATATATAGAAGAAAATGGAGCAAAAACTATTATGTACAAGCTCTGAAAGTCATTATCGAGCAATATATATGCAGCATAAAGAAATAATGAAAATAAAAAAGTCCAGTGGAACTTATTTTCAAGAAAGCACACTGAGCAGAAGCAAGAAAGAGAGAGAAAGAATGTGCTACATAATTACAGCTACTATAAACAGGTAATCATTAAACTTGCCGGCTCAAAGGAAGCATGTTTCCATATACAGATCCACCTCCACAGGCAAACCTCCCCAAAACCTCCAGGAAAATCCTCGTCTCCCAAGAGCTTGGCAATTTCACCTGCAAATTCCATTTCCGAGTATTTTATAAGCAAAAGCAAACATGGCTCCTGTTTGGCAGCCTTTCATAAATAATACAATGATCTATTTCAAGCCCTTGTAATGGACCCACTTTGACAACTGACCAAGCCTATACTTTTTCCAGGGCTGTAAGGCCAGGACAGCTTGAGACTTTATCTTTAAGAAATAACAGCCCAAACCCAGAGAGCCAGACGCAAAAGTCATACATTCAGAAGCAATTCTTCTGAATCTTCCCACGTTTTCCGCACCAGGTTCTGAAGGGGTCCAATAACTCCCTAATGCTGAAAACCAAGTGGGCAAAACAACCCCTTTTGGGGAGATACCTGGTTGCTGCGGAATGGGGGAACTTTTCAACAGAGGTGAGCTGAAGAAGAGAGATCGGGATTTGCAAAGGATCTCTGGTCCCCAATGGTCTGACCACCAACAGCAGCAGCATGCCTCCTACTCGCCCGCCTACCGCCTAAAAATTATACTGCTGAAATCAACAAGGCGTCGAGGAACCAGGAGTGGAGTTTTTTCATGTGTGTGTGCGTAAGGAAAAGCAGAGTCCCTTTCTGTTCCTAAAAACAAGCCGCCGATTAGCAGCGCAAAGCCTAGGCGCGTTTACTCGGAAGGAAGCCTCGCTTTGTTCAACGAGCCTTACTCCCTGGCAAGTGCGTTTTCTTAAGGACCTTGGGATCGGGGGCGCCGCTCTCGGCTCCATCCCAGGTAGAGACTTGGAGCGGACAACCGCGCTTCTCTGGTGCGCCCACCTGGACGGCAGGAGAGACAGGTGCGCGCACGACTCTCTCCTCTCGGGTCCCTTTCCCCGCTGAGCCACGACCAAAAAGCGGAGCGACGGGGGCGCCGCCGGGTCCCCAGCACTCACCTGCCCTGCACCGACAAGAGGAGGAGCCGCCGCCGCCGCCTTCTTCCCAGGTCTGGAGTCCGGCGAGAGCGCGGCGCCACTGCGCCCGAGGAAGGAAGGGGGTGGGAAGGGGGCGGAGCGCCGAGCCCGCCCTGCCCACAAGTTCTTGCGGGGCCTGGAGAAGCCGCTTAGCTCACACGCCGCCCCGTGGCTTGGCTTCGCTGTCCGGGGTTCCTGGAGGGGCTCGACGGCGCTTGGGGGAGGAGGGAGGGAGAACACACACAGGTGAAACAGATGGACCAGATGCCGGACAGGTGAGCCCCCGATTTCTGGAAAGAGCCTTGTTTCCCCGACTGCTAGAGCTCAGTGAAGACTACCGAGCAGCGCTCAGTCCCGGAACCTTTTTTCAGCAGCCGAGGTGGAACCAAGAACAACGAGGTTGCTTCTGAGCGTGTGCAGAGCGTGGGCGCAATTGCGTCTGGAGTCAGTGGGAGGGCTCCGATCTGGCGGGGTGGTTTTGTACCACCTACTTGTTTTCAAATCACAAAATCGCAGAGTTGGAAAGGAACCCTGAGATTCATCTAGTCTATATATATAAAATCATCCATATGATCAGCATTTTGAGTGTGAGGCCAATTCCACCCAGAAACTCATTTTTGAAAACAGCTTCTCTCACACTGGAGGGAGGCATTATGGGTTGTCTTCACTCTTGCCCCCTATGCCTTCTTGATTCTTCAGAGCACCTGCATTAATTACAATTTTGGTGCGTGTTTCATGCCTGTATAAAACCTCTGGCAATCCAGACGAGCTGCTTCCTTGAATCTAGTACTTGTCAGCTGCAGAATAAATTGCTTTCGGCTATGGCCAAAGCAAAGGAAATATCATTTTTAAATGGAGGATTTGGCATGGTCAGAAGCGGTTCCCAAAATCCTACCCTGCAGCCCTCAACTAATGGCACAGATTCCTGTCTCCTTTTGTAAACGGCTTTCTAAAGAAGATGCTTTGTTTGTCCCAGTCACTTTCTTCTTTCACCACAAATTTAAATGCACTGTTCAATGCATTATTATTAATAATTATTGATTGTTAAATTTGTATACCGTCTTATACCTGCAGGTCTCAGGGCGGGTCACAGGACAAAAATCACAACATAAAAACACAAATGGCACAATAAAAACAAAAACAACTCAAGCAAAGCTGAAGGGGAGATGTATATGCGAAATGTTTTTACTATGCAAAGTAACTCTTCCACCCCCATTTGGCAAACTGATGTGACAAAGAGAAGAAATGAACTTAAGAGTGGGAAAGAGCAGGGTAGCAGGAGTGTAAAAAAGAGAAACTTGTTAAGTTGTGGGCGAACATATCAGACGACACAGCGATTCTTCAAACAGCTCTTCTTTATTCTGAGGCCAGAATTGAACTGAGCTGAAGGGCTCAGTCAGCCTGCTTATACCAGTACCTTGTTACTGTAACAACATTCTAAAACTATCCAATCACTGAACGTCACTTTCGATCCTTCATTTGCATAACTATCTACAGTATCCCCCTGCTGGCCCAGGGTGAGAACTTCAGTACATAAAACTGAAATTGAGGAATTCACCCATCCCTAGTAGTGAGTCTGGCCACTTGGGAGCCAGTGCTCCAGGTTTGCCACGCCTCGTTCCCCAGAGGTGAGGAACCAAGAGCCATGTTTCCTTCTGCGCAACCTCCCCGGGGCTGCATACCAGTGGTGGGTGTGGCCAGAGGCAAAAGGGGGCGGGGCAATACATACAAATTCTACTTTTCTACAGAAGGCTAGCTTCTTCACACTCACACATCCCGCTCGTCACCCTCCATCCAGGCAGGCAAAAAAGCTTTATTAGATTTCAAGGCACATTTTAGCCAGGCAAAAACACTGAGCGAGGGGACAAAGCAGGACTGGCCAGAGGTGTGGCTTGAGAGGGGGCGTGCCCTCGGCAGAGTTCTGAGGGGCAGGGAAAGAGCCCCCCCCCAGGCCTGAGGCAAAGTCGGATCTATAGGAGCAGGATCGGTGCAGTTGCATCGGGCACAGAGCTTCTGGAGCACTGCAGCTATGACATCCAACGGAAGGCGAGAGGCAGGGACGGATTTTGGCGTTGCACCGGGTGCCACTGAAATTTGAGACACCAACCCTGGTCCTTCCTTTGCTGCCCTGGGCCTGTTTCCTTCCTTCTTGTTCTCACAGATGACAACACAGCTGCAGTTGCTACTGCAATCAATCTGCCAAATACAGTGGTACCTCGGGTTACAGACGCTTCAGGTTACAGACTCCGCTAACCCAGAAATAGTACCTCGGGTTAAGAATTTTACCTCAGGATGAGAACAGAAATCGAGTGGTGGTGGCACGGTAGCAGCTGGAGGCCCCATTTGCTAAAGTGGTGCTTCAGGTTAAGAGCAGTTTCAGGTTAAGAACAGACCTCCAGAACGAATTAAGTTCTTAACCCGAGGTACCACTGTAACTGTGCCTAGCTCTCGCTGCCTACTGTATCTTAGCTGCAATTTTCACTATCAGCTTTGAACAGCAGTGACATTTGAGCAAGCTCTGCTTCGCCTTTTATTTTTTGCTTGCTTTAATTGTGCCCCAAATTCCTACGTGGAGTTCTGCGGAATATCTTTTGAGGAATGAAACACAACAAAATGCGCTACCTTTGACTGTTCAGAGGCGGATGGCAGGGATGTTGTTGTTGTTTGCACAAAGCGCAGCTCTTTAATGCTGTTTGAAAGCAGCAGCATACGGCAAGTATCGCTCCTCCATCTTTCATTTATTAAGGATCTGTGTGTGCAAGCCGTACTGTTTTTCTTCCCTGCGATACTTTGCCTGCTTATGGCCACGCTGTAACCTGAATAACCTCTAAAGAGAAGCCACAATTAGCTTTTCAAGGCTCTTGTCACTGCGGGAGAAGGAACTTCCCTCCCTCCCCCTCAGTCCCTTTCACAGGCTGTCAATTACCGACTAAAGTAGTTATAATTGCACCGTATTCTGCCACTTTTCACAGTACGAAAATATCATGCAATCACACCATGTTATTTAGCAGTCGGCACAAATGCAACCCCTGCAAGCTGAGGGACGCAGTTGTGTTAGCAGCACACAAGTGTATACAGTATCATCTATGCAAGCATCCTTTATCCTCTTTGCTCCCAGGGACTCTCTTCTCTCTCACCGCAAGGAATGCAAGGGCAAGCAGTTATGCTGCTAATGAAGATTATTTTTAATTCCCTTGACAGCTTGCTACCCCGATGTTGCTTTTACTCCAAGAAGAATACGCACCGAGAATGAAGGTCCTAACAGCAGGTGATTAGGCTGGCCTGTTTGGTACCAACAGCGAGAGGAAGGAAGCAGGAAAAAACCTTGATGTTGTGGATGGAATTACACAAAGCTCATAAGAGAATGTCAGGTAAAGACACTGGAACTTTACCCAGGCATGTGAATGACATCTACAGTGCCAAGGATGGACAAGACAGTTTCCCCACTGTTGCTGTCTCTCAATTCCCCACTTTTTTTTTTCTTTGAGAAGCAACACACTCCACCTGATCACACTCCCCTGGCAGAGAATTACTGAGCCTGCATTGTTCAGGTAAATAAATGTTTGGGGGTGAAAAGAACAGTCCTGAAAAACCAGTACAGTGGTACCTCGGGTTAAGTACTTAATTCATTCCGGAGGTCCGTTCTTAATCTGAAACTGTTCTTAACCTGAAGCACCACTTTAGCTAATGGGGCCTCCTGCTGCCGCGCAATTTCTGTTCTCATCCTGAAGCAAAGTTCTTAACCCGAGGTACTATTTCTGGGTGAGCTCATCTGTCCGGCATCTGGTCCATCTGTTTCACCTGTGTGTGTTCTCCCTCCCTCCTCCCCCAAGCACCTTTCCTCCCTGGAGCAAAAGGCAGTTTCCCCATTTTATCCTCACAACAGTCCTAAGAGATACTGAGTGAGTGTGGCTTCATGGCTACGTGGGGATTTGGACCCAGAACGCTCCAACCACTAGGCAAAGAATGACTAGAATAGAATAGTAGTGTTGGAAGGGATCCCAAGGGTCATTGGGTCCACTCCCCTGCAATGAGGTTTAGTTGGAATCTCCTATCATATCTTGAAGCCACTGGTTTGGGTCCTCTGAAGTAGGAGAAAACAAGGGGTGCCACGAATTTGTACCTTGGAGGCTCTTGAAGTGTTGGGGTGGGGTATGTGAATTACTTGTCCGCTTCTTCAAAGAAGAGCTGGGCGTTGAGGGCTGCCGAATTATTTGCAGATTGGTTGTCTACCAATAGGTGGTTTTACATTTCTAAATTCAAGGGGAGGGTCAAATCAAGAGCTAGGAGTTGGTTCATTGGTGAGGGTCAGATGCCTTGTCAATCAGAGAATGCCTTGTCAACCAATCAGAGGCAGCTTTGTCAATCCCAGCAGCAGGTATAAAAGAGGCCTGCCCAGGCCATAGGATCTATGATCCCTGACCAGTGGTCCTGTTAGCTAGGGATGATGGGAGTTGTAGTCCCAAACATCTGGAGGGCCGAGTTTGCCTATGCCTGCTTTAGAAAGCTGGTGACTATGTGCTCTGTTAGTATTTCTGCATACCGTATTTTTCGCCCCATAGTACGCTCCGTCCCATAGGACGCACCTAGTTTTTTTTGGGGGGAAATAAAGGAAAATTTTTTTCCCTTTATTTCCCCCCCCCAAAAGCAGGTCGGGGAAACAGAACCAGGTCGAGGAACAGCGGGATAGCGGCGCTGCGCCTCCCTGCTGTCCCCTGAGCTTGTGGGGCTGGCCGATGTCTGCCCCGCGCGAGGGGCGCTCTGCATCAGGGCGCCCCCCCTGCGGGGCGGCAGGCTGCTATCCGCAGCATGGGGAGCCTTGCCGGGAACTCCTGCAAGGCTCCCCATGCTGCGGATGTCTGCCTGGCACGGGGGGCGCTCTGCTTCAGGGCGCCCCTCGTGCCGGGCAGCAGGCTGCTATCCGCAGCGTGGGGAGCCTTGCCGGGAACTCCTGCAAGGCTCCCCATGCTGCGGATGTCTGCCCCGCGCGAGGGGCGCTCTGCATCAGGGCGCCCCCCCTGCGGGGCGGCAGGCTGCTATCCGCAGCATGGGGAGCCTTGCCGGGAACTCCTGCAAGGCTCCCCATGCTGCGGATGTCTGCCTGGCGCGGGGGGCGCTCTGCTTCAGGGCGCCCTGCCCGCCGAGCAGCAGGCTGCTATCCGCAGCCTAGACATCCCTGCCGGACCTCCCGTAGGGCTGCGGATGTGTTCCTGAAGCCTGGAGAGCGAGAGGGGTCGGTGCGCACCGACCCCTCTCGCTCTCCAAGCTTCAGCAAAAAGCCTGCATTCGCCCCATAGGACGCACCCAGATTTCCCCTTCATTTTTGGAGGGGAAAAAGTGCGTCCTATAGGGCGAAAAATACGGTACTTAAAAGAGCTTAGTGATTCCTTATTTTCTCCATACAGCCTATAAGTCATTTGTGAATCATATGGGTAAGTTAACAAGGGGCTGTGGAACTTGTCTGCACTTTTATTTCCACTAGAGGGAGTGCTTGCTATGCCACATGGTTTCTTGTTCCAAATTACTGCTCTCGCATAATGTCCTAACTTCCTTTGGCTCCTTGTCACCCAGAGTATAGTCCTCTGGGGGCTTGCAGTGTTCTGAAGTAGGCAACCTTTGGAAACAATGGGCACCCTTTAGGATAAAGAATACCTGACAGCTGAACCTACATCAGGAGAAATGTTGGTGGCAGTGGTTCTGTTGGCTGGTTAAACCCGGATGTCAATCTCTGCAGGAGAGAGCTACATCACTGCGGTGGCGTGGCTGTTCATCTTACAGCACACTGTCTTCCTGATGTCTCTGTTTTAGCTGACTTGCCTCATGGCATTAAAATGCTTCTGTCTGAATAAGCAGCACTGAGGCAACCTGGTGCAAAGGACAACAGGGGTGTGCCTTTTAAGAGTTGCGTAGAAGGGGGCATTGCAGCAGGTGCCGCCTCTTGTCAGAATGATCTCCCCCACAACTCTTAAAGTGACCCTCCTTTCCATGAGCAAGACCCTTTGGAGGGTTCTAAGCAGAGGCTGGATGGTCTGGACCATAAAGAAGGCTGATTGCCAAAGAATTGATGCTTTTGAATGATGGTGCTGGAGGAGACTCTTGAGAGTCCCATGGACTGCAAGAAGACCAAACCTATCCATTCTTAAGGAAATCAGCCCTGAGTGCTCACTGGAAGGACAGATCCTGAAGCTGCGGCTCCAATACTTTGGCCACCTCATGAGAAGAGAAGACTCCCTGGAAAAGACCCTGATGTTGGGAAAGATGGAGGGCACAAGGAGAAGGGGACGAGAGAGGACGAGATGGTTGGACAGTGTTCTTGCAGCTACCATCATGAGTTTGACCAAGCTGCGGGAGGCAGTGGAAGACAGGAGTGCCTGGCGTGCTCTGGTCCATGGGGTCACGAAGAGTCGGACACGACTAAACGACTAAACAACACAAAGCAGAGGCTGGATGGTCATCTGTCATGGATGCTTTAGTGGAGATCCCTGCATTGCAGGGCGGGTGGACTAGATGGCCCTTGGGGCGGGTCCCTTCCAACTCTACAATTCCATGACCGCAGTACCTTCACCATCCCATCAAACATAGCAAATCATCGAAAGGGCTCCTTACTCCCCCCCATCCCTTTTGCTGTATGCACATCCAACTCCCACCTGGGCGATTTAAAACATACCTGAGGTTTATCAGTATGTCGAGCAGGGCAGCAGCTGTGGAAGCACACTTGCCTTTCATTGATCAGAGGCAGATTTAGGGGCTCTTGACCTCAAATTACACTGGCTGCATAGCCTAGAGCGTGCTGCAACTATTTTGTACATTATTATTATTATTATTATTATTAATGATAATATATGCCTCACCCATCTGGCTGGGTTTTCCCAGCCACTCTGGGTGGCTTCCAGCAAAATACTATAATGAAATAATTCATCAGATATTAAAAACTTCAGATGCCTTCCGAAAGACAGATAGTTATTTATTTCTTTGACATCTGATGGGAGGGCGTTCCACAGGGCAGGCACCACTACCAAGAAGGCCCTTGACTGGTTTCCTGTAACCTCACTTCTCACAGTGAGGGAACCGCCAGAAGGCCCTTGGAGCTGGACCTCAGTGTCCGGGCTGAACGATGGGGGTGGAGACGCTCCTTCAGGTATACTGGGCCAAGGCCGTTTAGGGCTTTAAAGGTCAGCACCAACACTTTGAATTGTGCCCGGAAACATACTAGGAGCCAAGGTAGGTCTTTCAGGACCAGTGTTATGTGGTCTCGGCGGCCACTCCAAGTCACCAGTCTAGCTGCCGCCTTCTGGATTAGTTGTAGTTTCCAGGTCACCTTCAAAGGTAGTCCGACGTAGAATGCATTGCGGTAGTCCAAGCGGGAGATAACCAGAGCATGCACCACTCTGGCAAGACAGTCCACAGAAGGTGAGGGGGGTGCCAGATTCTGGTGCCACACAAGGCGCTGCTGAAATTTGAGATCCCAACAGCAACAGCTGTGATGTGCATCTTGGAGGATAGATCTGCCACCTGCTGCCTCCTTGGCAGCACTGCCATCCCACCTGTACAGTGGCCTCTTGACAAATAGGAGGCACTGCTGGTCTCTCCTCCTCCCTCTTCTCAAAGTAGATCTTTATCTCCTCCTTGTTCCTGATGTAGATCTTCACTCACCCCTTTTTCCCTGGTAGCAGGGTGAGGGGGGTGTCATTCTGTGATTCGCCTCAGGTGCCAAAATGTCTTGGGCAGGCTCTGTTCTTATGGGACAAAGCTCTGGATAGAGGCATGTACTTGCAGACCAATCAAGCATTTTGGATAGATCTGGATAGCCTTTGCTGTGGCCTGAGAGAGCCTAGCATTTCCTTCTTGCCTTTGGCTGCTCATGACAAATTGACACAGCAGGTCTTGGGAATCAGCCATCGCTATGGAAACAGCCTTGATTTGGAGAGATAATTTCAAATTGCCACTGTTAATCTGCAGTGTGCTAATTAAAGCCAAATTTTAGAATGCAGTTTACGTTTCATTTTCAAGCATCCCCCCCCCCCCACACATTCAAATTACTTCCACATTTCAGACATTTTCCAACAAGGAACGTATGCATTTAGTATATGACATAAAGAAATAAGGCAGTCTCCATTTAAGGGGGGCAGAATGCATTTCTAACAGTCAGTTATACATAGGTTTGTGGCACTGTGCATGGAATTAAATATGAGCCTCTATAACAGTTAGCAGAGGTGCTTTTTGAAAGACATACCATATTTTTTGCTCTATAAGACTCACTTTTTCCCTCCTAAAAAGTAAGGGGAAATATGTGTGCATCTTATGGAGCGAATGCAGGCTGCGCAGCTATCCCAGAAGCCAGAACAGCAAGAGGGATTGCTGCTTTCACCTCTTGCTGTTCTGGTTTCTGAGATTCAAAATATTTTTTTTCTTGTTTTCCTCCTCCAAAAACTAGGTGCGTCTTGTGGTCTGGTGCATCTTACAGAGCAAAAAATACGGTACTTTTCATGTGAATGGACTCCTCTCCATCAATATCCACTTTGGTTATCTTCCATGTTGCGACCTGCAAAAGAAATGTTTATGTTAATTTATATTTCAGTTCATATGCATGTTTATGTTACTGTTTTCTTACATTATCTGTTCTGTCCGTAGTTAGTTGAAAACCTCAATAAACAATTTAAAAAAAAAAAAAAACAGGTAGCAGAGGTACTCCAGTGCAATGGCCCCAAACCCCTTTGGTCTTAACCATTCCTCCTTTACTTGTTACTCATGGTGCTGTGGGTGAAACCGCAGTGCCTAGGACTTGCCGATCGTATGGCCGGTGGTTCGAATCCCTGCGGCGGGGTGAGCTCCCGTCGTTGGGTCCCAGTTCCTGCCCACCTAGCAGTTTGAAAGCACCCTTAAGTGCAAGTAGATAAATAGGTACCGCTTTATAGCGGGAAGGTAAATGCCGTTCCCATGTGCTGCGTTGGTGCAGGCTCGCCAGAGCAGCTTCGTCACGCTGGCCACGTGACCCGGAAGTTTCCTCGGATGGCGCCGGCTCCCAGCCTCTAGAGTGAGATGAGCGCACAACCCTAGAGTCGGACACGACTGGCCTTCGAGCAGGGGTACCTTTACCTTTACCTAGGAAAATGACACCTGGATTCACCAAGGCTGAACCTTGCAGCCTGAACCCATTCCAAAGTTGCAATCATACTCTAAAGTCGGGATTTTGTAATGGCGTTCACTGCAGTTGCCTCCAAAGATTGATGCCTTACTTACATATCCTTTCTTTGCAGGAGCAGCAGCAGCTAGCCTTTCTGTTCCTCAACGCCCCTTCAGAGTCTGGTCTTCTCCAGTTGATTTCCATTCATCATGATCCATGGATAAACATCTGATAGAAGGAAAAGATGCAGCACACTAGAGCAGGAAAGAGTTAGTAGGCCTACAGGCATTCCACAGATCAGATCCAATGGCTCAGGAAGAAATTATAAACTGGGGTGTGCTAGGCTCCGGATTGGTCCCTTTCGCTATAGAAGCTAGAAAGGGGACCCAGAATGTGCTGCTCCGTACCACGTTGTCCTCTCCTGTTCATCTTGGCCCTCAACTCTATGGGCATTGCTGTCATTTCCTTCACACAGCTGCCGTGTAAAACAGCCTTGGGCTGTTATGTTTCCACACTACAGGCATTTAGAAGCTGCTCTGCACTTTTGTACAGTACTTTCAACACAGTCATGGTGCCAGTGGGGAAGAGATTTCTGCCTTATGGAAAGGATAAGGCAGGGTACTGAGAAAGTGACACAAACGGACACCAACCCCCATTTTGGAATGTTTTTGGCTGCTGAGCCTGTCTCAATTTATGTGTATATTAGAATTGCTATTGCTGCATGCATCCCTGAGTGATGCAAATGCACCAGAAGGGCAGGAGATAGGTTTTCTGAAATAAATAAACTAAATAGGAGCTCTGGAGCAGCTGCTCCTGATTTGGAGATAAGGATTAGGATGAAAGACCCTAATTTGGGCCCTCGTAGGCAGCCAAATCCGTGATTTCAAGCGGATCAGTAATCAGGAGTTGCCAGATTCTTTCTTCTATAGCCCTGTCTTTCCATTGCCGTTCTTCCAGCATAATTCTGCCGGTACTAAATCAAATGTGCAACGTAAAGCTGCAGTAACAAAATGTTAAATCAAGCTGGGTGAGTGGATGCTTATCCAGTGGAAGCAGCTGCCAAAAACGTGGTATTTCATCTCGTCTTTCATGCATAGTAATGAAGGCTGCACTAATCCCTGAAATCAGATATTTCACGAATACCTTTTAAAGATGCACACAAAAGAGTTAAACAGAACTCGAGGCCACAGATTTTTTTACAAAAAATTCTAATTTCTATAATAAAGGGATATCACAAACCGCCATTGCTACTGTGAAAAAGACCGAAAGGTCATTTTTTATAGCATTAAGTCTTCTGGGTTACCAATCCTGAAACAAAAATATGAATATGCATTTATAATCTTTCTTCCCTGTGCATATTTTATGTAGATCTAGAACAATTGCAGAAATAAGCCTTTCCTCCAGGTAGATGCTTTTATCCAAGCGAATTAGCAACCTGGGCATTTTATGGTAACATGCATTATGGATAGCGGAAGACGTTTGAAAAGGAGCTCTTTGTTTAAGTGGCTTGGTAAGGAGCCACACTGCTGGTTCACAGCAGGTTGAGTTTCTGGGTTTGCTTTTATTGTGGAATTGATGTGAAATTTGAGTTTGGCCAGCCTGGCTGAAAAGGAAAGGGGAATCAGATAGGCGTTGCAATGCAGGGAAGCTGTACTGTAACCTTTGCCCGTGTCTCCGTGTTATACAGCCGAAATGTGAATGCTGGCTTTGAGAGGCTCAGCGCAGTCTCCTGCAAACTTTAAATGTTGTCCAGCCCTGACAAGGACAGACTTCAGTGGAAATGAGAAGCAGCTCGTTGGATAGCATGCACAGGCAGTGCACATGTAGAATAATGTGTGCACATGGAATTCTTGGGCACCTCTTTCATGCCTCTTCTTCCCTGTACTAAACATAATCATCATTTTCTTTAATTTTTATGCATACCTTTTCCATTCCCTTGAAGGTGGAGAGCCAGGAGCACCCAGAATCCTGTGTATATCACTGTGCACATGGGTTCTGCATTGGGGCAAACTGTGAATTGAATGTGATATTTCCAAAAAAAATGCAACTTACATACAAAGTTTATTGGGAAGGAATCCTGCAGTTACTTTTCTCTGATTTGCAAGTGAATTAACCACAATAACAAGCTAATCCCTTTTAAGCAATAGGCCATTTATTCCCTTGGACTACCTAATTAAAAACTAAACGCCATCAGTTCGCGATATTTGTGAATTCTCCCATGCATCCTTTGCTTATACACCAGAATTGCTTTGCCTTCAAAAGCGTCGCTCTAGCAGCAACAGCCCCTAGGTGGCGCTCCATCTTAAAACAATTTATTTGCTGACATGAATCAGGTATAGAGTAGGGGAGCTATACAGTTCTCTTAACATGGGAGAATTCAGCATTTGGGGGCGGGGAGGGGAAGAAAACAGTTGACAAAAACATATCAATAAATTCAAATGAGACAAAAACCAACAAGTTACTAAACAGATGATAAATTTGGTATGGCAAAAGAAATAAGGTAAAGGTAAAGGACCCCTGGACCAGTCCAGTCAAAGGCGACTATGGGGTTGTGGTGCTCATCTCGATTTCAGGCCAAGGGAGCCGGTGTTTGTCCACAGACAGCTTTCCAGGTCACGTGGCCAGCATGACTAAACTGCTTCTGGTGCAATGGGACACTGTGACAGAAGCCAGAGCACAGGGAAACGCTGTTTACTTTCCTGCCACAGTGGTACCTATCTATCTACTTGCAGTGACATGCTTTCTAACTGCTAAGTTGGCAGGAGCTGGGACAGAGAAACGGGAGCTCACCCCGTCGCACGGATTCAAACCACCAACCTTCTGATCGGCAAGCCCAAGAGGCTCATTAATTTAGACAATAGCGCCACCTGCATCCCACTCGCAAAAGAAATAATCTAGACTTAAATACATATAAATACAGAGCAAGAGGAAAGTTAACAGACAAAATAATTCCAGATGCACAGAGCCCCAGCAGCCTGGCTTAAATGTACTGCAGAGCCTGTTCAGGAGTCTAGAAATCACCTAGGACTCAGCTACATTGACAAAGAAAAGGTGCTTTATATGCGTTATATCACAGTGGAGTCCCATCTTTCGCCAACGTGATTTCCTTTTATGAAGTTTAGAACAAGTTTTCCTGAAACGATTTTTTGATGTGTCTAGATCCAGTTCTAGATTCATCATTCCTCCAAAGGAGACTAACAGCAGTAAAGGGGAAATTGCTGGGGAGGGCGAGTCCTCTTTCCCCCCAGGCTCCTGGAAGTTCCAGCTGCTGGTGGTACTGGCCTTGTTGCTATGGATCTCTATACTTTCAGTTACCTTCTTTTCTGCTGGTGTTGCGGGGCAGAAGAAGAAGAAGAAGAGGAGGAGTTTGGATTTGATATCCCGCTTTATCACTACCCAAAGGAGTCTCAAAGCGGCTAACATTCTCCTTTCCCTTCCTCCCCCACAACAAACACTCTGTGAAGTGAGTGGGGCTGAGAGACTTCAGAGAACTGTGACTAGCCCAAGGTCACCCAGCAGCTGCATGTGGAGGAGCGGAGACGCGAACCCGGTTCCCCAGATTACGAGTCTACCGCTCTTAACCACTACACCACACTGGTGCAGATAGCTGCATCTTCTCCCAATGGCATCCATCTCATCATACAGGTGCCTACCCCAAAGGGATCAGACACAGGGCTGGCCCAATCATTGAACAGAGTGAGGCAGCCGCCTCAGGCAGCCGATTTGGATGGTCACGGAAGGGCAGCAAGGTGCTAGCTGTTTAATTCATCATCATTATTCATTGTGTCTGTGCCTAGGCACTTGTGGGCTTTTCTGCCAAAAGAACTTGGCTAGCCTTGGGTACAATCCAGGTGGCTTGACAAGGAGTGCCATTTGCTGCTCTGCCTCAGGCACCGAAATTTCTTGACTGGCCCTCAGCAGAAGACATCAGAGTTCTAGAACTAGAATTAAAGGTTAAAACCCTTTAAAAGGGACCCTTTCCCAAGGAGTCTGATGACCTTAGTATTACAGCCTTAGAGTCAGCTCATTTTTGCCTTCCTTCACTTTTGTTCTTGCATAGAACAAATAGCGCAATACAATACAGACCATGAAAAATATATTCCTTAAAAAACCACACACACATCAACAATGAACCCGTTGTATAGCCTGATTAATGCAGGCCCATGCTGTAGCTCTAGGCTGCTTTAACATTTTGTTACGTGAATGAACTTACTTACATGGGAGTCATGGGTAAGATGGTAAAGGGGGGGGGGAATGAGCGAGAACTTCCCTAAACATGGTGCTAACAATTAATAGCCTTTTCCCATTTTTTAGATGCTCCACTGACCGAAATACCTTGGCAGACAAATATAGGTCAACAATGTGAAAAGGTCTTAAATGCTGTTATATAAAATCAAAGAATGGCCTTTGTGAAGATTGGATGAACAAATATGGGAGACTGATGTAAGGATGTGAAATATTTTAATGAGTGCCACAGATCCAGCAAAACAGCAGTATGGAGGGAGATACAGGAATAATTTTAATAGCTTTATTTCTGTGTTAACGTGATACGGTTCAGCCTGTGTATTCTTTAATACTGCACCCCTAGAGAACACAGAACGAAGTCCCATTACTCTCGGCCAGATTTACTTCCAAGCAAGCTTATGTAAGGTTCCCTGATTTAATACTAGATGAATGTTGCTTCTTCATAAACCAAATTGTGTGACCACAATTAAGTATTAGGACCGGGAACATAAAAGCCCTGCTGGTTCAGACTATAATCCCACCCAATCCAACATCCGATTCTCACAGTGGCCCACAATGTCTATGGGAAACTTGCATGCATGGTTTTTACAAAGCAGGCAAACCGTCTTGTCCTTGACAAACTGCAAACATTAAGTACTGTGAGCAAAGGTTAGCAAGGTATTTGGACACCACACCCAGTTACCAATATATTAGCCACCCGTAATTCCACACAAACACACTGTCGTGCTAGTTATAGTTGAGCAGTTCATTGTCCTCCCCTTCAGAATCTTCAGAATTATAATCTTATCATAGTACACGCCGAAAAGGTTGATAAGCATGGCTTGCACCGCTTTCCTTGGAAGTGGGCGCCGTGACTGTCTGGTTGCTGAGCCAACTGATATGATGGCTCAGCAAGAAGCTGCAGGCCCCTTGAGAGATATACGGTACAGTGCTAAAGCAAAAGCAAGATCCTACACCAACAGTGAGAAAATGCTTGGTTTTGTATTACAGATGCAAGCCAATTTGCCTCTGCATTGCACGATCTGTCACAAACAATTGTGAAATAATTTTGTTTAGTTTTTGGTCTACTTTCTTCAATAAGCAATATGAGCAATAAATAGGCTCATTGGTTTTATATGTGCCATCCATTAAAAGAAAATTCCAAGTCTTTGGATAACATGAAGATAACAAGCAGATTAGATACCTAGGAACATAGGAGACGGTCTTAAGACTAAATCAAGCCAGAATTGTGGAGCCAAACTGGCAGGAGCTGTCAAAGGTTCCCAACTATAGAGTTTCCCAACCTAACCTGGAGATTTCAAGAACTGAACTTGGAGATCATCTGCATGCGCAAGAGAAGCACTAAAAGTGAGCTGTGGTACTTATGTGTCTCGGGCATATCATAATAAAAACAGAGGAGCAAAATGACCACGCTGATTATTTACACGTAGTACTTGAAAGTCTCAGAAAAGGTATGGTGGGAATGCAAGAAGGTTAAAGAATATTGGGAAATGATATATAATAAATTGAAAAAAATGTTGAAAAAAAAACTTTTGTTAAAAAACCAGAATCTTTCCTGCTTGGAATTTTAGATCATGATATAAGAGAGGGAAATTGGAGATTGTTTATGTATGCGACAACAGCGGCAAGAATTTTATTAATACAAGTATGGAAAACAGAGAAAACACCAACAAAGGAAGAATGGCAAGCTAAGCTTATGGACTAAGCGGAACTGGCTAAGCTGACAGAGGATACATGAGAGAGACAACATCGATTTCAAAAAAGAGTGGGAACCATTTATAAACTATATAAAAAGACAGTATAAAGATTTGGACTCCGTGGCAGGTTTTGACTAAACTTTCACAACTATATGAGAGGCAAAATCAGCAGGATATAGAATTTGTTTAATAAACCAATACAGAAATACGGGGAAGCCAAGGGGGGGGGGAGGGGATATATATATATATAAACAAATTTTCCACAAATCTTAATTGAATGTTATAATTTGAAAATCCAATTAAAAAAAATTTTTTTAAGAGAGTCTGAGAAAAGACTGCAAGGATCAAATGCATTAGTCCCAAACAGATGCTGAATGTAGTTCCATTGACTTCACAGCTCTAAGCCCTGCTATGCTACAAACCCAAGCTTATTTTCAAAAGCACCTCAATGGCTTGGGTCAAATAATAATTTATTATTTATACCCCGCCCACCTGGCTGGGTTTCCCCAGCCATTCTGAGTGGCTTCCAACAAAATATTAAAAATACAATAAAACATCAAACATTAAAAACTTCCCTAAACAGGGCTGCCTTCAGATGTCTTGTAAAAGGAAGATAGTTGTTTCTTTCCTTGACATCTGATGGGAGGGTGTTCCACAGGGCGGGTGCCACCACCGAGAAGGCCCTCTGCCTGGTTCCCTGTAACCTCACTTCTCACAGTGAGGGAGCCACCAGAGGGCCCTCGGCGCTGGACCTCAGCTTCCGGGCACGATGGCTTTCTGGCTGAGTTGAGAATTCTCTGCTGGAGTCCTCTGGTCCCCTTGCACGACTCTGAAAAGGACTGCAGCCCACTTGACGTTTGACATTTGCACTACTGGAAGTTTTGCTTCCCAAGCAAAGAGGTGTTGGGAGCAGGGAGAGGAGTCTGGAGCAGGTCTGCAATGGGAGGCCAAAGCCCCCTACTCATCCCTACATCAGGATCTGGGAAAGGGTGTAAGTCAGCGGTGGAGCATCTGTGTTGTCCACAGATGCCAACAAGATCAGTCTCTAAGACTGGGTAATACCCCTGCCTGAAACTCCAGAGAGCTTCTGCCAGTCAGTGTAGCCTATACTGAGGTAGATGGACCAGTGGTCTGACTGGGTATAAGGCAGCTTCCTAGATCTGTGTCTGCTAACTCCTTAAAAAAAAGCCAAGTGTGTGAATGACCCTACGTGCCTAATTCGTTCCACGTATCCTGGCCACAGTCCGAACCGGGGCACTGCAGTGTGGATAGGCAGACAAACTTGTTCTAATTAACTCCCCTTTATTGCTCTATGTTTTCACATAGAAGAGGCTCTGAACCAAAAGGCAGCCACCTCCCCCGCCCCCAAACCGAGTTTATTTCCAGAAACTTCTGTGCTGGTACTATTGTGGGGTCAGCAGCTGAGGTGTGCTGTAGCATAGTGGTCCTCAGTGGATGGTCTGTGGACCCCAAGGGGTCTACATAAACCACTAAGGGGATCTGTGGCACTTACCTGTCAACTGTCAGACATCCCATTTTCTGGGGGAGGGTTACTCACATTGAAAACACGGTCCCCCAAAACAGGGTGTTCAAGACAGTTGATGGGTATGTACATTTTCGGGTGCCATACTCTCACATGGGAGTGCAGCCCAGAAAACATGCAGCTCTGTTTTGTGCTATGGCATGTTAGAGGGTATGGTGGCACCATTAACATAACAAAAACTACGACAATGGTACCTTGGTTCTCAAACGCCTTGGTACTCAAACAACTTGGAACCCAAACACTGCAAACCCAGAAGTGTTCTGGTTTGCAAACCTTTTTCGGCGGAAGCCAAACGTTCTCCGTTTTGAGTGTTACACTTCCAATTAGAGTGCCACACTTCCGTTTTGAGTGTTACGCAGAGTTCTGTCTGTTTTTGCTATTTATTTTGCATTTTTGTTTTTGCAGCTTTTCCTGTTTTTGTGACTGTGTGGAACCCAGTTCAGCTATTGATTGATTGATTGATTGATTGATTGTGTGACTGCAGCACATTGTTTATTGCTTTCATTTTATGGATCAATGGTCTTGTTAGTAAAATTCATGTTAAATTTCTGTTTTAGGGGTTGTTTTTAAAAGTCTGGAACGGATTAATCCATTTTGCATTACTTTCTATGGGAAAGCGCGCCTTGGTTTTGGAATGCTTTGGTTTCGGAACAGATTAAGTTTGAGAACCAAGGCACCACTGCACAGAGATAGCAACATTTTCAAAAGTAGGGGGTCCATGGCATGGTTTCAAAACGAAACAAAACAGGGGGTCTGCAGTACTTAATTGGGAACCACTGATGTAGCACATTTTCCCTGGTTGTTTGGCTTTCATAAAGAAGCCAGAAATACCAGACCCTGAAGGCTGTTTCAGTGCTGCTTCAGCAACTCATTTTGTACACCAGTCGGTATCTATCTACTCATTAATTACATTCACTCCTTCACACTCCGTCATCTGATCCAAAAAAACTATGTCCCATAAATATACAGGTGATAAAAGGGTTCAGTGAATCTTCTTGCTTTTCTAACTTGGCTGCAGGGGTATCTTTTCATAGGGAGGAGACCCACAAGTGATTAGTAGCTTGAGAGCTGGGTTTAGCTGTGGGACATATGCATGTCTGGAAGTAAAACTGCAAAAGTTCAAATCACTGCTTGTCCATGCAACTAACTCCTCCACCAGATATTATTTATTTGCTTGAATAGTTGCTTGAAGTAGGAACTCTCTACAATCCAATAGCTGCTGGTTCTCTTTGGGTTCCAAACAGTGCCAGGCCTACCATTAGGCAAAGTGAGGCAGCTGCCTCAGGTTGCAGATTCTAGATGTTATATGGGGCCATAGCTCCCTGAGCTAGCCTGCTCCCCTCAAGAGTGGGGAAGATGCCGTCCCTCTGGTGGGAATGAAAAGGGTCACCTTGTCCTTTGCCTCAGGCAGCACAATGTCTTTATCCTGCCCTGCTTCTGTATCTCTGCCCTGCCTTTGCAAACGGGCACCTCGCCAGTTGCATTCAGCTTTTGTCAGTCCCATTCTCTCTGGTTATCTTGATAAATTTGTTTATTCCTAACCCTGCAGCTGACATAATGAGACAGAGCAATGCATATCAAATGTACTGTCAGGAAAAGGGGGAAAAACCCCATAAAAAATAGTAATCCTGCATTCATTATGGAGATAGCCTTGTTGGGAAATTACAGTAATCCTTAATTTTCCAGAGTGCTGGTTGGGGCCATTTCTATGATGCAACATTGTCATTTCATATGCAGCTGATTCTAGCCATGCAAGCTAACCTTTCCACTCACTAATATATTCAAACATCTTCCCCAGCTTTCTGCAAGGAATCAAATTGCACACAACATAGTGAATGTGGATCTATAGACTCCCTGCAAAGTTTCAGACATCAGATTCTTATTTTCTGTTTTAATTTGTTTTGTTTTTCCTTTATAAGTTGCTTTGAGACACGTGAAAAAGCAGGGCATAATTTTTTTTAAGCAAACATCTGGAATAGCATGATGTTTCTTGTTTTAAAAGCTCAGTCCTATTTCGTACTATTTAAAATAAGATCCTGTAAAGGAAGTGTCCTTATTCCCACACCCAACTCCAGAACCCACTTTTTCAATACGCTTGCCAAGGTCTGAATTTTTTCATTCTCCAGTCCCTTTAAAAAGTTATTTTCAGGGCTTGCTAGGCCAGGCTAAAGTTGCTATGAGGCAGCTAAGCTATTTTTATTGATGGTATCCATTATTTAATTGGTTACTTTGAGGCATGAACCTTGTTAGAGTTACCGCATTTTTCGCTCTATAAGACGCACCAGACCACAAGACGCACCTAGTTTTTGGAGGAGGAAAACAAGAAAAAAATATTCTGAATCTCAGAAGCCAGAACAGCAAGAGGGATCGCTGCGCAGTGAAAGCAGCGATCCCTCTTGCTGTTCTGGCTTCTGGAATAGCTGCACAGCCTGCATTCGCTCCATAAGACGCACACACATTTCCCCTTACTTTTTAGGAGGGAAAAAGTGAGTCTTATAGAGCAAAAAATACGGTATGTCATTGGAAGTGTTAGAAATGAAAATAAGTAATTGAGGGCACAGTCCACTCACTTGGGAGTAGCTCCACTGAACACAGTAGGATGTTCTAAATATAAAGGGTTGCATGGCACATTGTAAAATGTAGTGTTTTGTATTTATTTCAGATCCTACAAATGGAGGCCTCTGCAGTTGCACAGCTGAATGTGATTTTCACACTGCACATTAGCACAGTGTGTGTGTGCGTGAGAAACAGATTTGTTCTTTTTAATTGCTTTTCTGATCCAAAAAAGCCGAGATTAAGAGAAGCCTATGTTGGTTCCTCTTTAAACAAAATGGATATGAATATGAAAACACAGGGGGGAAAACAATCTGATGCACAAAGCCAAGAATAGCCGTCCTTTCCTAACTGAAGCTCAGGGGAACTGCAGTAAGTTGCAGGCAATTATAAAAAAATGGAACAGGAGCACAGCGCCCAGCAGTTTATTATGCCTTTCCAGGAAGCAGCAACCAGGGATCATTGATGACTACAAATTAGATGATAAAGTCATTCAGATCAACAAATGATTGAGAGTAGCCTGTTGGTCTGAAAGTCTAAGCATAAAACGAGCCCTATGGCAGTGCTATGCCTGAATGCAGGCTTCCACAGGTCTTACTTCAAAATATTGCTTTCAATTATGATGATCTTAGTGCCCTCTGAAATAATTATAGAATACCATTGAAGACTGCTGAGCAATCTATTCAGTTGGCGCTGGGGATTTCAAATAAGATGGTGTGACTGCCACCAGGCCTCTCAATTTTTGTTATATAAATTAAGCCCTGTGTTATAGGGACGCTGCCATCAGGCATTAGTAGTTAATGCATTTGTTACAGTACTTTAAACCACATGAGAGCACTGTTTGTCTAGTGACCTAGCCACCTTGTTTGAAGCTTCTTTGTCTAAGTTAACTCCACGCTTAAAAGCAGAGCCCTTTTTCATTTGCTGTTCTCTCCAGACAAGATGTTTGCTACTTCTCTTTCTTAGCTCCACTCATCCTATAAACAGCTCCTGCATGAATAAAGCCTTTGAACTCCAGAAACTAAGTTGAAACAACAGAACATGTCTTTTTTTTTTTTATTGCCATACAGATATACGAGCTAGGTTCATCTTACCTGTAGTACATAAATTTCCAGGTTGACAGAACTTTATACCTCCCTGCTACTTCAAGATGAAAACCCAGATGTTACATACTCAGTTGCTAGATTCTGCACTGCCATGATGGATATTAGTCGAAGGATGGTTTGGGCCACAAACTAGGTCCAAAATGCAAGACCTTTTAACTGTGCCTGTTTCTATCTTTTTAAGTATGTATGATATAATCACCTTTTAATTGCTAGTTTTTATTCCTTACCTGTTTTAAGTCTTATGTGTTCAGTTTATCCATATGCTTTATCTTATGTTGGTCTGTGACTGAAATAAAAGTTTGATAGTGATACTGTAAGTGATTACTCCAATCTAATTCACCCAACCTGCAAGGTCTGCTAACAGCCTATTACACTTAATATCAAATTGCTGTGGAGATGGATGCCAGTGCCTGAAGGCCAGTTCAGAACGCTTTGTATGCTTCCATGCATATGCAGAACACCTACATGTCAGGGCAGTGCCATGCAGTTCAAGAAAGGGGCAGAGAATATCACACCCTCTGCTTTTCATCAGATGAAAATAGGCAGACGTGCCAACTGATGCTGATAAATGTGCTTGTGTATAAATTCCCTAGCACACTCTTCAATAGCGGAGACATTTGCTTTAGGTATGCTGCCAACTTCCTACAATTTAATGTTGGTGGGCCACACCAACAGCAGTGTGATGAGAGAAAAGAGGCAAGTGAGCAAGTGGCGCATGTGGAGAGCAGCCCAGGCGACCTGCTGAGGAAGGTGTCTTTGAAGGAGGGTGGGATGGGATGCACTTGAGAGAGTGGTTTGGCGAAGAACTCTGTGAGGCACCATGTTAATTGTCACTTCAGAGAGGATAATAATAATAATAATAATATTATAATAATTTATTATTTATAACCCGCCCATCTAAAGGGACGCGGGTGGCGCCGTGGGTTAAACCACAGAGCCTAGGACTTGCCGATCAGAAGGTCGGTGGTTTGAATCCCCGTGACTGGGTGAGCTCCCATTGCTCAGTCCCTGCTCCTGCCAACCTAGCAGTTCGAAAGCACACAGTGCAAGTAGATAAATAGGTACCGCTCCAGCGGGAAGGTAAACGGCGTTTCCGTGCGCTGCTCTGGTTCGCCAGAAGCAGCTTTGTCATGCTGGCCACATGACCTGGAAGCCGTACGCCAGCTCCCTCGGCCAATAAAGCAAGATGACCACCGCAACCCCAGAGTCGGCCACGACTGGACCTAAAGATCAGGGGGCCCTTTACCTTTAACCTGCCCATCTGGCTGGGTTTCCCCAGCCACTCTGGGCGGCTTCCAACACAACACTAAAATACAACAACCTATTAAACATTAAAAGCTTCCCTAAACAGGGCTACCTTCAGATGTCTTCTAAAAGTTTGGTAGTTATTTTTCTCTTTGACATCTGGTGGGAGGGCGTTCCACAGGGCAGGCGCCACTACCGAGAAGGCCCTCTGCCTGGTTCCCTGTAACACCGCCAGAAGTCCCTCGGCGCTGGACCTCAGTGTCCGGGCAAAACGATGGAGGTGGAGACGCTCCTTTAGGTATACTGGACTGAGGCCGTTTAGGGCTTTAAAGGTCAGCACCAACACTTTGAATTGTGCCCAGAAACGTACTGGGAGCCAGTGTAAGTCTTTCAACACCGGTGTTATATGGTCTCGGCAGCTGCTCCCAGTCACCAGTCTAGCTGCCACATTCTGGATTAGTTGTAGTTTCCGGGTCACCTTCAAATGTAGCCCCACATACAGTGCATTGCAGTAGTCCAAGCGAGAGATAACCAGAGCATGCACCACTCTGGCGAGACAGTCTGTGGGCAGGTAGGGTCTCAGCCTGTGTACCAGATGGAGCTGATAAACAACTGCCTTGGACACAGAATTGACCTGTGCCGCCACTGACAGCTGTGAGTCCAGAATGACTCCCAGGCTACGCACCTGGTCCTTCAGGGGCACAATTACCCCATTTAGGACCAGGGAGTCCTCCACACCCGCTCACCTCCAGTCCCTCCAAAACAGTACTTCTGTCTTATAAGGATTCAACCTCAATCTGTTAGCCGCCATCCATCCTCCAACCAAGAGTTCGCCCACTCCCCTGACGTCGCATTGAAAATTAGCAGTGAAGAGTTGTTTGGCAGAGTTGTGAGGGAAGGAGGTGGGATTTGGGGTGAGCTGTGGGTGGTGGGTGGTGGTGGCGAGGGGAGGAAAGGGGGGGGAAGGAAGGTGATAACAAAGGATTGAGGGTTGGTGAGAGAACCAGCAGAAGTGGCAGCCCCTAGTATAACACAATAAAAAGAAATCATTTAAGCTGCCTGTGACATTTCCTAGGGATGTGCCAGTTAGCACACAAATAGTTTGATGTCAATTTGTGTTCAAATAATGTAAGCCAAAATTACATATTAGTAAAAAAAAACCTTACAAATGTTAGGCTGGTAACTACAGAATCACCCAAGATTGTGTTTATATGGGTTTGGTTGGGATCACTCATCATAAACATACATACTTTCCTTTGACTTCCTTACATAAATATTTGAATATTTTATCTTCGTAACACCAGCCAACATCCTGTTCTGATTCTCAAGTGAGATTTCTCTTTTCTCGGTTTCACCATGAAACATGATAATGATGTTAAAATCCTCAACAACTGCCTCAGTTGTTTTTAAAACAACGGAATTATAGGATCCATGTGTGTCCAAAAGGCCAGTATTTATTAGCAGTTTCTAAGAAGATTTGTGCATGATAAATGCTTGGTCAGCACAAGAGACAGTTCTGATGAAGACTAAACAGACTTCATAAGAATAGTGGAATAGCACAGGAGCTCAAAACTCTTGCAGTGTGTTGTCTACAGAGTTGTTATGAAGGCAGCACAACAAAAATTCAGGCCTACCTCACTTGAAAACAGAGTGGCACAGAAACTGCTTAAAACTGCATCTGTGTGACAGATGCACCCTATGGCTAGCCATTTGTATGCAGCAGCTTAGCACACAAATTGGATGTCACCATACCAGGGGCTTCTGTGGAGCCGCCATTTTGATTTGCCACAACCTCAGGGGACATTGCAGCTGGCTACCTGGGGCAGTCTCCTTGAGGGAATTTCATACTGAAAAGCTAAGGCTATCCCTTCCACTGTGGTTTTTGTTGATGCACATGTTAAAGTCTCTCAGTAAATGTGTGGCCTGTGTAATACAGTGGTGCCTCGCAAGACGAAATTAATTCGTTCCGCAAGTTTTTTCTTCTTGCGAGTTTTTCGTCTTGCGAAGCACGGTTTCCCATAGGAATGCATTGAAAATCAATCAATGCGTTCCTATGGAAACCGCCTTCAGACCAGGTCCGGGGACAGTCTGTCCCCTGACCTCTTCTGAAGGCTGGGGGGGGGGGAGGAAGGGCTTTTCTTCAGAAGGCTGTTCCGAAGGCTGGCGGTGGGAAGAAAAGCCCTTCTCCCCACCTCCCGCCCCGCAAGCTCCGGGGACAGGAGGGCTTTGCTGCCGACCGCCAGCATTTTAAAAGCCCACGCTGTCCCGGGGCGATTTTAAAATGCTGGCGGGTGGCAGCGAAGCCTCCGCTGTCCCAGGGGCTTTTAAAATGCTGGGGGTCGGCAGCGAAGGCTTCGCTGCCGCCCGCCAGCATTTTAAGATCGCCCGGGACAGCGGAGAAGTCTCCGCTGTCCCGGGAAGGCAGGCGGGGGGGAGCAAAGACTTTTGCCCCCCACCGGCCTTCAGAAGAGGTCCAGGACCTCTTCTGAAGGCCGGCGGTGGGCAAAAGTCTTTGCTCCCGACCGCCAGCATTTTAAAAGAGGTCCCCGGAGATTTCCCTATGGGCTTTCTTCTTGTGAAGCAAGCCCATAGGGAAATTCATCTTGCGGAATGACCCAAAAACGGAAAACTCTTTTGTCTTGCGAGTTTTTCGTTTTGCGAGGCGTTCGTCTTGCGAGGCACCACTGTACTATTTAGTGGAGCCTTTTAAAGGAAAACCTGAAAGTTGTTGAGCTATTTTTTTACAAAAAACAAACCACCCAAGAAAAGCACAATTTTACGACTGGTCTAAGATCCAGGACAAAGCACTGCCTCTTACACACACACACACACACACACACACGCACGCACCGGACGTCAATTCCGCCTTTGAAATCCCAGTCAAGGAAAATCTGGACATATGGCAGGCCTACTTCCTCCACTTTCTTCTTTAGCTGTATTGTAGGCACCAATCTCTATGGGAGCCATGGTGGGCCTCACCAGGTCTCAGCCAGCCTCGCCAGGCCTACCCACAGCCATGGCAGGCCCCGCCAGGCACTCCCATGGCTACAACAGGCCCCACCAGGCACATATATAATTTACTTACTTATAATCTTGCATTGGTTCACAGCAAAGGCAGCAGTAAAAATTGAACAGGCAAAATACAGTGGTACCTTGGGTTAAGAGCTTAATTCGTTCCAGAGGTCCATTCTTAACCTGAAACTGTTCTTAAACTGAGGTACCACTTTAGATAATGGGGCCTCCCGCTGCCGCAGCACCGTCGCACGATTTATGTTCTCATCCTGAAGTAAAGTTCTTAACCTGAGGTACTATTTCTGGGTTAGCGGAGTCTGTAACCTGAAATGTCTGTAACCCAAGGTACCACTGTACTTACATTGTATAACAAGCTTCAGGCATGCGCCTGGAGCAAGTGGAGGCATGTCTGCATCCATCTCTGGTCAAAGGAAGAGAGAGAGGAACAGGAAGCACTATATGCTCCTTCCTCTCTGGGAGAGGAGGGGAAGTGACATCACACAGAGCCCTCTCTACCAATTCTATTTCTGTGGTCTGAGCGTCAGCAATTTCAGCTCTGTGGTTGTAGCCCCTTCTCATGCTAACAAGCATTAATATGCATTTGTTAGTTCGGGCTGCTAATCCCTCACAGACTTGACCTTTGTTAATATTATAGCTTAATTGTATTTCAGAAACAGATAACATCCTACTTTATGATAGCAATACTTTTGCAATGCCGTGATATCCCTGCAGAGGAACTTTTATAGAATTGTCATAAATGTTGCCTAGGAACATAAATTACCTTGCGAATAAGCTTCAATCTCAATTTGCCAAGCAGCCAGAAGAATCACGCTTGCCGTGCATGTCACTGCTACCTCGTGCATTGAGTTGGAATGTGGCCTCTGCATGCATGGGGCGAATATGTCCCTTGATGCTGCCCTAAACAAGCACAATCGAGGCAAGCTATCTCTTTGATGAAAAACAAAACTTGGATTATTTTTACATATTTAAAACCTTCCGCTACACTGATTGCCCGGAATAGCAGGAATGCAAAAAGAAACCCAGGCAAAGTTGTAGACCAGTGCCATTTGGGCTTTACATTAAGATTTCCTGCATATTCAAATAGAGAAGTAGTCTTCAGCTGTCTCATAACTGGGACCTTCCTTTAACTCAAACACGTATCTGTTTGTATGACAATAGTGCTGCTGTTGAAACCCACCTTAGAGCCGACTGTGAACCAGTTCTGGGTCCCAGCTCTCCAGCTGAAAACCAGTGATCTAGTGCTATCACTCATAGCATGGTCACAACAAGTGTTTAAGCATGCGCAGAGCAAGAACCAAGTGTGGTGAGCAAGCTAGAGCAACCTTTCTCAACCTTGGGTTCCTAGATGTTGTTGGACTACAACTCCCATTATCCCTAGCCAGCAGGCCCAGTGGTCAGGCAAAGGGGCAGGCTTTGGTATTCTTTCAAAATATGGCGCCCTGTGCGAGGCCAAAACCTGGCACCCCCAAATAGATCTTCTCAATTATGGGTCTTCTACATTTTGCGCTTGCTCAGCTCAGCGCCATGTGCGGCAGAACCGGCCACGCTGCCTGAAATCCGGTGCTGTCAGGGATGATGTGAGTTGTAGCCCAAAACGTGTGGAGGGCACCTTGTTGGCAATCCCTGAATTAGAATCTTAGAAAGCTGATTATCAAATTCTCCAAGTGAAGGCTGTGCCATAAAATATCATCGAAAGTGTAACCGTATAGGGAAATCTGTTCTTTGGAGACTTACTAGAACCAGCATGCACACAAACACAAAGGTGTTATCTGAAAAAATACAAGAAAATCCCTAAAAGCTAACAACCTTTCAAATCTCCATTGGGAAGGACCTTGCAGGGTGTGATTCATCGTGAAGGGTGTGACCCCAAGAAATTATCAGTTCATTTGACCTCAGGGGTGTGGAACTTATTTTACTGCTTTATAATTGCTTGTGTTTATGATTGCATGGACATTGCCCATTCTTAATAGCTGCATAGCATGACCCTGGTCCATTTTTTCCTGCTTGTTTCGGGCTTCCTTTATCAAATATAAAATAATTAAAGTTGAATCTAACTGAGGATATGAGTATGCAGTTCTAGAATCATTCCCATGCCTTCCCAAGATACTGCTTTGCCACAAATTTCAACTGAGAACAATGTGGTCAAAAAGCAACATTGCACCATCCTGCTTCTCATAATCATTCATGGCCAGTATGATGTCTATATATTTTAGCCTCTCCATCTCTCTCTCTTGCAAGTATTTGCTCTGAAAAGTACCCAAGTCCTCTGTGGCCATGTATCAGCTATCTAATATGTAACATTAACTTTGTTGTGAGCCCCAGTGCCATATACATTTGGAGGGGGGGTTCCCCAATTTATAAACTGGTATCCAATTACACGCCTCCTTATTGGAGAGGAAATATAATAAATTTCTTCAATAAATATGAAGTGCATAGCTTCAGAAAGCATATAAATTACAGCTGCAACTTTATACATAACATTCATTGTCATATAAACATTATGTTAGCATATTATTGCCCTGAACCATGGCGTACCTGGTGGCAAGTGCCACTGGAGTGCACAATCCCATAGTAGATGCTAGCATGCAGTCTGGCAGGCCAACAGGTCCAGAGTCCAGTCAGGTCAGGATCCCTCCTCTGCAGCCAATTCAGGGGGTCAGGACACCTGGAGGTCAGCCCTGAAGCGCTCCCTTGACCATCCAAGCCATGGTCCCACCAACATGGGAAGTTGAGCAGACACAGCACCTCATCTCTGCTGCCCTTTTATACTTTGCATGCTGATTGCAGCATCTGGGCTTGATGAGCCAGGTGACCCTCACCTGTTCCAAGCCAACACCAGCAGAGGAATCACACACTTCCTCCCAGAGCTAGCAAGTCCCACCTGACCACTGGTATTGCTAGCTAGGGATGATGGGAGTTGTAGTCCAAAAACAGCTGGAGATCCCAAGTTTGGGAAACCGTGTCCTAGAGAGCCTGCGGTGGAGACAGGGCCCCCTCTACCTCTGGTGATGGGCCCTGCTGCTCTGGTTCCTGTGCACTGACACCCATCCCCTCACCATCCTCTGTCATCCCATGGGTGCTTCCTACACCAACTTCTCCTTCACCATCTCTGGCATGCCCTGGTGTGTCCCAGACCTGGTTACATCCCTCATCAAGATCCACTTCCTCCTCCCTGATGTCCTGTAAGTTGATGACAATTACAGTGGTACCTTGGGTTAAGAACTTAATTCGTTCTGGAGGTCCATTCTTAACCTGAAACTGTTCTTAACCTGAGGTACCACTTTAGCTAATGGGCCTCCTGCTGCCGCCGCACCACTGCCACACGATTTCTTTTCTCATCCTGAAGTAAAGTTCTTAACCTGAGGTACTATTTCTGGGTTAGCAGAGTCTGTAACCTGAAGCATCTGTAACCTGAAGTGTCTGTAACCCGAGGTACCACTGTATATTACAACAATGTTTTATTTCTTTGCATTAGTAAATTTTTAAAAATCTGATAAATAAAAAGCTGTAATCTGTGTATTATTGTGGGATTTGGTGGGCCTCCTAGAGCCTGGGGTGCGGGTTGTGTCTTTGTCCACTGCTCCCCTAATATGGCAGTCCATGTGACCCAGGAATCCTGGGTTCAAAGGCCCAAATCAGCCATTAACTCAATTCATGACAACTCTCACGTAATGCAATGGCAAAATTCCCACTGACTTATTTGGAAGTCCAAGAGAGCACTGAGAATGCCTTTGTTCTAGCCAAGATCCTACAAACAATGATCCAGATGAGTGCCTTATGCACACATAAATTCAGAATGTGATCACTGGAACTGGAGATGTAAGATGGGCCCAGAAATGCCTACTGTCATAGCTACTTGGTGGAGACAAATAGTACGTCTGCAAATATGAATTTATGAGGCAACTAATTCCTCTGCACTATTTGCTCTCTTGTTGTTTTCCAATAACTTTGTAACTGTGATTTTACAATTCTGTGATAGTTCATTGTTTTATATGTAAGTGTTGTGTCCAAGAACTGAGGCAGGGGTAAATAATGAGGATTTTATTCTAAGAAAAGAAGCAGCAATCATAGCAAGACTAAACAAGTATGCTTAGGCCTAGCAATTCCCTGGTGTTACTTCCAATCTTTTTAATGAGCTGAATCTCTTCAGTTGGCTATTACACGAAGTTGTTTTTAAAAGGAGAATTAAAGGGGGAAATCCCGACTAAATTACCACCATAACCCAAGAGGGGGGGAATATATATTTAAAAATTAAGCATAAATAAATCCCATCACAGATGTGGACACATTACTGGCATTGAGCCTGAGGGAAAGGAAAGCAGAGCTCTGGTGTTGCTTCAGGTCTGTCCTGCTTGCAAGCTTCACATTCACTGAAAAGTGCCTCAGATTGTTCCAATAGCCATTTACTCCAAGAGAGCGCTATAGATTCTGGTTGTACTGGGAATTCTGCGATGGAAGCCAGAGGGCAACAATGTGATACCCTTGGGCCAGAGAGGAACTGGCACTTCAGTCATGTCTGGTGGAAGTGTTTCTGCGGTTGACCCTGCACACAATTCTGTTTCTGATTCCGAATTTTTAACCTCATTCCCCAAAGAAGGGGATTCCGACCCCAGGGTTATGATATGTGCCCTGAGTCCTTTTAAGTACCTAGGAATGTCCTTGCTGTAAAGCCTAGAGGGCATCATGGTCTTCAAGTCTAAATTCTCAACTTGTGTTGGCAGCAGTGAATAGTTCTGTGGCACCTAAAAGTCTAACAAATATTATTCTTTCATAGGCTAGAGTGCAGTTCATTAGATGCATCCAGTGAAGTGCACTATAGTCCCTGAAAGCTGATATCTTAATAAAATGTGTTCTTCTTTCAGGTGCCACAACCCAAGACTCTTTGTTGTTGCTCTAGTAGGCTCACATAGTTACCCCTCTGGGAATTTTTGTAATTAGCCTTGCCAAGCTTACAGAAAAGTTATATAGTTCAGCAAGGAATATCACTCAAGTACATTTTGTATTAAAGTATCTTTATTAACCACATAACAAATGTTCATTGAATTATGATGTAAATAGTGTTGATTACTATACTACTCCGCTGGCGTCACAGTGTGAACTGGAATCTCTGCCAACTTAGAAGGAGGGATTCCTTCTTTGAAAATGCACCACCACAAAAGCTCTTTACATATGGGAACTGGGTATTATGCAGCATGCTTTGCACATGTGTTTCCAACAAATGATCCACCATTTGCTCTCATACAGACCTATGAGAAGGTTATAGCACACATTTGAATTCCCTCAGATTTCCATCAGGCAGCTCAGAGAACGTTTAGTCTTTTGACCTAGATCAGGCTGACTGCATGTGTTTTACCCAACATCACATGATGTGTTTCATATCAAAGCATCAATTTGAACTGGCTTCCTTATTCAAGGCAAAACTGATGTATGTTTGCAAGGGCACGCCCATAACCATTTTAATTCTAATGCTGTCGTGTGTATGAATTTCAGGGATCTGAGCCAGGACAGGACAGCTGTCTCCCTCCTCGTGGCTTAAAGGACCATTGCAGGCTTGCATAGTGGGTTACACTGACTTCCAACTGAACATGTTCTGCTGCATCAATGATGCCTGGTTTTTCACCGCTGAAATTCCTGTCTAGGAGAATAATTGCTGGGCCCTAAATCAGGAATGGGAAACCGAATGCATCCCTTCGCAAGTGTCATGGACTGGCTAGATGCAGAAGAGTGGTGGGAGGCACCAGGTGGGGGAACCCCCAAGGGAACCCCCAGGAGAAGAAAGCTCAGAGCCAGGGGATTGGTGGTGGGGTGACGATGCATGGTCAGAGGGGAAAAACTGGGAGGAGGAAGTGTCAGAAGCTGAAGAAGCAACAGGGCTTAGTGAGCAGGAAGAGGCTGTGGCAGAGAGCAGTCCAGACTCAAATGCAGGAGAAGAGGGGAGCCAGGGGACAAAGGCGAGGCAGGCTGCGGAAGAAGCCAGGGAGTCTCCCGCCTCCTGCTGCAACCAATTCCCTTCCCCGCTGGTCTCCCAGAACATGCAGAGAAATGAAGAGGGTGGAGCAACAAGAGACAAGATGACAGAGCCTTAGGGTGCTGGGAAAGGAACTAGGGCAGGAGCCTTAGTGAGCAGTGAGAAGGCGGAGACCTTCCGTCCTCGCAACGGCCTCATTGGGGCAAGACCTACTGAGAAGGCTTGCTGTGATCACTAAGACTGAGCTGTTTTGTTTCTTTAAAGGAATAAGGTGCTTAGCCTGAAAAAGATGCCCCACCCCTGCCCTAGGTATTTTCTGTTTTTCACAGAAACACTCCGCCATTTCATAGCATGACGGGTAGTTAGGCATAATCAAGCCAGTACCCCCTGCAAGTTACCAGACAGAATTTCAGCAACTTGTTTCTTTAAAAGCTTGCTGGTTAAGCTGGTACATTTTCATGCATTGTTAAGTACTCAATGAAAGCAGAGAGAACTAGGAGCTGCTGTGGTTTATTTAGGCAACAGGGAGGTGTTCTTTCTGGTGAAGGAACAGATTGAGATTGGCGAAAGGGTGTGTTCGCAGATGGCCAAGGGGGGAGTGAGTCATAGCAAGGAAAAGTTTGGCTTCCGAGAAACATTCAGAAACAACGTCTTATGTCACAATATCGGCAGCATTGTGTGTGCTTAACAGTCAGTCAGCCAAACAACAGAAAGACCCTTAGACACACAAAAGCCTGGTTTGTACAGAAAGTGTGTTGCGAACAGGGGGTTAAAGTCTACGTTCCACCTACGACAAATGTGTGGTTTTTTTGTTCCACTAATTTCCTCCTGTTGCATAACTTTATGAGAAGATAAATAAAGGATTTAAATGCCAAATACTTTGTTCAGTGTTATTGACCACTCTCATTTGTTTAGAGCTTTACACCACACCTCAGTCCTTAGCGACGTTCGCTTCTAGTTGTGTTGGAAATACAACTTCCTCCAAAGGAGGCCGGGGGCGGGGCGGTGGCATGTGTCTGCTTTCAATATATTAACGAAGAGCTTAACACCAATTGATTCATTAAAATGGCTGAATACAAATTCATTCACAAGCATCACGCCTTACCTGCATTTGCAGAGTCGCTGACAAACCCACCTGCAACGGCTTCAGAAGAGCTGGCTATGCAGCTTGTTATTTGGGTTAGACTGCAAGTGTGTAAGGATGTCCTATCCTTCGGAGCAGCTGTGGGCATCAACTTGAGCCTCAGCTCAAACTGAATCCTGTCTCCCTTTGGGCAATTGCACTAGAAATGGTGCCAGCGAGACTTTTTCTTCTTCTTCTTATCGTATGCTGGCGGTTTTGCTTATATCAGAAGCTTCTTTCTTTGAAAGAATTAGAACTGGTTATTTTCTAGGGACACTTCCTATTTAGAGTTTAATTTTCGAAAGGATGAAATGTAATAAATAGCCACCGTTCTCTTTCCCGCCTTTAAATATGTAAAAAAAAGAAAAAGAGAGAGAGGGGGGGGGTGAGAAGATAGGAGAATCCTTTAAGACAGCATTTACAGCAAAGGACTGGATAGCATTTGCATTACTGCCCAAATTGGATTAACAGGATCGAAAAGGCATCTCTAGAGTCTCCAAGGATGGATATTTCTGACATTTTAAAATAATGAACTAAAATACTATGGGAGAGTGGGTATCACATATTAAATGGTGCTTTTGTTTTCCTGCTGCAGAAAAAGGATTTTTTACCCCCAACTTAAAAGGGAGAGAGCTAACAACGCAGTCAGAAGTAAGTCCCACTGAATTCAATGATAAGTATGTATGGCATCATGGCACGGCACAACCTTCACTGGTGGGTGGCCCCTGGAAGGTTCCACAAGAGGTAATGCGGCCCTTAGGCTGAGAAAGGTTCCTCACTCCTGTTCTACATACAAGCTGGCTGGAGCCTTCATGAAGAATTACCAAGGGTGTGTATTGAGAAGCATGTTGAATTGAAACCTATGAGACACAGGGCTACAAAAAGCATGTCTGCTTCCTCCAAACACATCCAAGGCAATGCCAGAAAACATACGAGGATTTGTGCTATTGTCTCCACGGCAGCATGTCTGGCACGGAGACTTTCCAACACACTAGCACACCTATAACAGTTCTGTGGCGAGCATTGACACAGCAAGAATTATTTGAAAGCAGCCACACTCCAGCTGTGAAACAGAAAGTGGGTCTTACTTTTTTTAAAAAAAGTTGGGTCTCCAAATTTTAAATTGCAGGTGTCCAGTTAATATGTAGTTCACATAAAAGGTAAAAACAAAAGGTAAAGGACCCCTGGATGGTTAAGTCCAGTCAAAGACGACTATGGGGTTGCGGCGCTCACCTCACTTTTGGGCAGAGGGAACCAGTGTTTGTCCACAGACAGCTTTCTAGATCATGTGGCCAGCATGACTAAACCACTTCTGGCACAATGGAACACCATGAAGGAAACCAGAGTGCACAGAAACACCGTTTACCTTCCCGCTGCAGTGGTACCTATTTATCTACTAGCACCGGGGTGCTTTTGAATTGCTAGGTTGGCAGGAGCTGGGATAGAGCAACGGGAGCTCACTCCGTCACGGGGATTCGAACCGCCAACTTTCTGATTGGCAAGCCCAAGAAGCTCAGTGGTTTAGACCACAGTGCCAGTAGAGTGCTCTACCAAATCAAATTTCAAGGTTTTTTTTATTTAATTCCCATCAAAATCTCAAAGCCACACACTTTCCTACCCTACAGGTAACATATATCTTTCCATCTCAACTTAGAGAAACTCCTGGAGATATTTCTGTCAGTCTCCTATGGTCTGGCACCAGGAGGCATTGGGGGATTTTGAGCTGCAGGGTTATTGGCACTGCATTGAGCAGACAGCCCAGCTCTGTTCTCCTCCAGCAGTCCTTTTACCCAGAGGTATTTAGGCTGGGTCCCTTTTGTTCAGCTTCTCCAGAGGAGGTATCAGTTACTTGAGAACCATAGTACTAAAATGTATCATGTTCGTCTCTTAACAACGAGAATGACAAATATTACTCCCTTATTGCGTTCCAGTTGAAGCAGCTGCTTCTAATTACCAGAAACAAAATGAAATGTTGTTTCCTTTTTCTGATTCTTTGTAGAGAATAAATTTGGGAGCAAGAAGTGTAGTACTTCCCCAACTATAACCTCCCTCCTTTCCCTTTATAATCCACTGAATAGCAGACAGATTCGTTTACTGACATTTCTACCAACAGGAATACAATTGTTAAGAATCTCCAGGTGCCACTAGAAGGTTTTGGCCTTGAAATAAGATAAGATGGAACATTTCCAACTCCCTCTCTTCCCAAAAGGAGGCTATTAAAAGCATACTAGACTAACAAAAAGCCTCCTTGGCATAAAGGAAGTGAACCACAGGTTGTTTTTTCCCTGTGTCTTTTTATTAAAAAGAAGTTATTCATTTGGGACTGTAGTACTAATTAGTTCTTTGTAAAAATTTACAGCATGGCCTCTTTTATTGCAGGAGCAGCTGAAAATGGATAAAATTATGAAAATCCACATTTCCATTTTTAATTTTGTTTCTCAGGAGCAGCTAGTGCAGGAGATTGGAATTCTGAATCCATTTGCATGACAGTGACTTGCAAGAGCAGACAACTGGGGTCTCTAGTGCAGGTCACCTTCAAAAACAGGTTTTTAACATGTGTTCTGAAATCTCATAAACAAGGCACCCAGGAACCCTCTCAACTTATTTTAAACCTCAGCATTTTGGTGTGCCTTTTTAAAAATATATATACAGATGTTCCACTTGACTTTATCAGCACCAGGTCTCTCTGCCACTCCAACTCGTCCCTCCTGGCATCTTCAGGGAAAACTGACATTACTGTCCTGTACTCGCTTAATGGATCTCCAGTGTTGTTTGGACAACAGCAAGACATCTTCATCTGACCCAGAGCAGCAGTAAGTTTTATCAAGGCTGCACATTGATATAGGTCACCAGTGGGCTATTTACCATGTTTGTGTGTTTGTTTCCGATTGGGGACATCTACTGCAATACCTGAACATAGGACTAAGTTGGGGCTGCACGCTAGAATTTTTATTCTCCATCATCATCATCATCATCATTCTATACAGCAGCATATTGCGAACTGGCGGTTTTCTGTAAAAAGTGGTGGTGGGTGTGAAATAAACCACAATGACGATTTCGTTGGGGACACTGCCCGCTGAACACACTTTAATTTCATGACCGCACAGGGCAGCTGAGCTTCAGCGGGTCTCTTCCTTATTGCATATTCCTATTGTTCCAGAGATCTGCGGCCCTCCCCGTGAAACAGGAGACCCCCGTGGTCGACTAAGGCGGACGCCTCGCCATCATCTGTCCCCTCGGCGAGGGCGAAAGAGGTTTTGCAAACTCGCGCGCAAGATCCTCGAGGCCACAGTTCCCCAAAAGCGCAGCAGAGCGCGCGCACACACGCTCCTCCCCTGGGCCGGAGACGAGACGGCAACCAGGCCGCCTTTCCCCAAAATCAGACAGGCAGCTCCTCCTCTAGGCCTGGCAGGGGCCGGCGGGGAGGCGTGGTCACTGGCATGGCGTCTCTTCGGCGGGGCGCGCCGGGGCGGGGTTCCCGGCTGCGGCTCCCGGCGCCCCTTCGAAGAGCTGCTGGGGACTGTCCGCCAGCAGCGTGGCGCGCACTTTCCGCTTCTCCTTGAAGCGGCCCGAGCGGGAGATCTTAAGGTTCCGTCGGCTGCCCGAGTTGGGCTGCTGGTTCTCTTGAGAGTCCGAGGGGCTGGGCGCGGCGGGGAGCATCTCCGAGGGCTCAGGCACCTGCCGAGGAGGCCACGCAGCCGCTGGCGATTCCTTGGGCTTTTTTCTGCTGGTCAGCGATTTCCACCAGGCGCCCGAGGAGCCGCCTTTGGCCGCGGGCCCCGTCGAGGGGGCGGCCGTGCCGGCGCTTTCGGCCATCTTCCGGAGGGCAGGAGGCGCCCGCGCGCCTCCTCCCGGTCAGGGGGTCCTGGGCGATGCGCTGCACTCGGGGCCGGTGGCCTGGAGGGGAGGACAGAGAGGAGGGAGGCTTGTTTAGCAGCAGGAACTGGAGCCCTCACCGACTTGGGGTCCGCGGTAGGAAGGAGACATTTAAGGGGGTGCGGGAGACATCGGGCGCACAGAGCGGAATTAGTAGGCTCCGCTGGAGGAACTGTCTAAGAGGGTCATCGTAACCATACGCAGAGACTCCACTTCCATCTTATTTTATTTTATTATTTACTCGCTTCCAAATTGTGACGCCAGGGCTTTATTGAGGCTGGACTTTCCTTTCCCCCCCAAAGGCTGCGCCAAAAACGTTTTGGTTCATAGAGGTCCTGAAGGATAGCTCCTTTGTTGAGCCTGAGACTCTTAATCTCAGGGTTGTGGGCGAAAGATGCCTGCACTGCAAGGAGCTGGACTAGATGATCCTTGTGGTCCCTTCAAACTCTACAGTTCTATAATTCTACCCGGAGTAGGACTAACATTGAATATAACCCTTCCCCTCCAAGCAAGAGGGAGATAGGTAAAGGTAAAAGGACCCGTGAGCATTAGGTCCAGTCGTGGCCGACTCTGGGGTTGCGGCGTTCATCTCACTTTATTGGGGGAGCTGGCGTACAGCTTCCAGGTCATGTGGCCAGCATGACTAAGCTGCTTCTGGCAAACCAGAGCAGTGCACAGAAACACCATTTACCTTCCCGCCGGAGCGGTACCTATTTATTTACTTGCACTGGTGTGCTTTCGAACTGCTAGGTTGGCAGGAAAAGGGACCAAGCAATGGGAGCTCACCCCGTCGTGGGGATTCGAACCGCCAACCTTCCGACCGGCAAGTCCTAGGCTCTGTGGTTTAACCCACAACGCCACAGAGATACCACTGCATAAATAGGAAGTGCCCAGCTTGGGGGCATAATGGGGCTGATGAAAGCACTATGTTAGGAATGTGGGAGCTGGGCCCTCCTGGTGATGTTGGAGTGTATCTCCCACCACCATTGGCCCTGGTGGGGACTGATATGGCCCTCCAGTTACTGTTGGGCTCCCAGGTACCCCAGCCCTTTCAGTCCAATGGTATGAAGTGAAGATTTATAATCATTTCCTTGTAAACCTATTAACAAAACAAAACAAAAACACATAAAACAGTTTTCCAAATATGTAGCACCCCTAAATGTGCTAGGATGCAGAGCCAACCAGGTAATACACTTTGCAGCAGCCCTCATACAGGATGCCAAAAGGAAGAAAAGCACTCCTGTTTTCTGCCCAGGAGGAGAGTTAATGAATAAATAAAACCCCCAAAGAAACAAGCTTGTGAAAAATGTCGTCATCACACTAACCAAATCTCCTGCTAATAAATATGTATTTTATTATTTATTATATTTATATTATATACAGAAGAACCACCAGCATTGCTGCTTCAAGTTGTCTCTCAGTTCTTTGAGAGTGTCAACAAACAGTTATTTGAAGACTTTTGGCCTGCTTCTTATTAAGAATCCCAGAGTGGGCCAAAACAATATCTTAAACCAGAAGCAGCCATAAAATATCAAAATTATATACGGTCCAGTGAGGAAGAGTGAATTCTCAATGTTCTCAACCAACTCCAGGGTAAATAAGTTTTCAAAAAGTGTCCAAAGGACCAGTGGGAGGGCGACTGCATTTCTGAGATGTCTGAATTGAGAATATAGGCGGGATTCAGTAGACATTATGTACTTAAATTTCAAAAAACTTTCAATAAAGTCCCTCCCCAAAGACTCCCGAGCAAACTAGAAGTCATGGAATAAGGAGGCAGGTCATGGATCAGTAACTGGTCCCAGAACAGGAAGCAGAGAGTTGGAATGAATGGACCGTTCTCAAATGGGAGGGATGTAAGAAGTGGAATCCCTCAAGGATCTGTACTGTGTCACTTCATAAATGATATGAAGTTAGGAGAACGTACTGAGACGTCCAAGTCTGCTGATAGCACACAACTGTTGAGGATGGCTAAAACAAAAAGGGTTTGAGAAGAGTTGCAAACAAAACTCTCCCGAATTGGGAGAATAGGCATTAAAATGCCAAATATGACTCAATGGAAGCAAATATAAAGCGATGCACATTGGGTCAGAAACAACACCACCACCCCAAACTTCATATATGCCAGTGGTGTCTGATCTGACAGTGACTATCTGGGAAAGAGATCTTAGGAATCATAGTTAATAGGTCAGTGAAAATGTCAACTCCATGTGTGCAGCTGTGAAAAAAATCAAAACCCATGTCTACTAAGATCATTAGGAAGGGAATTGAAAATGAAACTGCCTAACTCAGTTGTACAAATCTATGGCGTGATAACACTTGAAATGCTTTGTATAGTTCTGGATGTCATACCGCAAAGGGAATATTCCAGAGCTGGAAGAAGCGCAGAAAAGGTGCATCTCAAATGATCAAGGGACTGGAGCCACTTCCCTATGAGGAAATCTACATTTGGGACTTTAGGGGCGGGGGGAGTAAGGGGAGACAGGATAGAGATGTAAAAAAGAGAGATGCATCGTGTAAAGAAAGTGATTTAGAGGTATTTTCTCCCTCCTCATACTAGAAAAGGTGCAGCAAGCATTTTTTTCAGCCCAATGGCTGCATTTACCGATGGCCAACCTTCTGAGGATTGCATGCAAAAGTGGGTGTGGCCAAAGTATAAGTGGGTGTGGCCTTTTTAAAAAAAATACACACTTGGAGATATCACAAGTACCTTCTGGCATTCCATAATCACAACAGGGGGTCTTGAAGGAGTAGTCCATACAAGAATATGTGTGTGCGTGTGTATACTTTTAGAAATTTAAGAAACCTTTCTGCATGGATCTTTAGGAATGGTCATTTAATTATTATTTTTTTAAATGACAATTATGTACTGCTTGAATGTTTCAAGTTATCTGTTCCTGTACAAGAGCCTGGGGTCATGCAATGAAGCTCTTGGAAGATTCAAGATGGGCAAAATAAATGCATCACACAGTACATAGCTAAATAGTATACAGTAAGCCTGTAACTTAAGTGGGTGTTATGTTTTGGGGATCATGCCTAAAGCCAGAATCACACACAGTCTAAGCACTTTGGGTGCAATGGCAGGTGAGATTACCAATGTATTTTTCCTGGATGTCCACCCCCTTTCTGCTCCCTTAAATTTATTTATTGTTAAGTACATAAAGCGGGTGGCGCTGTGGGTTAAACCACAAAGCCTAGGACTTGCTGATCAGAAGGTCGGTGGTTCGAATCCCCGCGACGGGCTGAGCTCCCGTTCCTCGGTCCCAGCTCCTGCCCACCTAGCAGTACGAAAGCACATCAAAGTGCAAGTAGACAAATAGGTACCGCTTCAGCGGGAAGGTAAATGGCGTTTCCGTGCGCTGCTCTGGTTCGCCAGAAGCGGCTTAGTCATGCTGGCCACATGACCCGGAAGCTGTACGCCGGCTCCCTTGGCCAGTAAAGCGAGATGAGCACCACAACCCCAGAGTCGGCCACGACTGGACCTAATGGTCAGGGGTCCCTTTACCTTTACCTAAAGCTGAATGTGCCCAAGTTAAATGCACCTAAGTTGCAGGCTTATTGTAATTCTCTACTACTATATGTAGTAATGGCCAAAAACTTGGATGGTTTTAGAAGGGAATTCGACAAATAATGAAGGATAAGGCTCTCAAAGGCTTATTGAGGATGTGTGTACCACCACTATGAAAGACAGTGTGTTGGGTACCACAAATGCTGTTAAGCTTGTGAGTTCCCCATAGGCATCTAATTGGCCACTCTGAAAATAGGATGTGGGACTAGACGGTCCTTTGGTCTCACTCAGTAGGCCACTTCTTATGTCTTGCTTACGATGTTTTTGAACTCTGCTTCTTGGTCTAATGTTCACTGGTTGCAGTTTATTAATGGCAAAGTGCAAGCTAATGGTCTTGAAAATCAAGAGGTCTAATGTCCACAGAACCGGGCAATGTTTTGCATTAAGACAATTTGTCAGTGTCTTATCATCTTTGCTTCTAACAGCAGCAGCCTACACATGTCTACTCAGAAGTAAGTTCCACTGAATTTAATGGGACTTACTCCTTGATACAGACAGAAGATTGAGCGGGACTCAGCTGTTCTCAACCTGCTACTGTTGATAGATTTCATAGGATAGGAACTGTGTCCATTCCTAAGCACATTGGTGAGGAAACTATGCAAACTTTAATTCATCTAGAATGCTTTGGAGAGTTAAAACCCTTCCACACTGCATAACCTTCTTTTGTACTAATGAAGTCATTAGCAGTAGTTAAACCTTTCCAAGACTGGCTAAGCAACCAAGAATTCAGTTGCTTAGCACAATTCATCAAAAGCTTCTTTGGTTTGAAGATTTAAACAGAGACTTGTGGTATTTCCAGTACACTGGGTTTCTGATCCAGCAGTACCTCCTGACAAGTCCAGCTATAGCTGAACATTTGCAGCAAAGTTTAGCACCATCAGCTTACAAAAATTTGCTAAGTGGGATTGAAATGTTAACTTTTCAGGTTTGTGAATTTTGCATTGGTATGTTGTTCACAGCAAACAATGGGAACAAAATGATTTGGTCTTAGGCCAAAACCACCCAAACTGAGTGAGCAGAAAACTGCAGTTCAGCATAAGTTTCACTGAACTCAGTACCCCAACTTCCAAGTAAACATGGATAAGGATGGATTGTGAGCCAGTTGATACCTAGCCTTCGTGTGCAGAGCAAATTTTGATTCAAAGTAGAAGAGACAGAATTAAAAATATATTCTATAATTTAGTTTCAGCATATCTGCATAATCAGATATACCCAATTATCAGTGTTTTGTTGGGATTGTTTCTTCTCTTCTCCATTCCCTTTGAATGCATGGCACAAATATAGCTCATTTTTCTGCACTTTCGGAATTTCTTTTAATGCATTCCTTGAAGGCATACAGACACCAGATACATGTACTGTAGATCTCATTTGCTCCCTAATTGTGGCCTACTGTCTGATCAGACTTAAATGCAGTTGTCCATCTAGTTCCAATAATTGACAGGCAGATACCTTAAGGAAATATTCAAAAAAACTCACAATAGTAATGGCTACTCCTTTTCTCTCTCTCCCAGGACCTGGAAGTCAGACATATATGTACCCACCCTGGGGGTATCTTATGACAAAGGGTGAGATGTTAATAAATAATAGTACACTGTCTCTGAACATGGAGGTTGAATTTAGCTATCATGGCTCTGTGACATGGAGTTTGAGGATTAATTTCCTAGGACTACTTCACCCTGGGAGTTGAACTGCTAGGAGGAGACAGTCACATGCATGCCCCTTCCGTTCTGCAAACTTAACTCACTGGTTTTCTATTTTGTGCACACATCGGCTGAGTCACTACATAAGTGGTTCTTCTCCATGCAGCTGCACAAGCCAACTATGAATGTTTCTGTAAAAGTTCACTGGTGGTGTTCCTTCAGCTTGATAAGGAAATGAAAGGCAAACCTTGCTCCTTCCTACAAGGGAGCTTTCAGATTTTGCACAGCCTTATCACACAAACAGTGCTATGGTTTGTCATCATAAACTGATGATCATGACAGGTAGGGCCAGGCACTTTAGAAACTCTCTCCTAAATCTTCAACATGCTTTCATTTCTGAGAAGTTTCCTGCTTGCTTGTGAAGCAAAAAAAAAACAAAAAACAAAAAAAAAAACATTCTTGCTCTGTTGAATGATGGAACATTCATACTGGCTGCACTGGGGCCAGGATTTCACCCACAGCGTGTAATATTTTGTACACGTAGAATGCAACTCACTGAATTGCTGCAAAGACCAGAATGAGGCAGGTTCCTTCGAACAGCAGGTAAAAGTGATAAACTAAGCTTTTTTATTTTATTTTTGGGAACGGTTAATTGCAACATTTATCTAATAGTGGCGGCCCCCTTTCCAGCAGGACTTGGATACTGAGGTAGCAGCTCTTGTTGCGTTTGTTAATTAAGCTTGTTGCAAGTCATAGCTGGAGGGCCCAAGTTGCACCTGTAATGTGCAAGGAAACAACTCAGCAGGTGCAACTGAGGACACAGCAGAAAAATGCACTTTATAACTGGGGTTATTTTTTATGGCTAGATAACCCTTAGCTGTCAACATTTTGCTAATTTTAAAGGTGGGGTGAAACTGGGGAATTTTTTTTATAGCAGAGCTATAATCCCCAAACTGCATCGCCTGCTATACACATGCTTCTTTAGGATTGTCCTTTACCGGTTACTAAATCCAGAGCTACTGGAGGAAAAACAAAGCCTGTTGGATTTCTGCCTATTATGCAGAAAGGGAGGGAAGGGGTGTGCGCATGTGTAAATAGCAACCCTCCATTTCAGAGCTCTTCAGAGATTACAGTAGTGTACCGGGACCCTCAGACATAGTTCCCGTTAAATTCATTCAGCGGGATTATAAAACTGACCCCATGCACCGTTAATCAGAAGAAAGCCCAGATGTCTTCAGTGGGGCTTGCTGCCAAGTATATGACCCAGGATTGCAGCCTTGGACTGCAATCTTGTACACACTTAGCTAGCAACAAGTCCCACTGAAATCAACAGGGCTTTCCTCAGAGCAAACATGTACATAACGGCACTGTTAGTTCACGGCACGCGTTTTTGGGATTGAATCGTAGAACCGCAAGGGCTGGAAGGGACCCAAGGGGTCATCTAGTCCAACCCCCTGCAATGCAGGAATAAATTAAGAGGGCTGGACTATCACTTGGGAGGCCAGAGTTCAAATCCCCACTCAGCCATGAAGCTCACTGGGTGACCTTGGGGCCAGTCACCATCCCTTAGCCTAACCTCACAGGGTTTTTTGTGAGGATGAAATGAGGAGGGAGAACCATGTACACACCTTGAGATCCTTGGAAGATAAAGGTAATAAATCTGTAAATAGTACAGTGGTACCTCGGGTTAAGTACTTAATTCGTTCTGGAGGTCCGTACTTAACCTGAAACTGTTCTTAACCTGAAGCACCACTTTAGCTAATGGGGCCTCCTGCTGCCCCCGCGCCGCCGCAGCATGATTTCTGTTCTCATCCTGAAGCAAAGTTCTTAACCTGAAGCACTATTTCTGGGTTAGCGGAGTCTGTAACCTGAAGCGTATGTAACCTGAGGTACCACTGTAATAAATCTATAAATCAGATAGACAGACAGACAGACAGACAGACAGACAGACAGATGATAGATAGAATCCCATGCACACTTCTTGGGGAATAAGTCCCACTCAACTCACCGTGCGAAGGCAAGAAAATCCCCAATTGCTCCGCCTCAGCCACGCTGAAGCGCCCTTGCGTCCACACTTAGGGCAGCTGACAAGGAGGAGGTGGCAGCCCAGCTCCGCGCCCGCCCACGCAGCATCTTTTGCCTGCTGCTCCCCCTCCCCCTGACCAGGCTGAGGAAGCCCCCCTCCCGCCCGCCTGCCTCTCAGGCGCGCCCCTCCCCCTTGCCTTTCATGCTGCATGCAAGGTGCGCTCGTGCAAGGTGAGCAGCGCGCGCGCCCTTAGCCTGCGCGACAGGTGGGCGCCTCTGGGCAGATTCCCACCCCCACCCCACCCCTCCAGGTCGGGAGCGCGCGAGACGCAGGCGGAGAGGGCTCTTGCCGGGCACCTGTTGAAGAGAGCACCTGCCGGCTGAGGAGAAAGCAAGCGAAGGCGCGTTCTCGTGGGCTCTCACCTGTGCGCCGGAGGAGCGTCTCTTCTTCTTCTTTTTCTTCTTCCTCCTGAGAGCAGGCGCGGTGCTGGAGGGAGTCAGTCCATCCTCTCGCCGAGAGCGTCGTTACCTGGGCTTCCTTCTCTGAGGGAACTACTCGCTGCCGCAGCAACAGGCTGACTCTTGAGAGCGAGAGAGCGAGCCAGGGAACTTGGCCTCCTTCCGGCGCCCGCCCGCTCCAAAAGGGAGCGCCAACTTTCGCAGGTGAAGAACAATCCGCCGTCGGAAGCCGGCCTTTCAGCTAGCCGTCTCTAGGGACGACCGCGAGCAGCTGGGGGGAGGGGGCGCTTGGGAAAGAGCGGCCGCGCTGTAAGGGAGCCAGCTCTCTCACTCGCGCGCGCTTTTCGTGGCGAGGGAATCCCACCCGCCCGACTCACTTTCCTCGAAAGGTCTGAGCGGTGCACCTGATGCTCAGGCAACAAGGAAGCAGGTGCAGGTGAGCCCTCGAGAAGCGACCCCGCCCCTTCTCCTCCTCCCTAAACGGGATTGGTCCCTCTCGCAGGGGCAGCTGGACAACGATTGGCCTGGGAAGAAGAAGGAGTAGTAGCACGGTATAAATCAAGAGGCAAAGGGAGTTACAGGGCACAACTTTGATCTCTTTTGGAAGCTGGCCATGGCGGCAGCACACAACTTGGCTCTCTTCCTCAGCCCTGCGCTGATTTCCTTGTAATGCTGTCATGAGTTCTCCCCGCTTCTGGCAGTCTTGGTGCCCATGTGACCATTTGGCTAGGAGCAGGGATGAGAGAGAGCCAGGCACAACCGTTCTCTTAAGGCTTCGTAAAACCCTGCTTGTTTCGAAGAGTGCTTTCCATTGCCCACATTTTGTGTGGCGTCTTAGGCCGTGTGTTCCCAAGCTGTGATAAGTCTTAGGATGTGTCTGTAGGGGGTTGTTGTCTGGGCTCTGGGGGGGGGGGGCTGCACTAGTGTGCCTGATTCGCCCAAGCAACCCTAAGCAATCACAGCAAAACTGAAGCAGCTGCAGAGCCCACATGTACCACAAAACACGGGATAACACAGCAGTTCCTGTTAATGGGCACTTCTGCAACCAGGATGCTCCTGTACAGAGCTAGCTGGGTTTTTTTTTTGCCCCGGGTGAAGGTTTCAGAGGGGCACCATTGAGGCTCCCCACTGTATGTATTTGAAATTGTGTGGGGTGGCGCCAAACTGGGTCTTTGATCCAGGTGAAATAAAGCCTAGTTTCGCCGCTGAAAGGTGGCACGCTTTCTTTGTATGAAGTTTCAACAAAGTTGAGAGCATTTCCAAGTAAACTTGTGTATTCATAGGAGTGTTTTTTAAGTGAAGCAGGCCATGTGCAGTGGCTTCAGGCAGTAGTGTGAAGACAGTGCTGCCCAATAGTCGAATGCTGGCCTTGGACAGAGGACACTTGAGATTGGAGTTAACAATTAGATAGTTTTGGGCAAGTCATTAATTTTCACAACCTGGATCTTATCTATAAAAAACTCTCCTCATTCTAGAGAGGTCACCATTTATCTATCCTGCCACCTAAATCTCAAAATAATTTGAGAATTTCTTTCTCCACAACAGATTCCAGCCCTCAGGAATTTAAGGATGGTGTGTACAAGCAGGAATTGTTTTAGGTGCGTCAGATATTTGTGCAACTGAACCCAGAAGTGACCCAAAAACATCACAAAAACATCACAAAAGGGGCAGAATAGGACAGGGGCGGAGACGGAATGGGGGCTTTTTCAGTGGTGTTTCAGATATATGCGATTTCACTTAAACACATGGTGCCGTGGAATGTAATTGCCATGTAAATTGGGAGTTGCCTGTACGATAAAATAAGCAGGTTCTTTGACCTTCTCTGAAGTTGTTTTAGGAAGGGAGCCTTGCTAGGTACCCAAGACAGGGAACAGGTAGGCACAATAGAGTTAGCATGATGGATACAAAGAGCATTGGAGGGCTTTCTGAACTTGTTGAAAGTTATCAGTACAAAACAGTCGCAAGATTTCACACAGACTTCAGAAGACCTTTATGCACTTCTTGTGTTTATATAGTAGCAGTTTAGTTGGAAATGAAGACACTATGTCCTGTTACTGAACCCTTTAAAGGCCTTGATTCATTTGCCCTCAGTCTACAGGCTCGCAGTGTACTGAAGAGTTTGGAGATGTATCAGAGAGCACATGAGACGCTGGGGAATGTGTGTCAGGGATGTTTGTTTGTGAAGCTCAAGGCACGCGAAGTACCCTTCCCCAAATAAATTGCAGAAGCCCACCAGTGAAATGCTGGTTTTTTAGGCAGAGATCAGTTTTACCTCTTGAGACATCATTGCCAGATTTCAGTATGGACTTTGGGCACAGCCCTGGGATGTATTATGTAGTCATTGTATTATGTACAATGTATCTTGAGCTCAAAAAACAAACTGGCAAAACCAGTTTCCATAAAATAGTACAAGAAGAAACTTCTGTAATATAGTTCAGCGTGTTTTCTCATTCAGGCACTTAATAAGCCTTTGAATAATGTGATTCAACATACTGAGAGCCATGTGGAAGTAAAGGAAATAATAAAAGGGAGTAAGATTTCTTGGATAACATAATGTAGCTTTCTTCCATACTTGAGTTTTGTATAAAATTGGTAAGATAAAGATAGGTGACTGTAGTAATTAATACCAGGAAACTAAAACATAAAATATAGTATCTTCTATCTTGTTAAAGATAGGCAAAGGGAAGAGAAACATGGTCAGGTTAAATGTAGGAAGTTGTATGAATCTTAGAACACCTGATAAGTCTATATATTATTTGAATTACTTTTATATTAGTTCTATCAGCAAAATCATTTTTAAACAATTTGTTGCATGTAAGCTGTATGAAAAATGTGCAGATCTTTTTTTTTAAATGCATAGAGAAACCAAGTGTTTTCGCTTGCAGTGAAAATTACAGACAGGGACTCAACACATTTAATGGGATATTTTCCCCCCTTTCCATTTACACTATCATAAATTACAAAGCATATTTCACTTCACAAAATAAAACCATTTCCATACCATTTTATGACAGTATTTAGTACATAAACCTACAACAATTGAAATCTGTACAACTTAGGAGAATCCCTTCTAGCACTGTACCAGCAAAGCAGACCTCACTTACATCTGGCCTGCAGCCTGGGTCTGTCTACTTAGCCCTTGGTGACCTATGTAAAGGATAACTGATATACATTATTTCATGTGCCTCCTTTTGTCTTTACTCTTTCTTCATTATCCATGTTGCACACTCCCCACCCCAATTTTAATAGAAACCTATGCTCCCTGAAATAATTCAGAAAACAGCATAATTGGGTTTTGAAACTTAGGATTTGTACAAATCAAGAGCAGAGCTCAATAGAGTCTTTTGTATTGCAAATTCAGTTTTGTAATAAACTATGCTACCTTTGTGTTTGAAATATTTGTACAAAAAAATCTCACGATGAGAAAATTCCATGTGAGAAAAAAGTCTAATATTAGGATGAATTTCATTATATTGCATTGAGAGGTCAACCTTTTCAAAGATACCCACCATGAGATTTGGTAATATACCAATTCTCTATCCTTCACCTCTCTTTCCTTTATTAACAAATTTGTCAGAAGACGGTGAAGAAAAGTGTGTAATTTTACAGATGTTTTACTTTTATAAATACAGAAGCAAAGTAATGCAACTTGATTTTTAGAAATAATAATAATAAAAAAATTAACCCTAAATAAGTGCTAACTTTTAAGCAAGGCCAGGTAATATCCAATATTCTGGCATCACTTATTTTAAACATTACTGTACTCCAAAAAATGTGTTACGTGTAGTAGTTGATGCTAGTGTCTGTTTATAAACCTCTGATGTTCCTCTTTTTGGAAGGAGGGTGGATAAATAGAATACTGTATTTGTATACCTCTAAAAGCAAAGAACATGAATTGCTAGAACATAACAAACCAAATAATATTAAGATGAGCATGAGAAATGAAGTCTCATTAAAAGCATTTGCAATGAAAGAGGTTTGTCAGGGTAATACTGCACTAGTGGTAAATGTTTTCAATATCCATAGCAATAATGCTTAAGAGAACTATACGGAAAGTCATCAATGCACCGCATTGAATTATATATTGCTAAAATAAAACAACATTCCTGCAGCTAACTGAAGTAAAAATATACTTTAAATACATGTTTGTTTCCATTTAGACATAGTATAATTATGCCTTAATTAGAAAGAAATCATATACCCCTATAAAAACTAATACTGACAAACAACCTGATCCTTAAGATGTTGGACAAGATAAAATATCCTGAATGTAGGGTCTTCCTTTTCTCCTGCGTGAATAGAAATGTTACCCATGTACCTCGGAAGTCAAACGGAATCCATTCCGGAAGTCCGTTTGACTTCCGAAGCGTTCAAAAACCAAAGCGTGGCTTCTGATTGGCTGCAGGAAGTTCCTGCAGCCAATCGGAAGCCCCGTTGGACGTTCGGCTTCCAAAAGAACGTTCGAAAACCAGAACAGTCACTTCCAGGTTTCGATCGTTCGGGAGCCAAAACATTCGAGAACTAGGCTGTTCGAAAACCAAGGTACGACTGTATACAGAAATTATTTGTTCTGTATATAGGGCATTATACAGTTCATAGAAGGAAACCAGGAAGACCCTGCCTGTACAGAAGCTCTGCTTGGAATCAGATCATGGACATTGTTACAATCCTACTACTTAATTTGCCATTATTTTCAGTAAGAGGAACACAACTGAAATAGCAGAGAGCATGTCTTGAGCGCTACATTATGGTTGTCATGGGGAAAATAAATCCCACCAAGTCCAATGCCACTTATTTCCACATAACTACCATGATCTAGAAATCATTGCATGCCAAAAAGGGATGCGGGAAACCTGTTTCCCCCTCCCCCAAATATGGTTTACCCTCCTTGAATCAGGGTTTACAACTACAATCCTACAAGTCTGCTATGCTGACCCAGTTCTTTTCAGTAGGAACTGTGCCAGCTTAATACTTTGAGCATCAGGTTGAAAGTACCTTTTTGCTTCAATGATCTAAATAAAATACAAAGTTTGTGTCCTTTAATAAGTTACAGTAGAACAGTCTGTAACCTTTCTACATCGTTAACACTGGAAGCAAGGCAAAAGATACAAGGCAAGATGCTTTTCTCCTGACCTTTGCTCTTTCTTAAATAATTAAAAAAGAGGCATATGTCTATAAGACATACCCTTTTAACTAAATGTTTTGGTGTTCATCTGCAACACTGCAGAAAATAATGTGCTACCCTTTTTTTTCTTATGGGAATTTGCTTTCCCTTTGAACTTGTATTTTCATAGCAGATGGCCATGAGTTTATAGCTTTGTTCATTTAAAACAAAACATCTTCATTTTCTATCAATATTTGCACAATGAGTTTCTGGTACCGCATGTCATTGAGTGTAGCAAGAGTGCTGTCTTCTGGGGGTCTCATTAAAGTAGGTCCAAACACTATTCCCAAATTTTCAGCGTTCATAAAATTGTCTTTTTCATTCATGGTAATCCTAAAGGTGAAAGAAAAGTGATATCTCTGTTAAACTGTTTTCCCACCCTTTCTTTATACCCAGAACTGATTGGGAATTCTAGGAACACACAAAAAAGTGCAGTTTTGAAAAGCTCAGTTCAGGCATAGGCAAACTCAGCCCTCCAGATGTTTTGAGACTACAATTCCCACCATCCTTGACCACTGGTCCTGTTAGCTAGGGATCATGGGAGTTGTAGGCCAAAAACATCTGGAGGGCCGAGTTTGCCTATGCCTGGCTTAGTTAGCAATCTTGATTCAAGGTTATATCCAAACAGAAACAGAGACCTGCTCCTTGATCTTAGGAACCGTCATGCAAATTTTCCGTATATCTTAAGAGGTGTCCAAATGCAGAGGGCACAGAGAAACTACTTTTCAAAATATATAGTAGATGTTTGCTTCACATGCTGAATAATGGTTGTTTCTGCACTGCAATAGTGGCCTGGGGGCGGGGGGGAGCTGGAGCCACCTTTCCAACACTGACTTTTTGGCAACCTAGATGGAACTATTGTAGGACAAGGCAGGAATAAGGTTGGGCCTGTACCATAATGGCTCTGTTGGTTCACCCACAGGCCTATACCATATTGGCTCCAGCTCCCACCGCAGTGTCAATTTGTTGTGCAACTGCTCTGTCCAAGAAAGCTGCAGTGACGTCAGTGTGGGCAGGTTGGTAAGTTACACCGTGCACTTATGGTAAATGGAGACAGGAGATCAGTGCGGCACACTCACATTTTCTGAATGTGGGGCACAATTACACGTGGGCAGGAGAGTTCCTTGTGAACGGCCTCCGTGGACAAACTGGTGGTCAATTTTCTTTCTACACTTTTAGTAATAAACTAAACTTTTTGTGTGTGTGAACCCACTCGGAAACAAAGTTTTGAATTAACTGTGATCTCTATGATGACTGATTGTACTCTCAGGTATCTTTCTACATGTCTAACATTTCTGGTTTACTTATATGGCTGTGACTTGTTGATTGGTAAAACTGGTTAAAATTTGAAGATTTTTTACTACTAAAATTACTCATAATAATTTTTTTATTTATACCCCACCCATCTGGCTGTGTTGCCAGAAATTTCTTCTGCAGTGATGGTTTAAAATGTTTTTTAAAGCATATTTCTTTATGACGAAAGAAAGATGATCAAACCTCCTTTTATAGGCAAATTCGCTTACTTTTTGAGATGAATCATCAGGTATCTAAGAGTCTCGTAGTGTGCTGCAGGAAGTAACATCAACACTTCGTGGACAGCTTCTAGTCTTTCATCAGCATTGGAGAGCTCTACGTGATACAAAACAAGATTCTTGTAAGCTTTATCAGATGCAGATTTCAAAATTCAATAAAAAAATACAATTAAACAAATCCAGTATTCCTGCTGCTGCAGGAGTTTTAGAATTGTAGGGTTAGGGTTATGACAAAACTATATAAAGAAATGAAATGCCTCAGTACTTACTTGCTGCATCTATAAACTTGGAATACGTATCGTAGGTGATAACCGGGATAGGCAGATCTCTGAAATACAGCTTCAGTGCTCCAGCAATAATATTTATGTCTGGATATATGTTGGCAGAGACGTCTGCCTTGTCACCATCTAGAAAAGAATGAGATGGTTTAAAGGTCCTACTTTTTCTTTCGCCAAATACATTCTTGAGTTATCTTGTCAAACATTGCTCATGATTGGGTTTTGAATCACTGGAAAATGAAGAAGTTTCATAACCTGGACACCATATAGGATACCTTTTCACACATCCCTACCAACTATACCTCAGATGGAGCTGGGATGTGCCTTTGCGTCTTCCGATGTCACCTCTGTGGATGGACATATGACCATATGGGAAGACATGTTCCCTTATGAATGCTTGTCCCAAACTCTTTTAAGGCTTCAAAGTGAATGCCTTGAGTTATATACCCCTGAGTTTATTCAGCCAGTGAAGCTAAAACAATCAAGAAGTTACACGTTCCTATACACTGGCTCCAGCAAACACATTTGCTGGATCAATTTGTACTAGCTGAAATGTTTTTATGAAGGCATTTCAAAGACAGTCCCTTGAACAGTGTACTGTAATAGACCAATCTCATTTTATTTAAAAGATTTAAGGATACCTTTCAGTGAAACTATCAGTGCAGCACATAAGGAACTATTATAAAACCATGAGTATAAAATCTTATTTGTGTGGTGAGGGGGGGCAGGGAGAGAGAGTGTTTTAGGAACTAAGTAGTTCCTAAAACTACTGAACTAAGTAGTTCAGTCTTCAGGCACAAAGTTTAAATTTGTTCAGAAGTAATCTACTCTTCTGTCCCTTTAGAAAACAAGTGATAAACCTGCTTTCTCAGGTCTTGCTTTAAAATAAGTCCTTGTACCTATTCCTTCCTCTACGTCACGGTACTTTGTTTTGCTTATGAAAAGCCCTGCAATAAAGTTTTTAAATACATTTGTATTTAGCAGAATAAATAATTGTTTTGTGAAGAAACCTGTGGCATTAAACTTGAAGCGACATGAAATATATCCACAAAAACTTCCTTTAGAGCAGATGTATAGCTGAGTTACTCGTGAAGGCCAAATTGTAAGTTTAAAACCTAAGCAATAATCACACTTATTAGGAAGGAGCTAAATTGTAACTGAATGAATCTTCAAGTGTAATTATAAATGTGTTTGTGACTGGGGAGCAAGTCTTTAAAACAGTCTATGTATCTGATACAGCAGAGTGAACCCGCATATTAGCATTTACTCTAATACAGCACCAGTACTTCCATCACAGTGTTTATTCTGCACCAGCCAGACTCATATTTATCCTCATATACTTGGTACGGTAGCGTTAGTATTATAAAACGTTGTTTGGACAGCTCTATTTAATTGCAGTACAATGAGATCTAAAGTGCTACAGTGAAAGCAAATGCTTTGGGGGGGAAATACTGCAGCTGCCTCTATATCCATCCAGATATGGTAAAACAGAATGCCATATCCCTTTTCCAGGCTATTTGCAAGTTTACAAAATAAAAGTGACATTCATAGGTTATCATAGCAAGTCATATCATGGAGGAGTTTTACTTGGAAGTTGATAAGTATCTCTCTGCCTGTAACTTGTTACAAGCTTAACAGATGGGGAAAGACTGAAGGCCACTGAAAAGGCAGGAATGTGTGCACCCTAGAACATGGGTAGGCAAACTAAGGCCCAGGGACTGGATCTGGCCCAATTGCCTTCTCAATCCGGCCCACGGACGGTCCGGGAATCAGTGTGTTTTTACATGAGTAGAATATGTCCTTTTATTTAAATTGCATCTCTGGGTTATTTGTAGGGCCTGCCTGGTGTTTTTACATGAGTATAATATGTGCCTTTATTTAAAATGCATCTCTGGGTTATTTGTGGGGCATAGGAATTCCTTCATTATTATTATTTTTTTCAAAATATAGTCCGCCCCCCCCCCCAAGGTCTGAGGGACTGTGGACTGGCCCCCTGCTGAAAAAGTTCGCTGACCCCTGCTCTAGACACATAGCAAATCAAAACACTAATTCTGATGGAAAGCACTGCTCAAACTGGAATTGCTCTAAGAATCTATGGTACCTATGGATTCCATCACTGTATTTTTTTCTTTTCAAACGTTCAAAAGGCACTCCAGAAAACAAATGTACTATTTTGTGAACTGCAATATGCCACAAACTGCAGGTGTAAAAACGATTGCTCATTCTGAAAATTAGTGTTATTGGATGCTAATAAGAATCAGCCGGCTGGAGAAAATAAGTAGTTTTAGAGAGCAATGGTACTGATAAAGGAAGCTGCAGTACTTTGGAGGCGTTTGACCATGATTCGGTCAAGGGATCCATCACAAACAAGCCACATGCAGCCATCTTTGTTTGTTTGCTTGTTTAGCAACTTTGTCCTCAACAGCTCACTGTCCTGAATAGATTTTTTTAAAAAAACCAGTAACATTTTGAAAGCAACCTGGGTGGGCATGTGGAAAATACCAATGAGGAATGAACCAGAAAAATAACATCTTAGTCTACACATAACTATCTCTGCAACTGTTGAATTTCCAGAGTACAATTCTTGCAAATTTAGCAAATTCATACAACCTATAAGCTATTTTAAATCCAAACACAGGGAAGATGTTTGGCGTGATGAGCTGTTGGTGTGCAGCTGTTTACAAAGTGGAACTGCTTTTTAAAAAAATGAAATAGTAGTATATAAGCACTTTAATAAATTCCTATGTTAATTATGCCACCACAGACCACCAAACAAGTTATGGTGGCATGTTGAGGAACAGGTCACTTCTGTAGTCTCCTTGTGTTAGGAATCATATGCATCTCAAAGTTCAGTGGCCATATTTTAAACAAGCTGACAAGAGAACTTGTGTTTGCCCATAGTTTATAACACACACTAAAGGTGAATCTACCCACAAAGCTTAATGCATAACATGTATTACAACTCTTATTTCTCTTAAATTAATTGCAGTTATGAAGGGCAGAACAAAAGAGGGGATGAGGTTTATCTCTTCAGTCGCTAGCCATGTCTCCCTGAATATCAACCCCCTCATGTGCCCATGAGGCTTAGTAAAAAAATCCCATAAGTGCCAATGAGGCTAATGCCTCTTTGCAAAAAAACCAAATAAAGCAGAAAAAATAGTGATGTAGATCCTTCTTTAGTAACAACCCTCAAATATGAGATGTGTGGTGCCAAGCAGGACAAACAACCAACTAAAGCTCAGAATGCACTTGTCACAATGAGAACTCTATGAACAAGCTGTACAATGAATGTTTTATATGCTAGCAGGAACAGAACTGGTCAACAATGCCAGCACAGTGAGCGACTGTTGCTGTACAGCATCCATATTCATTCCGTGGAAGAATAAATAAACATTATTCCTATCAAGCTTACTCAGTGGAATTAACAGTCACAAATATACTGACCTGATTTTTACTCTAAAGCTCAACTGTCCTTATAGTATAGTGATAATGTAATTTAGACCCTCATTATTTTAGAGATGGTGGGGCAGAATTTAATATGCAGAAACAGAATGTGGTATAGTCCTTCCTGAAACGAAGCAGTTCAAATAGGTGTGTTTTGTAACTCGCTCTACATGGGGCTGCCCTTGAGACTAACCCAGAAACTCAAGCGGGTGCAGAATGCCGCGGCGAGACTCCTTACGGGGTCTTCACTGTGAGATCACATTCACCCGGTGCTATACCAGCTGCACTGGCTACCAGTGGAGTACAGGATCAGGTTTAAGGTGCTGGTTTTAACCTTTAAAGCCCTATACAGCCTAGGACCCTCGTACCTACGGGACCGCCTCTCCTGGTATGTCCCACAGAGGAACTTACGGTCTTCAAATAAAAACATCATGAAGGTCCCAGGCCACAGAGAGGTTAGGCTGGCCTCAACTAGAGCCAGGGCTTTTTCGGCTGCGGCTCCAATCTGGTGGAACGCTCTGTCACAAGAGACTAGGGCCCTGCGGGACTTGACATCTTTCCGCAGGGCCTGCAAGACAGAGCTATTCCACCAGGCCTTTGGTCAGGGCGCAGCCTGACTCCCTCCTTTGGTAATCTTCACAAAATTTTAGCTTAATGGTTGCCATCAATTTGATTTTAATTAATTTTTATAATGAAATGTTTTTAGAATGTTGTACTATTTTATTGTTGTTAGCCGCCCTGAGCCCGGCTTTGGCTGGGGAGGGCGGGATATAAATAAAATTATTATTATTATTATTATTATTATTATTATTATTATTATTATTATTATTATTAATTATTTTGAGACGCTGTGCATCTTCCTACTCACCCCAATACATGTTTTAACATACGTGGTAAATGTCAATAGAAACCAGTACATCATAAAATACCCTGAAAGTATTGTGGGCGGAAAACGGCCTCCTCATTATTACACCATCAAAACATGTGCAACGCCAATGAACACAGGGTATGTAGAAGCTTTCCAAAGCTAAAACATTGCCGACAGGCTTTCCACAGCTAAAATGTACTGTACCTCGATCAAAGGCCATTTTGACATCTTCAATGTGTTCAGTGAACCCAGAGACTCTGTAAATCCCTTCTGACTTCAAACCTGCAGGCAAAAATTTCATCAGCTGCTGTTTAGTCTGGAGATACATTTTCACACTCTAGTTATTTTTTACTTCTTTTCACAAGTTAGCTTCTGCCTCCCGAATTCTCGGAACAAGAGAAATTACTCATCATATAGCCATCTTTTGACAGAGCTCTCACAGTTGGTTAGTTATGCCCCCTTTAGGCCCATAACAGCAATCATTAGCTTTTCAAGAATGAGGGTTTTTTTCCACACACCATGTGTGTAGGGGAGAAAATTGGGGGATCAGTTTGAGGATCTATAACAGATAACTTGAAAGGGAGGCTGACACTATTTAAGCACAAGGGTACAATTCATCTTGTAACAACTGAGCGTTGCAAGGAAGTAGAGAGATGCTTCAAGTGATGAATGTGACCATGGAAGGGCCTTGAACCTTCTATCCTAGCAACCGCTCTCCAAGGTCTCAGGCAGAGAGCCTTCCAAGGCTTGCTAGCCCTTTCTCTCTTTTTTTTAACAGGAATTTAATACAGGGTCTCCTGCATGCAAACCATTAGTTCTCTTACTAAGCTGTGTGACCTTTCCCACATAAGGATGATGACTTAATTTAAGCTAATGGCTTGGATTGTAGCGGAAATCAATTTGAGAAAGTGCATGGAAGGAATGTTTCCTTTCCTCTCCTTGTCCCTGCAGCCATCTAAAATCCTCCAAAAGGCGGCTCTTTCATTCTCTAAACTTCAAAGCTCCTCTTCCAACAGCCTCAGATGCCACATCCCACATTGTCCAGAAGGGTGGATACTTGGGAGTGGGGGCGCAGGCGGCTTCAGGTGGGAAGAGGGCATCAAAAACTGCTGTAAAATTCCTAAATTTCACTTCTCTTGGAATTCACACAGGGCCGGATTTAGGTTTGATGAGGCCCTAAGCTACTGAAGGTAACGGGGCCCTTTATAAGCCCAGCTGTCCTTTGTCAACAACAAATTGTCACTGTTTTTTGTGTTGAATATATGCTACATGGGACCTAATGGGTATCTAAAACCATTTGCACATGCAGAATGCAGGCACCCTATATATAGAAATGAGCAAAATGATATTTTAGGGAGCAGGCTAGCAGGTGGGGCCTATTACTTACATCATAGGAGCCTACACAACACAAAACACTGTTGCTGTATGTAGGTTTTATTTTATTTGTTTCTTATCTTATATTTTGGAAATGTACATCCAGCTTTTTCCCTTTAAAAATTTTTTTGGGGCCCCAAGAGAGTGGGGCCCTAAGCTATAGCTTGTTTAGCTTATATGTACGTAAATCTGGCACTGGATCCATACCATTGTCTTCTAATATCTAAACTCACTCAGCTACTAAGACAATGTGGGTTAACTGGAAATGACTAACTTTGGCCTATTAACTTAATTAAATATATTCCTGTCCATTTTACACTGCATAGAACTTAATTGGACACAACCCCGGTGGCACAATCAAGAGATTTAAATTTCCTATAACAGTTCTAGGTTTGATTTATGATATACACATTGATTGATTGATTGATTGATTGAATTTATATCTCTCCCTATTGAAGCCTTCTATAAGTATTTTCTTCTATTATTTATAGGCTAAGAGTTAATTTTGCATTAATATCTTAACATGCATTTGTTCATTTCACATCAGTTTCTGCGACATAGGCTTGGTTATCATTTTGAAAGCAATTGGATTTTACTATGGCTCCCAACAGTTTTAATCGGAAAGTGCAATATTTACTGGAAAAAGTAAATGTGAGGGGGCATAGTTTTTTACATTGAAAAATATAGCTAAGTATATTAAATAATTAAAACAATGCACATTGTTTGTGTGGTGGTAGTAGAGAACTATAATTCGCTTCCTCAACCAAATGAGGTTAAGTTGTTCTTCAAAGTAAATGCTTTAAACAATTTGTTCATAAAACCTTTCCCCACAAAGGAATATAAAGAAACTTTTAAATATAAAGTAATTTAAAATTACTTAGTTTTCTGTAACATAATATCTGTTTATGTTTGTCAGCCAGTGATATTATTTTAGCGTTTCAGTAACCCAGTGAAGGAAATCCTATTTCATCAACACATAAATACCTCTTGCTTCGATTTCTCGAATACATATGTCCACTACCATGGGTCTCTGTGAATTGTGGGCCTTCACTAGTGTGGTGAGGTCACAGCAGTAGACTCGTTTGATTCTCTTGAGGTCTGGTTGGCAGTCATTGGGGACGTATTTTGAACACTGTTTGTGTACGTTCAATCCACAGTCTGTAAAGAAAGTATTAGTGTTACTTTGAGTTTTTTCTATTTTACTCTCAGAAAGAATGACAACATTCTGCATGTGAACATCTTAGCTCTCAATTACTCTTACTTTTAAGGAAGTCACTGCACACAGTAAATTACAGGGCAATAGTTCAATTTGTAAATATAACAAAGGTTGGCAGGCAAAAATATGCGAAGGAATGAAATTCTATGAGTATAGAGTTGCCATATTTCAAAAAGTGAACATCTGGACACAAAAGTTGTTGAACTTCTGATATGGGCTGCCATATGGCTCGGTTTCCCCAGAAATTTTAACCAATTTTTGAGAATTACGTTCTGATGAATGAATCCCAGATGTATGGCAGCCCTATGTAATATAACATTTGAATCTTACTCTAATTCTCTAGTAATGTAGCAGGTACATGAAGCACATATGAGCAACTGTTAAGGCTGAAACAAATTTTTTTGGCCACCATGTGGAGAATGTGGGAAATGCTTCCAAGTGCCTGTGGCACAAATATATAACCCATATATTTGAAATATATATAACCCATATATTTGAAATATATATAACCCATATATTTGAAAAATATATAACCCATATATTTGAAATATATATAACCCATATATTTGAAATATATATAACCCATATATTTGAAATATATATAACCCATATATTTGAAATATATATAACCCATATATTTGAAATATATATAACCCATATATTTGAAATATATATAACCCATATATTTGAAATGGGTTGACAAGATGTTCAGATCATTTCAGTGCTAACTGAAATAAAGATAGGTGACTGTAACAATAACAACAATAAATTATGTGTATGCTGTCCATCTGACTAGGTTGTCCCAGCCACTCTGGGCGGCTTCCAACAAATTAAAACTAATTTTAAGGACCAAGACTGTAATGGATACAGGAGCTCTTCAAGAAATCCAGGCCCATCCAGGTGGTAAATGTTACATTTATAGTAAAATTTTATATGTGTCTCCTCAGAAGTGAGCTCCACTGAGTTCAGTGGGACTTAGATAAAAAAGGTAAAGGACCCCTGGATGGTTAAGTCCAGTCAAAGGTGACTATGGGGTTGCAGTGCTCATCTCGCTTTCAGGCTGAGGGAGCCGGCGTTTGCCCACAGACAGCTTTCCGGGACATGACTAAACCACTTCTGGTGCAACGGGACACTGTGACGGAAGCCAGAGCGCATGGAAACGCCATTTACCTTCCTGCCACAGTGGTACCTATTTATCTACTTGCACTGGCGTGCTTTTGAAATGCTAGGTTGGCAGGAGCTGGGACAGAACAACGGGAGCTCACCAACCTTCTGAACAGCCAACCTTCTGATTGGCAAGCCCAAGAGGCTCAGTGGTTTAGGCCACAGCGCCACCTGCATATACCAGTGGGACTTACACCTAGATTGCAGCCTAAGTGTAGTTTCTGCCCCATGGCCCCTAACGGATGCCTAGTTGCAACAGAGGCGGAGTGATGTTCTAGGAGAGGGGGGCTGCCAACTCCATCTCCCTGTGTGCAATTAGGCTTCAAGGAAACCAGCTATTCCAGCCAAAAGAAAATAAGCCTTCTGTTGTATCTGGGTAGGGAAGGGTAAACCCCATGCCAGAGCCCTCCAGATGTACTCTCATCTGACCATCATCCCTGACCCATTGGCCATGCTGGACTGACAGGCGCTGTAGTCTGCAACATCTGGCTGGCATTAAGCGCTAGTTTGGGGAAGCTTGAGAACAGTAAAACAATGAATATGTGTTTAAAATATATGCTTGTCATTTATTAGATAACCTTTGTACTCATTTGCTAGAAAACTGGATTTATTGCTCTTTCATTGGAACACCTGAAGTATAATAAAAGTGTGTCTCTATGCATGTGCAGAGTCAACTACCTGTACAAATGACTAACCAGAGCTTGCCTCATTCATTAAGCAGGGCTTCAAACACCGAGATTAGGGATTCTGGGCAGGCTTAGACTTCTGCACTTCTTATAAAAATTAACTCTCACAAGTACACAGTGTGATTCAGAATCATCACTGTCCCTTTCAGCCATCAACATAAAGTATTCTTGACTCCACTGCTAAACATGAACAGTTTCTTTCCTTGTAATATTTGATACCCACAGGTAAAGGACCTCTGTGCCTTTAACTAAATCTGTTTGGTTTATTGGGCTCGTTCAGACAGAAACTATCTGCATAATACAGTATTGTTCAGTGAAATCTAAACAAACCCAGCCAGCTGTACTTAAGATACTCCCTTTAGGTTGTTTTTTTTTTTAGTTCTTGCTAAACATTTCCTGTGTAGTTAAAAACTTGTTTGTCTGCTTAGAGTTAAATATTGGTTAGCTAATGAAGCAGAACGTTAAGCTTTGGACTAAATAAACATACTTTTTTTCACAGGTTAAATACTTAAAGAGAATGAACACAAATCCAGCCAGACATATTATGTTTAAACGTACAGTTCTTATAAGAATAATTAGTTATATGTCGACTCAACCTCTTGTGTTACTTGTGCAAAGGGAGTCTGCGAGCTTAAAGGGACCCTGAAGTCACACAGGTCTCCTGTGTTTAGCATGGACATCTCAGCCACAGAGACCCGTGTATAGCTCTTTACAGGGGCTAAAATGATTGGACATGCTGGCTGGGGCTGCTGGGAGTTGGGAGTCAAGTTACAGTGTTGTTGGCAAGAGCCCATACCTGCTTAAGTATGACAACTGACAAGAAAATACCAAGGAACGGTCATTTAAGTCATATAATTATATTGTGTATGGTTGACCGAGAAAAGAAACCAGCTTCAGGCACCATAATATAAAATGGCAGTATGATGCCCCCACCACAAATCCAAGAGCTCTGGGGCATAACAGATCTTCCCCACCTAACTCACCTTACCCTCTGGCATGTTAAATTGCAACTGTGCCTATTTTCTGGGTCACACATTCATAGAACTACACCAGCTAATTCGGCTGTGGCTGTCTATCAAGCTTCATCAACCCCCGACAATATGTCCATTAGTCAAGAGGGACAGGAGTCGCAGTCCCCACAATATCTGCAGGGCCAGAGGTGCCTAACCCATGAATCAGCAGGCAATATTTTTTTACTTCATCACATGAAAGCTATGATTACCTATTTCTTTATATCAAATCTCTGTTAAAGGCTCAGAACGTACACTGTTAAATTCTTCTGGACAGTTAACAACACTGTTGGCAATTGGTAGCTAACATATATTAAATGCCAACAACCAATAATAGCAATATGACTAGTACCCATTAACCATAGGTCAGTGAGGTTAGAAATGGAGTCCAGTCCAGTCCAGTTGAGCAGTTTAGTTGCTGGATTATCAGGTCCATTATAATCGCCCAAAAGGCTCAATAGTTACTCATATATTTTAAGCTTGGAATTCAAATTTTAGCCAGGATTTCCCATAGCAAAAGTTCCACTCTTTCCCAGTTTTGAACTTCATTAAAGAAAAAAATAGAGACACCAGTTGTTGACTTCATTGAGTGAAATGGAGACATCCACTTTAAACCAGTTACTATCATCATCATCATCATCATTATTAAGTGTGTGTGTGTATTGCTCTAGAAGATGATTAAACTGTAGAATGCTTTGTCTAATTTAGGTGAGCATTATCACTCTGCATCGTCCCTTGAAAGAGATTTACAGTTTTGTTTTTCAGGGGTTAAGGGCCTGGTCAATAAGATTTTTAAGATTACCTGAGCATCTGACTCCCTGAGCAATGAGTCCCCACATGAAGTTGGCACAGTATTCACACCAATGTGGACCTCGGAACGTGTGGACCTGTAATACAGAATGGAAAGCAGTCCAGGGTCATTGGGAGGCAGATGGCCGGACGGATGGAACAAGCAGAAGAAAGAGATAAGCAACAAACGACTCAGTTAAAAGAACAAGTCTTCCTCACTGACAGCTGCATCCCAAATACTGAGGGTAATAAGAAGCCTGGGGAAAAGAAAGCTGCCTTTGGTCTCAGGGTCCTCTTCATTTTGCAAGGCAAAACAAACAAAACCTAATCACACTGCAGGGCATTGAAATCAATCAATGTAACTCTTTTAATGGGTTTATTGTTTCTCATATGCCAGGGGTGGCCAACTCCCAAGGAGACTGCGATCTACGCAGAGTTAAAAACTGGCAGTGATCTACCCCCGTTTTTTAGGGGCTCAGGTCAAAGTTGCTGAGCTTTTTTTTAGGGGAGCTAGAGTTCTTGAGCTCTTTTTTTTTGGGGGGGGGAGCCAGTGATCTACCACAGACATCCAGTGATCTACCATTAGATCACAATCTACCTGTTGGACGTGCCTGGTACAATATGAATTTCCTTGGAACCTTACCAACTTTGGGATTTGGTGCATTTTCTTTAGTGACTTGATGCCTGGTTATTCCATGGTAATTTGGGGGTCTGCTTTTTTGTGCTTTTAGTTCCCAATATTGCAATTTGAAAGCTAATTCCTTAATACCATCAAAGCTTGTTAGAAACAAAGACTATGCCTGTCATATGCTAGTGAAGTGCAAAGTGAAAGTGTCAGTACTAAAGCACGTGCTTCGCAGGTTTCATCCCTGGCACTGGCAGGACAGGTAGGAAAGCATCCTTTGTCCGAGACCCTGGAGAGGCACGCCAGTGCAGCAGACAATACGCTGAACTCAGAACAAGGCAGTTTCATATGGCCACCTGTTTGAAGCCTCATACTAAAGTAAATCTAGTGCGACTGGCCGGCATGTTACAGCCACTTTGTAGATGACATTTTAAATGTCTGTGTATGGTTGCTGTTGGACACGGGTGGCGCTGTGGGTTAAACCACAGAGCCTAGGACTTGCCGATCAGAAGGTCGGTGGTTTGAATCCCCGCGACGGGGTGAGCTCCCATTGCTCAGTCCCTGCTCCTGCCAACCTAGCAGTCCGAAAGCACATCAGAGTGCAAGTAGATAAATAGGTACCGCTCCAGTGGGAAGGTAAATGGCGTTTCCGTGTGCTGCTCTGGTTCGCCAGAAGCGGCTTAGTCATGCTGGCCACATGACCCGGAAGCTGTACGCTGGCTCCGTCGGCCAATAAAGCGAGATGAGCGCCGGAACCCCAGAGTCGGTCATGACTGGACCTAATGGTCAGGGGTCCCTTTACCTTTACCTGAAACGTTCGATTTCCGAGACGTTAAAAAACCGAGGTATCATTGTATTTTTAAGTTGTCTGTTGTTGCTTTCGTTTCTTGTGCACAGCTTAGAGAGATATATCTTTTAATACATTAAGAGGTATAAAAAAATAAATAGCCAAACAGCCATTATGCTCGCATTCATCAGATCTACTCTTTTAAAAGGTGTTTGTGATGGTTTTGTGAAAAATCGCCTGATCTGTGGGGTTTGCTGTTAGTAAACAGCCTTCACATGGAGCAGTGGGAGTCAGCAGAATGAGGTGGTGAGGATGACAGCACTAGTTCAGACTGTGATGGGGATGCATTTTAAAAACTATCAAAGCTTTCAAAAAGAAAAGAAAAACTAGCTGAAAATAAATGACAACTGAACTAGGCCGTCAGGTAGAAAGGTTCTGGTACAGTTTGCTCTCTCTCTCTCTCTCTCTGTGTGTGTCTCTGTTTTTTAACGTAGTGCAGGATTTGGTGTAGTTTTCCCCGTGAACAGTATGAAATATACTGTTGTAGAGTTCAAAAGATGGTAGAATGGAAAACAGTATTATTTCATGTGGTGGCTGCAACATGTAGAAATCTATCTCTTACTTGCTTGAAATGGTTGTGATCTGGACCATATGGGCAGAGGTTTTCCACCTTTCTGGGAAGCCCATATACTGGCATTCTCTTCCATGCATACCAAAGATTTATTTCTCAGGGGGGGAAATAAGGGATGCCTCTGAGACCAGGCTCTCTGGGTGGCAGCACTGTGTGTTTCAGATTGTGGTACCAGGCTGCAGATTGGACTGAAAACTCTTTTAGTAAAAGAAACAATTCGCTGAATTGTAGAGGACCTTTTGAAGCAGCCCATTAAAGACAAAACAAAAGGGCAAGGGTCTGAAAACTCTGCACCCGTTAATCACGCATTAGAACAAGAATCTGGTAATTTCTTCCTGCTTCCTAACAGCGTTCATTCTTCCTGCTTGACTTCCAGGAGGGCTTTCTGGCATCTTACTGAGGACAATGTTTGGACAAAATCTAAAAAGGGTGTAACCAAGGTATGAAAGGATCCTGACACATTTCAAACCTTCAGTTCCATCTCAGGAAAGTAATATTTGTGCAAAGACAGATTTGCTTCCTTGGCATGTGAACACTAAAAAAGAAACTCTTTTCTTAAGAGTCTCCAAGACCAGACAATAGGGTCATCTTCGTAGAAAAAAATATTCCCTTGGGGAATAGCTAAAGAACAAAAATGCATTGAGATTCCTCCATAAATATTGGTTTGGACCATTTTGATTTTTCTCATGGTTCTGCTCAATTGGTGCCACCCTTCTGTGTTGTTGTAGGACAGCACTTGATAATTTATGTAAGTTTCATCTAATTTTCAATATTTAATTAGTCATAATGGATCATAATTAGAATGTAACTGTTGCATGAAGCTTCACTAAACAAAAGGGATCATTGACTCAAAAGGAATAACGAGATGTTTGTGCAGACGCTGTAGGCAATTACAGACTTTTGCACGTTTGAGTCAACTACAGGCACAGGCAAACTATTTTTGTCTCCTTCTCCTCTCCAAGTTAAATAAGTAAACTTGTTTTATGGAGACCACCAAAATCTAAACAGATCCCTATTGAAAGATAAATACAGTATGTGCCATTTTGCTACCAATCTCCATACAAGCCATGACAATGAACAGCATAAGATAGATGAAAAGACTATTTTACAGAATACTAGTCTTAAATCCTGCATTAATGAAGCAAATGAACACAGAAATCTTTTGAAATCTGAAACATGGTCATGATATACAAAATTTTAAGACCAGTTTCTCCAAGTTTCTTCTGGATGATCCGGAGTTGGTTCAGCCAGCGTGGCCTTTACACACAAGTCTTATCATGATCTGGAAGTCAGAAGCAGCTCAAGTAAAGTAGGCGTATCAGTGGTAGGGATCAAATATGATACCAGCGTTGTAGTTGCATATTTTGACATTTTTCAGAGAAATGTAATGTATAATTAGTTTGAAGTTTGGCAAGTGTTGGAAATGTGGTGTGCTACTAAGATGTTCCAAGCCCTTCCAATCACGTGTGTAGCTGATGAAAATATACTTGGATAGTTAGGGAGAACAGAGGGAAACACTACTCATTTTTTGCAAAGATGAAAGCTATGTTTGTTCAATTTTTGCACCGTCCGCTAAAAAGACATTGGGATTGTTATCCAAAATTTAGGGGAGTTAAATATGCTGTTTGATTGACCCATTGAATCTACAGATATGGGTCCAAGATGAGAGAAGGATATGGGAAGAGTGGGATTTATTTATTTTTTGTTCAGCTTCACAATGACCCATTTCATGCGTAATGCTAAGTCAAACCATGAATAAGCAAACTTGCGGGCTCCCAGAGAGATCACACATGCTTCGCTCCCCTTTCCGTCATTCTGCTGCCGTGCTGTGTTGAGCTAAGCAGTGGTTTGGCTTAGTGTGTCTTCCAAACCCAGGCTTGTGGTTTAGATCTACCAGGCAAACCACAAGCTGGAAAAACTATGAGGTGAATCTTGGCTGCATGGTTTGTCTTGGAGAGCTAAACCAGGGCCTTGGGTTTGGAAGGCACACTAAGTCAAGCCATGGCTCAGCAGAACGACTGGAGCAGGAGCAAAGCAGTTTCAACCTTCTCATTAGGAGCCTTCACATTTGCACGTTCATGCTAAGCCACGAATTGGCTTAGGGTTATGTGCAGATGAGGTCAGTGAAAGTACTAACCAAAATGTTTATCGAAGTTAAATGCATTTGAGTTCATTATTAAAACAGTAGTTTCCTAATCTCCTTAAGCTGCTCTACGCAAGTGACAGGGATATTTTAGGTCTGCTTGTGACATCACACAGAATAGTAATTTTGCTGGAGATTATTTAGCTAACTGCAGCTGATTATTTTAGAAAAGCGGAGGTGCTCATGAGTGTCTCCCCCTCCCTTCTTGGCACCACTGCTGCACACAAGCCTTGCGGTGCTTCCCTGTCTAATAGTTTCTGCCACCACCCCTTTTTCTAAGGTCGCTTTCAGCCCCAGAAAAGGGGGAAACTGTGGATGCCCAATTAACTATTAGACCTGGGAAGATCTAGTCTGGAGATGGTGCGAGGGGACAAAACTGCAAGGTCAACCCAGCTTTTAAATACCCTTTCATGCCCCCTGGTTCTTTCTGATCAATAAAACCCACATTCAGGTATGCCGCATTTTCCAGGCACAGATCCTAACTACCCTTGTGCATTTGAATAGAACTAGCAGGAGATACATGATTGCGTGGCTTAGAGCAGGCATAGGCAAACTCCGGCCCTGCAGATGTTTTGAGACTACAGTTCCCATCATCCCTGACCACTGGTCCTGTTAGCCATGGATGATGGGAGTTGTAGTTCCAAAACATCTGGAGGTCTGGAGTTTGCCTATGCCTGGCTTAGAGCAGGGGTAGTCAACCTTTTTATACTTACTGTCCAATAATGCATCTTTCTTGATGGTAAAATTTCCTTACTGCCCACCAGTGCTCGATGGAAGGAGGATTCAGCTTGTGCCATAGAACCCCCTACCGCCCACCTAGAACCCTGAAACGCCCACTAGTGGGCTGTAGGGACCAGGTTGACAACCCCTGGCTTAGAGAAAGGGTGGGGGCAGGTGACCAGGGTTTTTGTGTGTGACAATTATTCCTTCTCTCCTTTGTATTATCAGGAAAGCAAAGTTCTTATTCATTTGATGCCTACAATGTGAAGTGTGGATTCAGTTCTCATAGACTGAAAATTTGTAAAACAAACAAGCAATAAGCACATGCTTTTTATGCAAAAGATCTCACATTCAATCCCTAGCATCTCCAGGAAGAAACAGGAATGTCTGAAATATTGGAAAGCCACTGCCAGCGTCAATAATACTGTGTCAGCTAGACCAATGGTCTGATTCAGCATAAGGCAGTCTTCTGTGTTCCTTTTACAAAAGGTTCAGTGGACAGAACAGAGAGCCAGGGAAGAAGAAAGCACCTAGCAAGTTCCTTGTCAAATCAGAAAGTTAGTTAAAATTGTTGGTTTTTAAGTACAGAAGGAAGTAAAGGGGGAAAGCTCCTCCAGTCAATCAAAAAGCCTTCTCTATATGTAATGATAAAACAGCTAGCATACAATTGCGATACTTGCAATAATTAATATTTTTTGAAGTTCTCCAGGCACTGTCTGTGATATAGCTGTATGTGACAAAGCCATTTTAATCACAGTTGACAGATGAACTAACATTGGTGCATCTATGAGCAAAGAGAGAGATGTGGTATCTTAGCATCATGGATATTTTCAAGAAAGATATGACATGCTTTGAAAGTACCACTCATTCAATCTGTCTACAGCAGGGGTAGTCAACCTTTTTGTACCTACCGCCCACTAATGGATCTTTCTTGATGGTAAAATTTCCTTACCGCCCACCAGTGCTCGATGGAAGGAGGATTCGGCTTGTGCCATAGAACCCCCTACTGCCCACCTAGAATACTGAAACGCCCACTAGTGGGCGGTAGGGACCAGGTTGACAACCCCAGGTCTACAGTCACCTTGGGCCAGATTACCGGTATTTAGTCTTCTCTCCAGTCCAGACACAGCTTTGCTATTTCATCTGCTGTTTGTGAGCATTGTTTAGTGCTATACATTTCAAACCAGGAACTTCAGTAACTCATGTTGCACAGTAAAGCAATTATCACATTAACAAAATAAACAATTATCATTGCATAACATGTGGTGACCCTTAGCTTGGTAGTAGATTTTCTTGCATCTTTCTGAGTCTTTAGTTCTTTTGTGTGAAAACGAAAAAGGTCAAATGAAAGCTTGTGTTTGTAACCTTGAGAGTTCTGTAACCTTGAGAGCCTGATATTTTGTCCACTGAAAGCAAAGTTTCCATTAATTAATTAGAATCCATGTTCCAATTTTCACAGGACAGCACTCTTTCTCTAGAACAATTTATTAACTCATCTAAAACAACATTAACAGTATGATGAGTCCATTGTTCATTCCTGGTTCATTCATAGCCTAATAATTAAAAGAGTGATTACTTTGCTCAAGGAATGCAAGTCCAACAACTTCTTTTACTACATCCCTCTCATGTTCATCTATGATTCTGTTTTCCCTTCTGTGGGATCAGAGTAAATATAAACTTGCATAAGATGGACTTGATTTTATGTTCTAGATTCAGACTAAATTTGCAAACAAATGATTGCACAGCATTTTTAAAAGCTTTGGTTTGACAGCTTGATTTTGTAGAATCTGTTAGTGTCAGAAAATGAAGTCAGAGCAAGTTTCAACCCAATCAAAAGGAAGTTTTTAATGGCATGGTTTTAAAGGATGGTTTTAATGCAAGTGAATACTTTTTATTGTGATTCATTGACGACAGCATACGCCAAAAATTCTGATGAACTTCTATGCCATCAACACACTCTTCTTACATGCATTCAGTCCTATAGAATATTATCCTAAACTGTTCTATAACAAGTGGCCAGGATAAGAGCATAAGAAGAGCCTGCTGGATCAGACCAATGGTTCATTTGAGTTATAATTTTATTTATTATTTAGTTCAACTTCCTGTCTTCACAGTGGCCAACCAGATGCCCGTGGGAAACCCGTAAGTAGGACCGAAGCAGAACAGCAATCTCCTCCCCTGTGGTTTCTATTAACTGGTATTCAGAACCACATTGCTTCTGACTAGTAGCCACTGATATTGTCTAACCACCTTTTAAAGATCCAACTTGGTGGCCATCACTGCCTCCGGAGGGAGTTCCATAGTTTAAATTATGAGCTGCATGAAGAAGTACTATCTTTTATCTGTTCTGAATATTTTAATATTTAGCTTCATAGAATGTCCATGAGTTCTGGTATTATGAGAACGTTTTGCCTTTTATCTGTGGCATAACATGCTACTTAAATCAACTTTTGTAGTGTCATGAGACAATCACGGGAGAGCTAGTTTTTAGGTCTATTTTTATCTCTGCCATTGCTAAATTAAGATAGAGCATGAAAACTATTTTAACTTATTGCGATATTTACACAAACATGAGCTCCGAATCCCATCATGATAGGCGTGCTATCTGAAGAACTACATACAGATTACTCAAGAGTTCTTTCAAAACAGCTACAATCCTGCCAATGGTATTCAACAGCAAATGAGGCATGGAGGCTTAATAGAGCCATATTCCCAAAGAGCCAATAGGAAGACTATTCTGAAAATGCCTCCATAGATGCGCTGCATTGGAAAAGGAACCAACTGTATGAGGCCCATTAGTGTATGCATTAATTCATTCACCTGGGAAGAGATAGGCAGAAGGTTTCTTCCATGTGTGTAGTGTCACCCTGGCTAGATCAGGGTAAATAGGCTTGATCTAACAGGAGCTGGTGATCGGTATAGTTTTCAAATGCACCTATTTATATGGCTGTAACCACAGCTTTTGACCAAAGGGAAATGGCCATAGATTGGGTATTCATAGTGTTAAAATGGCAGCCTTGTCCTTATCTAGAGGTCAGGCCAGGTGTCAGTCATTAGCACCTTAAACTACTGCAAAGTCAGAGGTGACAAAACTGGTTCCTACCGGGGACACAGGCTCAGGATGTGTGTGTGTGCGCGCACAAAAATCACTGTATCGGACTATGAAGTGTATGATGTATACATATGGGGCGATGAAACACTGCTGTCACAGCAAGATCAAACACAAGAGAAGCTTTCTGTCCTTCTTGCACTGTGGCATAAAGTTTTCTTTGTGTGGGTGGGTGAAGGGGGAACCAATATAGCTCCTTGCCAAGGGCGCAAGGGACCCTAGGTAAGCCTGTGTGCAAGGTATTCTAGGTAGGGCTGTCCCCGAAGACAGGTTGGAATCTCTAAATGGCCCCAAATGCAGCCACCAGGGGTTTGGCTGGAGCCAGAAGACAAGGGCATATTACTCCAATCCTTGACTAAGTGAACATATTACCAGTTTGTTTCGAGGCTCAACTTGGAAGTGTTGGCATTGAGCTTCAAAGCCCTCAATGTCCTGGGCAGCTGGGAATCTACAGAATTGTCTCCTTCCATATGAATATGCTCAAGGACTCTTAGTCCACTACAGAGGTTCTTGCCTGTGTCGCCTTTGTTATCCATGGTGCAATGGGAGGGCAGGTGACAGAGGGCCTTCTCTCTTGGAGCACCCAGACTGTGGAAGAATCTTCCTGGGAAGCCACAATCCATCACTGTCCACTGACACTTTGATTCTGGCATACCTTTAATTAAACAAAATAAAAAAATTCCTTCCAGTAGCACCTTAAAGACCAACTAAGTTAGTTCTGGGTATGAGCTTTCGTGTGCATGCACACTTCTTCAGATACCACGAAAGCTCATACCTAGAACTAACTTAGTTGGTCTTTAAGGTGCTACTGGAAGGAATTTTTTTATTTTGACTAGGGCAGACCAACACGGCTACCTACCTGTAACTTTAATTAAACATTCACTCTCATTTTAATTTTAAGCTGCTACTGATTTCTTTTTAAAGATTTCTGTTTAATTATATTTGTGATTATGTTGTTTTATTAACTGTGAACTGTCCTGCATGCACTCCTTTTAAAAGGTTGGCTATAAATCATGGTAATAAATAAATAACAAATAAGGTATTTTACTAAAGCATTATACCTTTTTTGTTGGCCAGATGACATTTTCAAAGTACTTCTTAAAACCCACACTGCGATATTTTTTTTTAAAAAAAACCCAGTTTCAAGTCATGCATTTAAAGTTTTGAAAAGAGAATCATATGATTTACCAAGTTAAATTATAGCCCTTTTCAAACAGGAAGCAAGAGGACATGCAGAACAGCTAGAGTGAGCAAATAAAAGGTTCTGGGCACACATCCAGTTTTAAATCAAAGACCAAACAAGGGGAATTTTGAAGAGGAAAGAAAGAATGTATAGGTCAACGTGGAAAATATGCCCCGAGCCATGAGAAAATATTTTTCTGGCTAAAGTGAAACCATTTTTCATCTAAAATGATGATTATGGGGAATCTGCAAGCATTAAAGATGCTGTAAACAACAAAGAATAATCCCCTTTCCCCCTTTGGAATGGTCCAGAAATATATTTGGGGGGGATATTTCTAAGATAACCTAGATCTTATTTCTAAGTGTTTTTATATAGTGAATGAAAAGAGAAACCCACATTATAGGAGTTTAAAAACAGTGTAAGTGTACAAAGCATACATACAATAATTCCTTTCCCCCTTTTTTGCATTGGGAGGTGACAGACTAGTTAATACATTTGAAAAGTACTATTTCCAGCATGTATCACATATGCACTCATCAGATGTCTGTGCTCTAGTTTACACTGCAAGAGCTGCCATCTGTCCCTCAAGGAAGATGGTAGTTTCAACCCTCCCCCACCTGGGAATAGATCCTTGATTCTCTTTTGTGAATTCCCCCTAGCAACTGCTAGAGATGGGCTTGTTTATAGATAGTAGTAAAAGACAACCTAAACTTCCCAGCAAAGCAAGCACCAGAGGAAAACAGAACATGTGCCCAAGGCCTTATGGATAAAAATCATTGTTCTCCATTCCCAGTAAACATCAAACAGGAGTTTGGAGATTTTGAACTGTGATAGCGGGAGTGTGTCTCAGCCTGGAACAAATGCAGCTCTTCCCACAAAAAAAAGAAGACATTGAACAAGATGCCGGGAAGCCAAGTTTCTAAAGATGAGTCACCTCTTCTATGTACGTATACTCTCTCAAACACTGTCTGAGGGATGGAAAGACTCTCTAGATATAAACCTATACTGTAGAACTCCAGCTGTTGACGTTTCACTCCAAGAATGCTTCCTTGGCACATTGACCCAACAAAAGAGATTAGACAATGCCATCACACCATTCTGGTTAGGAGCTGGGGCTGATGTAGTCGACTTTGCGGTTGACATGGATGATTAACGTTAAGAGCGAGCTCCACGGGCAAAATTTAAGATTGGGCAAACACATTTTTATCCATTTCAGAGAGAGCTTGATGAGAACTGCCACCGAGGAATTGTGAATCCAGTGAGCTGGTTTAAAAGCATAAAGACTGCTGTCCTGAGTCTCGTTCTACCCATGTTTACTTGTAACAGATCCAGCTCTTTTCTTATAAGACTTAATGGTGTGGTTCCTATACATGTTAGAAAAGACCCACTGAGTTCTCAGGAAAATGCGTATAGGATTGCAGCCTGAGTTACATGTATATACACTTTGGTTTCCCACCCCCATTGTTTTCAATGAGATTTAAGTTAGTTTTGTCAGGAACACAACCCACATTTTTATTCCAGCAAGGTCCAGTGAGCTCGTTTTGAGTATTCAGCCTGTCTTCCTTCCTTCCTTCCTTCCTTCCTTCCTTCCTTCCTTCCTTCCTTCCTTCCTTCCTTCCTTCCTAGGAAGCCCCTTGGTTGTATCCCAAGTTTTATTCTCTTAACGGTTCTTTAGTACTGCTTAAAACCAATCAATATTACCTTTCCAAGAGAGAAATATAGATCAAAAGACACACACACACAGAGCGTACTGACAATATAAGCAAAAACACGAGTAAAAACACACACACACAAGATGTTCTTACCTTAAAATTGTGTGCTTTTTCATAGTTGAAATGGTTGTCGTTTTGCGTTAACGCCGCTCTTCGGACCAAAGAGGTGATCTGTGAATAGGCAAAGAGTTTGAGAGGTTGCCACAAGAGTGCTCCCTTGACTCCCATTTTCACCCCCAAAGCCACTGCCAGCAGCTCCTGGCGGTTCCTTCCTCGTTTAGATTTGTGAACCACGGCGGCGCAGGCTTTCTCATTTTCAAGCCACAACTCCTCTGCAAACATGGTGCAGCTGGGATCCCAGAGATTCTCCCTGTCTTCTTCTTCTTCTCCTCCTCCTCCTCCTCCTTCCTCAGAGGCCGGGAGGCTGACTGCTGTCAGGTTTGTCCAACTGCTTCTAATGTTGGACAGCAGATTCGAAGCAGCTGCAGCAGCCCATTCTGCCGAGACCTCTGGCATGTGACTTGAATGGGCTGTCTTGTGTGATGGAAGGAGCTTCTGCATCTGAATGAGTAACGGGTCTGCTTTGTGATACTTCTCTTTAAAGCAGACGTGTGCCTGAAACAATAGCCTGGATTCATGCAGTGAAGCGACTCCCCTCCTCCTTCTCGCCTCCGGCAGCAGCAGTAGAAAGAAGTACAGGCAGCCCGGGCAGCTTCACAGATTCACACTACAACACATTTCAAAGGAGAGATCGCTTCTACTTGGAAGCATCCCCCTCCCTCCGTTCATAAACGACTCCTGCCTCCAATTGCACTCAGAGCTGGGGACTTGTGTGCTATTCCAATACAAACACCAGCAGATTAAGCCTTTAAACCCCAGTGATTGTTTAATCTTGCAGGGCTAAAAAATCTCCTCTTTTTCATATCCTGTATAAGTGAAAATCTGGTAGCACTTCAAGGATTAGCGGCGGCTCTTTGCAATGCATTAAATTAATAACGTGGGGTTTTTTTTTAGTGCACACTGGCTTTAGAATAAGTGAAGTAATTAAATTATTTCAGTATGCCTGCGGATTACTTCGGTGTAAGGGTCTAGCTACGGATCCAGTCTATAATTTGATTTACCTAGAAAATACCGAGAGTAACAGATTCACTGATGCATTAAGGACTCACCTAGTCCAATACAAGTAGGACAGCAATTTTCCTGTCTTTCTCCTTCATATGGTTGTTTCAGCAGTCATGCTATATGCAATGGGAACCCATATGCAACAAAATATGTAGAGTGCTCCTGTTTCCCAGGATGTGTCATTCCATTCCATTCTGCCCACCCCAAAAGAGAATGGCCATTGGGCATGCTTAGCCTTCACTGGGCTAATTTTGGCGTTCTTCCTTAAAAAACTGTACTACAGTTGTACCTTGGAAGTCAAACGGAATCTGTTCCGGAAGTCCAAAATGTTCGGAAACCAAAGCGCAGCTTCTGATTGGCTGCAGGAAGCTCCTGCAACCAACCAGAAGCCGTGAAAGCCCCATCGGACGTTCAGGTTCCAAAGAACGTTCGCAAACCGGAACACACACTTACGAGTTTGCGGCATTCGGGTGGAAAAATGTCTGAGTACCAAGGCATTTGGGATCCAAGGTACGACTGTACAGTTGTACCTCGGGTTACATACGCTTCAGGTTACATACGCTTCAGGTTACAGACTCCGGTAACCCAGAAATAGTACCTCGGGTTAAGAACTTTGCCTCAGGATGAGAACAGAAATTGTGCTCCGGCGGCGCAGCGGCAGCAGGAGGCCCCATTAGCTAAAGTGGTGCTTCAGGTTAAGAACAGTTTCAGGTTAAGAACAGACCTCTGGAACTAATTAAGTACTTAACCCGAGGTACCACTGTACTGCAAACCTTTGTGCTCCCAGACCTGCTGGTTCTTCCCTCTCGTGATACCATTTTGGCTACAAAATGATCAGCGCATGAAAAATGAGGTCACTGTCAGTTGCTATAGCTTTTTTTTATGAGGGCCACATTTCGGTTGGGATAATCTATTTGGAGCCTCAAGCTGTTCCACATTAACTAATCTGAATCGAGATTTCTCTTTTCTCCATGGTTTCCTCACATTAGAGTTACCCATCCTATGCAGCTCTGCTCAGAATAAGCCCCATTGGCATTGAGTAATGTGGCTGCTCTCAAATGGGTCTACAGAGAATCCCCCCACCCACCCTTGGTATAAAAGACCAACACAGCTTCTACGGTGGAAAGCAAGTGAAAGTAATCCTACGGTATCAGGTGTGGGGGTGGTAGAGTCACAGCTTGAAAGCAACAATGGAGAAAACCATTCCAATTGTTCATCTGCAAGCGGGCTTTTTGCATCTGCTGCCTTTTAAAATTGGCACCCAGTCCCAGGCCCACTGGGAGCAGCTCCACTCACTCTGGAGCCCCCAGGTAGAACTTCTCCCTGCCAAAAGTGGAGCTTTCAATTGGCACCGAATTTAAATTCAGTGCCTGCAGCAAGCCCCGCTTTTGGCAGGGATCTCTGCGGCCCTGGCCCCTTCCTCCTTGCCCAGATGGGTGCTGGGGGAGGGGCAGACAGTTCTTCCCAGAGGTCTTACCTATTGCAGAGGGCTTCCCTGCTCCTGTGGTTTTGTCCATTTTGGCTTTTCCAACCACCTGAAATTTGGTGACCTTTGTAGGCCCCAAATATCTCAAGGAGCAACTTCTCCCATATGATTTCTTCCCAGGTTTTTAAGAGCTGTCTGTTCTGCCCACCATCAGATTCTACTCTAGAAGATGAGAAGATCCTCACCTCTCAGGATCAGGGCCTTCTCCGTAGTGGTTCCAAAACTTTGGAATGCACTCCTTTAAAAAGCTTACTTGTCTTTTCTCCTTGCTTCTTTTTGGAAATAGGTCCAAACATTCCACCAGACATTTAGGAATGGAGGTCACAATACTGTTAATTTTTTATGTCCATTGCCTTTATTTATTTATTTATTTATTTGTGTTTTATCTGCTGACACGGTATAACATTGCAGCCTTTGGGTCACTTCACAGTCACTCTACTGCTTATACCTAATTTTTAAATCCAGGCTTCCTCAACCTTGGCCCTCCAAGGTTGGCCCTCCAACCTTGTAGTTTTGAGACTACAATTCCCAACATCCCTGACCACTGGTCCTGCTAGCATGGGAGTTGTAGGTCAAAAACATTTGGAGGGCTGAGGTTGATGAAGTCTGCTCAAAACCCTTTGAGAGAAACCCTTGCTTTACTTTACAAACATAAAAGCAAAAAACAAACATACGACGACTTAGAGCATGTGAATGATCACGGCCTGATTTGAAAACTTGCAGACACACATAGACAACCACAATCAGATCTGGTGGTGCAATTTTCTATCGAGTGTTATTTACTTGTAACATTCTGCAAGTTCAGTAAATTGTCAAGACTGGCTTTTCAGACACGCATGCAAAGCTGAATCTATTTATTCTTTCAGGTAGATCGCAGTGTTCTTTCCCAGCTCTCTCTTCTCTCCCCTTTAAATAATTTCTGAGCCCTGTTGCAAAATAAATCATATTTCCCAGCTGATAAAGACTGCTATTAAGCAGGGAGTTTCAAACACAACACACAGATATGGGTCTCCCCAGGGCCTGATGTTTTGGTGCTATTCTGTGAATCATCATCATCATGCCATTAGTGTATCAACTCCTTTGGCAGCTCAGCAATCAGAACAGCAAGCCCTAAACAATCTTCTCTTCCTGCACTTATGGATCAGCCTTTAATCAGACGGTAAGTGTTTTAGAACAGACTGTGCTGTTTGATGGCTGAAAACCCAACCTCCCCAACTGTCTCACAACATCAAGCTAGCACTGAATAAAGAGATAGATGTGTCTGTTGTTTACATCTAAGAGGATAACCATATTATGTACATCTGTAAGTTGTATACTCTAGAGGAGCCGAGTTAAATGGATGACGTGGACATAAAAAACCCCTTTTGTTTGAAATACTTATATCATTTTCAGTCATTGTATATATTTTCCAGAAGCCCTACAGTCAGAATGATATGACATTATACTGTCTTATATTACAAACTTCTTTTTTTAGTGCTAAGCACCTCTTTGAATTCCTGGCATAGATACATCTTGCTATGTAATTGGTATTATTTTTAGTGGCAGTGAACCCAAGCCACGATAGGTCAATTTTATAGTAATTCCATGGCATTTGTATTATTGATGAAAATCCTATTACATAAGGAACATCATTATATAATACATGAGATACGGTGTTCGGAACTACAGATTATGCCAACAATCCCGTACATCTTTTTAGAATACTTATTAACAGTGTCATTTTAGGGACAAATTTCCAGAAATGAGAAAAAACTGCAACCTCTTTTGTAGCATTGTTAAAACATGTAGCCAATAAAGGAGGGAGAATTCAGCCGTGTGACTCTGATAACAGGGGGTAGGCTGTCATTTGCTACAAATATTATACCTGAAATTCCATTCATTCACCTAGGTTCCTTTGTCAATCATATTGTGTTATTTGTCAGGGTTCCTACAAAGGGTGTCTATAGATAGGCATATAATAAATGTGTTCCTGTAATGGGCTGAATTGCATGAAGGAACAGTGGAATTCTTGCTACATATGTGTTGTACGTTCATGTATACAGGGTCTTAGTAACTTTAGAAAACCAGGCTTCATAAATAAAAACATAAGAGAAATTAACTGGTTCTTTTATCACGATAATAACTTGAAACTCTCAATAGGATTTCAATCTGAATTTTCCACAATCCAGCTAAAATTAAATAGCTGGCACCACAACGGCGAACCTATTTGTCTAGATCTATCTTTAAGTTTGTATAAGAACTGGTGTTCCCATATGATAATAATCATAATCATAATATATTATTTGTACCCCGCCCATCTGGCTGGGTTTCCGCAGCCACTCTGGGCAGCTCCCAACAGAATACTAAAAGCACAATAAAACGTCAAACATTAAAAACTTCCCTAAACAGGGCTGCCTTCAGATGTCTTCTAAAAGTCAGATAGTTGTTTATTTCCTTGACATCTGCTGGGAGGGTGGGTGCCACTACCGAGAAGGCCCTCTGCCTGGTTCCCTGTAACCTCACTTCTTGCAGTAAGGGGACCGCCAGAAGGCCGTTGGAGCCGGACCTCAGTGTCCAGGCTGAACGATGGGGGTGGAGATGCTCCTTCAGGTATACTGGGCCGAGGCCAGTGAATGGGTAACCAAAGCCACATCAAAAGAAGTATCCTGGCGAGTTCAATGGGGTGCAGATCAACATTCCATTGCAGATGTGCCCCCACATCCACATCAGTTATGTGTATGGATGTCTATTTCTGCGCAGGAATCTGCTTTGCTCAGGTGGACCAATTGACACGAGATGCAACTCCACTGATTTCAGTGGAACTTATTTTGAAGTCAGCATGTTTGGAATTCCAGTTTAATCCAAGAACCACAGCTCAGCTGGGTTGTGGATCCAGCCACAGGCCTGTTAATACGAAGTACGGTATATTTGCTGCTAAGTTTAACATGCCTCTTACGTGACAGCTGAGGCCGTTTTTGAGCTTGAAACAAATGTCTGAAGTGTTTTTAAAAAACGGATGCCCAAGATAGAATGCACCTATATTTAGAGCATATCTACAACATCCATCAACTAGCCACACTTGACAGCAAATTTCCAGCTGAAGTTCGAATAATTGTTATTAAAGAGGAATCTATATAAAAGGAAGTATATACAGTGGTGCCTCGCAAGACGAAATTAATTCGTTCCGCAAGTCTCTTCGTCTTGCGGTTTTTCGTCTTGCGATGCACGGTTTCCCATAGGAATGCATTGAAAATCAATTAATGCATTCCTAGGGAAACCGCCTTCAGACCAGGTCCGGGGACAGTCTGTCCCCGGACCTCTTCTGAAGGCTGGGGGGGGGGAACAAGGGCTTTTCTTCCCACCCCCAGCATTTTAAAAAACCCTGGGACAACGGAGGACTTCTCCGCTGTCCAGGGCGATTTAAAAGCCCCTGGGAAGGCAGGCAGGGGGGACAAAGACTTTCGCCCCCTGCCCGCCTTCAGAAGGTGTCCCCGCCCCCCGCCCCACTTCAGAACAGCTTTCCGAAGTGGGGCGGCTGGGGCAGGTGTCCCCGCCCCCCGCCCCACTTCGGAACAGCTTTCCGAAGTGGGGCGGCTGGGGCAGGTGTCCCCGACCCCCTCCCCACTTCGGAACAGCTTTCCGAAGTGGGGCGGCTGGGGCAGGTGTCCCCGCCCCCCGCCCCACTTTGGAACAGCTTTCCGAAGTGGGGCGGCTGGGGCAGGTGTCCCCGCCCCCCGCCCCACTTCGGAACAGCTTTCCGAAGTGGGGCGGCTGGGGCAGGTGTCCCCGCCCCCCCTCCCCACTTCGGAACAGCTTTCCGAAGTGGGGCGGCTGGGGCAGGTGTCCCCGCCCCCCCTTCGGAACAGCGTTTTAAAATGCTGGGGGTCGGGAGCGAAGCGCTGCCGACCCCCAGCATTTTAAAACCTTCCCGGGACACGGGGAGATTTTAAAATGCTGGGGGTCGGCAGCGCTTCGCTCCCGACCCCCAGCATTTTAAAACCTCCCCGGGACAGGGGGAGATTTTAAAATGCTGGGGGTCGGCAGCTAACGCTTCGCTCCCGACCCCCAGCATTTTAAAATCTCCCCGGGACAGAGACTTCTCTGCTGTCCCTTGGAGATTTTAAAATGCTGGGGGTCGGCAGCGAACGCTTCGCTCCCGCCCGCCAGCATTTTAAGATCGCCCGGGGCAGGCGGGGGGGGGGGAAGGCAGGCGGGGGGAGCAAAGACTTTTGCCCCCCGCCGGCCTTCAGAAGAGGTCCTCTTCTGAAGGCCGGCTGTGGGCGAAAGTCTTTGCTCCCGACCGCCAGCATTTCCCTATGGGCTTTCGTCTTGCGATGCAAGCCCATAGGGAAATTCGTCTTGCGAAGCGCCTCCAAAACAGAAAACCCTTTCGTCTTGCGGGTTTTCCGTCTTGCGAGGCATTCGTCTTGCGGGGTACCACTGTAGTTGCCCTCGTCTCTCCTTTTTTTCCTACTTCCCTGACCGCTGAAACTGAAGGGACATGTCTTTGTAAGCTGTTGCTTTAAAAAAAACCACACACACACACACACTTTTTTCATAATAAACCAGCCACTTCTTAAAGGGCAAGATACATCATATCCTTATCTGCAAGAAAGCATCAAAAACAGAGTGCCTGTCGATATAAGGTGGTCATCATTCATTTTAATTGGGTATGTAACTTCCTATGCTAGGTTATTTGTGTGTTTGGAGCCGCCCCTTTCATTGGAATGAATCAGAAAGTTCACGAGTGGGAACTTGGTATGTACATCAGAGCACCCCTAGAGCACTGATTTGTGTTGGCTGGGCTTTATTTCCCCTGTTACAGACTAATACAGCTATTCTTTTTGGCAGATGAGTAAAGTGACCTTCACATGCATGCCCAGCGGCGTAGGAGCTTCTCAGGAATGTTGCAATCCCTCACTGCAGGGGGTGTGTGAATAACATGATCAAGTGAGTGGGACCAACAGAGAGAATTATGAGTTAGCACCCTGAATGGTGTGCAGATTCCATATGAAAGACCTTTGTTGCAGCAGCAACAAACCATGGGCAGCAAGGACCAAACCTATGACTGAACACACATAAATGGGGTATCATGGCACTTTAAGCAGTCATAGTTTCACCAAAGAAAAGAATAGATAAGAATCTTGTTCTTGTAAGTAATTTTGAATAACAGAGTAGTGCCTTTGAAACCAGTTTTCTGTATAAGTAAGACTGCTAATTCTGTGAGTAGCTACCCAAAATATCTTGGTCTAAACCATGGGTAGGCAAACTAAGGCCGGGGGCCGGATCTGGCCCAATCGCCTTCTAAATCCAGCCCGTGGACAGTCCAGGAATCAGCGTGTTTTTTTAAGAATATTTTTTTATTAACCGACCAATCACATCAAATCAAACCAAATTACATAAATTCCAAATTACACAGCCGAATTTTAAATTTTTGTTGGGGGTACCCATATTTCAAGTTCCGAAGGGGATCCAATCAACTTCTTGCTTCTTACTGCTGTTTTAATGTCCACAAATCTAACCTTATGATGTTCACAGTACAATCCAGTCCTTTCTTATCGTTTTTCCACATCTCTTGTTGTTATTTTCATATATTGAATCAGCATGTTTTTACATGAGTAGAAGTGTCCTTTTATTTAAAATGCATCTCTGGGTTATTTGTGCGGCATAGGAATTCTATCATTCCCCCCCCCCCAAAAAAAATATAGTCCGGCCCCCCACAAGGTCTGAGGGACAGTGGACCGGCCCCCTGCTGGAAAAGTTTGATGACCCCTGCTCTAAACAGTGGGTAATAGACACTCCGGAGAAGTAATCCTGCCTTGTCATCCTTTCTTTCCCTAATATCAGTTGACTGTCTTTCCCCCCATTTTGTTTTTCCTTTGTGTTGGTCCAAAGAAAAATAGATATAAAAGGAGAATTCCCTCGGGAGAACTCCCAGGATCCAAGTATGAGGCCAACACTTTTTGGTGAGAGAACCCCAGCAGAGATTTAAAACCACAAAATATGCAGCAGCATAAAACATGGAAATAAAGCTGTTAGACCTTTAAAATATGCCCTTTCAAATGAATTCCAAAATAGTCGCCTCTTCCCCTAGCATAGAATAAGACCACAAGCTTAGTAAATTAAAATTGTTTAGTTACAAATTCTCCCAACATAATATGTGGGTTCTCTCTGTTGAACTCTGTAATTTGTGATAAATTCAGGATCAGTAGGTAGATATTTCAGACATAGGATCAATTGATGTGAATTTGTTTATTTTAAATCCATTTTTTGTATTCACTGTCAGGGTGGTTATAGGGTAGGAAGAAGAAGAGGAGGAGTTTGGATTTGATATCCCGCTTTATCACTACCCGAAGGAGTCTCAAAGCGGCTAACATTCTCCTTTCCCTTCCTCCGCTACAACAAACACTCTGTGAGGTGAGTGGGGCTGAGAGACTTCAAAGAAGTGTGACTAGCCCAAGGTCACCCAGCAGCTGCATGTGGAGGAGCAGGGAAGCGAACCCAGTTCACCAGATTACAAGTCTACCACTCTTAACCACTACACCACACTGGTGTAGATACTTTCATAGCTTGCTGTCACAGCTTTTTATCTGATAGCAGGCATTCAAATTCAAGTGAAAAGGTCTTTACTTACAAGTCACTTGTCTAGATAGTCTAAAGACAATGCAAACCAATCCCACTTTTCATCCAGGTAGTGTTCTCTCTGTGCTAATTAAACTAAGGTTGCCAGATGTTCCTGGGGACAGTCCCCAGATTTACAAATCAGTACCCTGACAACATCCTATCATTCCTACTGAAGTTGAAATGTGTCCCCGGATTCATTGAAAAAAATATGGTAACCTTAAATTAAACTACACTACATCTGAAGATCCACACAGATTAACTCACATTTTCTGGGCAATACTGTTCTATATGAGGAGAACAGGGATAAACAAAAGGCTTCTAACTAGTTTGGGAAATAATGAGAAAAAAGAATGCATGGTCAAGTAAGTCATACCACTTCTTACAAGGGCAAGTTTGGGAAGGGTTCCAGTGTAACAAGGAGGAAATGGTTCCTGGAGTGTGACAAAAATGGTGCATTTGTACATCTTATTAATTATTAACTGCTGTTTTCACATGGCTGTTTGATGCAGAATCCTATGCATGTCTACTTGGAAATAAGTCCATTGAGCTCAGTGGGACTTAATTCCAGGTAGATTGTGCATTGGAATGCAGCCATTAACTGCGTAAAAGTGCAATGTGAGAAATCATCATGGTCATTTCCGGCAAACACCCACAAACTACAGGCTTATTAGGGAGATAAGAGGCAGCGACCTTAACAAGAAGTGAGCAGAGGCAGAAATATTGTGATCGTCATCAGAATCCTTGGATCCCAAACATGACTCAACACTGATGGAAAACCATCACACACACACACACACACACCCCGCCAACCCAGCTTGGAAACCCACATCTCTTCATTAGGATACAAGGGGGGGGGGAATTCCAAGATTTTTATGGAAACAAAATAAAATTTACATAGCAGAGACACTTAGGTGCTGTTTAAAACCTCATTCTAAAACATGTTATGATTTCATTAGTAATAAAAATCTGGAATGTAGTTAATGTGTCATCCTAATTGTTTCAAGGCCTGTGTGATCAAACCACGTTTCGTAATACATCCCCCGAGACTAAAAGGCACCAGAGCAATTTGCCAACCCCCGTCCCCCAACTATTTTATAGATCAAAAGCTAATTCTCATTCCTCTTTCCCAAGCAGTATAATACCCCCAGAGGTTTTTGCTATCTGACTGTTACACGTGCCTTTAAAGCAGCAGGCTGCTTCAATTCCAGTTCAATTTAAAATGTACATTTCTTCAGCCGAGATTCTTTTTCTTTTTCACTTTCTCACTCTTTCCTAGGAATCATGAACTGGTAGTTCACAGTCAAATCAAGACCTGAGAGCAATTTCCCAAACTTGGGACTCCAGCTGTTTTTTTGGACTACAAATCCCATCATCCCTAGTTATCAGGACCAGTGGTCAGGGATGATGGGAGTTGTAGTCCAAAAAAGATCTGGAGACTCAAGTCTGGGAAGTCTGACTGGGTATGGGGCAGCGTCCTATGTTCCAAAAGCAATGCATCACTTTGGATACTGTGTGATGAAGCTTCCTTCAAGATGAGCCACAAATCAGCAGTCTTGCTATGTACTCCTTTCAAACCATGCATACCAAAGTTAATGCTGGTGTTCATGTTGAGAGCATATAACATCCAGTCCCTTTGGGATTATGACCAAATGTGGAGGGCGATAGTTTCTCAGAGACATTTCCCAGAAATCATAGAACCAGACATAAATAGCAGTTATGTTCTGAGCCACCAACCGCTGACCTCTAAAAGTATTGTATAAGCAACTTCAGGCAGAGCTGCCAGAATGAAAAGCTCGTTGTGGCATTCTCTGGAACGAAAAACACATATTCCCATGATCCTCTCCACCGCCACCCCGGCAGGCAAGCAAAGTAGCACAAGGTGAGTGAATTTTAAGGTTACCTGCTAAATCAAAGGCTAAACTAATTGCTGAATTTAAATTTGCAATGCTCTACAATGAATAACCTCCTATTACAAACAGACATAGGATATCACATGATCCACAGGCCTATGATGATTATTTTTTTTAAGTGCCTTGTGAGAGTCCCTGTCACTAACTCTATTTTCTCAGAATCAGGTTGTGGTTTTTTTTAATGGTTTTTTTGTGCCACAGTTTCAAAGAAGATTGAAAAAATACAACAGCACGGCTACCTCTAGCTTAAAAAAAAAGACATATGTCCCCTCAGAAACCACCCTCCACTTTTTTTTCAAACCCTGTGTTTTATGTTTTATGCAGAGTGCTTTGACAAACACAAATATATAGGAGTGTTCGCTTCCTCTCCGGCAAATGGATAAATCTGCTCTATGAAAATTTGCTGCGCTGAAACAAATGCATATGAAATTAATGTGAAATTTTGTCCGAGCTTTCCTTTGATCTACATGCACCAACCACATACATCTGTTTGTATCCAAAGGAAGATGTTTATTAGGTGATTTTCCTAGGTGATTAACAGCAAACTCTTTCGGTTTTTCACAGACTAAGGACTTGCTTGTAAGACCCCCATTTTTGTAAGAAGCATCATTACCTGAGATTACAGGTTAGTGAAGGCCCGGGGGGCCCATCCTGTTTTGCCACCTGAGGAGAAATGGGAAGGTGCCGCCGCCGCTCCCTTTGCCGCCTCTGCCACAGCCTCACTTACTGAGGTTGCACGGCCTGTTTCTGGGTTCTGGAGAGAGATTATGGGAGCCCTGCAAGACTGCGCACGAGGCTTCTGTGCAATTTCACGGGGCTCTTGTCAGAAGCCAAAACCACCACTTCTCTTCGTTTTGGTGGCCGTGTGTTTGCAGAGGCAGCCCTTGAATTCTGCCACCTGTGGCCCTGGAGAAAGCTCTGCTCTGCCAGCTGTATGCTGCATCCATTTGTTCTACGTTGCTTAAAAAGGCAATATGGTGTGTGTTTTAGTGAAGGTCATATTACAAATATCTAATGGCCCTACAATATGCTCTCACCACTTCAGTAGCTGGAAAGTCTGAAATGTGAGACATTATGTAATTATGCTTTTGTGCTTATAAACACCGACAATTGGGAAACACTTGCCTGCGAGAGCTCCAGTTGGAGAACAGCCTTTACCAAAGGTTTCATGGGCTTTGAAGACACTCGAACTCAGGACGCAAGGGAGAAACGTGCCAAGAGGAAGGCACACTTGGCAATTCCACACCGTGATCAACTCCCGCCCAGAAACCTATGTTCCCACTGTGGAAGGATGTGTGGATCCAGAATTGGCCCCCACAGTCACCTACGGACACACTATTAAGACCATGTTCATGGAAGACAGTCTTACTCAGTTACGAGTGATCGCCAAAGAAGAAGACGTGACATTGATGTGCACATCAGACACCCCACAATACCCCCAGAATCTGAAGTTCTGGGGACCTGTGGCTCTTCCGTCAGTCCCAACCAGCAAAAAGCAGTAAGCCAAGGAAGCAGGCAGTTTTCAGAGAGATAAGGGGTGTGTATATGAATTTCTCGTATAGATTTGCAATAAGCAGTCATTTTTTAAAAACAACTGTAGCTCTCTAAAACATACTTTCACTGGGTTTATAACTGCATGCAAGTATATAACCCATTTGAAAGCTAAATGTAGTAATTAAATAAGAGCCATTTTGGCAAGATAAATTTACCATATAATTGTTCACTGTCCGTTATTAGATAATTCACTTGAGAGGACTCTCATTACAAATAATATTTGTAATGGCATACTCCATTTTTCAGTCCTGCCTTGGAGCTAAGGCATGGTCCATTTGAAATGAGTGACCATGGGCATAGCAACACTGCAGCAGGCTCTGTTAGGCCACAGAGTGAATATATAAAAGCCACAGTACAGTAATAGCTTTATTAAGGCCAATCAAAATACCACAACGTCACAAGCAAACTTCCCCAGATCTGGGAAACACTAACCCTTATCAGCTTGTGGGCTTCCAGTGAATCTGGTAAATAAGGATTCTGTCCTGCAACTACCCTCTACTTTAGTGCTCTGATGACATGGAACATTCACAAATATTTGAACTGCTCACAGGGAAGTGATCTGCATCAAATGATGCAACTGCTCTGAAAGCAGTGAACTACGAAAAAGGCTAAAAAAAACAGGAGTCAGGGGCTTGAAGGAATGATGAATGCAATTATGAAGAATGCTGAGGGGGGGGGGAGGAAACAGAATTTCAGAAAGGATGGAGGAAGTGGGGCTACAAAATAATAAATAATAAGCACATCAGGATCTCTAAGGGAAGGAAAGAACAGTAGCATTCCATGGAGATGAATGGATCTATGGCAGTGACGGGTTCCAGGGCAAGAAGGCATGGAAGAGGATGGCTGAATTAGTATTTGAACTGAGGAACCAGCTCAGGTTGTGGGGCTGCAGTTAACAGTAAAACATAAGATGACTTGCATAGATCCTCACTTTTGTAAACTTTTTTGGGGGGTATTCTTGCATCAGAAGCCCCAGAAGTATACTTTGAAGGAAGACCCTCAAATGCTTGAAACATTAAGAATTGTTTGCAAAAGCAATGCTATGTGTGTCTAAAGTCTCACTTGTGCTCTGTGGGGCTTCTCCTTCTGAAGTGCATTCAAGCCACAGGCTGCAATCATCTTCCTACTTACCTGGGAGTAAGCTCCACTGAACTCAATGGGAGTTACTTTTGATTAGGTGTGTTACACAGCAGTAGCTTAAAACAAATCTTCAAGCATGCTGTCAGTTCTATTTAGGCATGACCAGTGTGCCGTTCATTCATTACATTCAGGCTCTGGACCTGGTTTCCTATTAGTATGGACACAAATACAGTGGTACCTCTGGTTAAGAACTTAATTCGTTCTGGAGGTCTGTTCTTAACCTGAAACTGTTCTTAACCTGAGATACCACTTTAGCTAATGGGGCCTCCCGCTGCCGCTGCGCCGTCGCTGCACGATTTCTGTTCTCATCCAGAAGCAAAGTTCTTAACCCGAGGTACTATTTCTGGGTTAGCGGAGTCTGTAACCTGAAGCATCTGTAACCCGAGGTACCACTGTAATAAGCAGAATCCTACAGGTGCCGTCACAAAATCAGGTTTATTTATTTAGGCATTAGAATTGATGGTTTTTAATTTCACGTAACACATATCTAACTTTTAAAAACAGCACGATGCCCTGATCTTTAACATTTGTTCAGCACATCTGCTTTTGACACACCTGCATAAAATAATGGCAGTGCTTAAGAGTCCATAAATCGTTCCACCCCATATTACGACTGCTATTCTAAGAGGAGTAGGTAGTCTTAGGAAGTGGAGGATGGTTTAATACATATGTTTTATTGACATAGTTTATTCAGCTTGTATAGTTTTCCCATAAGGGTGGGTCCCTCCTGGTTGCTAAGAGAAATCCATGGAAAGCAACACAGATGCCGACTAACTGTGTTCCTATGCTCCACAGCATCAGGTGTCAGCTGACCTTAAGCATCCTTTACAGCTTCCAGCAACCTCCAGTCTGCTACCTCTGGTACGAAGTGGGGTCCTTTGTTATCAATGGCACAACACGCACAGCTGCTTCAGTGATTGTTCAAAGAGGGACAGATGGCAGCTCTCAATACAAAAACGGGATTTAAAAGAGAAATGTGTGGGTGGGGTGGGGGGGACAGCAGTGGGAGTGACAGCACTACTTAGCTTGGAATTTATTTTGCTAGGTTTACGGAACTAGCAATAGTGTTAAGAACAACAACAGCCAGCGTCGGTGCGACAGCTTTCCAAAGTCGGTTGTGTGAAGTTACTTGCAATATTAAGCAAGTGCTTTACTCTTCTGCTGAAATCCACAAGTATTTAACTTGCTTAGATCACGCCCGCACTAATTCCTACTTGGTGGACCATCAGGCTGAACGGCACTGTATGTTCAAGGATAGCATCACTAAAAACAGGGTCCATGGTTTCTGAACACAGGCAAGCAAAACGTTACTGGAAGGTCTCTTTTATTAACCACCTCTTTATTATACCTTAGGGATAAATTTCTATTGGTTCAGAAAGTGGGTGTAATCCGAGGAAATCGTTTACCCAAAAAATCATCCCTTTTATTTCTTCCTACCCCCAAATCAAGTTTAAAGATCTGCTTGTCTGCAAGTGAGCAGACAAATCTTTATCCAAGGGCACCTCTCCTATATCTGCAATTTTCAGGCTAATTGCCCTCAAAACTCTAGGAAAGACTAGGTGATTTCTTTTTTTAAAAAACTCACTCTAATACTGTAATTGCGGGATGTGGGTGGCGCTGTGGGTTAAACCACAGAGCCTAGGACTTGCCGATCAGAAGGTCGGCTGTTCGAATCCCTGCGACGGGGTGAGCTCCTGTTGCTCGGTCCCTGTTTCTGCCAATCTAGCAGTTCGAAAGCACGTCAAAGTGCAAGTAGATAAATAGGTACTGCTCCGGCGGGAAGGTAAACGGCGTTTCCGTGCGCTGCTCTGGTTCGCCAGAAGTGGCTTAGTCATGCTGGCCACATGACCCGGAAGCTGTACACCGGCTCCCTTGGTCAATAAAGCGAGATGAGCGCCGCAACCCCAGAGTCGGCCACGACTGGACCTAATGGTCAGGGGTCCCTTTACCTTTAATACTTTACACTTTAATAGTGTAATAGTTGCCCCTGCAGGAAAATCCCTGCAGCTATCCTTTTAAAAATTGGCAGGATTTAGGCACTGAGAAGTGGAGGCCTTGTCTGCCAATTTAATCCAATTCTGTTGGGGAAAAAAAGTTATAGATGTCCTTAATGTAAAACACAAAAGTCCTTGGACTAATTTGCCTGTAGTTCAGCATATATTATCTATTCTGGAGGGACTAGTATTTCTGCATATTACATCCACAACCAAAAACATTCAGCCCTTTTTAGATTTCCCATCAGCTACAGTGAGCCCTAATAGAATTTGTGATATGACTTGGAGGTGATTTAACAGAAGTAATCATTGAAGGAAACCAGGTCTTTTTCTTCTTTCCTTTCTTCTGGGTATCTCAGTATCCTGGAAAAGAGTTTTCAGTCGTGAACTGGGGAGGGTGGGAGGAAATGAAGCAGACTCAAGACACTGTGAGCTGAATTGGGCAGTCTACGAAGTGTCTCATACTGAGGCAGGCTGGTTTCAGAAGCTCCAAAAATGTTGGTTAAAAAAACAAACTGTGAGCACAGTCAATAATGCTGTGTGGAAACTGAGGTGGAAGCAAAACATAATAGCACAACTACAGAGGTAATGAAAGATATTGAGAGGCAAGTTTCAGAGAAAACAGTTCATGGAGACGTTTTGGTGCTTAAAATTTCCTGCTGCCACTGTCTCCTTTCTCTCTTAGTTAGGAATGACCCAGTAAAGACATGCTCCCTCCCTGTTGCTGAGTCAGGAACTGGAATCTCCCAACCACTCATTCCCCAACCCTCAAAAGTTGCATCGTCACAATCAATGTGAAATCAGTTCTCCGGAAATGAAAAGTCGGTCAAGGGAAATGAGTCTATAAGCAGCTGGATGTTGTTTGCAAGGAACTGAGCTGCTTAATCTTCCACATCTGATGCTTAGATTCCGATTAAGCCAAAATGGGAAAGAAACTTATAGTTTAGTCAGGAGGCATCGTATAAGGCTTTTTATGGCAGGATGGTCTGCTATGGAAATACATGCAGTTTTGCTTGGCCAGCTTCCCACACTTTCATTCTGATTCTATAGGTACGAGCCGTTTCAATATCACACAGGAGCAACTTGCATGAGTGTTGTTAACAGTCATATCATATGCAAGGCAAATTCACTATGCTAAACTGTCAGTCACTTGTGATTCCTGATACTAAGCATATCAAGTGTGTCACGCAGCATTGACACGTTACTATTTATTTATGCTGCCCCTACAGCGTACACAGCGCCATCAATAACAAAGAGTTTAGTGGTTCTTTCAAGACAAAGAAATTTAGGCTCATTGCTCTTAAGAAGTTTAACGGTGGAAACAGGAAAGCGAAAGCCAAGAACAGAGAGAGAAGAAAGTGGACAAATGTCATTATAGTTGGGAATAAAGACGACAGGCCGGTGGTGCCAGAGGCGCCAAGTTGCATGCTACATTGGGGAGGGATGTCACATGTGTGTGACATCACACATGTGATGTCATACATGTCAAGAGGAGGCCATGAGGCTTGGGGAGCCTCACCACCACTGTGGGAAGGCCCAGTGGGGCACAAACCCTCAAGATGGGGGTGGGGGTACAGCCCTGTCCCTGCATACTTTGGGGTGGGGGTCGAACTGTCCTCAGTCCCATAGAATTGGCACCTATGGGTGGCGTTCTGTATATGTTCTGGGATGGAGTTCCTTTAACAGGAGGTGGCAAAGCAGAATGGGCAATAGTTGTTTGAGGAATTCAAGAGATCTTCCATTGGATGAGGACAGCAGCAATTGCAGAGTATAACGGGAAGCAGCTTAAAAACAAAAGCTGAAAGAAGAGATTGACGCAAGGCCACAGATAGCTTTAGAAGGGACATGGAGTTTGTGCTAGATATGGAAGCGTCTGAGCAAGAAGCCCATACAACAAGAGCTGTGTCTTATTGTGGCTGAAAAGTGTCTAGAACAGGGATCACCAATGTGGTGCTGACCATTGGTCATGATGCCTGGGGCTAATGGGGGTTGGGGTCTAATATCTAGAGACCCATATTGACTACCCTTTCTTTAGAAAGGGTAAACACCAGGTTTTCTCTTTTATCCAATCTAGATGTTACAAGAGTCAGCATTTTTCTTCCCAGCCCCCCCACATATCATTTAATATAACTTGCTATGCTAATTCTGCCAGCCGCATTCCAGCCTAGATAATGCCTGGACCTTTGTGTGTGTGCGCACTTGTGATCAGAAGCATACTACATCGTGGGCAGAATTTGCATGGTGACATTTATAAGCAACATGGTGGAATAGGAAACACACCGCAGGGATCTGGACCAGCTCTCCAATAATGCAAAGTGCTCTGACCATTTGAAATAGCAGAGTAATATGCTATTTTCATTATCGTTGCCCAGTTCTGTGTAGTGCTACAGGTCATTACAATGCAGCTACACAGCACTGGAGACTGGTGGCAGTGTTGGCGCATCAACCCATTCACTGGTACTGGTATGATGTCCTGGGTTGCCAGAACCTGGCTACAGGCTGCGGCAATGTCCCAGTGCAAAAGCAGCTGTACTCTCTTTTAAATACTTTTATGTTAGTCCAGTGGTTCATAGTATCAGGCATTTTCATGCTGAAGAAATTGTTTTCAGATGTGTCATCTGCACAGTAGCACACAGAGCTTTCAGTGGTCACATTTGCACCAGACACTGGCTTAAGTTCTGCTGAGCTTCAAATCTTATACATCCTCCGCCTTATTCAGAATATATTTGTGTTGCTTGTTTTAAAGAAGTAGGTTTTGGAACCGGATGAAATGCTTTGTCTGACATCGACACATGATTAAGAGCAGAGTCATATCGTGTGAGGTCCTGTGCAAATTACAGCCATTTGTGGTTTCATTTTTGTTTCCCAAAGACTTTAGAAAGACAGACCTAATCTAAACATTACTAGAAATGGGAATCATCACAGCCATGCCCAGACTGCAGCCTGTGTCAGATATGGGTTCCAGCTGGAATGCCGTAAACTCCCAGCTGTTACTGTTAGGGACAAAGCATATCACCCTTGGTGAGCAGAAGAGACATACTTGCTACAGAAGACATTAACAGAGGGCTTAAACAGCATGAAGCTGACATAGGAACCATTCTGAACTGTGTTTATACAAATGAACCTACATTCCAGTAAGTGGGACATTAAAAGGAGTTGCCTTTCAATAATACCCTTTCTCTAAATGGACAGTATTTAGAAAACAGCGTATTTCCACCCTACAAATTCACCTGTGCACCTTTTAAGTAAAATAATTAAAATGCAATGATGAAATTTTGCAATTACAATGATAAATGTGTGTCTTGAGCCACTGCATTAAGGTGGACTTGAGTTATGTATCGTGTGCAGGGTTAATTCTTGTGAGATTTAGAGGCGTAATTTATCAAACTCTTAAATCCATGATTTATATTAAGAGGCTGGATGCTGACCTGTTATGGCAGCTAAATGGTGTAACTCAACATAAGGGAATTGCTATCTTGTTTATAATGAGTGATATTTAGCCACATTCCACTCATAGCAGAGCAACTGAAATTAATGGATCTTAGTCCTGTTCATTAATTTCAATGTGCCTGAGTAAAATGTAGTTGAATGCCCCTCCCCATTTCCATACTGTGTTTTATTTTAATTTATATAACGTTTTTGCACATACCTCTGAGATCAGATATTTTAAAAGAAATGTAAGAATTGAAATGGCAAAAAGTGCCAAGTCAGCAGCTTTGCTTTATTTGAAATGAGGAAAGATCACACTGACTACTTTCCTGAAATCAACAGTTGTTATGGTGTCCCCCCACCCCATTGGGCTAATGAAATGGGCCTTATGCAGAGCTCAAAAGATCTGAGCTGCTTTACACCCAAGAGGGCAGTAAACGTTGCCCTTCAAGGGGGAAAAAGGGTTCCAGATGGAGGGGTACATCTTCTCAGAGGCCAGGTTTTGCCGAGTCAGACGAGCGCTTAAAAGAAAATCGGCTCAAAAGAGCCTTAGAGATCAAACAGGGACAAACAAAGTGATCAGCTCACTCATTTAATACAAAACAATGCACTGGAAATTTATGTCCCAGGTTCAAACAAGTGCTGAAATTTCCATAGTCAGCGAAGCAGAAAAGTGTAAATCAAGAGTCCTTTCGGGACCTGGATAATATCAAAGACAGCCCAACTTTTCCAGTCCTATTTGTTATTAACTGGAGCTTGTTGGGCTGCAACTCTATTAGTTAGCTTGGCATTTGAACATAGCGAGGTCTACTTTACTCCTTCTCCAGTTCCCTATTATCTTTCAGCTAAATTTCCTCATATGCATAATGGGTCTGCTAATGAACAGGGATGAGCAAAGGCCGTACAGCACTTTCACATCAAAAGTTCAGAGTTTGAAATAGATAAATCAAGCACCCTGACACTGAAGGGAGCAGGGAGCTTCGGTATGTACTGCGTTCTGTGCACACACAAGAATCGCTGGATTTCCCGAACAGTGCAGAAAATGTCATCACCCTTGCACTTTGGTTTATGAAGGCATATTAGTTGGATAGTGAGTGGGGATTAGAGGGAAAGAGGTGGCTGGAATCAGTCTGATCTGTTTCCCAGGGAGGTACAGTAGGGTCGTACCTTGGATCCTGAACGCCCTGCAAGTTGAACGTTTTGACTCCCGAATGCCACAAGCCCGGAAATGAATGTTCTGGCTTGCTGGAACCCAAACATCTGACGGGGCTTTTGCAGCTTCCTTGCTGGGCCTTCCAGAAGCCCCACATGACCTTCCCAGAGCCTGGTCACCAAGGTGGGAGGCTTAAACAGCTCCCCACTTTGTGTGTGGGGCAAGGCCCGCTCAGCACCCTCTCAGGCAAGTAGAGATGGTTCCACAGGGCTGTTCTGGCTTTGCATGATAGCCAGGAACATAACGCCTATGTAAAATGAGATGTTTATCCTTTCCATTAAAATCAAGGATTTTAACGTGTCTACTCAGAAGTAGGCCCAGCTGTATTCAGTGGCATCCAGCTTTACTTATGCAACTTTATCTGAATTGTGGTCCCCATTTTAAACTAAAGGAAACCAAAGGAATATGACCAGAGTTAGGGTTCTGGATTATTTGTTCAGTACCAATTTGAAGACTTCTGCTGCTCAAGAAGGGAGAAATGCACTGCCTTGCAGTGAACTGTGCCCACAACAAAAGAGGTTTCGAACATAATTTATTCCACAGTATACCTATTCCACCCGGGACATTTTGTTTATAAATGAAGACTGCTAGATTGGGAATCTTCCACCTAATTTATGCCGGCTCGTTCTTTGATAGGCCTCCTGCAGCGAAAGAAATGGCTCTGCTGTACTGATGTTCTAGTTATTCAGCGGAGAAATGGGGAAGGGGAAATCAATACAGAACAGCTGTTCGCTTTCCAACTCCATTGGACGTTTAGAGCATATTATTGACCAGCATTCGTGGGTTTTTTTTTAAATAAAAAAGTGAAGCCCTGTGCAAGCGTAACACTTAATATTTCAGTAATAAAATGACATTTTAAAAGCCTTCTCTTACACCAAAGACATATTTTCTTGTCACAGCAGCTGCCTTCTTCTTTATTCAATGAGGGAGCGAGAAAGGGATTAACTGTGTAGACCAAGCCCCATGCATTTTAGCACAGGGCTTGAAAAGATACTTGAAAAATGCATTTGGAAGTTTTTGATTTTGTGAAGCACAGATTGCAATATATTTCATCAGAATAAGAGCTTAATTTCCCCACTATTGGATCAAACTTTATTCTTGGGTAAGGATTGCAAAAAATAATAATTCCCATTTCAATATGGGGGGTCCCACTTTGACTGGCAGGGTGAACATTTAAATAGGCTATAGGTGTTTACAAAATACCAATATGTATAGGCTCAGCCAATTCCTCAATCTTGTCTGGGATATTGGTTGCATGAACATACACCCTATGCAAAGTTTATGCCTGTATTTAGACATCCAGTGGCCTTGGAGGAGGAATAGGTACACCAATGTTTGGGATGGGAAGTTACATTCACTCAACTCAGTATGTAAAAGAGAGACAGTCATACCTTGGATCCCAAACGCCTTGGTACTCGGATGTTTTGGCTCCCAAACGCCACAAACCCGGAAGTGAGTGTTCCGGTTTGTGAACGTTCTTTGGAACCCAAACATCCGACGGGGCTTCAGCGGCTTCCGATTGGCTGCAGGAAGCTCCTACAGCCAACCAGAAGCCACCCTTTGGTTTCCAAACATTTTGGAAGTTGAAGGGACTTCCGGAATGGACTCCGTTCAACTTCCAAAGTACTACTGTACTGGGACATAGGAACTCTAATTATTTTACATGAAAACTAAAAGGTGCAGATACTTTTGCTTCTGGAACTGACTGATCTTCAGCAATGCAGTTTTGGCAAAATGAAACTTATTCATCCGTACCTATCTGTATAAAAGATGTCCAGGATTTTTGTTATCTTCATTCCTAAATGTTTTTAGGATTATTACTCTGATAACACGCCTGCCCCAACCCCCCCGGTGAACCTGCGGTGACAAACCTGAAGCCTAACCCCTAAATTTTGAAAGCTTTGCAAATTTTAGCCCAGGGACCCTCATTTGGCCCTTTGCTGTGATTCCTTGTAGCATCTTCCGTGTTGAGATGGAAAGCAGAGATTTTCCTTTCAGGTGCTGGTGTCTCGATGGTATCAGACAGATTATCTGAAGTTGAGTTTCTGAAGCTGCATAAATTGGGCACAAGCCAAAAGAAAGACCTTCTCTTGTCCTGGGAAGGGAAGAGGGGAAATGGTAAGGAAGCACAAAAAGGGGACCAGATAGGTTTAGTTCCCTGTCATGTGAATCGGTACCACTGAAACGAAGGAACTTCCAACAGAGATGAGAGTATGAGCACATTTCTTTAAATATCGATTCAAACTCATACATATGGCCAAAAATGAGCTTCTACAGATATTTTTTCATGAACACTTCCAATATGATTCTCTCAGACTGCCCACTGAGTCTCAAAAGAATAGCTCAGCAGGTTCAATTATATCACTTTTTTCCAGATTGTTTGCTAGGTTCAATTGCATCAGCTGCTAAATTGGCAGTCTGACAGTGAGACGCATATCCTTGTTCAGTGTTATCTTCCTTTACTGGCAAATGTTAAAATTGTTCCATAGTGCAGTTTCACCTCAGGCTAGAAAATTATTTATCTGATTTACTAGATGTGCACTAAGACAAGGTAACCAGGTACCAACTATAGAAGAATGGTTACGTAAATTGGAATTGGCCAATTGACGGATATAATAAGACTAAAGCCAATGAATAGTCAAGAAGGAATGAAAGTGCTTGAATGATTATTTAGAAAGACAAGGTTCTAATATGAAAATTTGGCTGTTTCTAGAATGACCTTGTGAATGGAAAAGGGGAAACATATATATATATATATATATATATATATATATATACACACACATATCTATATATTAAGATGAAAATAATACTGAAATACAGATAAAATATGAAATGTGAAAGGAAGTGTTGTGAGAATGATGGAAGTCTATTACTATTTTGTAAAATAGTGTTTATTGTATTGAAATTTTATTCTTTTACTGTATACTTTTCTTCACATCCCCCCTTTATTTTTATTTATATTATTCCTTATGTATGGCTTCGTATTGATGTATTTACTTTGCAATAAAAATTCTATTTTTTTTAAAGGCTTTACTGCTAACATTTCAGTAAAGACTCTCTGATACAAGAAGATTATGCTTTTGTGGCAGTGAGGTAGGAGAAATATATATATATATATATATATATATATATATATATATATATATATATATTCACAGTCCTCCAAGTCCTCCAAGCAAGTAATATATATATTACTTGCTTTGTTGTTCTGTTGCTGACAACTTACTGAACAGAATCCTCTGACTGCTACTGAAGGAGCATGCCAGCCGGCTAAATAAAAAACAATTTTTGCTTTCAAACAAAGCAGTCACTTCAATTATGGCCTTGGCTGCCACAAAATACTGGCAAAAGTTTACATATGGTTGCTCGGTTTCTACTTTGGATTCCTATACTTTACCCTTTTTGCTGTAACAACTCTTATGCAGTTAATTTTGTAGCTGAAACAAACAAACAAAGAAACCCACACCCTTGAATAATGAAATGCCATGGAATAAGAGTATAAATGAAGAGAAGTAATGTGTTTTTAATAATTAATATACTTTAGCAGCCAAAATATAAATGATTTAAGGGGAAAGTGATAATAACTAATGTGAGGCTTTTTCATAAATGCATAATTTAGGAAGGCTAATGATGGAGGGAATGGGCCAACTCTTCAGAAACATTAGATTGCTGTCAAAAAATACCCCTCCATGTAGTTTTCATAATGCGGACATTCAAATTCCAAAGAAGAGTAATCTTTTGTATTTGTCACAAATTTCCTAAATTTGTCGGTATCATGGGTTTCCAGCGGCTGTGACAATCCCAGCCTTCCTTGACAAGGGTATCCTTTTTATGTTTACATAAAACTTACATAAAACTATTTCAGAACGGGGAAAGGGTTTCTTTTACCACTGGAGTGTGAGAATGCTGACTGTTTTTTTGCTCTATAAGACTCACTTTTTCCCTCCTAAAAAGTAAGGGGAAATGTGTGTGCGTCTTATGGAGCGAATGCAGGCTGCGCAGCTATCCCAGAAGCCAGAACAGCAAGAGGGATTGCTGCTTTCACTGCGCAGCGATCCCTCTTGCTGTTCTGGCTTCTGAGATTCAGAATATTTTTTTTCTTGTTTTCCTCCTCCAAAAACTAGGTGCGTCTTGTGGTCTGGTGCGTCTTATAGAGCGAAAAATACGGTAATTACTGGCTTTCATAAACTGATCACACTATCAAGATGCAAATTAAGACCAGATGTACAGACAGCATGCATGTATAGCTTGATAGGGATATTGAAAATCGTATCCAAAATTATTCAACCCAGCTATACATCCCTGCGTTAGTGGAGCTCCATATAAGAGATTTTGCACTAATTCAACCTGGAGGTTACTAAGGGCTTGAGACTCCAGAGAGCTACTGGCCATCAAGAGGAGACAATAGATGAATAAATAGTCTGGCTGGTATAAGGTATGCTCCTCGTGTAAATTTTAAACTATCACAGACATTGTGAAAAGAAAAAGGACAGGCTTCTCACTGCTGCCATGTGTGGCTTGGAGCAAAATAGCAGGCATGCCATGTCAGAAAGCACTGACTACAGAAGAGTTTGGGTTTTTTAAAGGTCAAGTTTGCAAAGATAAATATCAGTAAGACCAATACTCTTTCACCCATAATAACTTTATATGGCAAATGCATATAATTTCTGTTTCATGTGCTTGTTTTATACACATTACAAAGACTTTTCCATGCAGGGAAACCTTGTTCTTTTAAAACATGTATATTTTCAAATGGTTGAATCTGAGAAGCTATTCTTTTCCCAGAGGCTATAATTTAAAACCTGATCAGCCATTGGCTTGGACAGCCCTTTTTGCCAAACCAGTTTCCTGTGTTCTGTCATTATGTCACCAGAATATCTCAAGCTTGGCTGCATGTGAAAAGGGAAAGGACCATAAACAGTAAAGATAAGCTGGAATGAAACAGCTAAAATATGAGCTATAAAAGGGAAAGAAGTTTGAAGTACCATCATCCCAAGAAGCAGCAGGTTAATGAAGTCATAAAGAAAGAAAGCCAAAAAAAGAGGGAGATGAGCAACCTGGAAACATCAAGACAGAAATCAAACCGAATTACTGAAGTCTGCCATTTTCAGCATTACCTCATTCGTCAGACAGTCTGATCCAAAACATTTTCTGTCTGCTGTGATAACGTTATGCAATGAATGGTCCATGTAGATTGAGGTCTAAACACAAGTCATTTGAGTCCATTCTATCAAAAATATTGCATTCCCCCACAGATTAATGGAACCAGGGGGGGGGGGAATCTAGGATTACAGTGGTACCTCGGGTTACATACGCTTCAGGTTACATATGCTTCAGGTTACAGATGTCACTAACCCAGAAATAGTACCTCGGGTTAAGAACTTTGCTTCATGATGAGAACAGAAATCGTGCTCCGGCGGCACGGCGGCAGCAGGAGGCCCCATTAGCTAAAGTGGTGCTTCAGGTTAAGAACAGTTTCAGGTTAAGAACGGACCTCCGGAACGAATTAAGTACTTAACCCGAGGTACCACTGTATTATTATTTTTCAACAGCCACTTATTGCATAAATAACTTATCATTGTGAGCTGCAAAGGGTCAACTGGGGAAAAACATATATATTGTGAGAGCTCTACTTCTATACATCGCATGATTCAGAGCGAGTCCGTTTCCTCTCCTCATGACAGCCTTTGTCTCCCACTTCCACCAAGGGTCAGGTTGATTTGATTCCCTTCCTTGTTCCCAGTGTAGATCTTCACACCACCCTGTTCCTGATCTGGTGAGCACCATTTTATGGTTTGCCTCAAGTGCCAAAATGTTTTGGGCCAGCCCTGCTCACAGCTCCCTCATCCCAGGCTGCCTCCCACATCTCGTTGCCCATCCCCACCCCCTCACAGTTTGGCTCAAAATCCCACTCCCCACCCCAATCCCAGTATCTTCCCCGTTGCTGCTGCTGCTAGTGATGGAGAAGAAAGAGAAGAACGTCTTTCCCCCCTTCCACTTCCTATGCTACCAACAGAAGGAAGTGTGTATTTGAAATTGCATCCTTTCTTCTGGCAGCAGATGAAGCGAAGGCAAAGGGGCATGGAAAGGCTTGCTTCGGCCACCCACCTGACCCACTTGCTGTGCCAGCTCCATTGCTAGTGCCCCATTTCCGGAAGCAACCAAAAGCAGTGATAAGGTGAGAGCAGGAAGGCTTACAAAGGGCGTCCTGTGCTGGTTCACCTGCCTCGGGTCACTGTTAGAATTCCTGCTCCATGACTGCAGTCATGGGACTGTTGCCTATCACATGACGGTATATGTTTTGTCTCCACAAAGTGGGAAGTGACGGAAACAGGATGTTTGTGTTACTGTGTTCCGTGAAGTGGGACTATTTTCCTTTGTTCTTTCACTTTGCTGTCTGATGCTAGAGAGAGAGGGAGCCATGTTGCAGTGCTCCGTGTGTCTTTATACGTAAATAAAGTAGATTAGCCGAAATGCTGAGTTGCTGGGGTTCTGTAACGCAAACTGCGTACACTCTGCGGATCCCTAAGTGTGCCGATGTCTGTTGGCATCCGTCACTGTGTTGTTCAGGCTGAAGAAAGCTTTTGAAGCTCCTGAACGATCGACCAGGAGGGAGAGAACATGCCAGTCGGGCATGTGTTTCTGCCAGGGTCCTACTCGAGTGTAGGACGAGCTCCTGATAGTCACCTCCTCTCCTCCTCCTCACCCCAAGACTGCCCGCCTGCCAGGGCACTCCCCAGAGATGGTCCTGCTTTGTTGTCACCATCTTTCTCCTTAGCGTTGTCTGCAACAGGTGTGCAGCAGTAGCAAAGTGGCATGGTTGCTGTCCTGGCTGGTCCATTGCAGCTTGTCTAGGCAATTGCTCATGCCACTTGCCCACTCACCTGCTGCCTGCTGTTGCGTTGCCATGCTGCTGTTGGCAGGGCCGCCTACTGGCAGCCATGTGAACTGCAGCATGATCCTATTTCTTCTTACAATATTGTATACAGGGAAAACGCTATTCTGAGAGCTTTGGACTCTTTACTGATGCAGCTGCTGTACAACAGGATTTAGCGCAATGTATATTTACTTATAAATAGTCAACACTGCAAGCCTTTTCAAATCTCGGGCAGTTTTGCTTTGGTCACAGAATTGTATGCAGAATTGAAGAGCTGACACAAAGCCCAGTGAAATTAAAAGGAACCTCTCCATTGACTTCAATGGACTTTGAACCAGGTTGTACTGCTGTCTGGCTTTCAGCTGCTGTATTAAGAGGATAAATGACTTGAGCGGCTGCTTTGTGAGCGAACAATTAAGGGTGGAAATCAGTGTGACATACCAATGTGCTACACAGCAATTTTCGCTAGCGGTAAAATGAAAATATGTTATGTAAATGAACATTATAAGGCCCGTGTTCATTCAATGGCTTATATTGTATTGTAAGAGAATAAAAAGGCCACGAGGATAAAAATAATAAAACAAAGATTCAGGCTGTGGTTATTGTGTGAATTTGTACTCAAGTGTGGGATTCAAATCCTTTCTGTTCACGCCTCCTTTCTTAATGTATTGGAACTTAAAGACCTGTCAGCCATTTGGACAGATCCCTCTTCAGCTGCCAGCCCTAATTCCATAAAAGCTTTTGTCATCTATTTTCAGCAACTAAATTAAGATAAAGTAAAAAATGAAATTAAGACCAAGAGAAGTATTTTAAAGCACAATGAACTGCGAACTCACCCCAACAACAAAAAGATAAACCTGGATTACCCATGATGCATAGCTAATCCAAAATGCCCCATGGTCTCACATGGGCTATTGTAAAATTGGTGCAATATTTGTTAGTATGCGTTTTCTACTTCGAAAAGATCATTATTAACTGAACAATAAGTGGAGTAATGACATGCAAATAGCTCATGAAAAATACAGTGGGCTTTTATATATATATAAAAAAGAAGTTCAAATACTTTCAAGAAACAATTGAGATTACCATATTTCATATATAATTACATGTTGCGGGCAGTGGCGGGGAATAGTATGCCTCAGAGCAGCAGTGGCAGACTTTTCAACTTCACAGAGAATGTTATGAGGGAAAGAGGCAATATATATATCTCGCCTCAAATACTTAATTCTGTCTAAGTGAATTTGTTTTTTACAAAAAATGATAGCGATTACATGAACGCATGGCTCTTTCTCTTACTGCTGCAGTAAAAATGTTATGTTCTTTGCATATGAATCTGTAACAAGCAGACCATTTTTTGAAGCATTTGATAAACAAGTGCCAGCCCTATGCAAGCCAATCCCACACAACTACTTTAGCAGCTGTAGCACTAGCAGTGGGTTGTGCTGCTACAACAGAAGAATTCCTTTGCAAGTGCAATAGAGTAATGCTCTCTGACCCGTCAGAATGAGCATGTACAACGTGCTCGCTCAAGAACGGCCAGAAAGTTTGGGCTACTGGGTTTACCTTACTTGCCTGACCAGCCCTTCAGATGTTGTGTAAGTGAACTGCTGGGACGCGGGTGGCGCGGTGGTCTAAACCACTGAGCCTCTTGGGCTTGCCGATCAGAAGGACGGCGGTTCGAATCCCCACAACAGGGTGAGCTCCATTGCTTTGTCTCAGCTCCTGCCTACCTAGCAGTTCGAAAGCACACCAGTGCAAGCAGATAAATAGGTACTGCTGCGGTGGGAAGGTAAATGGCGTTTCCGTGTGCTCTGGTTTCTGTTGTTCCGTTGTGCCAGAAGCATGATGGCCACATGACACAGAAAGTTGTTTGCGGACAAACGGCGGCTTCCTCGGCCTGAAAGTGAGATGAGCGCCACAACCCCATAGTCGCCTTTGACTTAAATGAATTGCTGATAAGCCATCCACATCTTTTCAAGTAGTGCTGTGTGCAGGGCAGTTCTTACTGTTACAGCTGACCTAAGTGGGTCTGCTTTGGCAGCAATATCGTGTCATGTCTTTTCATGCTACTGAGTATGGCCCTGTGCTGATGCAGAGCACATCATGCCTTCTTCTTGACATTCTGGGAATCATATGTCAGCCTACAAGACTGATTCATTACATATCCAAATGAAAACACTGAGAGGAAGCTCCTGTTGCTACGGGGGCGGGGGCGGGGAGTAATTGCATTTCAATTGTTTTCAATGGACCAGAAGTATAATCTCCCTTGCATTAATTTAGGACTTTATTGTTTAAACATCATTCCAAGTTCCTAACTGAAGCTGCAAAACTTTACCCAGCGATACATAGCAAGTCCCACTGAACTTACAAGCAGCTATTCCTGTGCTAGGCTGCCCACAAGCTTCTTTGGGGAAGCTTCCCCCTCCCCATATCCTTAGCAAGCCTTCACTGTTATTTCTTTTGTGGGGTGGGCGGGCGAAAATTGCTTACATATCAAGCACTACTACAAATGTCTGTCTACTAGCAGTAGTCATTTTTTATTTTATTTTTTTTAATGGAAAATGTTTCAGTTAACCAAGATAAAAGTGGGAGAAAATTAAAAAGGAAACTAAAGGTGCATTAAAAATGCAAACCAAAATCAAAACCAAATTAAAAAAACACTGTAATTCTGTAAATACTTGTCTAATTGTAAATTGTACTAGCCCAGATTATAAATGTGCGTGGTTTGATCAAGTCTACTCTACAAGGGAACTCTATGCTAAAAATACCATTCTTGGCTTGGTTCTATGGGCACTCAGCTTCCTTGCAATACACATCAAAGAACACATGGAATTAGGAAAGTGTATTAATCAGATTAATATGAAATCAAAGGGAGATGCCTGCTTTGCTTCTACCCCAAAGTTTTTTTTTTAATAAAAAACCCCCGGAGTCATTGTTAACAGCTGGAGATCTTCCAATCTCTTTTCATACATCTATATCATTAAAAGCACACAAGCCATGTGAATGCAATGAGCAGGCATTATGATTTCAAAGTGGAGAGGGCCATGAAAGAGAGAGCAGATGTTACTCCACTGTCACAATTCAAATCCTTCCCTCTTGCGGTTCTTTCTTTGTTGCAGCTTTCCAGGCCAGCTGGGAAAATAATCACTTTCAACAGTGCAGAGGCATAAGACAAACTAGGAAACCTGGGCCTGCAGAGAAGCGGGGGCAGGGGCAGCGAAGGCTTACGGCTTTCTCCTAATGTGATCAATTCAGTATTGTCACAAGTTAAAACCAAGGGCTATGTAAAGTGTTTTCAGTGGTACTCCTGAGCATAAAGCACAAAGCAGGGTTGGAATTGGATGTTGTGCTAAGGAGATCATTCTGTCAATTGATGGGCCCAATGGAATCATCTCTTCTCTCCTCCCGTGTGCTGTTCTGGCAGTTCTCCTGACGGTCCAGAGAGGATTGGGGGGGTCCATGGGGGTGCATGGAAGGAAGAACTAGATGGGGAAAGCCCTTTTGCACAAGCAGGAGTCCTTGTGCTAGCTTCTGCTCGTGCGACTGGGTAGTTGAGTTCTAGACCGACAGGCAGACATAGCCAGGGTTATTTTATTCATTAAAGTACTTAAAGGTTCTTAAGTTTATTATTGCATTTTAAAGCCCTGCCCTTCCTCCACAGAGCTCAGGCAGGGAGAAAATTTTCCTCACAACCACTCTAAAGTAGGTTAGCTGAGAGGTGGTGACTGGTGCAAGGTCACCCAGTGAGCTTCGTGGCTGAGTAGAAATTTAAACCTGTTTAGTTCTAGTCCAGCTCTCTAACGTTTTCGAGCACAATACAGATTGTTGGTGCTAACCTTTAAAGCCCCAAACAGCCTCAGTCCAGTATAACCGAAGGAGCGTCTCCACCCCCATCCTTCAGTCCGGACATTGAGGTCCAGTGCCGAGGGCCACCCGCGACAGGGTGAGCTCCCGTTGCTCTGTCCCAGCACTTCGAAAGCACACCAGTACAAGTAGATAAATAGGTACCACTGCAGTAGGAAGGTAAACGGCCTTTCCGTGTGCTCCAGTTTCCGTTACGGTGTCCCGTTGCACCAGAAGCAGTTTAGTCCTGCTGGACCCATGGCCCAGAAAGCTAGCTGTGGACAAACGCCAGCTCCCTCGGCCTGAAAGCGAGATGAGCGCCACAACCCCATAGTCGCCTTTGACTGGACTTAACCGTCCAGGGGTCCTTTTTTAATATTAGGGGTGGGGAACATTTCTCAGAAGGCTGCATTCCCTTCTGGGAGACCCATGCCACCGGTGGGCAGGTGGTCAGAGAGAAACATGGGTGGAGCAATCAATATAAATGTTGTTTTTGTGTATTAGGCTAGTTTATACACACACACACACACCTTTATCCTCTGTGCAGGAAAACTAAAGGTATTATCAAAGTTCAAAGAAACATTCTGGCCAGACCAAAATCACCATCAAAGATGGTGTGAAGCATGAGGAGTGGCGCTGCCTGAGGAGAATGCCAGGGTGAACAAGGCCCCTGGGCCTGGTGTTAGGGTTAGCGTACATGGAAGTTAATTTATATTATATCCCTTTCCCTACTTTGATTCATTAAAAATATATATACATATATTCCTATATATCTTTTCAGGGTATTTACACCTGATAATAGCACCCTATTGAAAGGTGCCACACAGAGCACCTGAAAAAAAGGATCATAACCTTTGATGACAAAGAAAATATTTTGTCAACACTTTTGTAGCCAGCATTATCTGAAGCCTGTTTCAAATGTCTCAAAACAGGATCCAGTTCCTATGTATAAGGAAGTGACATTCAACGCCTTGTTTGAATGACTAGATTTTTACCCTGGAAAGCCAGAACCTCTCCGTTTCAATTCACTGCTTTGTAAAATGGGGCAACAATGCCTTTCTTCGCAGCATTGGAAGTAATAACAGAAACAGTGTCACATCCACATAATAAACAAAGCCTACACAAAATACTTCACATGGTACTTTGATGCACATGTAAAGATGCACGTGTTATTTTTAAAATGACCATCTCCTAACCCTGGAAGCGAATTAGTAAGCTATAATACCCTGTTTAAAAACAGATGGGAAAGAACTACACAAAGTTCCAGTGTCTGTCAATGTGAATCAATGAGAGATCTAGTATAAAAATGCAAAAACTCATACAGAATACTGAGTGTACGATATCGTATCCGCTATCCACCCTGGTTTTAAAAAAATAAACCTAGTGGGAAAGTTCCCTGATTCAGCTGAAAATCCAAGGGCGACGACTTCATAATGATCACCCGTATCTGGGCAGGAAATACAACTTGAGGTTTGAGAGGCGACTCTGAAGAGAGCCAGGGGGGTTGCGTGTAAACAGCAAAACAAGACAGGACGCAGCAACCTGGGAGCTGAAGAGGGAGCCTGGCAACAGACAGCTTGGCAGATGGGATTGGAAGGCTGACAGCCACTTTCAGAGGCACGTGTTGTTGCTGATAGAGAGGCAGCAACAGTAAAAGCAAAAAAAAAAAAAAGGGGGGGGGGAGCGAGAGGGTAGGACGATTGCTTACAAGCCCTGCTTTTCTATTCAATTACCGACTGCCATTAAGAACCGGCTTAGCAAATCTGAGGGCCTCCAGCGCTCGTCTTTAAGGTTTTGATTAGAAAAAATATATATTTATCAGCCTCAAGTCTGCTACTGAAATGAGTCCCGCTATAGACAGTGAACATGTTTTGTCCAATTGGGTCATGAATCCCTACCGCGCACAGACAGATCTTCAAACACTGCACTCCTCCAGGAATCAAGCCTCAGCTCACAGGATCAGATCATTTTTATCTAGCAGTAAGGGCACACGGGTCTCACAGGAATCGATCCAGGAGCCACGCCGTGCTTGCTAAATGTTGCACCGGAAATGGCTTTCAGGCTGTGATCCTATGCACAACTGACCTGAGGGCTAAGCCCCACTGAGCTGGGTGAGATTTGCTTTCGAGTAAACATGCAGAGTATTAGGCTGCAACTGCCGGTGAAAAGGGGGAAGATGGGATAGTGGCGCCCTGTAAAAGTAGGGTGTGTACATTAATTCATTTTGTGTGACAATACTGTCTTGTCTAAAAATTCTGTCTTAACATTAAGATGGTCATTTTGCCCTCTTTCATAGAACTGGGGTATATCCAAATAGGAAAAACCTGATAAGTATTTCTTTAAAACTTGGAAACAACCCCTTGCAATATCTGAATGGCCCATTTGAAGAGAATGCGCTTACTATTTAACAAGTCCTTTTAAAACACCAATACTTTTAAAACAAGCCTGTTGTCCAAGCTGTTTATGTAACTAACAATGTATGCAAATTTTTTTGAAAAGGTTTCTACAGCAATTATTCCCAGAAATAATATTTCCTCCTGCTTGCATACACTGCTCAGGTTAAAGCTTTGCCAGATAAATGCACCCTTCACAGACATTTAAATATGTAAATATAAACATGAAATAATAATTTGCACCCATATTGGAGACTAAACAGGGCAAGGGTATATGCAGACAAATTTCTCAGAGGGTTGATCCTTTCACATGTGACCTTGCAATAAACCACACATTGTTTTCTGCTTTATGTCTGAAGCTAACATGGGGGCACTGGTCTCGTTTTGCTGTTTGAGATGTAGTTCTTTGATGCTTGGGAGAGTTTTATCCCAAAAGGCAGGATAAACACACTAAATAAATAAACAAACCACAAAAACACATGAAGCTACTGTATCTTTTTTTAAAAAAAAAAAAGTTAAAAACGAAAACCATAAAAACTCTTAAGTAAAGCTGCCATCTAGTGTTTGAAACATGTAGCTCTGCCAATAAATCACCCCACTTTTATGAAATGTAAGCCTTACTTGATTCCTTCCTAAAGGATTCAGTAACAAGGCAGGTTATGAGTTAAAGGTAGCTACCCATTTTTACCTAGCCTTTTAAATAAAAAGGTTACATGTTATGACTGAATCAATACCGTTAGTACAGTTATGAAAAACCATAGATCACTTAATCAGAAAAATCTCTAAGCAGTATGTATAAAATAATTATCAAGAAAACATACATACAATCAGCAAAAAAAATTTGAAAAATTGAATATACATAACTAAATTATATATCTGGGGAGACTTGTTGAAATAAAAATGTTTCCAGTAGGCATCTAATTATAGTGAGGACCAGGACTTTTTTTCCAGCTGAAACTTGCCAGAACTCAGTTTTGGCACATCTCGGTTGGGTGCCATTGCCATTATAAGAGAACAAGGGAGGTGTTCATGGTGAGTTCCAGCAACTCTTTTTCTAGAAAAACAGCAATGGTGAGGACACATGTGTAGTGTCAATAGGGTGTTCCAGTGCATTAAGGTGATGATGCCACACTAAAATATCAGCCCCTCACATATGCAGAACAAACAATATACAGTATGGCACTTTGTAACTTTGACAAACTGGTAAAACAAGGCATATATGAGGCAAGGCAATCCCTCAATCCAAAGCCATTATGTGCTGTATATGCCAACTTGTTCCAGTAACAAATCAGCATCACTGAGCGAAGGTTGGATGGAAGAAAATGCTTTCAAAAAGTAATAGTGCAAAGAAAGGGCTTCTTTGAATTGCATAACTCAAAACCTTCTGCTTGTGCATAGGAAGCTACATCAATTTACATAGAATTACAAGTCCTGTATTTGAAAAGCACACTGAGCGACTTGGACACAATGATAGGTGAAAGATTATTGCATTGTTATATTCTCCGTCTCAAAAAACACGGCGAGATAATCAAATATAGATTTGTGCCTACAGAGCTGCCTTATATTTTCCGGTGATTGCACAAAGGAAGAAATCTGGGCAGGAAATGGATGTGCCACTGTATCATCTTTAACGGGAAATTGTTTATGAAGTTTTCAGTAGCTGTTCCACATGCAATTTTTACAGCTCGAGCTTCGGCTACACTTTAAATACATGTACTGCTGATGCAATTTGGCCACGGTTCCATAGCATGTCCACTTCTAAGCTCGTTTTTAATGACTAGGAATGGACCAAATGTTATGATCAATATTTGAATGTGCCACAGAGCATGGGAAAACAGAATGGCATTTTTAAAAAATGAATAAATATGGCTCTAAAGCTCCTCAGAGCTTTATTCATTTATATATATATATAAAATTATAAACCAGTGAATAATATAAAATATCAAGTCAATGCACAGCAACGTACAGAGATATACTAAAGCATAAAACGCCCCCAAATACAAACAAAAATTGCTTTAAGTACCTACAGACAATAAAGCTGTTGTTTTACTGGTAGGATTATTCCAGCATTCCTACTTTGGGACAACATTTCACATTCTGCTTTTACAGTCGTACCTTGGATCTCAAACGCTGTGGCTCCTGAACAAATCGGCTCCCAAATGATTGAAAACCAGAAGTGAGTGTTCCGGTTTTCGATCAATTTTCGGAAGCCAAACGTCCGGCGTGGCTTCCGATTGGCTGCAGGAGCTGCCTGAAGCCAATCAGAAGCCATGCTTTGGTTTTGGAAGTTGAAAGGACTTCCGGAATGGATTCCGTTAGACTTCCAAGGTACGACTGTACTTTATTGGTAAGGTAAATGCAGTATTTGTTTAAAGACAGAATAGCTAGACCTTATTAGAGGCGGCGCCAGCGGCGGCAGGGGAGTTCAACAGCATGCCCTTGATCCCCAATGAAGGTGTTGCTGATTCACCAGGAGTCTATGAATTATACTTGCTATGATGATGTATTATGTCAATTTTTGCACACACAAAAAAGTCTGGCAAGTATTCGCTTTCCTGGGAATGCGGGATAACTTCCAAGTTCGAATCACATGCTCAATTCAAAAGAAACAGACAAAACCCTTCAGATGTGTGTTGTTTACTAGCAACCTGTTTTACTGGAGGAAGCTAGAAGACCTTTGGATGAAGCAGACTTAATATAAAAGCAATAGGCAAACATTTAGCTGCTGGGCAATGACAGGCCTTCATATGAGAAAACTGAACAATGGTGCAGCCCCCCCCCCCAATTCTTAAAGTGGCTATTCACCTGGTTTTTTAAAAAAGCGCTGCATGAACATTCATGCATTTATACATTCATTTATTGCCTATTTTTAATACAGCAAGAGTGGAATGCCTATTTTTTTTTAGTTTGAGGGATAACGACAGATAAACGTTCTTCTTTTATGATGATGATTTCTGACCTATATAATTATTCGGATGAAAAAGACCCAAAGAAAAGCAACTAATTTGGCATATGCGTTTCATTTTTCTTCTGGGGTCTGGCACAGTACTACTAATTACAACTTCCAAGAAACTGTATTATGAGAGTGGACAGATTCCTCAGGCAGTTCCAAGTTATGAATTCTCTTCCTAGTTAGTGGCACTGAAACAACCTTCCACTGACCTGCCCAAAGGGGGAAAGTCTCAGGAATGACTGAGCCATTCAATAATTTCTGTTGTCAACCTTTCGTGCAGGGAAGAATAACTACATCCCACAAATGGTTTAACAAACCTATCAGGGAAATTAATGCCCTCTGCAGTAGTTTCTTGGCTTCTGAAATGCTATCAATAAAAGGTGATGTTTCTTTTTTTTTTTAACCCCTTAACATCTCCTAATTACTGCAGAGGCTTAAACTGTGCTTGAAATGTTTGAAAGCCCTTTTTGCAGGGCAACATTAAAGCGTTAATTCCTTCAGTACGTTTTTAAAGATGTCTTTTTGTTGAGAAATTCTAAACTATCTGGGTAGATAACTGAAACAAACCAACAAACTTTATTTTACCTACTCCAAAATGGGAGTAAAAGTTATTTAAGCAACTTCCAGATACTATTATGCAAATATAATCAATTTTACCAAGTACAGTGGTACCTCTGGTTATGAACTTAATTCGTTCCGGAGGCCCGTTCTTAAGCTGAAACCGTTCTTATCCTGAGGCGCGCTTTCGCTAATGGGGCCTCCCGTTGCGGGCACACGTCCGGCACGCAATTTCCATTCGCATCCTGGGGCAAAGTTCGCAACCAGGAGCAGCTACTTCCGAGTTAGCGGAGCTTGTAACCTGAGGCATTTGTAACCAGAAGCGTTTGTAACCAGAGGTACCACTGTATACACAAAAATAGCCGTGCCCATTTGCCTCATTCTGGTTTTCTAAAAGCGCCAAATCCAAAATGTAAGTCATGCTGATTTTAACTGATGAGTTAATTGCATACCTAGCATTCTCCTGTTGACTTTCTCTCCTTTAGCCATTTTCAAATATCTAAAGGGCTGCCACATGGAGGATGGAGCCATCTTGTTTTCTCCTGCTCCAGCGGCTAGAACCTGAACCGTTGGATTCAACTTATAAGAAAGGAGATCCCGATGAAACATCAGGAAGAACTTTCTGACAGTAAGTGCTGTTTGACAGTGGAACAGACTTCCACAAGATGTGGTGGACTCTCCTTCCTTGGAGGTTTTTAAGCAGAGGTTGGATAGCCACCTGTCATGTATGATCTAGTCAAGATTCCTGCAGTGCAGGGAGTTGAACTAGATTACCCTCCGGGTATTTTCCAACCCTACAATTCTATGATTCTATACCGTATCTTAAAAGTAGGGATGTTTCTAAGAGGTTCTGAGGGGTAGCAGTTGCTCTGCCAAAATAGCTTATGTTCCCTGCCCCGCTTCAGTCACAACATGTTATGGTTCTATACAGCATAGATAAAACCCTTTCTCTCATACTAATAATGGTCTTTGCCAACCATCACAAATTAGATTTTTCTGGAATGTAATGCAAAGCACTCCAATGAGAGAATTTTTTTTTTGCTACGGCTATCAACAATACATTTACTTCCTGCAGCATTTTTCTTAACACATTTCAGGGACCACAGCTTGGAGACTGGGAGATGGAACAACGAATACAAGGAAAACCAACAACCCAAACCTGCTTCCCAAGTTCCACTCATAAATTTATTCTGTTTATAAGCAGAATAGTAGTGTTGACTTAAAAGACTGGAGGAATATTGATAGCAGGAAACCTATTTCATATCAGTTAGGAGGAAATGTTTCTTTGGGATAGAAAACTATTTTCTCAAATTACAAACTAGTGCCCCTATGCCACACTAATCAACGACCGTCTCCAACACCCAGTGTTGTATAAAGGGTGGTGTGCAGTGGCTTAATTTGTTTATGTCCTGCACCACCAGTTCTCACAAAATCGTCTGTTGGAAAGTTTTTGCAGATGGCGTAGTAGAATCTGAACTTAAGTTTCCCCCCTCTTTTCTCCATACATGAAATAATGGGTGGCACAATGTATTCAGCAATTGAGCATGCAAATATTGTTGCATGAAGCAGCACATGCATATTGTAAGGGTATGCACATGGATCCATTGGCCAGGGTTTAAAACTACAGTGATCCGATTGTCAGAAGTGTGACAACTTGAAATTTTTGGCCAAAAATATTTCTGCATTTCAGGGGGCTGGACTAGATGACCCTCTTGGTCCCTTCCAACTCTGCAATTCTATGATTCCTTCCTTTTTCTGACAGTGAAGCTCTCAGATTTTGAACTATGCTGATATAAAATCCAAAAACCAGCTCATCACAGCCTTGTAAGGTGCTTTTCTATTCTGGGCATGTGTCTCTTAAATAATAGTAATTTATAGTTAATTGAGTTTAATTTGTGTTACTGTTTCACAAGCCTGAAATGTCAGTTGCTCTAAATATTATTAAATAGAGCTTTCTTGTGTATTTCGCACTGCTTATGTCTTCCTTGGTCATTTGCACTAGAAACGAAAGCCAGTTCAACTTAAGACGTTTGCTGTCTTGAACAGAGAATGTCTTTAGAAATGTCCTTATGGGACTGAAACAGTATCATAAATAAAAACTATAAATTACATCCTCCAGCAGTCAGGCACTGCTTTTCAGACGCGGGTCAACAACATAATCTTGATTGCGATGCAAACACATTATGTGAATTATGTATTAAATAACCTTCAAAAGCACTTACACCAGAAAAAAGGTTTCGTTTGAAATATTTTTCAATCTGTGGGAACACACAACCTCTTATAAGAATATTCATCATTTGTCACACATTTCAAGCTGATTTCAGCTGCATTTCTCTGTGAATTGCTTTATGTTAACTACTACTTGTTTGCTCGGCTACTACAAAAACAACTTTGAAAAGCAAAGATGGAAAGAAAGGAAAGCCACGCCCCCAAAATCAGGCCCATTCACCAAAATAGTAAAGCAGAGATTTGAACTTTGCGTTAAAGGCTAACAAACTTGAGATCTGGTGAACAGGCAAGCAGCACAAATTCTTACATTCAGGAATCAATAGCAAGGCTACATTCTCTTTTAGACAGATACTGCAAACCAGGGAAGTTACAATCACCAGTATCTCCAGGTAAGACTGGGAGAGGGGGAATTATGCCTTAAACCCTGGAGAGGTACTGCTTATCGATGTCTACAATGCTGAGCTCAAGAGATCTAGCTTCTCATTTGAATTTAAATATTTGTATATTTGTATGTGCTCAGGTGCTTTTTCCCACTCATTTTATCTGGGAGATGCTACCTGGACACATATTTCTTAAGTGCAGAAAGGAACTACCCTGAGATCTAGGGAGGAAAAGTGGTAAACAGTTGTTGTTGTTGTTGTTGTTGTTGTTGTTGTTGTTGTTGTTGTTGTTGTTGTTGTTGTTGTTACAATGGGAAGCTATTGTAGGCAGGACATGCAATCGTCTGGAGTTCATTCCCAATGGAGGAACAGAATAATTTCACAGATCTGATTTCAGCTTTCTGCTTGTACCTCAAATGTTAACATATAAACAAATACATTGGGGTTGCAGCCAACTAACATTTACTCAGAGTAGGCCCATTGAAATTAACGGCCATGACTGAGGTCCACTCATTTCAGTGGGTTTACTTTGACTAAAAGTTAGTTGATGACAAGCCACTGAGTGCATTTTAATGACTGAGTGCCCCAGATGCATTTTTTAAAGGCAGATCTATATATAGATTGATTTTCTCATGAATCACCTTACCTTTTCAACTGGTGCGTTTTCTTCACATGTGGTTACACTAGCTTTCCTCGATTCAGTTTTTGATCTACTCAGTCTCCGGGATACTTTTTCTCTAAGCAAAGTGGCATATCCAATGTGTTCATAGATAGGGTTTGTCGTCATTTTTGAAATATATTCAGAAGCCTTGGTTTCTATGTACAGCGTTATCAAGCCGTCTGTTACCAAATCATGTATTGACTCGAACCTCTTTTCCCCTACAAAGTGCTTTCCATCGTAAAAAAGTCTGTAGTTTAAGGTCTGATTGCCAAACCTGCATTAAAACAAAATGAAGTTGTTGCATTAGTGTTTGAACACTAAAAACATTGATTTCTCAGATGATGCAGGCTATAAAAAGGCCATGTTCCTCATTAGCTATAAAGCTGGAGGACGGAGTACAGACTCAAGGAACCAGTATATATTCAGATGAAACAGGTTTGTGCCAGGGCTGCATGAACATGTGTTATAGACCGGTGCAGAACATCCTCAACTGCACTCAGAAGAGAACTTTGGACTAATGCAATCCCTGCTTCCCTCCTGCTCTTTTCCTGCTGTTCTTAACTGTGGTTAAACAGTCACAACACAGGATTAGTAAACCAAGGTATAGCAGGGTGTCCTCTTATGCAGGAATCAAAACCAGCTCCATGTCTTTAATATCAGCTCAATGTGGCACTTAGCTATGTTTGAAGTTACCAGGGGGAACCTTGCTCATCACAGGGGATGAGCTGATAGAAAGTCTTGCACAATCTGTGGCGTACAATTCACTTTATTGCTTAAACAGGGTTTAGAAATCAGTAAGTGAAGTTGATGAGAGACTCAAGATAGCCTGCGACCCCCTTATTTGCAAATGCAGAGCTCATAGCATAATAAGGCGGCCTTCTTCATTTGCACTAGGTAGGGATAGCTAACTTATGCACCTCTGAAGTGTCGCAGGTTAGCCGCTCTAAGTTTCCTGTACCCAAGATACTCTTAAATCATGGTTAAATACAATTCATGGTTAAATATAGTCTTGTAGGTATAACTGGTATAATTAGAGTTCTAACTGGTGATGGTGTTGATATAATGTGAATAATTTTGGGGTACTCTGTGGCTGTTACTGCCCTTTGGATGCATCTAGACTGGTGACTGGGAGTGGCAGCCAAGAACATATAACACCAGTCCTGAAAGACCTACATTGGCTCCCAGTACCTTTCCAAGCACAATTCAAAGTGTTGGTGCTGACCTTTAAAGCCCTAAGCGGCCTCAGCCCAGTATACCTGAAGGACCATCTCCACCCATATCGTTCAGCCTGGACACTGACATCCAGCTCCGAAGGCCTTCTGGCGGTTCCCTCACTGCGAGAAGTGAGGGTACAGGGAACCAGGAAGAGGGCCTTCTCGGTAGTGGCGCCTGCCCTGTGGAACGCCCTCCCATCAGATGTCAAGGAAATAAACAACCATCTGACTTTTAGAAAACATCTGAAGGCAGTCCTGTTTAGGGAAGTTTTTTATGTTTGATGTTTTCTTGTGCTTTTAATTCTGCTAGGAGCTGCCCAGAGTGGCTGGGGAAACCCAGTCAGACGGGCGGGGTATAAATAATAAATTGTTATTATTATCACAGAAAGTGTAAAAAATCAACTATCGAGCCTGCAATTTATGCTTTAAAGTTTAAAGGATTGTAATATCCAACACGTTACAGACGACATCATACCATTTTTAAAGTATACTGTTTTGCATATAGTTGTTATAACTGCAATTCCTTCAGGTTCCCAATGACCAACAAGCACTTCTTAAAATTTACAAACAGAAGCAGCAAAGCTCACCTGAGAGCTAGGGTATAGCATCCAGGCTGCCGCTGGCTCTCTCTGAGAATATATGCTCCTTCTACACCTCCAAGCAATTCATCGGCTTGCTCGCGAGAAATGATCCCATGAAACCTGATGGAACAGAAAGCCATCAGGTTAGAGAATAACTCTGAATGGAAGAAAGGCCACAGGAACTCAGTGTTAAAACACAGAAGGAGGACACATAAAAGTCACTACAAAATAGTTCATGATAGGGTTGTGTCCCTCTGTATGTGCAACAAACTGATGCCAGGGGGAACATCTTGGGAGGAACCAATAGCAAAGAATGCTGCAGTCAAGATTAAAATTGCGCCCACAAACTTTCCATTGATTTGCTCAGGATGCTTTTGGTGAATTCTGCTGTCCATGGTGGTGATACACAACTGATTAATTTGCGCTGCATTTTAATTATTGCTTTGGGATTATTGCTGTTAAAAGCCTTCTTAAAAGGCTGTTGTCTTAGATAGGCAGGATATAAATATTTTAAATAAATAAATATTGGAACCAGGGGCTTAGTAGGGCCTGGTTTTAGTAATCTGTAACATTTTGCAAGCTCTCTGCCTGTATTCCCAGCTCTTCTGCCTTTGGATCAATTTTATATGACTTCTTCTTCTTTGGCGATCACTCGTGGCCAAGTAAGATAGTCTTCCATGAACATGGTCTTAATAGTGTGTCCGTAGGTGACTGTGGAGGCCAATTCTGGATCCGTATCTCCTTCCACACTGGAGACATAGGTTTCCGGGCGGGAGTTGATCACGGTGAGGGTTTGCCAAACATGCCTTCCTCTTAGCACGTTTCTCCCTTTCGTCCTGAGTTCAAGTGTCTTCAAAGTCCATGACACCTTTGGTAGAGGCTGTTCTCTAGCTGGAGCACTTGCAGGCAAGTGTTTCCCAGTTGTCGGTGTTTATACTACATTTTATTAGATTTGCCTTGAGCAAACCTCTTTTGCTGACCACCAGCATTACGCTTTCCAGCATTTTAAAGTTTGGAATAGACAACACTAGATTCAGACTGGATCATATAGCTCAGTCTGTGGAGCTCTTAATCTCAAGGTTGTGGGTTTGAGCCCCACACTGGGCATTGTAGGGAGTTGAACTAGATGATCCATGTGGTCTCTTCCAACTCTACGATTCTGTGATTCTGAAAAGGAGACCTAAGTTAAGATTTACAAAATAAATGAAGAAGACTGGGTGGAAGAGTCCTTCTCCCTGGCTCTGCTGGCAGGGGGCGGGCGGGTGGGTCCACTGCTACAGAAGCCCCTTGCTGTACTTGTATGAATGGCAGGCTGCCGTTCACAGCCAGCACAAGTTTCCAAAATGGGGTGGAGCAGAACAGGCCAAGGATTCCCTGGATTTTAAGCTGGCCCATTGACAGGTAACCCACTCTACTGCACCTTACCAAGGACGATAAGGCTGTCAAAGGCTATGAATCACGATGGCCTTGTTCTCCTGTTGCAGGAAGTAGACCTCTGAATCCCAGCTGTTGGAAATCACAAGCCGGGAGAGTGCTGCTGTTCCTGGCCACAGTGAGAATAGGATTCTGAACTATTCTGGGAGCCAGTGTGGTGTAGTGGTTAACAGCGGTAGTCTCGTAATCTGGGGAACCGGGTTCGCGTCTCCGCTCCTCCACATGCAGCTGCTGGGTGACCTTGGGCTAGTCACACTTCTCTGAAGTCTCTCAGCCCCACTCACCTCACAGAGTGTTTGTTGTGGGGGAGGAAGGGAAAGGAGAATGTTAGCCGCTTTGAGACTCCTTCGGGTAGTGATAAAGCGGGATATCAAATCCAAACTCTTCTAGATGGGCCTCTGGCGTTACCCAGCTGGTCTTTCCTTTTAAACAAACAACCAAAGCAAAAAGATCCCCGCCACCTTCTTTCCTGACCAACAGCAGTGGCTCCACTTCTCCAGTTCTTCCTAGGGCTGGGTTAGGATTGCTCTACATCTCTAACTGCAAAATACAGTTACACTATAGGTACCACCTGAAAAGACAATTCACGTGCATGCAAACGAAGTGTCTGGGAAGTCAAGAAAAATTGAGTAAGTACGTGGAAAGTAATGGAGAAATAACACTGAGTTAAATGATCTCTTCATTAACATTAAACGATCTCTTCATAGCAATTTTAAATTGCACAGTATCATGCATCAAATTATTACTTTAAAAGTTATTTTCCTACAAATAATTTAATACATACTCTCGTCCGTAGTATTTTGGTCTGTTCTCCACCTAAATGGAGGGGGAAAGACAACACAGTTAGATATACATTAATAGAAGCAACAATAAAAATTTAAGCTGGTGAAACAATAATATCATCAATATTTTGCCCAACCACAAATACTTCAGGTTACAACTTTAAAAAAGTGTTTTAGGGTGAAATAAGTGTTGCCTGCAGAGCAGGAAGCCTGGAGGATGGCATCCTTTATCTAAGAGAGCACAAAGGATTAATTTTAAATGCTAAACGTAATGCTGAAAATTTTAATCTGGCAATTATACGCAAACAAATGCCAGGCCAGCAGGGGGCAGTTCCTTACAAAGTTTGATGCACTATGTTTTTGTTCAATGTTCATCTAATATTTGGAGCATAGTGCTGGAATATTAACAGTTGCCTTTGATTTAAATTGTCATTACTATTGTGCTTCTCACTGGCAGTCTTTCAGTAACCAATACTAAATTATGGCTGGATCCATAAAGATAGGCTTTAAACCTTTCATTTTAATGTTTTAATCTTTATTGCAATGCTTCAAAATGAAGAAAGAGAAAGAAAGAAAGAAAGAAAGAAAGAAAGAAAGAAAGAAAGAAAGAAAGAAAGAAAGAAAGAAATGCCCTATAATGTTTATTGGGCAACCCAGTCAGGTGTAACCTGTTACAAATAGTAAAATTATTACTACTACACAGCAGAGTCCTTGGGCTGGTGATCAATGTCTTGCAAGTCTCAGGATACCTAATTACACAAGGCAGAGAACATGAATGCACTGCAAGTTAACCTGTTTCTAACAATGCATGTTACACTGCCTATTTGCAATGCTATTGTCTTTGGTATTCACACATGCTATAGCCAAACAGAACTACCGTATTTTTTGCTCTATAAGACTCACTTTCCCTCCCCTAAAAAGTAAGGGGAAATGTGTGTGCGTCTTATGGGGCGAATGCAGGCTGTGCAGCTATCCCAGAAGCCAGAACAGCAAGAGGGATTGCTGCTTTCACTGTGCAGCGATCCCTCTTGCTGTTCTGGCTTCTGAGATTCAGAATATTTTTTTTTCTTGTTTTCCTCCTCCAAAAACTAGGTGGTCTAGTGCGTCTTATGGAGCGAAAAATACGGTAATCTGGGGCTTGGTTTCCAGCTTGTTTACGGTTATTCCTACTTGTCTGCCTAGAATTTTCATCGGTAACATGTTCCAGCTATTGTGGCTGTCCACAGAAATTCCTAGGGTCCAATGGCCTCAGTGGTGCAGAACGCTTTCCATCAGTTACACCCCTATCTGGACACAGCTAGCCTAACTTCTGTTGTCTATGCTCTGGTAAACTCTAGTTTAGATTACTGCAATGTGTTATACGTGGGACTGCCTTTGGGGATGGTTTGGAAATTGCAGCTGGTGCAGAATTTGGCCGCCAGGATGCAAGACAGTTTGAGTAAATTAACACCAACCCTGACTCAAATACATTGGCTACCAGTTAGCTTCAAGGCCCAGTTCAAAATGGTGGTTTTGACCTATAAAGCTTTATGCAGCTCTGGGCCTCAAGGACTGCCTCTCCCCACATGCACTGACCCAGACCCTGTGATTGCCATCTAAGATCCTTCTCTGTGGGCCCCACCTTCCCAAGAGGTCTGCAGGGTAGCAAGATGAGAATGGGCCTTTTTTCAGTGGTGCTTCCCCATTTGTGGAATGCTCTCCCCAGGGAAGCTCACCTGGCCCCATCGTTACATATCTTTAAAGGGACCCCTGACCGTTAGGTCCAGTCACGGACGACGCTGGGGTTGCAGCGCTCATCTCGCTTTACTGGCTGAGGGAACTGGAGTACAGCTTCCGGGTCATGTGGCCAGCATGTCTAAGCAGCTTCTGGCAAACCAGAGCAGCGCACGGAAACGCCGTTTACCTTCCCGCCAGAGTGGTACCTATTTATCTACTTGCACTGCGTGCTTTTGAACTGCTAGGTTGGCAGGAGCTGGGACCGAGCAACGGGAGCTCACCCCGTCACAGGGATTCGAACTGCCGACCTTCTGATCGGCAAGCCCTAGGCTCTGTGGTACGTATCTTTAGGCACCAGCAAAAACATTTATTTTCTGCTAGGCCTTTGTCTTTTAATTATCTGTAGTCTCCTTTAACTGCCAGGGTGTTCTGTTCCTGCCTTTAAAAGTATGAAACCGTTTTAGATTTTTCTATTCTGTGTCTTTTTTAAATGTTAATTATTTATTGTTGTAAGTCACTTTGGATTGCACTGCCCAAAAAGGCAACTAATCCATTTAATAAATAATAGTAACAACATATAACACAGACAAACTCAAATGTTGCTTGCTGATGGTTAGTACAAATTTTGTCCCTTGAGAGCTCAGTATACAGTGCTTAGCTGGAAACCTCATAAATATCTGTCAGCAATTGCCAAAACCAAAACTCCTGATGATACAGTGAAAGAATCAAACTTATCTCTTACATATCCTTTGATGCATTCCACCCCCCTTGCGATAGCATACTAGAAAATTTTCTGAAACCCCAAATCCTCAGCAGAGGAATCTCTCTGCAATGCCTAGTGTCTATTTACTTACTATATTTTTATCTCAACATTTCTCCAAGGAGCCCAGAGCAGCATTCTAGCGTCACCACAACCCAAGTGTAAAATGTCAAACAGCTTCATGAAAATGCCTTTCTCAAAAATAACGTTTTATGAGGTTTCAGGCATGGCCCATCTCTCTGACTTCAAGATCATAGTTCATACAGATATGACAGCTTCTGAACACAGTGACATAGCTAAGATTGGAGAAAACTATATCCCACAAGGCATCTTAAAATGAATGTGTGACTCCAAGCAAGTCCACCCACAATGACAAACTGTGGCAGAAATGTGCAACACTATACACAGTACTGCTTTGAAGGATGGAAGAATTTCTGGATCAATTTCTGTTATGATAATGCATGGTAGACATGCATTGAAGACTTACTGGATGTTGTTTGAGGCTCTAACCAATGTAATCTTAAAAAGAAGAGTTCTGTCGAAACTAGTGGCATTTTCTTGTAAGTAAAATACATTTAGAATCAAGGTATGCACGCTTGATGAGTCAACAAAACATATATGCCAGGTGTAAGATTGCAGTGACCTTGAACTGCAATTCCTCCTCTTTGGAACGTCTGCTATAGTGATCTCCAGTAAGCACAGTAAAAATGTTATTGTAAAAACATGCCACTGTATAGCAGACACTTCACAGAAAAGCATTATGACCAATGACTGTGGGATAAATATATGCCCTAAATACAATTTCTCCTCTCAAATAATCTGCATTCAAGCTGATGTGTGAGATCACCCTACTGACTTCTTATTATTTTTGAATTAAACCAGCTTTTAAATGAAAATGCTGCTGTAAGTTAAAAAAAAAATGTAAAAGGGGGCATTGAAAATGGTGGCACTGCTTCAGTTGTAGAAGAATTCATACAATTTAAAGGAAAATGCATCCAGTTTTCTTTCTAATCTCCAAAATAAGGTATCTGTCAAGATGAGAAGCAAAGAAAAAGGACTTTGACTGCATTTCCAAATGCTAATAAAGTTTTATAGATGTGTATTCTTTCCCCAGGACCACTATGGACTTTTTTTGTGTGGGGGGGGGGAGTATAGGTTGCAGATTACACTGAAGATTTTATCTAGGATTTTGTAACTGGGAGTAGCTAGAGTTGCATTTACCAATCACCAGTATCTAAAGATCAATTTACAACCAGACAGCCTCTGTAATTATCTTTGTGCACCCACACCCAACCATGTTGCCTAATCATCTAATCTGTTAATGATGGGAAAATCTGAAAAGTGCATTAGTAAGACGTTCAAAGTCCAGAAGATAAACATTTGCATACAATGCCCTTTAGCACATTAGTCATGGTGAGAGTAAAAGCCTAAATGTAGTATTTTGATCAGATTAGTTTATATCCAATGGTGGCATGTGAAGGAATGTTACCACAGTCTAGAAATCCACCTTAAAGAATAGTGGATAGCAAACATGTCAAGCCCATTCAACAACGAAGGAACAAAACAAGATAATTAAATAGAGACGATATAAATGACAATTATTTCAGATACAGTGGTACCTCGGGTTACATATGCTTCAGGTTACATACGCTTCAGGTCACAGACTCCGCTAACCCAGAAATAGTACCTCGGGTTAGAACTTTGCTTCAGGATGAGAACAGAAATCGTGCGGCGGCGGCGGGAGACCCCATTAGCTAAAGTGGTACCTCAGGTTAATAACAGTTTCAGGTTAAGAACGGACCTCCGGAATGAATTAAGTACGTAACCACTGTATACAGAAATAAAATGTCAATGATATGTACTTGGTAAGATGTGAGGGAGACGCAAATCGATTTGATCTGTAGGCTCACCTTCTAAAGAATTAACAACTGTTCAACCGGCAGATTCTACCATATCTTACAGGAGAATCTGCTAACAACACAGGCAAGTGAGACAGTTAGCCAATAGGGACATAACAAAGATAGACAAATCTGTAGAAGTTCAGCAAACAGTCGATAAGGATCTGGATTCACAAAGGAGGCCACTGGGTTTCAAGCATGACTTCATTGTGTGTAGGACTGCTGCCAGCAACAACAGCAAAAAAAGTCATAGATTTCAGAGCTACTTTAATAGCTCTCAGTCGATCACTGGCTGATCTGTTTGTAGGGTCAAAACATTTGGGAATAATTCATGAAGGATCACTTCTTATGTTACTTTTTAGTAAGGGAAGTAGCAGGAAAATGTTCAGATGTGGCTCTTTGCTGCTTTCAAGAAGTCATACTTCACATGAGGCTGAGTTGGGTGTAATGGTTTGTTTGTTGGACTACGAGTGAGGAGACACTGGATTCCCTTTGCTACTCAGCCCTGAGACTCAACTGGGCCAGTTGCTCTACCGGTCTCACCTAAGTCCTGGGATTGTTGTGAAGATAAAGTGGCATGGAAGAACCAGGTGAATTACCCTGAGCATCTTACAATTAAAGGTAAAGGGAACCCTGACCATTAGGTCCAGTCGTGGCCCACTCTGGAGTTGCGGTGCTCATCTCACTTTATTGGCCGAGGGAGCCGGCGTACAGCTTCCGGGTCATGTGGCCAGCATGACTAAGCCACTTCTGGCGAACCAGAGCAGCACACGGAAATGCCATTTACCTTCCCGCCGGAGCAGTACTTGCACTTTGATGTGCTTTCGAACTGCTAGGTTGGCAGGAGCAGGGACCGAGCAATGGGAGCTCACCCCGTTGCGGGGATTCGAACCGCCGACCTTCTGATCAGCAAGTCCTAGGCTTTGTGGTTTAACCCACAGCGCCACCCATATCCCTATCTTACGATTATGAATAGTTAAAATTAATGGCAGTTCCTAAGGCTCAGATGCCATGGCAAACCAGGGTTTATCTAAAATGGAATCTAAAACTGATTAAATCTAAAACTAGGTTAAATTGCCTCCATATCTGTTGTCTTCTATTTCCCCCTCAACTTTACTTCCTCCAGGCCAGACTGTATATCCGAATACAAATCCACCTGCTCCACATTTACAAAATTAGGACTACATTTCCTTTCCTTTCCTTTCCTTTCCTTTCCTTTCCTTTCCTTTCCTTTCCTTTCCTTTCCTTTCCTTTCCTTTCCTTTCCTTTCCTTTGGAAAAGTCTCTTATTCAGTTGCCAGGTGGAGAAACCATCCCTGGGGGACAGACTATTTCATCCTGAACAGATTTCCTTTCCTGGCATCAGTGCCTAAATATACATATTTAATTAAGTCATTTATCTAGTTGGAAAACATTTGAGATTGACTCACTGGACACAATCTGCTTTATGATGTCATCCTTCTTCAGTCTGAGACACTTAGGATACATGGTATTGTTTTATACTTTGCATGACATCATCCGGTTTATGATGTCACCCTTCTCCCTTTTCTGAGATGCTTAGCATACGAGGGACAAGAGCAGATCAAGAAGATTTGAAAGAGATGTAAGCGGCTAAGATACCCCAACCTGTTCCCACACCCCACCGGCCAAATCTTTTACATAAAAGGTGGGGTGCACTAACTGACAAGACTCACTCACTTTGCAAATGTTGGGAACTGCAAAGACACTCTCCTTGGTGAGGAGTTTGCTCCCATCTGTGAAGGTGGTGTCTGGTTCTAGATAACAAGCTTGTACCCGTCTGTTTGGGCTCCTCCAGTTCTGCCTCCTCCTGCCCCTCCAAGTCCTTCTCAGCCTCCGCTGAGGCTGTGTGTTCTGCAGAAAAGCTGGGGGAAGGAGAACCAGCATCCCTTCAGAGGTAGCTGAAGTCAGGGCAGAAAGGAGAGGGTCCCCCACCTCCAGCCTACATTCCTGTCCTGGCTCTCACCGGAGGAAGAATGTGAACTCAAATTGCAGTATCTACCAAAATCTTTAATTCTCAGATCAGTACAGTACACAGGAAGAGTTCAAAGACATCGTAGGTGCTACACATGGCTAGACAAGCTAAGACATTGACCCAACCAGCAACACACTCCCTAAAACCTTGTTATATGGGAATGGGGCAGGCACAATTTAGGATGGCAATTGAGGCTGTTCCTGAAACTGGGCATGCAAGCAGGCACTCCTCTGAGAAGGGTGGGTCTTCCCTGTCTGTTGATGCCTGTGCTGGTGTCTTCCTCATGACCTCAGCAACAGAGGTTGGGGAGCAGATGGGACAGGCTGGGCGGCCACCTCCTCTGAAGAGCTAGGGAGCCAGGAACGGCAACTCCAGAGTTGGCACTACATTCAGAGTGGCTGAGTTTAAGGTGGGCCTTGGTGATCTTGGAGGAAAGGCTGTGCGGGTGCCTGGGAGACTGATGGGGAGATGACATGGGTTGAAGGGACCATCCATCCCCCACTGGGTGTGTTCCATGATCCTCCTTCCCAAGCAGCTCCTCAAGTCCCCATGACTCTGGTTTGGTTTGGTATCTATCCCATTAGAACTTCCTTGGGTTATTCTGTGGGCAGCTCATTCCCACACCAACTTTGTCCGACCAGCCCCATCACTCAGGGACCATGACAGTTCTCACTGTTTAGCTCCCCCTCTGTTTCCTCCTCCTTCTCCTGAGCACCTGCCAATCCACACCTGATCCCAAAGGTCCTGCAGGGCTCATGACATCAGTAGCTAAAGCCTTTCACTCTGTTTGGAATCTTCAACTTAGTATTTCCTTCTTGACTTACTGGGTCAAGTACAAAGAACCTTAACTACTATAGGTTTAGGGATGCTGCTTTGTGACTATTGCTTATTTGAAGGGTGAAGTCCTGTGAAAATGAGGACATGTATATACATACTTCCTCCACTTGTTCTAGAACTCCTGCTTTGAAATGTCATTCTAGACAGGCAGCACAAACCAAATGCCAACTGAGATTTGCTTTGCCTGTACGTCTCTTATGTAAAACATTACTTGAGGACATAGAATGATTCAGGACCATTTCACATCAAATCATGTATTATCCATTTAAATCCACGAATAAATATTCCATCCTTAGATGTGAACAACTGGGGAACAAAACATTGATGGCTGAGTCTCTTATTTAGATTTATGTCTCCCAGGTCAAAATCCAATATTTTATATTATCTTTTACTGAATTTTACGTGAACTAAAGGAATTCCTGGATGCTTTAGCACCACAGTGAGAATATTACAAGCCAAAAAGACACCATAGTAATCTTCAAGCTCTTGTTTTACAGCTAGGCTTTCAGGAAAATCTAAGCAGAAAACAGAGGAACATTTCACATTTACATATGTTAAACCCCTTCATACATTACTACTTGTATTTATTTATACATTGAAGATTTCTGCATATTACATCCAGCTGAAAAATAAACGGGCACTTATGAATAAAAACCCATTCCCATTTTGTACAGAATTAAGAGCAGAGGATGGTAAAATGTTTTGCTTTTCCCCAAGCTATCACATATTTTACTATCTTTACTAGCAATAGTGTTTTCTAAAACTGTAATTAGAATTAAGAACAATGAGCAAAGTAATTAGCTGACATATTTCTCTGCATAATAGTCTGGTTTAGGAAGTGCATGCTTTGTAAGCACCAGGGACAATTTATTCAAATTTGCCATTGTAGTGAACACTGTTTTGTTGAATAATTGTTAGCAATTTCTGAAAATCTCCAGCAGAGAGAGACTTCCAACACCAATTTAGCATTATGCCAAACCAATAAGCTGCACGAACATTAAGCTATTCTGTAATGGGAGTTTATACAGGGGGGAATTTGTTCCAAGAGTCATCTACAATGCTCCATTCCTTCAATCGTTATGAAATGTGTAAAAGGTAACATTTATTGAATTGGGTGGTAGGATAATAATATTTTAATCTGATATTAATCTCATTGTGTTATCTTTGTTTCTTTTTTTGGGGGGGAGGTGTTTGACACCAATTTTAAAAAATGGATCTGAGTGTATCTAAGAAATCACAGGTTGGTTAGCTTAACATCATTTCAGGGCCGTCTTTAGCAGATGCGGCACTGGGGTGCAAATATCCACCTAGCACCCCCAAATTACCACGGATGGGGGGGGGAATGAAGCTGCGCACTGCCAGCCATGGGGGGGGGTGCAACTCCCCCATGTCTCTGCGGGAGAGAGATCCCTGCAGAGGCTTGGAGGGAAGTTGCCTGCCTGCCAGCCATATGGTTGGCGGGGAGCAGCTTCCCTCCTAAGCCTCTGCGGGGATCGCTCTCCTCTCACAAAGGCTTGGGAAGGAAGCTACACGCCCGTCCGCCAGCCATATAGTTGGCGGGGCGCAGCTGGCGGGTGTTCAGGGAAAGGGGAGGCCGCCAGCAAAGCCATGCAGCTCCCCCACTCGCTGGGATGCCCCTGAGAGGCCGGTGCCCTGGTGTGACGCACCACTAAGCCCTATGGGAAAGACGTCTCTGCATCATTTCAGGGAGAATTGATGGAAAGCGTTATTGAAGACAGAATTACCAAGTACAGTGGTACCTCGGGTTACATACGCTTCAGGTTATATACGCTTCAGGTTACAGACTCCGCTAACCCAGAAATATTACCTCAGGTTAAGAACTTTGCTTCAGGATGAGAACAGAAATCGTGCTCCGGCGGCACGGCGGCAGCAGGAGGCCCCATTAGCTAAAGTGGTGCTTCAGGTTAAGAACAGTTTCAGGTTAAGAACAGACCTCTGGAACAAATTAAGTACTTAACCCGAGGTACCACTGTATATAGAAGAACAAGATGAAAACCCAAGCCAGAGACAACTTCTCAGTTTTTCCCCCCTGGCCTCATTCATCTAGCCTGTTCCAAATTATAATAGGCTGCTTTATTTCTGAGTCAATCTCAGTATGAGCCACAATGACCTCACTCATCACAACTTGAGGTACACCAACAAGTCTCATGGCACACATGGAAATGCACTGAGTATACTGTGCAAAGGCAACTCTGCTTAACAGTATTGCTTCTGGCTATTCTTGCTTGCTAGCAAACATGAAGAAACATGTCCTGAAAAACTACTAAAAATCATTATCATACTAAAGAGACAACTAGACGAACTTCAAGCACATTCGAACCACACAGCTTCTTCCCAGGAGAAAGAGAAGCGATCTCTCCCTCCCTTCTCCTGGAAAACTCTGCTGCAGTGGGTGTGCCCTTCCCACCTGCAGAAAACAAAAGAATTGCTTTTAAGCCTGACAACTGAGGAGCTTATTCATGAACAGGTCTGCTACTGGGAAGGGCTCCTGCTTGATGCTGGAAACTGCTCTTTCTAGCCAGCAGATTTGCTCTGCAGGAGATGCATTGACTGGGACAGGTCTATTTCAGGAGGAAGACTAGGGAGTCCTCTCTGCTCAGAGCTACTGAAGCATCAGACAGAGCTGCTTATCCACTTGAAATGTGCGTTTCTCAGTTAGCACCTCTGATAGTTACAGCAGATCTGTGTCTTCAATCAGCAACACTTCCGGTGACCTTCGTAAGGCCTATACAGACATCACCGGGAACATCCTAGGGAAGGAAACACCTCTTTAATGAGATGCTTACTCTGCCAATACAAAAACCAAGATCAGCAGCTTCATCTCAGATGTTGTGCAATTAGGGTGAGCCATACCTAGTACACCATCATGGGAACAAAACTGGTCAGAAACAAAGCACTTTGTTAGAAACTTCAGGAAACCAAACTGGGAGACAGCCAGTAAATGCACGGCCTTATCTATTCTTACATACTGTCTTTGTGCTTTAGACTTGTAGGGAGAATGACCGCATGCTATTAATTCAACATTCTATCTACACTATTCTAAAACATTTGTCAAAATGCATATTTTCAGATGACAAACAGGGTTTGTGAAGCTAGTGGAAGATTTGCTGGGGTTGGGTAGGAAATCGCGCTTCATTTACGACAGAAATAAATACAAAGATGCACAACACTTTGATCAACACAAAAATAGTACTGAAAACATCTTAATAATATTAATCACTTAAAGCTTAGAATTTATAACAAACACCGACTGGTGTTTTTATAATGTTTACCTTATATTTTTTTAAAAAAGAGAGTGCTTTGTAATCTTTTATGTGGGTGACAATATATAGATCACATCCTGCACACATAAAATGTGAAGACCAACAGTATCAGCATGCTGCTGACCATTCAATTAAAGAAGATGAAGAGAAACTTGAAACTGACCTCTCGAGGACAAATTATTCTCTTGGGACGAGGTGCTTCCTGTTGTAACTGATACACTGTCAAACATAAAAAACACGTTTGTAATTAGAAGGCTGCAATGAATACTAACATTTGCTTAGATAGGCTTAAAAAAGATGCTTCAAACTAAATTCAAATGAAGGGGAAATAGCTGACTTGCAAGGGGTATTATAGTGTATTGCATTTAGAATTCATAGAGAGGACACAGGTACCTTCCTCCACAGTGAATCTTGATATCCTCATCAGTTTTCCTCCTCACCTCTGCTGTCTAGAAGGCTGCCTACTTTTTGGCTGGTTGGTTCATGTGTTGTTAGCACAATTATCCATTTAAAATAACAGAAATTATAATGCCTGGTTTAAGATTTTAAAACTTCTTGGAGAAGAGGGAGAGGGTGCTCTGTGAATTCTCAGGCATCTAGGTAAAAAGGTAAAGGACCTAGTTAAGTCCAGTCAAAGGCGACTATGGGGTTGCAGCGCTCATCTCGCTTTCAGGCCACTTTCAGCTGGTGTTTGTCCACACACAGCTTTCCGGGTCATATGGCCAGCATGACTAAACTGCTTCTGGCGCAATGGAACACCGTGACGGAAGGCAGAGTGCATGGAAACGCTGTTTATCTTCCTGCCACAGCGGTACCTATTTATCTACTTGCACTTGCATGCTTTCAAACTGCTGGGTTGGCAGGAGCTGGGACAGAGGAATGGAAGCTCACTCCGCCATGCAGATTCGAACCGCCGACCTTCTGATTGGCAAGCCCAAGAGCCTCAGTGGTTTAGACCACAGCGCCACCCGTGTCTAGTCAATCAGTGCTCTGCACAGCTACTTTTGCAAAAAACTGGCAGAAGTTCTTCCCGTGAGGCTGCTCCTCAACTGAAATAGCCATGCATGTGACAACAATATGACAAATGATTTTCCCGAAATGGGAGTGATTTCTGTTTTCAGGCACATCTTTTCTACACATGGAAATATGGAAATTAGTCAGAGAAACGTAAGCCTATCTTTAAAAATTGCTACACATTTTAGATTTTCTATTGGTACTAGCACCATCCATTCCAACAAATCTAGTGACGAAAATTATATATTCTGCTTGCCATAGCGGAAACTTGTGAGATGTTGGCTTGCAAGGCTTCCGCTTGCTGAACACACCACATCATGTGACGTTGCCTTTCAATGCCCGTGGCAGGGTTCATATTAATGACTAGGGGTGGATCTACACACAGGAAACCCCCCGCTATAATTAAGTGAGAAATTAAATCATTATAACAAAAGGAAAAAAAACCGCTATGGAAAAACGCATAGAAATTATTTTTGCTCTCCAGCATCGTCTGGTGTTGCATGTTTATAACACATTCAAAACACTGTTTTTTGACTAATCCAACTGAGTCCTAGGTGTGTATGTACTTGTATATTGTTTGTGAGCCCAGGTGCAGGGAGCACGTGGCTGGTGAGACCTGAAGAAAGAAGTGATTTGCCATTCCTGTTGCATTAGCACTGACCTATCTGTGATAATCCTAAAAAACATAATGGTTAATCAAAAAGCCTATAGCTTACTCCTGGGAGTCAAGTTTGCCTAGTCTTCCTAACTGCAGCTATTCCACCTAATTCTGTGGAATTTGAAGGTGATTTTAAATTGATTAGATCAGGCTGCTTCTGGTCTATACAATTTCATATGTGGACACCTATCTATCTTCTCATTTATTTGTAATGGGCACTATCCAACTAGCACCCACATTACCTGAATGTACTCTTGCAAATGGATGTGACTGTACTTCTGCGAAATTTCCCGCGATATGGCTTTGAAGTGCCACAAAATCCTGCGAAACCAGTTTGTGCGGGGACTTCTATGGGCCACACAGTGGGACGCACAAAATAAACATCTGCTCCATGAAAAGTAGCAGCTGTACATTGCCCTGCACAAGTCTCTTTGAAGGCCCTGCCTTGCCACATTCTTTTGCTTTCTTTCCAGTCGGCAGTTCACCGCTTGAGACAAAAATGCTTGGCTGCAGGTAAAACCTAAATAAAAATAGCGGAAGGACCAGGTAGCTCAGGGGTAGAGCATCTGCTTTGCATACATACAGAAGGTTCTTCATTCAATTCCCATCATGTCCAGTTAGGGCTGGAAATGTCCACTGCCTGAAACCCTGCAGAGCCACTGCCAGCCAGAGCAGACATTATTGGACTACATGGACCGATGATCGGGCTCAGTATAAAGCAGCTTCCTGTGTTCCTAACATGGAAGCAGGTAAAGCTATAGGAAGTAAAATGTATTAAAATATACATGTCCTGTACTTAAAAAAAGAAAAAGACAGAGACACACACCCCAAAAACCCCCTTTTCAGCTTAGTTCCATCAGTATTCTAATACACATGGTCTGAAGCTCAACATCAAAAAAACGAAGATCATGGCCACTGGTCCCATCACCTCCTGGCAAATAGAAGGGGAAGAAATGGAGGCAGTGAGAGATTTTACTTTCTTGGGCTCCATGATCACTGCAGATGGTGAGAGCAGCCATGAAATTAAAAGACACCTGCTTCTTGGGAGAAAAGCAATGACAAACCTGGACAGCATCTTAAAAAGTAGAGACATCACCTTGCCAACAAAGGTCCGTATAGTAAAAGCTATGGTTTTCCCAATAGTGATGTATGGAAGTGAGAGCTGGACCATAAAGAAGGCTGATCGCCGAAGAATTGATGCTTTTGAATTATGGTGCTGGAGGAGACTCTTGAGAGTCCCATGGACTGCAAGAAGATCAAACCTATCCATTCTGAAGGAAATCAGCCCTGAGTGCTCACTGGAAGGACAGATCATGAAGCTTAGGCTCCAATACTTTGGCCACCTCATGAGAAGAGAAGACTCCCTGGAAAAGACCCAGATGTTGGGAAAGATGGAGGGCACAAGGAGAAGGGGACGACAGAGGATGAGATGGTTGGACAGTGTTCTCGAAGCTACCAGCATGAGTCTGACCAAACTGCGGGAGGCAGTGGAAGACAGAAGTGCCTGGCATGCTCTGGTCCATGGGATTATGAAGAGTCGGACACGACTAAACGACTAAACAACAACAACATTCTAATACACATACAGAATAAGGAATATTGGTGCGGACAGGCATGCAATAATATATTCTATTACCGTATTGTACTACTAATACATACTAGTTGCCTATAGCGATAACAAGACACGTATTCTAAAAGCTGTTTAATACTTTTACAACTCTGTATTCTTCTCCCTACATCCTTCGCTCACTTTGCAGCTCTTTCCCCCCTTGCTCTCCCAGAGCTATTTACAGCTTCTGCTCTAACGATCTTATGTCAGTAAGTGAGCTGGTCAGTAATAAGGCAAGTAAATGAAATACATTAGAAAATTACTTTAGTCAGCAAAGATTTTTAAGCATTATGGAAGAAGCAGGTCTTCAGGGAATATACAAGTGAGAAAAGGGGTAGCTTTCTCTGCAGCCCGGACAAGTCTACAATTTATTTCAAATGTGGGCATTCTGTATACAAGCATATTACCATATTTGTAGTCAACTTCTGATCCAGTAGGAGCAGACTAAAACTTACAAATGTTTGTGGTCAGCATCATGGCAACAGAGACAGATGCATGCTTAGCATCTATATGTTTCCCCATTAAATTCCTGAAGTGTTTCACTAACACTGTATTGCAAGTCTGGCATCTAATGACTGTATGAATCATGATTTGAACTAGAGATTTCAAGCTCATAAGCACATGCCCTTAAGCAGCAAACCATCGCACAATGCAACAGAAGTGAGCTGTAGGGTTTAGTTACAAGTGGAAAAGGTCAATTTTCTAGTAATTGCATTGAATTTCATAACTGAAGTGGTGGTGGTTCCGAATAGCCAAGCTGGCGGTTCTTATCCTCAGCTAAGTATGAGCAGAGCATAAATCACAATTTCAAGCATGGCTTACAATGGGCTTGGCATGGCATCACCTGAACTTATGAAGGTAAGAGGATAGCATTGGGAAAGCCTAATGGCAGCGAAGGCTTAATTTTAAAGCAGCCATTGTTGCTGGGAAACCTGGTAATTGTACAATTTCATTTGGTTCAATGGACTGTAGGATACTCCACTGCTGTTGAAAGTCTGGGAATGGTAGGATGAAATGAACACTGTCACCAGCCTTCAGTGCAACCACACTTTCCTTTCAAGGTATGTTTGGGAAGAGGTAAAAAGCAAAGGACCTCTGGACAGTTAAGTCCAGTCAAAGGTGACTATGGGGTTATGGCACTCATCTCACTTTTCAGGCCAAGGGAGCCGGCGTCTGTCTGCAGACAGTTTTCTGGGTCATGTGGCCAGTATGACTAAACCACTTCTGGCACAATGGAACACCGTGATGGAAAACAGAGTGCACAGAAACGTTTACCTTCCTGCTGCAGCGATACCTATTTATCTACTTGCGCTGATATGCTTTCAAATTGCTAGGTTGGCAGAAGCTGGGACAGAGCAAGGGGAGCTCTGTGGGTTCGAGCCACCAACCTTCTGATCGGCAAGGACAAACAGGCTCAGTGGTTTAGACCACAATGCCACACGTGTCCCTGTTTGAGAAGAGGGGAACAGCAACAGCAGGTTTAATTCTCCCAAGCACTATTCCCAAGAACTAACTCTTGAGAAAACCCTGAACTTTCTCCAGGTGTTTTCTGAGAATGCTTTGAAAAACCGAGCCAATTATGAATCGAACTGGAGGGAGCTTGCACATCACTAATTAAGTGAGTCAAAAACAGGAAATGATCAGCATGAGGTGTGTTATTGCTGTATGCTGCAGTCAAGTCTTTTGGCTAGCCTGAGGGCCAAACAACTCATTGCACACAAACACGTGTACAGAAGAACCCAGATGTCATTAAAAAAAACAGTTTTAGGAGAATAAGATTTGGAGCAGTGAAGCAAGTGAAAGGGAATGTGTTCCTCTTCCCTTGCTCATCATTCCTCTGCTCCAAATTGTGCTGGCAGTGAATTTTCACACACCAATGGGGTTCAAGTGATTTGAATCCCAATGGGGAAAAGGCCCTTCACAAAGAGCCACAGAACAGGGAAGGGCTATGCACATCTTTTGTCACCATTCTAAACTCCCTTTTATAAAGCATGTTCAATATGCAGCAAGCCTCTGATAGGGCGCACTGACGCAAACATGCAGTGCACAACATGCTGCTATACCCATTCACGTGATAGCAGTTCCTTTAAAGAAAGGAAATCTATCAAGCAGGTAGAAGCAGCCTGATACCAGCTTGGTCATTCGATAAGAGCCAAGTTGCTCAGACTGGAGCAGTGATGTTGCTGAGTTTGGAAATGATCACCTATTACTACGGGAACAATAAATGACTTATGGCATTATGGCTAGGGGCACCATAATCTCAGGACATTACAAACTGAACCATTCTCCTTTAGCTTGAACGGCAACAACACCCAAGGAAGGGGAGATGCAAAAAAGAGGGTTGCTCCTTAGTAAATTGTATGCATGGCCAACTAAATATCTGGCCTGTGGTCCCTTTACAGGCTCTCAAGCCACTTCAAAAATCAATTTTGTTTTACCACTAGCTCAGCTTGTAGTGAGTTCCTACATAAATGGCAGAATACAACACATGGTGTCAGAAGATTGATGGGCCATGACCGTCACGCAGAGCAATGTAAGAAATGTGCAACACAGATGCCTTACTGAGAAGAAGCTCAGTGCAAAGAATCCTGAAAATGTAGCTTACCGGTTTCATCACTTTCCAAAGCATTTGGAGACTTGGCAGAAGTCCTGCATGTAGGCACAAAAACTCAAAAGGCACTAGTATAGGGTGGGAGAGACCTGGCTTGGCACCAGCACACAACATCACAAGCCAGCAGTGCAATGTGGCTGCTAAACAAAGTAATGCAATCTCAGGCTACGTTAGCAGAAGCATGGTGCCCGGATCATGGAAAACAATAGTTCCTCTCTATTTGCATTAGTCAAGCCACATCTAGAGTACTGAGCCCAATTCTGGGCACCAATCGCACCAGGAAGAACATAGACAAAGTGGGATGGGCCCAGAGAAGGGCAACCAGGATGGAGGAACTAAATCTTAGGTGGAACAGTTCAAAGATCTGGGGACGTTTAGCCTGGAAAGAACAGATTATGGGGAGACATGATAGCATTCAAATACCTGAAAGGCTGTTATGCATAAAAGGTGGTGGTGGTGGTGGTGGTTGCTGCAATTTATTACCCACTACTAAAATTAAAGAAATAAGGCGGGCCCTAGAAAGGTACATCTCAAGTGCCAAAAGCTGGCTGGTTCTGTTACTCCCATATGGCTAATTGAAGGATTGCATTTCCTCATACAAAGCTGCCTGGGCTATGAGTTCTTTAGGGAAGCTCTTCTCTTGGTCCCACCACCCATATAGGCATGCTTGGTAGGGACATGGGAGAAGGCCTTCTTGGCAGCTGCTCCCAGACTTTGGAACTCCCTCCCTAGAGAAGCTAGACTGGCCCCCCTCTTGTCTTTTCACTGGCAGATGAATATTTTCCTGTTCCAACAGGCTTTTCGGAACTGACTGTTTTAATGAGGGAGCTGTTGCTGTACTGTTTTTGTTGTGATTGTCTGTATGCTTTTAATAGAACATATGTGTGTGTTTATAGATAGCTATATATAGAGATAGAGATACGTGTAGTGCTTAATTTAAAAAAATACCTAGTTTTTTTTTTAGCTGTTCTTATTTTATCTGCAAGCTGCCTTGAGTCCCTGCCAGGGGAAAAGGTAGAGAGTGAATGAATGAATGAATGAATGAATGAATGAATGAATGAATGAATAAGTCTTTGGAGGCTGGTCAGGACTAGAACTACTGAGTGAATATTGCATGGAAGCAGATTTCAGGGAAACGTTAAAATTAACTTCTTAATGGTAACAGCTGATTGTATGAGCAACACTTGCCAAGTGGTGGGCTCTTTTTGTGGAAATATTAAGAAGGTTGCGCAGCTGTCAGCCAAGAATGCTATAATTGCATCCTCCACTACAGTTCTTGCATGAAGCAAAGGCTTGGACTAGAAGACCTCCGTGGTCCCTTCCAACTCTTAAAGGTAAAGGGACCCCTGACCATTAGGTCCAGTCGTGACCGACTCTGGGGTTGCGGTGCTCATCTCGCTTTATTGGCCGAGAGAGCCAGCATACAGCTTCCAGGTCAAGTGGCCAGCATGACTAAGCTGCTTCTGGCGAACCAGAGCAGCGCACGGAAACGCCGTTTACCTTCCCACCAGAGCAGTACCTATTTATCTACTTGCACTTTGACATGCTTTTGAACTGCTAGGTTGGCAGGAGCAGGGACCGAGCAACGGGAGCTCATCCCGTCGCGGGGATTCGAACCGCCGACCTTCTGATCGGCAAGTCCTAGGCTTTGTGGTTTAACCCACAGCGCCACCCGTGTCCCATCTTACGATTCTACAATTCTGCATGATATTTCAGCTAGGAACTCCTTGTGGATAAAGCTTTGCATCTAATTTAAGTTCTTTAAAAAGCAACCCTTTCCTTCATGCCTCTCCCCCTGTCTGTTGCTTCTGGAAGGTTAGTTTCAAGGAAAGGGAAGGAGAAAGCCATACTGAGTGGTTGTGACTTCTGTGAGTGCCCAGATAAGATTCAGAAAGAACTACAATGGTACCTCTGGTTACGAACTCAATTCGTTCTGGAGGTCCGTTCTTAACCTGAAACCGTTCTTAAACTGAGGTACCACTTTAGCTAATGGGGCCTCCCGCTGCAGCCGTGTTATTTTTGTTCTCATCCTGAGGTAAAGTTCTTAACCCAAGGTACTACTTCCAGGTTAGCAGAGCCTGTAACCCAAAGTGTTTGTAATCCGAGGTGTTTGTAATCCGAGGTACCACTGTATAACAAAGTGAGTCTCAGGGAACTGAGCCATCCCCGGGTCAGAGTCTTGAGGATTTATAGGATCAGGTGAAATGCAACTGACTGGTCCTCTGCGTCACCTGACCATATGGAAGGGTAAAGGTAAAGGATCCCCTGACCATTAGGTGCAGTCGTGACTGACTCTGGGGTTGTGGTGCTCATCTCGCTTTATTGGCCGAGGGAGCCGGCGTATGGAAAGGTAAGTCTCTGTAATTCCTTGTGGCTAACAGCATTGTTGGTGTCTAACTGATTTCATGTTTCAATTGTACTTTTTTTTGTACTGCCATGTTTGTTGTCCTGGGTTCCTTTGGAGGAAGAGCAACATAAAACAACAACCACCATCACAGCAGACAGCAGCCCAGTGGTAACAGTGGCTCAGAGCCTAAGACAGTTGTGTCTAGCTGCCAGAGTTCCCAATTTGAGACTAATGGTGCTTTACAATCTAGTCTGAGTCCGCTCTCAGACTGGTGTCCAGCCCAACAATCTGTGTTTGTAATGTCACTGTACATGAGAAATAACGTAAAAACAACATGACATCTGAACTAGGGCGCAAGGGTAGCATGTGTGGGTGACAATAGTGTTTGTAGATTAGAGGTAAATCCAACAAGCTCTAAAGCTGACAGGAATGGCATCTGGATTCAGTCTTTGAAAACTTCTCCTGTATATTCCATGCTTTCGAATTCTTCATTTTGAATGTGGCTTTCTCCAGCACTAAATATATGACTGACATCCTATTCAATATTCTGTTGGAAGTGGGGGGGGGGGGGACAACAACCAGGTTCCCAGAAATTTGTCTTGAATTAATGGTCCAACTACAACCAAAGTTAAGAAAAAGGCAACACTTTCAACATGAAGGTCCACTACAGTTTCTGCCCTGCCATATGGTAAGATGAATGAGGCTTACACACACACACACACAAAATTCTTGACAACAGATTGGCAGCATCCTTTTTCTGTTTCAGCAGTACATATAATTAAAACATATACACCATGTGATCTCCTAAGTCTCTAATGACAGACTGTTGTGTTAGCAAGAACAATAAAACGAGCTTTTAAGGGCTGTTCTTAGAATCATGCCAGGACCTGCCCTTGGAGTAAATCTCTCTTTTTTTTCTCTGCCTGCACTCCTGCGCCAGGGATTTTGTGCTGCACCTTTAGTCAATCAACACACTCTTTGTCGCATCTGTTGGTTCCATTTCTGTTTCTCTGACTTTTATGTCCAGTTAATAAGCACCTACGCAATAGCAGTGGCTTAGACAGGTCACCCCACCCATTTCAAAGCAGCTATTCCAAAACTGATGCTTCTTGGCTTTGGCAGGTGGTTAGCAAATGTGGAGCAAGAAGAAATCCCAGCAACCACGTGCAATGCAATCCTACACATGTCCACCTGGATGCAATGGGACTTATTCTCAGGTAAGTGTATATAAGATTGTTGCTCTATTCTAATTTCATGGCATCCCTTACAGATGCCTTTCTAGTCACTTAAAACCCACTGGTGATTCTTCCACGCCTTCTCTAGATAGCTTTTAACCTTACTAAAATTGTTATTTTAAAAAGATAATTTTGACTTGGAACTTAAGCATCCGCTCCCATGGTTCCTCTTATCAGTGCTTACTTCCTTTAGGTTCCTCAAATCATACACAATGCACTTCCAAAGTCTCCCAAGTTAGGTCCCCTGCCCTCCTCCCACCCCCAAATTCCAGTTTCTGATACTCACGGTATGATTTCCATATTGGGGGCTGATACTCTTCGGCATCTAAAATAGGGACAAAAGAAAAAACAAGTCAACCGAAAGCTCAGTGAACCTTTCAGCATGTACCTCCTATACAGAACTGAAGAGAACTAGATGTTACCATTGAATTTAGTGCAATATATGATATCCCCTCCCTGCAATATTTGTCATTTCATAGGAGTTGTGTAGGTACCCTTTCACAGATAATAATAATAATTTATTATTTATACCCCACCCATCTTTCAACAAAATATTAAAATACAGTAATGCATCAAACATTAAAGGCTTCCCTAAACAGAGCTCCCTTCAGATGTCTTCTAAAAGTCTGGCAGTTGTTGTTCTCTTTGACATCTGGTGGGAGGGTGTTCCACAGGGCGGGGGCCACTACCAAGAAGGCCCTCTGCCTGGTTCCCTGTAATAAGAAATTTAACTGGGAGAGGATCCCGTGCGTCAGAGTATGAAACCTATACCTCCTCCGTCCATTTCCCCCATGTGTCCAAGGAAAGGAACGGGGTGGAGAGCATGAAGGCCCATGGATGCAGAGAAACTACCCTGCAAAATAGGGGAAACTGTGTACTGGCTGAACAACCCTCCAATACACAGCAGGTAGTAGCAGTGCCCCTTCTCACAATGTAATGATGCAGATTGTTGTGAGGGCTCCCTATAGGCCACAAATCCTGAAATTGTTTGGGGGTTTTATAACCAGGGCATATTCCATGATATACCTGTGAAGTACAACTATCTTTGCAGACAAACACCAAACACTTTATTTTACCCATTGACTCTGTTATTATTCGGAATACGTGAGTCGACATATATGGAGCAGAAAGAAAGTCACAGGCAAAATACCAATACCTACAGTATTGTACCTATAGTGGATGAATATGTCTTGGGTTTTTTTTTTTAATAATTTTTATTAACCGACCAATCAAATCAAATCACATCACATCACATAAATTCCGAATTACAAAGCCGAATTTTAAATTTTTGTTGGGGGTACCCATATTTCAAGTTCTGAAGGGGATTCCAATAATCTTCTTGCTGCTGCATTAATGTCCACAAATCTGTCCAGATAATGTTCACAATTCTATCCAGTCCTATCTTGCTGTTTCCACATCTCCTCTTGTTATTTTCATATATTTTTCATTTTTCTTTGTGATCTCTTCTGATAATCTCCTTAAGTAGGTAAACACAAATTGTAACCCTGTGTGAATTTTTCCGTTCGTCTAATAACCATATCGAGATGGTTTCCATGTATCATCACTTCCATAAATAAAAGCACTCTTTCCATCATTAATCTTCGCAAATCTGTCGCCTTCTTTTGTCCTCTGAGGAGGTTCGCCCGCTGTATGAAAACAAATGCATTCCTCCTCCCAGACATAAGTCTTTCGACAGAACTTGCCAAAATGGTGACGCTGTTTTTTGCTGTTTTTTACTGCGTCATCCCAAAGCTCTTGTACTTTCCACGATCTCCTTAAAGCATGCTTTTGGTTAAAAATTATCTCCACACAGTCTTAAATCATCCAGCTTAGGTCATTTAAGCGGCATTTCTGACTTGTGGGGGGGGATTATTGGTTAATCACATAAAAGAAAGAAAGTAAAGTCCCCCCCCCATCCAGTCCCGTTGCCAACATACCGAGCCTTGGTGTGTCTTCTCATGATATATTCCTTTTTATCCGACCCGTCTTCTTTATCAGAGATCCCTTCAATTAGCAGTCTTTACTCCCCATTCTTCCTTGAAATATGTGCATTTGCTTTTTCTAATTGTTTCTTTTGAAGTTGCTGCAGCTAGTGGCGCGAATCAGAGACAGTGTCCAGGAGAGCTGGAGTCCACACAAGGGCTTTCTGCCTAGTGCCCCCACCCCCTCAAGTTCGGGGGTGGTATATGTGGGCACAGCAGGCAAGGGCAGTCCGCCCCCATCTCCTTGGAGGGGCAGGGAGGCTGCATACTCCCATCACAGCCTCTTAATTACCTCGTGTGGGTCGGAGAGATGTTATTGTCGGCCATCTTCCAATGCGCCCCTAGTGGCCCCCCCAAACATGTCTTGTTTGGATGACCACATCCTGCCAAGGAACCCAAGGTCATATACATCAGAGGGAAGGTGGGAGAGCCATGGAACGCGGATTGGAAGAACATTTAAACTTCTGTAGCTGCTCATATTTACACTCATGCATAAGCAGCCAGTTTACTTTGCTTCAGCAAAGGTGGCCATTTATTTCTGCTATGGAATCCTATAGGCTGCTTCTGCAATGTGCATCATTATAATGATAAATACAATGACCGAGTAGACTGTATCATTAATCTAGAAACAATATGCAGGTTAATTAAAACAATCTGATGTTTTCTATTCCTATGCTACTTATGGTAATGAAAAATCCAAGCACATTTCCTGAGCTCACACATATTTGTGCATTATATATACCTACATACACAGTCAGTATGCCGTGCAAGTGATTAACTGCAGTGTGCTTTTAAAAATGAGACTATGCATTTGAGGCAATAAACTCCAGCAATATATAGATACATTTATCATCTACTCCTCCACACAATTCTCCAACCACTTAACTCTCAAAACAATCACTTTAACACTAGACCGCTCTGGCTGAGGCTTTCTACGTTTCTTATAGTCAATATCTAACATAATTCTGTTTCCCTAATATTTGGGATGTATCATTAATTTGCAAAATGGATATACTTAAAATAAATGCAGAGTTAACCATATTTCATCAATAATTCTAAATGCTATACACTGCAAGCTTGATTGGATCTGGTGTTGCTACTGTTCATTCAGCTGATCTTACGTTTATCATTATGGCTTCTTTCTATACAAATAAGCTGTTTCACAGCAATGTTTAATTCCGTTTGTTGCATCTATCCTTCAAAGTAAGAACGGATGGCCAGAAATGACTTCTTCCCCCCCTCTCCTAATACCCAAGTCTGTGGCATTGGATGCTTATTAAATTATCTTATTAACATCAGCTTTGATCATAGTAACTAGATAATCCTTGGGATAATACTGTATGTACCGGTATGTAAAGACAAATGCGCTGACACATTGTAGAAGTAAAACACTTGTTTTCCCTTGCAGTACTACTGCGTGATCCACACTTTCATTTGCAATCTTACTTCAGGAAACAAGCCAAATACAATCTTATTATGAAGCCAAAAGAGGTAGCCTTTTTAAGCTAATGAGCATTAAAAGGAAGACGGGATTTTATGAGACTCTCACATTCATATTAAAGTAAACATGTGGGAAACTAATAAAAAAAGGGGGGCTGGTTTGATGAGCAAATGGCTGGAAGAGTTTTATCTGTATTTTCATATTCTGCTGCAACAGAATATCAAGACTAATGCAGACTATTGGAAAGCTACGTTTGTGAAGATTTGCAACTGCGACACGAATAAACTTTCTGTAAAGCAAAAAACAGAACTGCACATACATAGCTGATACTAAGATGGGAATAGTGACAAATGACACAACTTAATTCTGTTACTATCCTGTTGTGATATATTGTTTTTATTATCGTAAGCAGCCTTGAGAATTCTTAGAATGAAGGGCAGCACAGAAAACTGCTCCATGTCGCTGCCATTGATGCCAAGAGTAGGGGGTACCAGTAGTAATGAACACATCAAACAAAGGGTGGCATCTGATACTCTCTTATTTAGAAACTGAGCTTACTTCAGAGTAAGCACGAATAGGCTATAAGGGTTGATAAATGTGGAGCATGTGTGAATGCTGAGTGCAAGTGGTATGTAAATGACACACGCTTGGACTACTGCAATGCTCTCTGTGTGGGGCTACCTTTGAAGGTGACCCAGAAACTACAACTAATCCAGAATGTGGCAGCTAAGCTGGTGACTGGGGGTGGCCGCCAAGACCATGTAACACCAGTCCTGAAAGACCTACACTGGCTCCCAGTACATTTCGAAGCACAATTCAAAGTGTTGGTGTTGACCTTTAAAGCCCTAAACGGCCTGGGCCCAGTATACCTGAAGGAGCGTCTCCACCCCCCATCGTTCAGCCCGGACACTGAGGTCCAGTGCTGAGGGCCTTCTAGCGGTTTCCTCACTGAGAGAAGTGAGGTTACAGGGAACCAGGCAGAGGGCCTTCTCGGTAGTGGCGCCTTCCCTCCCATCAGATGTCAAGGAAATAAACAACTATCTGACTTTTAGAAGACAACTGAAGGCAGCCCTGTTTAGGGAAGTTTTTAATGTTTGATGTTTTATTGTGTTTTTAATATTCTGTTGGGAGCCATCCAGAGTGGTTGGGGAAACCCAGCCAGGTGGGAGGGGTATAAATAATAAATTTATTATTATTATTATTATTAGTAGTAGTAGTATTATCAAATTTATGAATGTATGGGTATGCATATGCATCCTTGTTGAAGCTTTCTAATTTTAACATTGCTGGTCTGTCGCTCATTGGCATGCATCCACCATGTGTCTCCAACTGTTCACCTTCACACTTCATGATGTTTAGCATTGCAAACATCAGCATACGCACAGTCCTGATTACTATGTGTATGTGCGTGGAATGGTTTCAGATAAAGTATTAAAGGAAAAAGGAAAAATAAGCACAGAGATGTCCATAGATACCTGCTTATTATTTCCCATCCACTTCAAAATGCTCTGAATTAGCATACAGTGGCATTTGCTTTGAAAGGCAATTATATTCTGAACAATTAAATCATAAGTGAATTGTTTGCTTTACGCTGTGTACTGAACCACTTACCAATTACTGGTGTTTACTATCCCAGTCTTATCGGGACAATCAGTGCAATACATTAAAAATGGCAACTGCTTTAATCCTTTTGTTTGTGTTAGGCTCTCTCATGTATGCATACATTTTACTATCTTAAATCACCAGTGAGAGAGAGAGAGAGTTGCTATTATGTCTGAAGATTGTTTGGGGTATGCATTTGCTACTCTTTGTTTGTTTGATTACTAGTATTTGAAGTATCGTTTCAGAAAGGTGTTCAAACTTTTCCAAAGGGTAAATAACATCAGATGAAAGGAACATTCTTGAAACATCCTTGGAAAAAGTCAAGCTGCATCCCACTGGAGTACAAAATGGAGAACGCTATAATTAATAATTATAGAGGGAATATAAAATCACTACTTGAACAGCCTATAGGCCCAATAACTTTATTACTTCTGCTGATATATCTTGCTCCCCCTGGGATCTTTTGGTCCCAGGAGGACTGAAGAACGCCGGGACAAGTGTGGTGTAGTGGTTAAGAGCGGTAGTCACGTAATCTGGGTAACCGGGTTCGCGTCTCCGCTCCTCCACATGCAGCTGCTGGGTGACCTTGGGCCAGTCACACTTCTTTGAAGTCTCTCAGCCCCACTCACCTCACAGAGTGTTTGTTGTGGGGGAGGAAGGGAAAGGAGATTGTTAGCCGCTTTGAGACTCCTGAAGGGGAGTGAAAGGCGGGATATCAAATCCAAACTCTTCTTCTTCTTCTTCTTCTTCTTCTTATCATGCCCTGGTGGAGCCAAAGACTTTGAGGGAGGGAGAAGTAGGATCTTGATTTTGGGGAGATAGTTGCTTTTCAGCAAGCCAGTTTCTGGGCCATTTGAGAACCTTGGCGGAAGGACAATTTTAAAATGGAATAAATGATATGATAACCTGACCAAAGGAGAAGGAGAAACCATGGACCAGAGAGCAAAAATGTGGTTCAGGCAAGTATGGAGAGCGAAGAAAGGGAATGAGAGAGTTATTAGAGCCAAGGAACCCGGCAAAATAGGCAGGGTGAAGTGAGGAAATTATCGTGACCTGAATACAGTAAAATGCTTTGCTGCCAAAAGTCGGCGAGCAGGAAGGGGAAATTTATACAGGGATAGGAAAGGGCACAAATCATAGCGGATTGGGATGCAGCAAGGCAAAGAGCCAGTAAAATGACTTGAGTCCAAGGAGTCCAATGGCTTTCCACAAGGACGCAGCTGCTCAAGGTCCTGACTCCAGCCCAGCTCCTGGAATGCCTGAGATCCAAGCCTGTCGGTGGCCGAGGACCTTGGCAAACAGCCATGCACACTAAGAGGCTTCATTCATCACTCCGTCTATTTCTGATGTTCATGCTGTCGCTTGGGTAGCCAAAACGCACCACCCATTCGAAAGCGGCAAATACCAGCAGACTTGGGGAGACACAAAGGTTTGCAGAAGTACAAAAATAAATGGTGGTGGTGGTGGGAACCAAAGAAATGGAAGAAACCCTAAAATATCCAAAGGCGGACTCAGCATGCCCAGTGGCTATAGAATACTGAAAAGCTCATGGGGGATTGAAATGGAAAATGGAAAAGAGAGGAACTGGGAGGACTCTACGATGCAACACTTCGTTTCAGGACCACCCTATTCGATTCTGTTTCTATTTATTTTCTAGAACTTCCCAGAAACTGTTGTGACGTGGGGTTTGTGATTTCAGCTCTCTTGATATAACATGCTGGAGACAGTTCTCTAGTAACACTTCTTTATTAAAGCAACAAGACTAAAGACTGGGGAGAGGAAAGCTACATTTATAGGGACAGGGAACTAGCAAGAAAGGATACATTTTGGAGGGAACAATATCAGGCAATCACAGTCCTGCCTTTTGGAGGGAACCAATAAGACAGAGGATCCAAATACAGCAGCTTAAATGAACCAATAGTAGCTGTACCCTCTGGAACCAAAAGGCAGTTACTTTACCCTAATGCGAATACAGACAATAATAATACAGATATAAAATCCTTTGACTCAATACACAACACCCCTCCCCCCCTAGTGAGCACAGCAGACGTAATCTCTCAGGTACTGTGGGGTCCTACAACTTCTACTTGATCTCCTGACAACAGGTGTTGCAGGTTCTGGATTGGGTGTTACCTGTGGAAGAGGGGCTGCTCTAGGGGTTTCGTCAGGAACAGATGGAGTCCCAGACATCTCAGGGTCCCCTATCTGTACCTCGTCATCGTGAGGACTAGCAGACCCTGGTTCATTTGTTAAAGCCCCTGGTGACTGCACCTCTGGGCCATTTTCACTCTGGTCTTGCAGCTCTGCGTCGTTAGCCAGGGATGAATTATCTGGCTCCTCCCTGCTGAGCGCCCGGCGCCTCAGCTGATCTATATGTCTCTTCCACACTTGCCCATTTTCCAAGGTCACATAATAGGACACAGGTCCACTAGCCCGGGTGACCACACCAGCCACCCACCGCGAACCTCGTGAATAGTTCCTCACCCAGACCAGATCTTCAGGGGCGAGATACCTTGTTGTGTCAGTCTCAGCCTGGGGGGTTGCTCTTGAATTACGGTTTGGCATTTTATCCGGGTGGACATAATCCAGCACCGTTACCAGTCTCCTACCCAAGAGCAGCTCAGCTGGCGACTTGCCCGTCGCGGTACACGGCGTCGCATGCTGCAAAAATAACATTCGCGCGATGCGAGCTGACCAGTTACCCTCCATTAAGCGCGCAATGGATTCTTTGGCTGTTCTTACCATGCGCTCAGCCTGCCCATTGGAGGATGGGTGAAAGGGTGCGGATGTGACCCCTCTTATGAAGTTATCAGCCAAGAATGCCCTGAATTATTGGGATACAAAAGCTGCCCCATTATCTGATACAATGGTCTCAGGTAACCCGTGGGTTGCAAACAGCTGCCTCAACACCTTGATTACGGCAGCTGATGCCATGCTAGGGACCATTGCCACTTCTAACCATTTGGAATATGCATCAACGATAACCAAAAAGACCTTTCCTTGGAATGGCCCAGCAAAATCTACGTGCAGCCGGCTCCAGGGAGATCTGGACTGCTCCCACCAGTGGACTGGTGCTCTGGCCACTTCTGGCCGCACCTCTTGGCATGCCTTGCATGTTTGTACCCATTGTTCTATGTTCTGGTCCATTCCAGGCCACCACACATAACATCGGGCTAGCGACTTCATCCTGACCATTCCCGGGTGTCCCATGTGAAGCGTCTCAAGAACCCTGTTTCTCAGTGGTGCTGGGATGATCACCCTATCTCCCCACAGGAGACACCCCTTATGCATGGACAACTCGTGCTGCCTAGTCGCATAAGGCCTGAATTTGTCTTCATGCGGACCACCTGGCCACCCTCTCCCCACCCAAGTGAGCACACGGGAGAGAACAGCATCTTTCCTCGTTTTCTCAGCTATAACAGTAGCCGTTACAGGAGCCCCCGGAAGTGTTTCCAGCATCATTATGTGCTCCGCTGGAGCAGGATCCTCAGTGCTCCCGCCAGGAAGGGGCAATCGACTCAGCGCATCAGCGTGGCACAACCGTTTCCCCGGCACATGGGTCAAGGTGTACTGGAACCCGTTTAGGAATATAGACCAACGTAACATTCTGGGGGAGAGAATTTGTGGCGTTTGTTTGTTCGGGTTGAACAACCCTAACAGTGGCTTGTGGTCCGTTTCAATGTAGAAATGGCGACCGTACACATAATCATGGAACTTTTTGATTCCTGCCACAATTGCAAGCGCCTCTTTGTCAATTTGAGCATAGTTGCGCTCCGTGGGCGACAACGTACGGGAATAGAAAGAGATGGGCTTTTCCGACCCATCCGGTGCCCTATGACTTAGCACCGCCCCCAGGCCGTATTGAGAGGCATCACATGCCAGGACCAGAGGCTTTGACTCGTCATAATGAGCAAGGACGCTCCTGCTACTCAGCATTCCTCGCAAGGAGTCAAAAGCCTTCTGCTGCCCCTGCCCACATCGCCACACATTCTTTTTCTGCAACAGTCTATGTAATGGTTCAGCTACCGAAGCTTTCTGGGGTAAGAACGAATGATAAAAGTTAATAAGTCCCAGGAATGACTGCAACTCCGTCTTGTTCTGTGGTCGTGGCGCCTCGATGATGGCCTTAATCTTAGCATCTGTGGGGTGGATGCCTGATGCATCAATTTTAAACCCCAAGAAATCCACAGTTGGCACCCCAAAACTGCATTTTTCCTTTTTCAGTTGCAACCCCACCTCCTTGAACTTGAGCAACACTGCACGAACACGCGCAACCAGTTCCTGTGGGTCTTTTCCAGCAATCAAAACGTCATCAAAAAATGGCAAGACCCCCGGCAGACCTCTTAACAGGCGTTCCATGAGCCCTTGAAAAATCCCTGGGGCCACACAAACTCCAAATTGTAATCTGTTAACTCTGAACGCCCCTTTATGTGTGACAATAGTCTGTGCTTCCGATGATTGTGGGGTTACTGGCAGCTGTTGGTAAGCTTGTGCCAGGTCAATTTTGGCGAACACCTTGCCCCCAGCCAGTTTAGCCAACAGATGTGATACGACTGGAATGGGGTATGAGTTTCCCCTGAGTGCCTTATTGATAGTGCATTTGTAATCTGCACAGATCCTGACTTCCCCATTTGCTTTAAGGGGCGTGACGATTGGAGTCTCCCACTTAGCAGAGTCCACGGGTGAGAGAACTCCCTGCTTGACCAATTTATCCAGCTCTGCTTCGATCTTGGGTTGCAGTGCAAATGGCACTCGCCTTGGTTTGAGTCGGATTGGGGCCACCCCAGGGTCCAACTCGAAGTCAACTGGGGGCCCTTTATAACAACCCAGTTTTCCATTAAAGAGACCACCAAATTCTTTGCATAATGCCTCGCTCATCTCAGAGCAGGTTTGGATTGAATTAAGTCCTGATATACTCAGTCCCAGGGCGGGGAACCAGTCAGTGCCCAGGAGACTGGGGCGACTGCCCTTCGCAATCACCAGTTTGAGTACAGCCTGTTTGTCCCGGAACTGTACTCTCACGGCACACATTCCCATAACATGGATGCGGCCCGCTGAGTATGACTGCAAGGTTGCCGGGAAGGGCTCCAGAGGGGGCAACTTACCCCTGGGGAAGAATGTCCTCGCGGTCTGGTCCGACACGATAGTGAATCCAGATCCGGAGTCCACCTCCATGTCGCACTGCTGACCCTCAATCTTCACCTTGACGTGTGCCTTGCCTTGCGCTGGGAACTGCACGACCCTCCCATTGATCTCTGTTACGTAGTGACAGTCCTTTAGAAAATGGGTTGCTGTGGGCGGTCTGCGATGCTCCGGTCTAGGTGCTCCTGTCGCTCCCAACGCCGCCGATCTACAGACCCTGGCGATGTGACCTGTCTTCCCGCACGTCCGGCACATAGCATCCCGGAAACGACAACTCTTCCGCTCATGGTTTCCGCCACAACCTGGACACCTGCCTCGGTGATCTTTGTGCACTGTGCAGGCCTGACGCACTGACTCAACCCCACGGACTGGGCTCTGGCTCGGAGTAGCCTCTAGCTCGTCCATGGCATGCGCAACTTCTATCTGTGGCTTAGGGGCCTTGTGACTGGCATCAAGCTCCTCTCTTTCTTTTCTTTTTTTTTTTTAATGCATTTTTATTGAAGTTATACACAAAAAACAGATATATATGAAAATACAGAGAAAAAATTACAAAGAAAAAAAGAAAGAAAAAAAACCACACATCCGAAAAAAGAAAGACACACAATCTGAACTTCCCTCCATCCTTTTGATAAGTATCAAATATCTCCTTCCATTACGTATTTGATTTTCAATCTATAGTCTTAAATTCACTCGCTGGTCGTATTGTTCTAACCCCGTCAATTCACTTTAAGCATTTATTCCAATATATTTCCAAAATTTACTCCAATTTTTCAGAAATTTCTGTTCATCCTGATCTCTTATTTTACCTGTTAGTTTGTCAAGCTCAGCATAGTTTACCATTCTAATCTGCCAGTCCTTTATGTTGGGGATGGTTTCCACTTTCCAATATTGTGCCAACATAATTCTCGCTGCTGTGGTGGCGTAGAGGAATATCGTCCTATCTTCCTTTTTAATTTCTTTATCCATCATTCCCAACAGGAAGGCTTCAGGCCTCTTGGGAAAGGTATACTTAAATATTTTTTTAAGTTCATTATAAATTAATTCCCAAAAGCCTTTCACCTTTTTACATGTCCACCATAAATGATATAGGTCACCCTCCACCTCGCCACATTTCCAGCATCTCTTATCCTTTAATCTATACATTTTGGCCAATTTCACAGGGGTGTGGTACCATCTATATAGCATCTTCCAGATATTTTCTCTCAATGCCATACATGCTGTGAACTTTATGTTACAATTCCAAACTTCTATCCACCTTTCAAAATCAATGTTATAACCAAAGTCAATTGCCCATTTAATCATTGCCTCCTTCACCTCCTCATCTTTTGTGTACCACTCTAGTAATATATCATAAATTCTGGACAGGGTTTTATTTTTGCCTTCTATTACTTCTATACTAAATTTTGATTTTTTATCATCAAAACCCGCCTTCCTCTTATCCTCTTTTAACAAATCATTCACCTGGTGGTATTGCAGCCAACCAGTGAATAAATTTTTTATTTCTTCATAAGGTCTGAGTTTGGGCCCTTGGTCAGTTTTTCTTAACATTTCTTCATAGGTGGCGTTTATCTCCTCCATATTTATTTTCTTAATCGTTAAGGCCTCTATTGGTGAAATCCACCATGGGGTCTTTCTTTCGAGGAGGTTTTTGTTCCTTTCCCATGCTTGATATAATGGTCCCCTAAAAATATGATCTAAGAAACTCTTGTGAACTTTCACTTTCCCATACCAAAGGTACGAATGCCATCCGTACCAATTATTAAAGCCTTCCAGGTCCAGTAGCTCTCCATTCTCCAGTTTTATCCAATCTTTTACCCAATATATACAAGCCGCTTCATAGTATAAACTTAGGTCCGGGAGAGAAAAACCCCCTCTTTCTTTTTTGTCTATCAAAATTTTCATTTTTATCCGTGGCCTTTTCCCCTGCCAAATATACTTTGCCAAGGCTCTCTGCCACTCTTTACATTGTTTTAGGCCTTTAAGTATGGGGATGGTTTGGAATAAAAATAACATTCTAGGCAGAATGTTCATTTTAACAACAGCTATCCTCCCCAAAAAGGAGAGTTTCATCCTCCCCCAAATTTCCATGTCTTTCTTTATACTCCTCCAGGTGGCATCGTAATTATCCTTGTATAAATTTATGTTCTTAGCTGTAACCCAGATCCCAAGATATTTCACTTTCTTAGCTACCGCAATTTTGGTCTTTCTTTCTAGATCTATCACTTCTTCCTTTGTTAAATTTTTAACTAACATTTTGGTTTTGTTTTTATTTACCTTAAGTCCTGCCACGGCTCCAAATTCATCAATTTTTTGTAAAGCTTCTTTTACGCTGTTTTTTGGGTCTTCTAAGGTTAGTACAATGTCATCTGCGAAGGCCTTGATTTTGTATTCCCTCTTTCCTACCCTGACTCCTGTGACTTCTGTTGCTCCCCTCAGTCTCTCGTTTAGTATTTCTAATACTGTTATAAACAATAGAGGGGACAGGGGGCAGCCTTGTCTAGTTCCTTTATATATACTAAAATATTCTGTTGTGGTGTTGTTTATTACCAATTTTGCCTTCTGTTCCTTATATATAGCTTCTATGCCTTTTCTAAATTTCTCTCCCATTCCCATCATTTCCAAACTTTTCTTCAAGAAATCCCACGAGATGTTATCAAACGCTTTCTCAGCATCTATGAATACCAAGGCCGCTTGTCTATCTATACTCATATCCAAATATTCAATAATGTCTATCAAGTTCCTTACATTGTCCCTTAGTTGTCTCCCTGGGAGGAAGCCCGTTTGATCTTTATGTATTCTGTTGTTCAAAACCTTTTTTAGTCTTTCTGCCATTATATCTGCAAATAGCTTGTAATCATTATTTAGTAGTGAAATTGGCCTATAGTTTTTCACTTCCAAAGTATCTGCCTCTTTTTTGGGAATCAAAGTAATATATGCTTCCTTCCAGGTATTCGGGATCCTTCCTTCCTTTAATATATTATTCATCACTTCGCCTAACACTGGGGATATTTGGTTACTTAGTGTTTTATAATATTTGGCTGAGAGCCCATCTGGGCCTGGCACTTTCCCGTTTTTCATCTTTTTAATCGCCTTCTTTATCTCTTCTTGGGTAATTTCCTGGTCTAATATCTCTTTTTCTTCTTTTGGGATTTGTTTTAAATGATGTTCTTGCAAAAACTGCTCTATTTCTTGTTTTGTTTCCTTTCCTCTTTTATATAAGTCCTTATAATATTTTTGAAATATCTTCCTTATTTCTTTTGGCTCTTCCACAATCCTTTCTCCTTCCCTTATCTTACTAATCGTATTTTGTTTTCTTCTTTCTCTTATTTGCCACGCCAAATATTTGCCTATCTTGTTTGCGGATTCAAATGTCCTCTGGTTCATCATTTTAATTTTCCATTCTACCTCTTGATCAATTATTGTAGAAAGTTTAGCTTGTAATATCTTTATATTCTGTTTTGCGATCTCCTCACTGGGGTTGATGGTTAATTTTTTTTCATTTTCCATAATCTGTGTTAGGATCTGTTCCTTCTTTAACTCTTTTTCTTTTCTTACTTGGCTGTTTTTCTGTATTAAAAAGCCCCTCATAACTGCCTTTCCTGCGTCCCACACCGTCTCTATAGCAGTTTCCCCGTTTAGATTCCATTTAAGGTAATCTTCTATTGTCTCTATTGCCTTATTTACAATCTTCTGATCATTAAATAGAAATTCATTCATTCTCCATCTAGTTGTTTTAATATCCTTGCCTTTCAGCTCACTGTAAACCGCATTATGATCAGATATAATTCTTGGGAGAATTTCTGATTTAATTAAATTCTGGGTTAATTCCTTCGAGATCCAAATGCTATCTATTCGCCCCCAGCTCTGATTTGGGTTTGAGAAAAAAGTGTATTGTTTTGTAGTGGGGTTTTTGAGTCTCCATGCATCAATTAATCCCAGATTATTTACCATGTCAAAAAAAGATCGCGGTAATTTACCTTCCTTCTTTTCTTGTTTTTTTGTTAGCTTATCTAAATTTGGAGACACCACCCCATTAAAGTCACCCATTAAAATCATTTTTTGATCCATCCATTCCATCAATTTATCTCTTAATTCAGAATAGAAAGCAGATTTTTTATCGTTTGGAGCATATATTCCAACAACAATTATTTTTTCTCCCTGAAACACCATCTGAACAATGATTACTCTCCCTTGATCATCTTTATATAATAGTTGTGGCTCATATTTTTCCTTAATATATAGTACCACCCCTCTTTTCTTCACTCTATCTGATGTCACAAAGTCTGCTCCCAGTCTCTTATTACATAATAGTCTCTTATGCTTATTTATTATATGCGTCTCTTGGAGGCATATTAAGTCATAATTCTTTTTCAATAATACATGTGTAATCTGGTTCCTTTTGTTTTTATTGTTCAGTCCATTCACATTCCAGTTTAGTATTTTTAACGTCATCTGTTCTGTAATATAAGTTAACTTATCAAACCTATGCGCAATCTACTGTTCTTTGTCTCCTTTCTCTAGTTCTTCTCCTTCTCCTTTTGAGCTCTCCTCTCTTTCTTCTTCTTCACTCCCCCCATTTTCTTCCCCCTGCTGGTTCCCCACCTCCTCCTCTCCCATCATTTTCCCCAGATCCTTCTCATATCTCCTTGCGAATTTTTGTAGTTCTGAGATGGTAGACAGTTTGAACTTTTTTTCTTTGAAATAGAATGAAATGCCTTCCGGAAACTCCCATCTGTACAGGATCCCATTTTTCTTCAATTGATTTGTTAATTTTTTATATGGGTCCCTCCTTCGAAGAAATCTCGAAGGAATCTCTTTATAAATAATAATTGGGTTTCCTCCAATATATAACCTTTTAACATAATTCTGTTTCAAAATTTCATTTCTTATCTCCAATGAATTAAACATGGCTATTACATCTCCTGGCAATTTTTTCCCTCTGGCTTTTGCCGATTTTATTCTTATTCGGAATATGTTTACCAGACCATGGTTTATCTCTTCTTCTTTTCTATCTAACCATATTGCCAGCTCTTTCACCACTTTAGCTCGGATATTCTCATTTAAGTCCTCTGCTATTCCTCTAAATTTTAAGTTAGATTGATTCTGGCGCATCTGTGTCATAGCCATGTTGTCCAACAACTCTTCCTGTGTTGCTCCTATCTCTTTAACTTCTAGTCTAATCCTGTCCATCTCTTTCTTACTGTCTTTCGCGTCCTTTTGCACCCTCTTCACTGAATCCTCCAAACCCTTAGTTCTTACCGAGAGATCCTTAACCTTTCCTGTCAATTCTCCCACCACTTCCCCCAGTTTCTTATCTAGGGTATCTTGAACCTCTATCAATTTTCTCTCAATATACTGTTCATTATTTTTAAATTCCTTTCTTATTTCGGCCATCAAGCTATCGTAATCTCTGATTTCTCTTGCCTCCTTCCCCTCTTCTTGTCTTGAAGGCCTCCTTTCCGCTGGTGTTGCCACCCCCTTCTTAGAGCCGTTCGGCATTTGTATATTTGAGTTTAAGTCTTCCTAATATACTATAGGGGTAAGGTATAGAGGTAACCAGGCTAGCGTCCCTCGGATAATTGCAGCGAGGGTCCAAAATTAATTAGATTGATACAGTGCAAAAGTTAACTCTTATATAAGGTCAGGTAATAATAATACAATACAATAATAGTACTATTTTGACTGGACCTAAGTCAAAACAGGTGTTTGAGTCCTCAAAGTCTTATGATTAGATATGGTAAGCACCTGGACCACCAAAGCACGATTCAGGGGATTCTCATGGGTAAGCTCCTCTCTTTCATAATTCTCCGTGGCGGTGGCCTCCTTCAAGGCTGAAGCAAGGGTAACCTCTTCTTTAGCCACAATGCGTCTTCTGGCTTTCCTGCTGCTCAGACCACCGACAAACCGATCCAGGAGAGTCTCTTCCAGATTTTGGAAGTCACAGTGCTGAGCGAGCTTCCGCAGTTCAGCTAGAAATGCAGATACAGACTCCCCAGCATGCTGCTGCCTCTTATGAAACTCCATCCGCTGAGCCATCTTGGTCTCAGTAGGCGCCAAGTGGCTTGTTAGGCAGGCAAGAATATCTTTGAGAGATGTCTCACTTAGCTTCGCTGGAGCAAGCAATGCCTTGGCCAGCTTGAAGGTCTCAGGCCCACAGTAGCTCAGGAATGTGGCCCTTCTTTTGCTGGCACCGGTGATCCCTTGAGCCTCTGCGAAGAACTCGAAGCGTTCGACGTAGTCTTCCCACGTGTGGGGCTCTGATGGCTGGAAGGGCTCCAATACCATTGGACTCTCCATTGTCCTGTGGGCAGGGTTGTCTTCTCAGCTGGCCAGTGAGTCTTGTTCTTAGCTGCAATCCGGACTCTGAGGCAGGGCTGCGATCAACCGCTCCTCAGCATTCCGGATCCCACCTTCGTCGCCAGTTGTTGTGACGTGGGGTTTGTGATTTCAGCTCTCTTGATATAACATGCTGGAGACAGTTCTCTAGTAACACTTCTTTATTAAAGCAACAAGACTAAAGACTGGGGAGAGGAAAGCTACATTTATAGGGACAGGGAACTAGCAAGAAAGGATACATTTTGGAGGGAACAATATCAGGCAATCACAGTCCTGCCTTTTGGAGGGAACCAATAAGACAGAGGATCCAAATACAGCAGCTTAAATGAACCAATAGTAGCTGTACCCTCTGGAACCAAAAGGCAGTTACTTTACCCTAATGCGAATACAGACAATAATAATACAGATATAAAATCCTTTGACTCAATACACAACAGAAACAGTATTTATTTAGTGTGGGCAATGATCCCCTCCCAGTGTATTATTTATGCCCTATATACATAATAGATTCCTATACGGCCTAGGACCCTCGTACCTATGGGACCGGCTCTCCTGGTATGTCCCACAGAGAAACTTACGGTCTTCAAACAAAAACACCTTGGAGGTCCCAGGCCACAGAGAGGTTAAGCTGGCCTCAACCAGAGCCAGGGCTTTTTCGGCTGCGGCTCCGATCTGGTGGAACGCTCTGTCACAAGAGACTAGGGCCCTGTGGGATTTGACATCTTTCCGCAGGGCCTGCAAGACAGAGCTGTTCCACCAGGCCTTTGGCCAGGGCACAGCCTGACTCCCTCCTTTGGCAATCCTCACAGAACTCAAGCCCAATTGGTTGCCATTAATCTGACTGGAATTAATTTTATAATGAAATGATTTTAGAATGTGTATCATTTTATTGTTGTTAGCCGCTCTGAGCCCGGCTTTGGCTGGGGAGGGCGGGATATAAATAAAATTTTATTATTATTTATTTATTATAGAATTGTAGAGTTGGAAGGGACCCTGAGGATCATCTAGCCCAACCCCCTTGCACTGCAGGAATGTGCAGCTGTCCCTGGCACCTCCCACTGCAGAAAACAGAACTGAAAGAAACGATCTGCTGTAGTTGATAAAATAGGTTGCTGCCAGTGCCTGGTTGCAGGGTGTGGGTGCCCACAGCAATTTCTCTGCTTTGCAAATGTGGCTATTTGGCAACCCTTGGTTTAAATAAAGTATGAGCATTTATTCATACAACCACCCTCCACCTTACTGTAGCAATGTTTTCTGAAGAGCGCCATCTCAAATTGTAAAAAGTCTACACATCTGACTACATAAAGTATCAGGCAGAACAGCTTACATGAAACAAATTGAACAGGGGAAGGTTCATGGATGTTTTGTACTTCTTTTTTAAAATAGTTTTTATTGATTTTTACATGTTTATCTTCATCACAATAGCATCATCTCGAATATAAACACAAAACCAAATAACCCCCTCCCCACTACAACTACCCTCAACTTCCTCTTCTGGTTTCTTGCATAATAGTTTCCCCTGCTTTTTGGTTATATCTTAATATTGTATTCTCTAAATTATATCCTTTCTTTATTCTGTTTGGTAATTGTCTGGCCACATAAAATATCAGGCAGAACAGCTTACATCAGTGATGGCCAAACTCGGCCCTCCGGATGTTTTGGGACTAAAATTCCCATCATCTCTGACCACTGGTCCTGTTAGCTAGGGATCATGGGAGTTGTAGTCCCCAAACAGCTGGAGGGCCAAGTTTGGCCATCACTGGCTTACATGAAACAAATTTAACAGGGGGAAGATTTGTGGATGTTTTGTACTTCTAAAGTGGGTTTTCCTTTTGGGGTGGGAGTATGCACATAGCAAAAGTGCTCTCATATATCAAATCCAGGCAGTGACGCTTCTTTAGTAACTTGTGTTTAGGTAGCAGCAGAACTTCACGACGAGTGTACTTCCAGTCCTGAACAGCCGGTACTTTAGGTTATATTTTTTTCCAATGCATCTTCGTTGTTACAGTGACACAGCAATGTGGTCAAATCTGATTGGCTATGTGCATGACATCATTTGTAGAAAGACAAAGATGCACTCAAGTAGCAGCCAACTGGGGCAGTGAACAATGAGCTTGCATGAATAGAGATCTTCTCCCCCTTGTTTTCATACCAAAGCTTTGTTTTTTGTGCCAAACACGTTAGCCTCCAAACATTTGGCACCACTCAACCATAGGACAGAAAGAGGAAAACCAAACTCCGTAACACTTTGAAATTATTGTGCTAACCTTCCCCCCAAAAGTATCAACTTTATGACACTTGAAATTGACAAACCATTGAGCAGGAAATGCTATGAAAATATTTTCATAATTCATTGTCAAGCACGGCTGAATTTTCACAGCTAAGAGCAACCATTCTCTATAGCATATACATGCTGCTAATAGTTTTTAATGCAAAAATCAGAATTATAATATATTTTATTCTATTAATTCATTTTAATATATGAGTTAATTTAATAAAAAAAAGTTTATGAACAAATTATATTGTGTTTGCCGTCTGCTAATCCCACAGGAAGATATGAGGAATCTGCACCTTAATGGGCTGTGAGCTTATCGTAAGATGATATAAAAATTCCTGCTTAATCTTGTGATTAGGATTTCACAAAATCTCAAAATATTATATGGAAGAAAACGATTACATGTAGTAAACTTTGCTCTTATCTACTGTATGAAATGTGGTTTGAATTAAAAAGGAAGAATTCCTGAAAAGTATTCCAAACTGAACACAACTTCTCTCCCAATGCTCACATTCAGATGTACAGAATCTGTACAGAATCATCCTGAGAATTGGAGCATAAATTAGAATTTGTTTAAGCATACCTTACACAGTTTACACATGGTTCAATCTACCTATCAATTAGAAATTAGAAATTGGGGGCAAATCTACAGGCTTCAAAAGTAAATATGGAACCACGAATACCACTATTGTATAATTTCCAGGAAACTCCATGCTTTCACATTTTTAGAGTGCCCTAGCAGCAAACTGACCGAAAATGATCACAGGGAATATTTCCATTAGAAATGCTGTTGCAGGAACGGTTCCAGTTTCTGCAACGTAGTCATAAGTTAACAAAATGTCCATTTATTTGCCTAAGGGAAGCTGATATTAACCTTTAGCAAAAATCCAAATCACGGCTTTCGCTCACTCAGTTGTGCCTGACACATGTCATTTTATCATCTCCGTCACTGGGAACATGTTCACTTCTCCCACTAGTCAAGGGTAAATGAGGTGATCCAGTCCTGTTCCTATAACTGACTAAGAAAAGTAATGCACAGCCTTGGAAAACCCTGACCTGAATAGCTCTTACACTCAATCTTACCTAGACGTATAGCAGTTTTATTCACTAGCAATTTGCAAATATAATGAAATGCGTTCGACTTGCCATATTCAGCATGCTACAAACAAACAGGAGCTAAAAGACTCCTTATATAGAACAAAAAAAGGAGGGAACTCAACTCACGAGAAATCAGCCATTCTATACTCAAAACAACACTTCTACAAGTGTGGAGTGAAAAACTCTAGACTACTGGCAAACAGGTGTAAGAAAAAAATCACTCAAAACAAGAATACACTGCATCACCAAAAAAGACAGCAACATAACATTCTCCTCCATAGAAATAACCTCAGAATTTGTGGAATTTTACTCCAACCTATACACTTCCCACAACCCACCAGAGGAGGAAATCAAAAAATTCCTAGCAGGACTGACCATGCCAACCTTAACCGATGAAGAAGATTCATGGACAGTCCTATTACACCAGAGGAAATAGATACTGTCCTCATAAACCTGAAACGACTCAAAGCCCCAGGCCCAGAAGGCTTTACAGCAGAATTCTATAAGCAATTCAAAGAACCCCTGATGCCCTACATGACCTACCTATTTAACAACATCATAAAAGGGGGCCCCATTCCTAAAACCTAGACCTCCTCCAAAATAGTCTCTATTCCAAAACAACTCAAAGACAGCCTCAAAGTAGAATCATACCACCCGATCTCATTAATAAACCAAGACTACAAGATATTCACATTAATCTTGGCTGATTGCCTAAAAAAAATTCCTACGCAAATTAATAGCCCCAGACCAGACTTGCTTTGTCCCTGGCCGCAATATAACAGACCCCATTAGGAAACTACTGAATCTGATTGAACATAGCATGGCAACTAACCTCCCACTGACAATTATGTCCCTATACATCCTCAAAGCTTTTGATTGCCTAGAATGGAAAGACCTATTAGCAGTGCAGTGGTACCTCGGGTTACATACACTTCAGGTTTCAGACCCAGAAATATTACCTCAGGTTAAGAACTTTGCTTCAGGATGAGAACAGAAATTGTGCTCCGGCGGCGCGGCGGCAGCAGGAGGCCCCATTAGCTAAAGTGGTGCTTCAGGTTAAGAACAGTTTCAGGTTAAGTACGGACCTCCAGAACAAATTAAGTACTTAACCTGTACTAACAAACATGAAATTTGGTCCCAACTTCTTACAAACCCTCAAACAAATCTACTCCCAAGCCTCAGCAAAATGCAGAACAATATGGACTCTAATATCATAGCAATTCAAAGCAGTAACTAGGCCCTTGACAACCTCCGAAAACCTCCTCCTAACAACAAACGGACATGGCAAAGGGATGGTATCCACAATATACAAAATACTGCTATAAAATCCCACAACCCCCCTCGACATAATCAAAAAACAATGGGAGGACAACATAGGCTATGGAATTAACCCCACCCAATGGACTGAAATGTGGTCTAACCTCTCTTAAATCCATCTCAACTAAAAGAAAAAACTCACCCTGAAACTCACTCACAGATAGTACCTAACACCACGGAAACTAGCGCTGACATACCCAGAAGCCTCACCAAAATGCTGGAGAAGCTGCACCTCCACAGGCACATACCTCCACATGTGGGGGGAATGTCCCAAAATCCAACTCTTCTGGACATCAGTCATATAGGAAATATGCAAAATAACTAAGCAAGTATTAGAAGCCACCCCAGAATTGGCCCTACTGAACATCTTCCAAGATAATAATACCCACTCACATAAAGAGCTCATAACAAAAGAGCATTATACATTAGAAGCTGAGGATTAATTCACATGCTTAATTAATTAACAAGTCTTACCCACTCGTTAAAATGCACATTCATATACAATCACAAAAGGATATGAGGCAGATAAATTTTAACCAAGCAATAGAAACACACACATCCATATTGCCACTAAACTCTAACTAACAAAGGGCTGGGTGAATTACCAAGTCTTCAGCTGGTATCAAAAGTTCAACAGAATTGGTGCCATTCATATCTCAGAGGGGTGGGAATTCCAAAGCTGGGCTGCCACCAGTGAGAAGGCTTCAGCTAAATGCAGCACAGCCAGGCATGCCTCTCTTGCAGATCTTAGCAACTGGGCAGGTCTACATGAAATTGACTGCACTCTTAGAAATCTGGGGTTCAAGTTCAACAGGGCTTTATAAACCAATACAACTGTGAAGCAGGCTCAGTAGCATATTGGCAGCCAGTGAAAAATGGTTATGTGCTTATGGTACGCTACCCCTGATAGGAAAGCTTGTCATAGCATTCTACTTGCCACAAACCAACTTCAAGGGTATAGAGTATATTATAGGTATCCAATCTTCAGGTTACCAGCGCATGGACCACAATGGCAAGGCTCTATATGTCCAGGGATGGACAAACCTGGTGTACCAGGCATATACCATAGAGGACACTGGAACCTCCAGAGACACGAATGTATCTAGGGGCACTCCCAGGAGCCCCAGACTACACACATGTTGGTTCAAAAGGACTGCTAGAAAAGAAAACCTACCCAGTTCTTGGACCTGGTTATGGCCCTCCCACATGACCGCTGTCTCGTCAGAATTCAGCTTCAACTTATTGGTCCACATCCAGCCAAACACTGAGTCCAGGATGTGCACAGCCTCACCCAACTCAGTTGATACAGAGAAACAGAGCTGAGTGTTTTAGAGGCAACGACAACATGGACTTGGCATCTGCTGGCATTTTGGAACATATACCGTATTTTTCGCTCTATAACACGCACCTGACCATAACACGCACGTAGTTTTTAGAGGAGGAAAACATGAAAAAAAATATTCTAAACGAAACAGTGGATGTATGATTTTTGTGGTTCATGCTGTGGCCACAGACATGTGATTCTGATGGTGAGTTTGGGGTAGCCCAATGCAAAAATCCTGAGGATCCACGTGGATCCATGCTTTGTAGCCACGTTTTAAGTGGGGAGGGAAGGAAAAGCACTCAAGGGACAAGGAGCACGTGTGGAGTGGATGGAGAAGGATGCTGCTAATAATGCAGAAGAGGGGTATAAGGGGAGAAGGAACACGTGGGGTGTGTGGAGAAGGATGCTGCTAATAATGCAGAAGAGGGGTATAAGGGGAGAAGGCTCCTCTTCTCTCCCACTTTGCTCCTTTAAAACAAGCAGGCTCTGCTTCTCTCCCTCCTCCCCGGCTTAGAGAGCTGAAAAGCTTTGCTGCTATTTAGCGAGCTGAGTGGGGAGGAGAGAGGGACAGAGAGCACGGTTTAAAGCAGCCAACCAGACAGGAGCCGCTTACACCTGTGTAAGCAGCTCCTCTCCCTCTTTGCTGTTTCAAAGCGAGCCACGGAGGGGGGAAGGAAGGGGAACCATGGATCCTCTGCTCATGACTGCAGCAGATTCCCCCCCCCCCGCCGGCATTCGCTCCATAACACGCACAGACATTTCCCCTTACTTTCTAGGAGGAAAAAAGTGAGTGTTATGGTGCAAAAAATACGGTAATTAGCAAAGACACCCGCCTTTGTGCTAACTTTTACTAGAGTTCGGGGTTTCTGGGCTCTTGTTTAGCTGGTGCTACCTACCGCCTATGTTTTTCCGGCATGATGCAAAAAACTGCTAGAAATGTGTAATAGTGTGTTTAGTAACTTATCTTGTATACCCTGATTCAACAGAAGCCAAAACAAATCTCTCCATATCTTTAGTCCTGAAATGTAACCTATAAGCGCATCTCAGTGACTGCAATGAAAACAAAGGCTGAAAATTAAGCTCTATGTTAAATTTGCTACAAAAGGCAGAATCTTCAAACATTCAGGCTACCATCCTATAGCACAGGAATGGTGAATCTTTCATAGCCAGCTTTCTGAGAGCTGGGGGCCATTTTGTTGGAAGAGGAAAAATGGGCAGAAAAGGATGGGTGTGATGGCCTGGGATTCGGACTCGGAGGCTGAACCTGAGGAATCCCAGCCTGCACAGAAGTCCCCGCCTCCAGAACCAGCTGAGTTGGGGCTGGGGCTTGAGCCTGAAGGGTCCTCACCTGTGCTGGATCCTCAGGTGCAGGCACCAGCTGAGTCTGCTCTGGCTCCTGAGGTGATGGAGGACCCATTGCCTGCAGGTGCTCCACTCTCAGCCCCGTCAGGGGAAGCTGAGGTTGCCTCTGGGTCTGGTAACCCTCCAGCCTCTCCTGAGCTGCAGAGGCTCAGGGCAGAAAGGCGGAGGGAACTAATTTCCCGCAGGAGGAGTGCTCGCCTCCAGGCCAGGAGAGGCGAGTCACCTGTGGACCGGGGCCGTCCTATGCCTCGGGGCAGATAAAAGCCAGCCAGCCCCAGTCCCAGGTTGCGGGAGCAACACTGTTGGTAGCCTGTTCCTGCCTGCACCCTGTCCTGCTCTTCTGCCAGAGTTCCTGACCTCACCCAACTCCCTGCCTTGGACCCAGCTTCTGCCTTGACGGACAGCCTCCATACCGCACCCTCAACCTTGGACTGGACTTGGACCTTGCCGCACGGTTACCCTCGGGACCAGCACAATGGGGCTCTTCCGTCTGCATAATATAGCTACATTTCAGCTGTACCAAATGAAAGGTGTTGTCTGTGGAAAGCCTACAGGGTTGGATAGCAGGGCATTCGGATTCTGGAACTGAGGTTCCCTATCCCTGCTATGACATTTACCTAGATCCTAGAATAAAGCCCCACTGAATGCCATGGAACTTACCTCAGTGCATGGGATCGCACTGTTATATCTGTGCTGAACGTTTTGCTGCCTTATTTTATTTAAGCTTGGTTATGAAACATAAACAGCATCTTTGGGCTCAGGTTTTACTGTTCCTAAAAACGTGTTGCTGGTTGTATGAGAGTCTTATCATCAGCCTGAAAACCCTCAAGATAAGTTAGTAGGCATAATAAGTTGGTGTTAACATTTACATCCTTCAGTAATTTCCTTTTTTTTAATGGGCTTGCAAAACTTATAATTTTTGGCTTACCCCAAAGCCTAGCACATTTTCTTGAAGAGTTGCAGTTATTTTACAGGATGTCTCTAAGGCATGTCCTAATTCCGGAGTTCTGTTAATTATCTCCCTAGGAGTGCTGTTCTTGCAAAATAATTAATATTCCAAATATTAAACAGCCTTCTGTTTGAATTTAAAAAGTACTGCCATCAAACAAATCACATTCTGGAAAATATGTCAACCAAGTTACAATTTTTATTAAATTCTAGAAAACAGCAATAACAGCTAAAGAAACTCTGATCATTTCCTCATGAAATAGCATGGAAATTTGTACAGCTAAGCTTTCGTACATCATAAAAAAATCTCAGAAACGATTTTAATTACTCATAAAAGTCTACAAGTATCTTGGAAATATTTTATCAACTAACAGTGCCATCTTATGCATATTCAACTCAGAAGCAAGCCCTACTGATTTCAGTAGAGTTTATTGGAAGTATGCTTGCAAATGCATAGGACCGTAGGACCCTTGCTCTATTTAATGTCTTGCCTAATGAAAACTCAATAGCTTGAGACAATTTTGTAACGTTTTGGCTACAATAAATGTTTTTCCCCCTATAATGGGCTGACATGGCTACCTTTTTCCATGGCTCCATTTTCCAGCTGTGGACAAGAGGTTAGCACAAGCAAAATGTATTTCCTGACTACCTAATCAAGGCTAAAGATGAGAGGAGGAGGAGGAAGAGGAAAGTCTGTGTGCCCCTTAAGTCTCCCTCTTTTCTAATAATAATAATAATAATAATAATAATAATAATAATAATAATAATAATAATAATAATTTATTATTTATACCCCGCCCATCTGGCTGGGCCTCCCCAGCCACTCTGGGCGGCTTCCATAAAAACCAAAAATACAGTAAAATGTCACACGTTAAAAACTTCCCTGAACAGGGCTGCCTTAAGATGTCTCCTGAATGTCAGATAGTTGTTTATCGCTTTGACATCTGCTGGAAGGGCGTTCCACAGGGCGGGCGCCACTACCGAGAAGGCCCTCTGCCTGGTTCCCTGTAGCTTTGCTTCTCGCAGTGAGGGAACCGCCAGAAGGCCCTCGGCGCTGGACCTCAGCGTCCGGGCAGACTGATGGGGGTGGAGACGCTCCTTCAGGTATACTGGACCGAGGCCGTTTAGGGCTTTAAAGGTCAGCACCAACACTTTGAATTGTGCTCGGAAACGTACTGGGAGCCAATGCAGGTCTTTCAAGACCGGTGTTATATGGTCTCGGCGGCCGCTCCCAGTCACCAGTCTAGCTGCCGCATTCTGGATTAGTTGTAGTTTCCGCGTCACCTTCAAAGGTAGCCCCACGTAGAGCGCATTGCAGTAGTCCAAGCGGGAGATAACCAGAGCATGCACCACTCTGGCGAGACAGTCCGCAGGCAGATAGGGTCTCAGCCTACGTACCAGATGGAGCTGGTAAACAGCTGCCCTGGACACAGATTTGACCTGTGCCTCCATGGACAGCTGTGAGTCCAAAATGACTCCCAGGCTGCGCACCTGGTCCTTCAGGGGCACAGTTACCCCATTCAGGACCAGGGAATCCTCCACACCTGCCCGCCTCCTGTCCCCCAAAAACAGTACTTCTGTCTTGTCAGGATTCAACCTCAATCTGTTAGCCGCCATCCATCCTCCAACCGCCTCCAGACACTCACACAGGACCTTCACCGCCTTCACTGGTTCTGATTTAAAAGAGAGGTAGAGCTGGGTGTCATCCGCATACTGATGAACACCCAGCCCAAACCTCCTGATGATCTCTCCCAGCGGCTTCATATAGATGTTAAAAAGCATGGGGGAGAGGACAGAACCCTGAGGCACCCCACAAGTGAGGGCCCAAGGGTCTGAACACTCATCCCCCACCACCACTTTCTGAACACGGCCCAGGAGGAAGGAGCGGAACCACTGTATAACAGTGCCCCCAGCTCCCAGCCCCTCAAGACGGTCCAGAAGGATGCTATGGTCGATGGTATCAAACGCCACTGAGAGATCCAGCAGAACTAGGAAACAGCTCTCATCTTTGTCCCTAGCCCGCCGGAGATCATCAACCAGTGCGACCAAGGCAGTTTCAGTCCCATGATGAGGCCTGAATCCCGACTGGAAGGGATCCAAATGGTCCGCTTCTTCCAATTTTGTAATTGTCAGTTGACCAAAACCTCCTAGTGTGTGGCAGGAAACAGTTGAGCTAGGAGGACGAGGAAGTCTCCTCCCTTTTAAGAGGTTCATACCTCCTATTGTTCCACTGAAGGGAACTTCTAAATCATTTCAGGATGTCCTCTTGATCCTGAATGAAGACAGTGGTATACAGATAGCATCATAGGTAAATAGACCTGGTGATACATTTTATACCTTTTAATGGCTACAAACATTTTATAATTTGCCCATATGACGTTACCATATATGAGAGAGTGTTGGAGGGAAAATAGTTAAATAGGCTGCACAGACAGGACCCAGGGGGGTGGAGTCAGTGGGTCTATAAAGGAGTCCTGAGAGGAGTACTGGAGTTAGTTCGTTGGGAGTTGTGGGTGGGTAGTTGGTTGGTTTGAGTGGGCTGGCTGGTTGGGAAAGGCAGTTGGTAATAGAGAGACAGTTATGGCAGTTGGTCCTTGAGTGTGGAGTGGTAGCAGAGATAGAGAGAGGAACATAAGACTAAGAAAGTAAAGAGGAACACTGTTTGGAATGCTGTAATAGTTTTGTTTTAAGTCTGAAATAAAATTCACTCTTCCTTATGAATTGAAAAGCTGACTGAGACTGAAGTGATTTTACCAACGAGGACCTGGTTGGTGGCAGCGGATTAGTGGTGTACGGGTCAATAGTCCGTGAGACGACCGGGGCTCCGTACGAACGCCACAGCCCAAAGGCAGCATGTTTAGCGTTTTTGTTACAGAGAGGACTGCTTAACTCATGCTTTTTGTCTTAGAGGAAAATGCAATTTTTAAAATGCATACTCCGAGGCCTGGCTGGGGGGGGGGGATTCACAAACAGTTTTTTAGGGCTTTCTGGGGTAACCCTAACTGTACCCCTTCAGCCTCACTCTCATAACAATTTGGCTTTTCAATGTTTCAAAGCAAATCTCTAGACCCAAAGCTTTCCAAACTTATTGGTGACAAACTTTTTAGACGTGCATCATTTGGCGACATGGTAATTCAGTTTTGCTAGCAAACCAGGGGTTAAACTAACCCCTTTCCTGTCCCAGAAGGAGTGCGGGGAGTGTTTCCATGACACACCTACACACTGCAGCCAACACACTAACGTGTCGCGACGCACAGTTTGGAAAGCTCTGCTCTAGACAAAGACTTATCCATTGAACATGTTTAGACTAACTAGTGGAACCAGGAACAAGGGCAATTTTAAATTTTTTATTTTATTTACTGTGTTTTTATATAACACCTTTTCTTCAAAAGGTTCAAAGTACACCCCTCCATTTTAACCTCACAACAGCCACGTGAGGTTGGTAAGACTGAGAAAGAGGGAGGAAGGGACCCAAGAACGTCGAGTGAGCTTCATGACCAAGTTGAGATTTGAACTTGGGTTTCCCAATACTCTAACCACTTACAACACAATGGCTTAGTCACAGTCAATATGCCCCCAAAGTATTGCCCAGGTGCCCAAGTATTGCACCAAGGTGATGATGGACTTTGCTGAATACTATAATTAAAAATCATGTTTGAGAAATGTTTGACGAAATTCATCCCAACAGCATTAGCAAGCTTTTCATAGTTCACTTCTACCTCTACCCACGTCAACATGGTAATGAAAAACCTCCCCTTTATGAATTAGCGATAGACTTCTTTTTTCTTGTTCTCTATCTTAAAGGAGGCCAATAACCCCCATTCAAAGAGCTACTTCAGTAAATGTAGATCACGATACCTGGCGCAGGGCAGTATTGCCAGGGTGGAATTGACTTCACAGTGAAGTGTTCTAGGCTGGTACATCAAACTGGCTTATAACTACAGCTACTCTTTGAGCCCCTGGCAGCTGCTGGTTTTCAACAGCTCATGCAAGCTGACTTTCAGCTGTGCTGCAAAGGGCTAAATTATCTGCGCAACTGCTGATGCCATATGCTGAACTCAGCATGGATCAGCTTTTGGCACTTAGTCGCTATTGCAACCCAATGCCCTAGAGGGAAGACATAAAGAATCATTTCCTGATTCCAATAATAGAAAAGAACTTCAGTGGGAATAAAGAGCCCTAACTGCCCATTCGTTTATCATTGGCTATGGATTGGATCAAGCGATGGCATCATTAAGCAATTTCTACTTCATTTCATTATTCAAATGGTTTTGAAATTCTATCAAAAACAAGTCATTATCACCATCTTTTGATAAATGTATCTGATGACCTTTCAGGGAAAAGACATTATTTTGAAGTATGATTATGCAGTAGGCCTTACGTACAGACCACTGACATGCTCTCTCTATGCTGAAGTATTTTAAAAGGTCAACACTCATAATTCTTTCCATGTATTCTACCAGAAATACAACAGAAATTAGTTTGGGAGAAAATGCAGGATTCTCCGCCGACTAATACTGTCTAGTCCTATGCAGGTCTACTCAGAAGGAAAGGTGAATGAGTTCCCAAATGGGTAGAGATCATAGCCTTAACGTGAATATGTGGTTTCTTGCTCTGCCGATGATGTCATTTGCATATTAGCCAAAAACATGAAATGCACTGGAACCAGAAATTCCAAAAGCACCTGTTATTTTCACAGCATTTAATTCCTCCCCAACTGATGTAACGGAATAAATTGCTTTCTTACTTGTAACCAAACTAATAATCTCAGCTGAATGTAAGCTCTAGATAGCATCAAACCTTTCAATATTACTAAATGCTACACACCATGCTTTAAACATTGAAATATGAGAAATAAAATATGACCTTTTCAAAACTAAAGGTCACATGTACAGAAAATGGTCTGATACACAACCCCTGCTTCCTAGTGCAATCCAAACTGTCAGCATTGCAGTAGACTGAATGATACAATAATGCACGGGGTCTTTTAATTTATGCACTCCTCACTAATGTGTTTAAGTGAAATAAATATGTTTTAGATAGCAATGAGGACATTTTCCTCAAGGGCAGTTTCAGATTATCCCAATAGAACTGGCTGCTTGATGTACGTACAGAGATCCTGTCTTTTCCAGACACTTTTATTCCCTGGGGAAACAGGGAGGAAAAACGTTTTCTTGCTTTGCTATATTTTATTAAATTCTGCACTCATATAGAAACCTGCGCTTTGGCAACTGTTCCTATGAAACCTGTATCAGAAGGGCAAGGGCTAGACAGCAAGCAGCTTCCTATGTACACTGCCACAGATACATGGTGTACAGCACCAGTGGTCTTGAAAACTGTGGAGATTCATTAGGGAAGGATTGCCTGGTCTCTGCTCTTTAACGCCACCACTGCAAATGACCAGGGGGCGAAATGGCAGTTTCCAGCAAAGCAGACATCAGGTAACCCAGGGGCCCAATAAGCCTGCTAGTTGCTCTGTAGCCAATCAGAAGCCGTGGAAGCCCCGTCGGACGTCTGGGTTCCAAAATAACGTTTGCATACTGGAACAATCACTTCCAGGTTGGTGGCGTTCGGGAGCCAAAACGTTCAAGTTCCAGGGCGTTCGACAAACAAGGTACGACTGTAGTCCTGGTTAGAACGGCTACAGGTTATGGGTGACGATTACAGTATGGCTTCATCCCCACACCTGCTTGTCTATGCTTAGCAAGCACAGATCCAAGCTAGTTTGCCCCCCCTGTTTTCCCTGAAAAAAACTGCTCTTTAGCACTGAATCAGAGCAATCTGGAGAAAACCCAAATTGATGTTTGCTTCAATTCAGCGGTAAAGTTCAGGTTTTCCTGGGGGAAAGCAGTAGAAGCAAGAGTCTGGATGACCCCTAAGTTACAGACGGGGTTGCAGTATGCTGGAAGAATCAGGTTTGCATGCTGGGAGTCCTCCAGGACCCAGCGTTGCTCCTGGAGAGCCAGGTAGAAACTGAGGTCAGGAGTGCTGGTCATAGCTTCAGTGTATGTGCTAAATCACATGTTCCTGGAACAGGAGGGCTTTCAAAGGTTATCTGCTGATACAAAATACTGCAGCTAGAGTTTGATGGGGAGCAGGTTTTTGGGACCATGTAACTCTGTTATTACGCCAGCTTCACTGACTCAAGATCTGTTTATTAACCTAAATCAAAGGGCTCGTAATTAGCACCAAAGCTCCTAAACAGTTTAGGTCTGGAAAACTGGTTGCTAAGATCACTCCTAGTATAATATTAGAATTTAGCAGCCAAACAGGAAACACAGGCAAAGTCACCTCTGAGCGGCAGTTGTAATGAGGGTTCAATACTATGTTGGCTCAGTTCAATACTGTTTAGTACTCTCAGACATAGGTGACTTTGGTTAGCAATGTCTCACTGCATTTACGAAATCCGAGCTCTTCATCAGAATGCTTAAGAAGATAAAGGCTTCATTGCATATTTTGCTCATTTAGTATCATCCAAACTAATCTGAGCTTCCTAAGCACAGCTCTGCACTCTTCCCATGTCCAAGTGAGCTTCTTCCCCCCTGATGCTTTCCCCATGGAAACCTGCTATTTAATGTTCTTAGCAATCTGCAGAAAACTCAAATTGCTGTTTGTTCCAATTCAGCATTAAAGAGCAGGTTTTCCTGGAGAAAGCGACAAAAGAAAGTAAGTTTTCGGAAACAGACTGGGAAAGTGCAGACCTAGAAAGCATGGGTCAAAAGTGTGGATGAGCCCTAAGTCAAAGATGTTGTGCTCTACAGATTGGGGTACCTTTTCATTTTTTAAAGAAAGCATGTGTAAATCACCACACCCTACTCCTTTATAGATTTCTAGCATCACCCATTTAGGCAGCAATGTAAAATTGCATAGTCTTTTTTCCAGCCAGATCAACTGATGTGCCACAGTGCTTTGACTCGTTAACCCTCATGATTTTAGAGGAGGCTTATGGGTGGTGCTTGTTGAAACATATTACAGCTTCCACATTCCTCTCTCTGTTAAAAGGCATTGCTTTAATTCTAGGAGACAAATAAGAAGAATAAAAATGCACCCTCTGACCAAATAACACTGTGTAGTTCAAACAAAAATGAAATGTACTGGGCAATCCTTTCCAAACATGATTTCCATAAACCTGATTAACACAGAGGCTGAAAAGAAGAATGCCGTGTGTGTGTGTGTGTGTGTGTGTGTGTGTGTGTGTGTGTCTGTGTGTGACGGTAATGGGTAATCAGAAATCAGTATAAACGGGAAATGAACTGCCTCAGGTAGGTGCACTGTAAGAAAACGAAGAACTGCAAGGTGTGTGTGGCTCAAGTAGTTTCAGAACCGCAAAAGCAGGTCTGAGCTAGAACATCCCGGTAATGTTTTGCTGCCACGTTTTCCTAAAATATTTGCCTTCCATTTGAAAGCTTGAAGCTCTTCCGTTTATTTTAGCCGAAGCTTCCTTAACAAAAGGAAACCGTCATGTACAAAGTAAATTAAAAAGCACAGGCTGCATAATATAAAGAAATCTAATTACTGCGCTGCAGTGTGTGCTGCATAAATTCTTCTACAATTCGCTTGTACTCACTCTGCACTTCTGATCTCACAATTAGTGCAGTCGTATTATGCTTCCCTAATGCAGACATTAAAGAACAAATAATAGACTTGAATGTAAGTGCTGCTTGTACAGGAAACTCATGGGGGAATTCTGAAGTGAGTCTATTATAATCCACGCTCACAACATTTTATTAACAGTTAAGAATGGAAATAAAAAGTTCAAGACAAATTGTCCTAACCATATCATTCAGAAATTTATAGATCCTGACCTAGTTCTGTAAGTTTGGTTGTACTACTGCTGCTGTTAACTGAATTTATATCCCACTTTTTCTCCAAGAACAGTAGTACCTCGGGTTAAGAACTCAATTCGTTCTGGAGGTCCGTTCTTTAACCTGAAACTGTTCTTAACCTGAGGTACCACTTTAGCTAATGGGGCCTCCCGCTGCGCTATTTCTGTTCTCATGCTGAAGCAAAGTTTTTAACCTGAGGTACTATTTCTAGGTTAGCGGAGTGTAACCTGAAGCGTCTGTAACCCGAGGTGCCACTGTAGTCCAAAGCATTATATATACCGTATTTTTCGCCCTATAGGACGCACTTTCCCCCCTCCAAAAATGAAGGGGAAATGTGTGTGCGTCCTATGGGGCGAATGCAGGCTTTCGCTGAAGCCTGGAGAGCGAGAGGGGTCGGTGCGCACCGACCCCTCTCGCTCTCCAGGCTTCGTGCACCTCTCCACAAGCAGCGGGAGCCAGCGCTGGGCTCCCACGGCTTGCAGAGAGCTGCCTGTTTGGGGGCTGGGGTCAAGGGAAGCTCGAATTTTTCCCCCTTTATTCCCCCCCCCAAAAAACTAGGTGCGCCTTATGGGGCGGTGCGTCCTATAGGGCGAAAAATACGGTAGTTAATCCCACCCATCTCATCCTCACAACAACCCTGGGAGGTAGGTTAGGTTGAGAGATAGTAACTGAACCAAGGTCAACCAGGAATCAATCTGGCTCCTCAATCCTAGCCTGATAATCTAATAATGGCACTGGCTGTGCAAAAGCTGTTCACAGAAGAATGAATCTTGTTTCCTGAGACTCACATGGAAAACTACTACATGGTCTCAAAATCTTCAGTTTTCCTTTTCTCCCACATCTTCGCCAGCTACAATAGATGTGATTCCTACAGGCCTGCTTGATTACCGCTAGAATTAGTGATACGTAAGTGTAAAGTGTGTTAAAAAAAAGGACATGCAAAATATCCCAAGAGTAATCCTTTGCATCTCCCAGTAGCACTGGAGGAGGAGGAGTTTGGATTTGATATCCCGCTTTATCACTACCCTAAGGAGTCTCAAAGCGGCTAACAATCTCCTTTCCCTTCCTCCCCCACAACAAACACTCTGTGAGGTGAGTTGGGCTGAGAGACTTCAAAGAAGTGTGACTAGCCCAAGGTCACCCAGCAGCTGCATGTGGAGGAGCGGAGATGCGAACCCAGTTCACCAGATTACGAGACTACCACTCTTAACCACTACACCACTGTATCCGAAACCTGCCCAATTTCATGCATTCCTCCTGACAGTATGAGCCATTCTTGTTCTCTAGACTACATCTATGGTCATTGCTTCCCCCTGTGCAGTGTGTGTGTGTGTGTGTGTGTGTGTGTGTGTGAGAGAGAGAGAGAGAGAGAGAGAGAGAGAGAGAGAGAAAGAGAGAGAGAGAGAGAAGAGGGCCTGGGGTCGAAGTAGAGGAGATGTGGTAGGGAGAAGTAGAGGAGAAGTAGAGGGAGGAAAATGCATTGCAGGGTGAGAAGAACCTGGAGGGAGAGAAGGAAGGTGCTGCCAGGGCTGGCGGGGAACTATAGTGGATGGAGTAGAAACAGATGGAACAATGGAAGGAGACATTGGAGTGAGCAGAAGCACAGCTCCCAGTTAAATGTAAGCACACGTTTAATGTCATTTGCAATTTGGGCATTAGTGCAAGAACTGGGAGGTGACGAAGTCTTAAGGGCTGTCCGTCCACTGGTTACTTGTCCTTATCCCCAACCTGGACTACTGCAATGCACTTTGTGTGGGACTGGCCTTGGCAATGGCTTGGAAGCTGCAGCTAGTGCAGAGTACTACTGCTAGACTGGGAAGTGGGGCAGCCTGATGGGACCATATGTTACCAGTCCTGAAAGCGCCCCACTGGCTGCCAGTGAGCTACTAGGCCCAATTCAAGCTGTTAGTACTAGCACAAGAAACCTTGAATAGCTTGGGACCCAAATACCTGAAAGAGAATCTTCCCCAATATCAGCCATCTTGGCCTTGATGATCAGGAGGGGGGGCCTGGTTAGCAATTACCTGTGGCAGGGCCTTCTTGGTGGTGGCTCCCTATTAGTGGAATGGTCTCCCTTCTGTCATTATTAGCATTCTGCTGATTTTTTTATTTTAAAAAACCATGCCTGAAAGATGCTGTTTTTGGTAACCTTGAAATTATTACCTGTGATGGCATGTGGCTTTTTTTCCCTTTTTCTTTTAATGGTGTTAGATGTTCTTAATGTGTTTTTTAATACATATTCTTAATCGTTTTTAAGCATGTTTTATCTTTTAATTGTATTGTTTTACGGGTTTGCTTTTTGCAGCCCTGGCCTCCTTCGGGAGGAAGGGCGAGTTAGAATGCAATAATAAATAAATATCAAGTGATGTCTTGCATGTGTGACTGGCCCATCGGACAGAGCTTTCACGTGACAGACAGAACTACTATATTGCTTAAAACTCAATGCCTTTCAGTGCAATCTGTTCATAGATTTGGCTGCCAGTCATCCAATAGAGTAATCAAGTAATGCCTAGGTCAGGGGTCAGCAATCTAAGGCCCATGGGCCTGCCGAGGCCGTTTGACCAGCCCACAAGCCACCCCCGAACTGAGTTGCCCGCTTGCGCGCTGTGCTAAACCAGCAAAGGGACTTGCTTGCACAGACGTCAAAAATCGTGTCTGCGCAGACGCAGATGCCGAAAATTGCGGGCGGGTGCACTCACAATCCTGCCCACAGAGGGATCTCTGCGGGACCGATCCAGCCCAGGCAGGATAAACCTTGCCGACTCCTGGCCTAGGTGTACACCAGCCCTAAATCTCTTTGCTCGACCCATAGGGAGGGCTATGCAACTGCAGGTAGAGGGAGGCGCAGCCAAAGCAATTTAAAGAAGGCAAGGTTGACTGAAGCCACCAGCTGTCTGTAAGGACAAGGTGAGGCAAGAGACATCAAATGATGCAACTGGCAGAGAGGTGGGCACAACACAGTCCTTACCGCAAGTAATTACAGGACAGGTTGTTCGGAATTAAGAACAGGGGCAGGTTTTGACTTGGTTTTACAGTGGAGTCTGATGCATTATAAACTGAGTCAGGAGATCTCAGCCCCAGAAGTGGCAGCCAAACGGCTCCATGGACTGTCTGTGTACTGGCAGCAGGCAAAGGAAGTTTGCTTCAGCAAAAACAGAAAGTTAAAATACCTGCTTTTGGCCAAAGAATGCTGTTCTATGAACTCTGGCAGAACAGATGCCAAGCATGATTTTGAAGCAGGAAACATACGTGTGTGTGTGTGTGTGTGTGTGTGTGTGTGTGTGATAGATAGATAGATAGATAGATGATAGATAGATAGATAGATAGATAGATAGATAGATAGATAGATAGATAGATGAGAGATTCCTGTTCCTAATCAGGGTCTTTCAAAAATCCCCACAAACAGCAGCTATGGAAAAATCCAGGACTCAGGAAAATTCACAGGGCGAAAAATGAGGCCAGCACTTAGTCCTCAGGGGGCAGTCTGGCCCTGTGCAAATATTCTAAATACACAGGGGAAAATGTGTTTAATCATTACCTCTTTGTTTAACAAAACAGGATGAAAACTTAATCTTTGTAGTGTAAGGGAACTTCAAGTGATGTGGGAGTGAACTCTGCCATTTCCTGACAATCCTTGTCCCAGAATTGCTGATGTAAGACAAGAACAAAAGCGCCCACAGTTAAGTGTGTCCAACTGTTTAGAATTTCAAGGGGGTATCTGATAAAAATCAAACTATTGTATTCGGTTTCATTGTTAATTGCGAAACAAGATGACCTTTTTTGTTATTAAATATTTAGTGATTAATGAATGGAATTGGGCTCTTTCTATTATTTCAACCTACATTCTCTCATACATTTATGATAATTTTTAAGAGTGTTGATCTGGAACTTCCCTCATTCAGGGAGTCAAAAACTTGAAATCATTTAATTAAATTTCTGCAAAATATGATAATACAGAGATTTCCTTTGAGGATTGAGAATAATTATATGCAAATTTGCATTTAAAACGATAGCTAAAAACAGCACAAAGTATGAAACTTACACCACTCAGCCTGCATGTATTACTTCAGGTCAATGATATCTCACTTTGAGCAAAGACAACAGAGAAGTAAAGAAAACACAAGGCATTTGCAGACTTCTTTTTTAAAAAAATTCTTTGTCTACCTCAGCTGCAAGTTTTTAATTCTTGCATCCGTTTGCAAATGACTAGCCAGGTAAGTCTTTTGTTATACTGCAAATTCCTTTCACAATCTCTCCCCCCCCCCTTGTGATCTGCCATCCATTAAAAGCAGGTAATCCTTCTGCCTTCTTGCACTGTTCTACACTCAGTTTTCAGTATCAATCTGTATCTTCATTGTCTTCCCCATCTCCTTGCTACCACCAAGTGTCTATACGTCCATGCATTGCCTCCCTAGACTTGAACACCGGTTTAAACTTTGGAACATAAGAGTGGTGATACCCCTTGTGTGTGTTTGCCACTCTGAATTCTATACAGTAATCTTATTGCAACATACTGCAGACCCTGGTCCTGGGCAATGCAACCTTCAACCCTGCTACTTGCACAGATTCAAATAATCCTTCCTCTTACCCTATGGCAAATTCAGTCCATCATATCTACCTGCTTTATTAATGGTACCTGAAGATTGATACATATTTATAGACAAATGCTCCGTAAAACAAAGTTGTTGTTAATTGGAAAATTCAATGGAAATATGGCAGTTCTCAAGTAGGACTGCATTAAATGGCCACCCAATTTACTTGAGGGGGGGGCATATGCAGTGCTTAAGGCCTCATCCTGTTGACTGCCTTTGATTCCCTGACATTCTACCCATTTTCCCTTTTATATTACAGAGTTCTTTTCTCTCTCTCATGGTCAGTCTCAGAGAATCAAGGATCTTGCTAATATCACTGAGGCAGCCTTCAAGAAGCATTGCCCAGAAACGAGCATATATGTGTATTATCTTTCAACACAATTCCTGGGAAAGAAAAATCACTGAAAGGACTGCTTTTTTATTCTTTGGAAAGGCTTCATCAAAAGTGCCTCCATTTCAGTTTAGCTTTCACTGTAAGTCCTTCTATGTTGAATCACGAATCTTCAAATACGTTATATTAAAAAAATGCCTTTTCTTCCCTTTCTCCCTTTTTGTTATTATTTCTGAGCTTCACAGGAACTTTGGATGCTTCCAGTTTGAGGCACAAAAAGCAACTTCTGGTGGATAGGTACAGCAGGTAGATGCACAAGACCCACTGCAAAATGGATTGTACTGTGCTGATTGTACTGTAAATACTTTGGAAGCACAATGTCACTGCCATGTATTTGAAGCTAAATAAAATGGATAAAGCAGGGAGGGGAGAACCATGTACAGCACATTGAGCTCTTTGGAGAAAAAGTTTATTAATAATAATAATAATAATAATAATAATAATAATAATAATAATAAATCATACTAGTGTGTATAAAAGGTAAAGGGACCCCTGACCATTAGGTCCAGTCGTGGCTGACTCTGGGGTTGCGGCGCTCATCTCGCTTTACTGGCCGAGGGAGCCGGCATACAGCTTCCAGGTCATGTGGCCAGCATGACTAAGCCGCTTCTGGCGAACCAGAGCATGGAAACACTGTTTACCTTCCCGCCGGAGCGGTACCTATTTATCTACTTGCACTTTGCCATGCTTTCGAACTGCTAGGTTGGCAGGAGCAGGGACCGAGCAAAGGGAGCTCACCCCGTCGTGGGGATTCGAACCGCCAACCTTCTGATCGGCAAGCCCAAGAGGCTCAGTGGTTTAACCCACAGTGCCACCTGCGTCCCGATATCCCTGCTATGTATTTGAAGCTAAATAAAATGGATAAAACAGGGAGGGGAGAACCATGTATAGCACATTGAGCTCTTTGGAGGAAAAGGTTAATAATAATAATAATCATCATCATCATACTATTGTGTATATATAATGCTAATTATCTTTTTTAAGCTGCCTCGGTAGGGCATATAAGGACTTTAAATAAATCAACAGATATGCTGTGATACTATGTGCTGCAAAGTTTGGTCCCGTATTCTTCCATATTGAACTGCACTACATGAGCTAATCTTATGATTCTCAGTTCTGGCATGCAGACAGCATACCGGCCATTTATCTTGCGAGATATTCGTGCGCTAAAATCTTGACATCCAAGTAGGGAAAGAACCCTTGCGAAATGCCCAAATTCTGCCTCATCTCTCTCCTTTTCTCACACTTGTATCTGTTCCTATTCCTCTGTTAATGACTTTGTTCTCCTGTCTCCTTCTCCCCTTTCTTTCTTATCCAGTGCAAATCTCAGGGCTGCTGGAAAGGAGGAGCTAATGCACGATGACAGGAAAACCGGAAATAGAGTTCTTCCCTTGCCAGCTGTACTTGCTAACATCTAAGGCCTGGAAAGCTTGTATATAAGCCCTTTGTACAGCCAGAGAGGGGGAGGGATGAATGCCAGTCTTTAAATGCATTTCAAAACTTTGGAAAAACTACAACTCTTGCTCAGATATATAAAGATCATTTAAGATGTAGGGCTGCTTGATTTTTAATGAAATGTTTAAAAGGATTCCCACGTCAGCTCAAATTACCAGACATGTACATACATACACGCCAGCAAGGAAATGGGATCCGTACAAAATGCTTCTCTATTCTCACCACTTCTCCTATTTAATTAAATTCAAGCCCATTTGCATTTCTCGCATTTGCATGAACTTTGTACTTCAAAGGCTGATTTTCTGATTAGTGCAGCCTAGCTCCCATTAGTTGTATAAACAACTAGGAACCGAAATCAGAGCAATCTGTCTTGACTTAATTTTTAGTCTCTGCATAGGGAGTTCTTCACAATCTCTTCCCTTGTGGTTTGTTTCCTTTGGTTTGGTGTAATTAATCTTTGATGATTTGCCCATCTAGTATGGTCTTTACTGAAGAAAAGGGCAGTGTTCCTTTTCCCTTCCAGTAGGAGCAAGTATTTTGAACTGGTAAGAAATTTAGAGCAAGTGGATTGAAATTAATTCAATAAATATAAAGTTTTCTGAGCCATCGTTGATCTGCTCCAGATAATTTTATCCACAAAATTACATGAGAGAGACTTTGTTGGTCTTTATCTCAAATTAATTTTGCTCATCTACAGCAGATCCCAATGTAGGTAATCTGAGCCAATTACAACTTCTTCCAGCAAAAAAATACAAAGGCGAGGGCTGAGAAGGCCATGCAATTCCTGGTTTCACTTTTCAGGAGGAGGCAACACAGAATAATTTGCATGAAAGAAGTCTGGATCAATTACTCTTTCAAATCATTGCCTAGCCTCCATTTATAAACATCAGAACATAAGAAGAGTCTGCTAGATCAGTGTTTTTCAACCACTGTTCCGCGGCACACTAGTGTGCCGCGAGATGTTGCCTGGTGTGCTGCGGGAAAAATTAAAAAATTCGAAAGATTTTTTTTTTAAAAAAGTCAAATTTTCGATTGGGGCGCCGTCCCCGGAGGGAGGCGGGCCAGTCGGGCGGCGAGAGGCGGGGCGGCGGTGGCGAGGAGAAGCCGCCCAGCGCGGGGCTCTCGCCGTCTGCCTGCCTGGCTGCCTGCGAGCTCGGCGGGCAGCGCCTCCGTCCGCAGCGCCCGCCTCGCGGCTCTCATTCCCTGCCCCTGCCAAAGCTCACCCAGCCAAGCCGCGCTCTCCTTCCTGCCTCGCTTTGCTGCCTCCTCCCCCCCCCACCCCCAAAGCTTGGAGGTTCCCCGGCGCCGACCCGCAGGTTTGACCCCCTTCTCACACCTGTTCGCGCTCCTTGCACGGAATGGGGCGGATGGGGAGGAACGGGGCTCGCCTCTGCCTCCGCTCGCCCTCCCCCCCTCCGCCGGCGGTCCCGCGATTCTTGGCTTTTTGGCGGTTGGCACAGAAGGAAGGCAAGGGGGAGGGGAAAAATTGAAACTTACACTTTCGTGTGTCCCTCCCGGCGTGACGCTGCGCGCTGACGTCACGGGGCTGTAATGGTGGTGTGCCTCGAGATTTTTTTCATGAAACAAGTGTGCCTTTGCCCAAAAAAGGTTGGGAAACACTGTGCTAGATCAGGCACATGGCCCATCAAGTCCCGCCTTCTGTTTTCACAGAGGGCAACCAAATGCCTATGGGAAACTCCCATGCAGGAGATCCCTCTCCTCTCCTGCAATTTCCAGCAACTGGTATTCAGAAGTACAGGATTGCTGCCTCCAACTGTGGAGTACCCAACTAAGCAGAGAAAGGTCTGTTGATTCTTAATAGCACTTCAGAGGGGACACTGGGTTTTTCTATACATATTATTTAAATACAAAAAATACGCAACTTCTGAATTAACAGGGGATATCAGTGCACAGTTCGATGAAACTGGCCCATGCAATAATTCCCTTCATTTGAGCTCTTGTTAATTAAAGACGCTGGAGGAACTCCACCCAATTTCCTGCTTCCCGCTACCCGGCTAGAAGAAGCACAACAGTAGTTGTTAAATCAAAAGCGTCTTGCAGCATAACGTTTTCCTCCACGGTAATGCTTTTTAAATGACTTCCAAGCAGGAATTCCTCCTGAAAGTGTTTACGCCATAGGTTTCTCCGACAGTATGCATGGAAGCTATGCAAATGTACTTGGGATACAGAATTTCTGTTTCATTAGCAAAGGAGTTTGATTTTTGAAGGCTGGGGGTGGGAGGTCAATGGAAGAATGAACAGGATTATGTTTATAATTGCGGGCCTTTATGAAATTAGTGCCAAGCTCAAGGTCTTAAGCTGCATTACACCACGCATTCTTCAGTGCTAAACCTGTAAGCCTAGAATTTTATTATTTACTTCCATACTGCACTCTTACCAGGGCCCTCGACTTACTGATGAAAAAGCTGGGAAGATTTAGCAAGAGAAAGAATAATAAGTATCAAGGGTTTTGAAATAGGCATATTCATTGCTCAAGTACTAGAGCACATTCTCTTAATCCTACACACAGGTTCCAGCATGAAAATAGCCCTGAACTCACAAATCTATCAACAATAATACATTAATTGGTTGGCTTCTAAAATATTGTGCAATACAGTGGTGCCTCGCAAGACGAAAATAATCTGTTCCGCGAGTCTCTTCGTCTAGTGGTTTCTTCGTCTTGGGAAGCAAGCCTATTAGCGGCTTAGTGGATTAGCGCTATTAGCGGTTTAGTGGCTATCAAAGGCTTAGCGGCTAAAAGGCTATTAGCGGCTTAGTGGCTTAGAAAAAAAGGGGGGAGCGAAAAAAATCGCAAGCCCATAGGGAAATTCATCTTGCGAAGCACATCGAAAAACAGAAAACCCTTTCGTCTATCGGGTTTTTCGTCTTGCGAGGCATTCGTCTTGCGGGGCACCACTGTATTTCATCATTCCTTTACCTACTGTATAGCCTCTGGGATTTGGCTACTTTAAATATATTTGTTGTTTCTGTTTTTTGTTGTTGAGGTGATAGCATGGGTAGCCCCATCCCCTCCAACTCACAAATAGTTAGAAAGACAAAAGCAAAGTTGAGAATAGGGAGTTTGTGGAGAAAATGTGAGCCAGAAGAAAAGCAGCAAGCTGGAGAGCCAGAGAGATTATTGATTTCTGTTTGAATCCAAAGCTGTGGCTAGCAGGAAGCAAGGCCCTCTTGGGGTGTGAATGCTGTGAACCCCTCCATCATAGGCTCCAATTGTATATATGTGTAAATAAACCATATATCATAAAGACACCAGAGTCTCTGTTGTACCTCATTCCAAAGGAAACATGTACCCTGGGTAAACTCCTGGAACCCCTGGAATCTCGTGCCGCTCAGAGATTGGGGTGTCATGCAACAATATACACTGCCCAACAATGTGGTCCACAATCTGCAACATTCCAAGACTGCATATCTTTTACAGAAAAAACAAAGACATTCGGAAGCCATGTCAGATTTGAAGAGGCAGCTCTCAGAAATGCAGAAGAACAGCATGTAAATACATAATTAAAGGATGCTGCTTAACACGATGCATGATTCTCTATTGCACAATATGCAGGCAGGCAGGAGTAGAGTTATTTGGCACCTGGGCACCTGGTTCCCATCACACTAAACATTTGGCAGTCGTAATGTACAGAGAACTGCAGCAGGGCTCACAGGACGGACCTACTCCTGGTTACCCTTATCACTAAAACCAGAAGCAGTTTGGCCTTGGTTCTAGGTAACAACCAATAGTCACAACCAGGCTTTGCATAGAACAAAACACAAAGAAAACCAGCACGCATGAACCAGTCCATGCTGCAGGCAAATTGCCAGAAGGTAAAAAAAAATTAAATTTATTTCAGTTATTTAAAAGTAACCTTTCTCAAAGTTGCATTGCTTATTTGCACATTGTGGTTGTTATGAAATGAAGCAGTCAGCAGAACTCACATTTTCAAAGTGATTATGCAAAGATAAAAATTCCACGAAGCTCTGTATGTGTAAGTAAAGAATAAATTGAGCACAGCACATCAAGTCTTTCTTCTGAATCACAACTGAAGGCATGGGAGTTATACCAGAAATGTCTCCAAACCTAGTCAAATATTGAGATGCCAGGATTTACCGAACGAACATTGTAATTCGCTTGGCAGATGTCAATTTACACACACACACATTTCCCATCTGCAGATTTTGCAAATTAACATTCACATCCTAAGCCTTGAAATACCAACAGATGAATGTGTCATCTGTTCCAGAAAGCAATACGGTTCCATGCAAATGCACTTGCATAAGTGGTCAGGGTATGTCAGGATCAACCAGGAGCTTCTTAGGCATAGCTGTCAAGCATCCCTTATTTGGCGGGACAGTCCCTTATTCCAGCGCCATGTCCTGCTGCTGTCCCTTATTGATGCTGTCCCTTAAATAAGCTACTGAAGTTAATGGGGCCCTTTCTATGTCCAGCTATCCTTTGCCAACAACAAATTATTGCTGTTTTTTTTTGCGTTGAATATATGCTAAATGGTAATTTGTGGACCTAATAGGTATCTAAAGCCATTTGCACGCAACAAAATATGTGTTCTATCAAAGTAGTTGTTGATCCCTTATTTTGGCTGCTGATCCCTTATTTTCGAGGCTGCTGGTCCCTTATTTTCAAATCTGTAAGTTGACAGCTATGTTCTTAGGCTATGCGCTGATGTGCTTCCTGGCAAACGACATCAAGGCTGAAAAGCAGAGGAAGAAATGGCAATACAGTACGGCTTTCCCAGGGCCCCAGCATATCAAGCTGGCAACACACTGCAGGTAGCCCATTGATTCTTCCTAACCTGGCTTAGCTATAAATATTTATAGGTCAGGTCAAAAGATAAGGTCTAAAACTCCTGCTGGACTGGTTTGCACATTGCTTTAAATCAGGGGCAGGAAACATTTCTAGCCCAGCAGGCCAAGTCTGACCTGCGGGTACAGACATCGAGAGAACTTCTTTTTGCCTGTAGAATTCTGAAGCCCTTCTCAAAGTGCCATATTATGCAGCACTTTAAATGGGGCTTCTGACAATCAGCAGCCCCGTTGAGAACACTGTACAATATAGCACTTTGAGAGGGGCTTCTGAAGATCTTGCCCCTCTCAAAAGACGATCTTGTCCTGATCTTTGAAGGGGGGCTTTGAAGGAGTCTGGTTTGTTTCATCCCTGGTATACTGAAGAAAGGAGCAGACGAGGAGCAAAAAGTGTGGTCTTTTCCACAGTGTGAACAAGCATACAGTGGTACCTCTGGTTATGAACATTTCAGGTTACGAGCTCCGCTAAGTAGCTGCTCCTGGTTGCAAACATTGTCCCAGGATGTGAACGGAAATCGTGCGCCAGAGGCGCACACCCAGTGGTAGGCCCCATTAGCGAAAGCACGCCTCAGGATAAGAACGGTTTCAGCTTAAGAACGGACCTCCGGAATGAATTAAGTTCATAACCAGAGGTACCACTGTAGTATGTTTCAGTTGTTTTAATGCTTTTTTGTTTTCTGCCTCAGGCTCCTTTGGGAGGAAGGGCAGGATATTTTTTTAAAATAATGACTTTTTATTTATTTTTTTAAAAATGATCTGATGAGTGAACCTCAGCAAGGGGTAGCCCAAATGTGGTGTATTCAGTCAGATGGTACAGAGGTAGTTTCATCGCAGTAGATGGAACTAAGAGGAACTAAAGCCAAGGACAGCTCAGGAGTAGCCAGCTAGGCAGCCCAAACACAGCAGACAAAACCTGTGATACCTCGGGTTACAGACGCTTCAGGTTACGACGCTTCAGGTTACAGACTCCACTAACCCAGAAATAGCACCTCAGGTTAAGAACTTTACTTCAGGATGAGAACAGAAATCATGCGATGGCGGCACGGCGGCAGCGGGAGGCCCCATTAGCTAAAGTGGTACCTCAGGTTAAGAACAGTTTCAGGTTAAGAATGGACCTCCGGAACGAATTAAGTTCTTAACGCGAGGTACCACTGTATAAACAACTGCAATACAGATGCAGGCTGTGCTCACTTGCCTGCATCCCAGTGCAACAAGAGGACAAGTTTGTAAAGCGACTGTAAATGTAAACTCATTTGTTTGTAGCAGTTCGCTCCCCGGTGATGAATTGGGTATAGTTTGTGTTGCATGACCCCTACAGAAGTGGAATGTCACGAATTAACATTCTTTTAAATATTATTTCTCACACAAGTGTTTGTGCACGTGTGTACAGGGTTATATTCTATATCAGAATTCTTGACACATGTCATCTGTGTACGGTGGGAAGCAGGGATGGGAACTTCAGCCATGAAAACAGGCTGCAAGAGTAAGAATTCGTATAAACAAATGAAGGGAAATATACTTCAGTTCTATTACCATATGTGAATAGTCCGGTTTGTCTGAGCCCAATGAGGTGATGTTGCAGCATGATTACAATAAAAAGCAGCCGTACCTGTTCTTGAGGTGCATGCATGCTGTTACAAGTCAGCAACTTAGATTTATATGCGCAATTACAAAAGCACAGAGAGAAAAAATGACACTCCTTTCCCCTCAATGTCCTCTATTATGAACATATGTGTCATACTGTTCAACATTCGAACTAGGGAAAACTACATATATTTTGGAAGTCAACGAAGCTTTTCCCTACCTATGCATACACCAGGCCTGCCTGGAATATTGCCTGAATGCATTTAGGAAAAAAATAGGAGATCACAGCAAATATCACCAAAAGTGTAAGTGATAATTGAGGGCTGCTTTCGCTTGCTTTTCCTGACGCAGTTAATCTCAATGAAGGGAAAAACGTGTGTTGTATCATGTAAAATGCATGAGCGTTTTTTGAAGGAGTTGCTGCAGGTATCACTTGTCAAATTTGTGTACCCGTGACACCAAAAAATATTCTTGCTGCAATTCATGTATGACAAAATATATACTATCCCCCTACACAGAGATTAAGCTGCTCCATGTAGCAGCCTCCAAAGTAGCCCTTAACGGCTCCCACAGGCTTTAACCAGGCACACTTACTTGAAAATCAGTCCCATTGCTGTCAGGAAGACTTAACTTCCAACTACATGTGCTTACGAGAAGATGATAATACATTAATATGCTTATGAAGAACAGCTGGAGTTCTGGAATAGTCCTTTTAATGCCACTGACATTCCATGACAGGCTTCCTCAACCTCGGTCCTCCAGATGTTTTTGGCCTAAAACTCCCATGATCCCTAGCTAGCAGGACCAGTGGTCAAGGATGCTGGGAATTGTAGTCTCAAAACATCTGGAGGGCTGAGGTTGAGGAAGCCTGTTCTATGAGCTGCTGAGCTGAGACATTATTTCCTAGGGCTAATGCCAACCCAAAAAGTTAGGATACCCTCCTGCATCTGCAATTGGGTCCAGAACAACCAAAAATCTAGTGCAGTAACAACCATTATTATTAGTGCTGTTAAATTACATCACCTTGAATGCCCACTGCCCTCAACCTCTGCTGAGGCACACCAATAATCTAATTTGGATATGTGGCAAGCAAGAAATCCAATGCTGGGAGCATCAATATGCTTCTTTGTACATTCTCTCCTATGCATTAGTCCCATTGGCAAATATATTCTAATCTCTTGTTAAGGAGGAGTACTTAAATTATGAAAACCAGTCCTTGCCACATACTAATACTAATGTGTTTACTACATTGGTAATTATTTCAATTTCCCTGAAAGCATTTACTCTAACAGAAGCAGCAGACATGGCTCAACTACCCTTGAAAGTTTCCATCTGGAAAAGGTAATAAAAGAAAACTGATAATTCAGATAGATCTGATTCAGCTGTCAAACACTTTCCCCAGAAATATCAAGGGATGAAGACTGCATTTAAATGCGGTGAAAGAGACCTAAACTGCGGATCCTATTACAGAAAATTCAGAACGATCATATTGCTCTTAATGGATTCAAATCAATTTCTTCCAAATAACTTTTATATATTCTGGAACACAGAAGCTGTAATGACATTTTTAAAGAAAGCTATTTTCCTGAGTATGACAAATTTGAACATCTGAAAGGCAAGAAGTGTTGTTTGCTGTATGCAAATTGAAAAAAAAGAAGTGTTTTACAAAGACTTTAACTATAGCTTTGTTAGTTACTCATAGAATCAGAGAGTTGGAAAGGACCCTAAGGATCATCTAGTCCAATCCCCTGCAATGCAGGGATAGGCAGCTGTCCCTTACGGGGATTGAACCTGCAACCCTGGTGTTATCAATACCATGCCCTAACCAACTGAGCTGGCGATTCAAACAACTTTTTAAAAGCTGGTGTGAAACCATTTTCCTGCACCAGTTCTTAATCAATTGGAACCTAGTATTGGTCCTAATTCATAAACTGCTAACATCATGAAATAACAAGCTCCATTGATTCAGTCAGTGAAAAGATAAAGCTTACTAGTTGTAAGCAATTCTAAAGCATAGTTTAGTGTTACAAGACAAAAAAGGAGAGCCTTAGATTGTCCTCTAGTGCAGTTCACAAGTTTTTGCTTGCACTTTAGATTAACTACTGCTTAACTACTGTTCACCATGTCATTCATGCTTTAATTTTAACCATGGTTTCTTGAAACAAGTCAATGCTAAACCATAGTTTAAGAACATGGCTTGTTTCAACAAACCATTGTTAAAATTAGCCACAGTTTAGGCGCTGCAGGCAACTTTCCTGGGCACCCAAACCCTGCATTAGCACAATGCTCAAAGACTAAGGCGACAAGGTCCCTATCATAAATATTTGCACCAACAAATCTATGTTCTATACTGGAATAATCTTCTTTGGCGATCACTTGAAGCCGAGTAAGATTGTCTTCCATGAACACTATCTTAATGATGGGTCCGTAAGTGACTGTGGAGGCCAATTCTGGATCCACATATCCTTCCACAGTGGGGACATAGGTTTCTGGGTGGGTGTTGATCATGGTGAGGATTTGCCAAATGTGCCTTCCTCTTAGCCCCCTTTGTCCTCAATTCATGTTTCTTCAAAGTCCATGACGCCTTTGGTAGAGGCTATTCTCCAACTGGAGTGTTCACAGGCCAGTGTTTCCCAATTATCTGGGCTTATACTGCATTTTTAAAGATTTGCCTTGAGAGTGTCTTTAAACCTCTTTTGTTGTCCACTGGTATTTCGTCTTCCATTCTTAAGTTGGGAAGACAAAAATCAGGCATCTGAACAACATGGCCATTTGTGGTCTAACAGAAGAATCCATTTGTCAAAAGCTATGGATCAAGAAGTATTGCTCCATAGATGTTTGAATTATATGGAAAATATTATATGCCCTTATCCTGTTGCCATCCAAATATTCCATTCATCCCCATGGTGTGCATCATCTTTAATTATGTAATTACTTAACATTAAGCATCAAAAGTTATCATTTTCATTAAAACATTTCAGGAGATGAGATGCATGACACTTAATTCCATTACAGAATTATTCAAGAAAGTACTTCATTCAAGGATCAGGGGGGAAAACACTTGTAATCCAATGAGTCTTCACTCTAATTTTAGTAATGGATATATAATTTAATTTCAGCAACGTAGATAAAAGGGCACTCAAATAAAATTGGTACCAATGGAGGTGTCTTTATAAATGCTATGAACAACAGCCCCCGTTTCCTTTATTCTCATCTTACAAAAACTTTCCATCTTATTCAACAAACTGGTATCTCCAGTAACAGCCCAAATAATGGGGGATATGAGGTATATCTCAAATGGAAAGAGTCACTTAAGCAGGGGTCAGCAACCTTTTTCAGTCGTGGGAACGGTCCACCGTCCCTCAGACCATGTGGTGGGCTGGACTATATTTCTTTGGGGTGGGGGGGATGAACGAATTCCTATGCCCCACAAATAACCCAGAGGTGCTTTTTAAATAAAAACACACATTCTACTCATGTAAAAACACCAAGCAGGCCCCACAAATAACCCAGAGATGCATTTTAAAGAAAAGGACACATTCTACTCATGTAAAAACCACGCTAATTCCCGGACCATCGGCGGGCCAGATGGAGAAGGTGATTGGGCTGCATCTGGCCCACAGGCCTTAGGTTGTCTACCCCTCCACTAAAGTATGTATTTACTGTTAAAACAAAGGGCCGTGTGACACCTTAAAGACTGGCACATTTAATTACTTCATATGCTTTTGTGGGCTACAGAACACAACCTCAGATGCATGAATCCATGCATCGGATAAATGTGCACGACAGCTTCTGCCGTAATAAAATGTATTAGTTTTCAAATGTCACATGACTCTCTGCTATTACTACTTAACAAATGGCTACTCCTCTGGAAATCAACTATTCTGAATCCACAATAAGGTGTCCTATATAGCTTCCAAGACCTTGCTTTTGTTTCTCAATTAGGACACAACAGCCATTCTGAATAGACTGTCTTGCAGGATTTATAGTGGAAGGTGGAGTAAAAATGTTTACCGTAATTGTGTGTGTGTTTTTAAGGGTGTGTCAAAACAAAAGGTTTCTGTATTCTCAGAGCAGCCTTTATGTGTTCAATGGTAATGAGGTTAAAAGAAGCATTGAGAAGCATCTTGAAGAAGATACATTTTTCCTGCAATCTCTGTCACCTAGTGTTTGGGATGAGGAAGGTAAGCAGGAAAAGGGAAGATTTTACCTTCTATATGTTACACAATAATCACCTAACACATATTTCTTTCAGCTGTTCTGATCCATCTGCATCAGGCATCCATGGTGGCAAGATGTCAAGGCAAGCTGTTGGTGGCAGCAGCAGTAGCAACAAAAACAGCAACAACAACAACAACATGGATGCCTCTGAGCAAGCAACTTTATCCAACAAAGGCTGGAGTTGAGCTCAAGCATTATGGGTTTCTTCAGTTCAGCATTCCCAAAGCTGAATACTGTGGATCTTAAAAGACCAACCTCCTAGTCGAAAGTCTAACACTCCTTCCCCTTTCTGTGGACTTTGACCTGGTGTACTCCCTGCTCCATTGTTGCGTGGACACAATCAGTTCCTCTGATGAGTCAGGCTCAGGAGACAACATCTGTGGATGATGGAGCAGCCCTGGACTCCGAGCTTGAGGCTGGGCCTCTGGGCAACAGCAAACTCACAGAATGCAAATGCAGACATGCTCCCTTAGACACTAGTGCACATATGTTTGGGTGCTTTAATGAGGGTGCAACTCCCTGTACATTAGGGTTATCAGACGTCCCCGTTTCCCGGGGACAGTCCCCGGATTTGTGAATAAGTCCCCGGACAAATTCCATCCCCGGAATGTCCCCGGATTTCATCTAAAATTAATAAAATGTAAAAATTTGTGCGAAATTCTCACACAAGCATGCAATTTAGCAGTTGTGCTGTTTTTATATTGCATTTATAAGAGCATCAGCAAAAAATATAATTCTGAAAAACCTTTCACTACATTGCTTTGATTAGAAATGCATCCCTAATTCCATACATTCGGTCATTAATGTAACCTCCTGCTAATTATTATTCCTCTAATGACTATTTGACAATACTATTCTGAATCACCTCCCAGGCATTACTGACATCCAGCTACACGTAAAAAACCTTGCACTGTTATCAAGTGTTTATTCCTAAATGGTTCTCATCTCCTATGACATATTTTTAAATATGACTGAACAAATGGATATGGGGCTTCGAAATGTCACTGGGTTAATTATTATTTTTTGGCATCCACAATATACGGAAGGTTATAGTCTATGGCTGTTTAGCCATGATGACTGTTCTAGCTAAGGGAACATACTGCCTCACAGAAAAGGGTGCATGCAGAGAAGAGCATAAACATCAGAAGAATCTGCTGGAACAGACCAATGGCCCATCTAATCCAGTGTCCTGTTTGCAGAGAGGCCAACCAGGTGCCTGTGGAAACTCTCCCCTTCTGAAGTTTCCAGCAACTGGTGTTCATAAGCATACTATGCCTGGAGGCAGATCATCGCTTCCATCATGGGTAGTAGCCACTGACAGCCTTAACCTTCATGTATCTGTCTAATCCTCTTTTAAATCCGTCATCGGGTCTTCAAAGCACCTCACAGGCAGCAAGGTGCTGCTAAAATTAAAGGTTCACCCCTTTATTCCTCCTGTCCTTCGTGGGGGTCAGGGAGTAGCATGGCTAAAATGTTGTTATAGCAAGAGACTGGCAAAGAAGAAGGCAACTTGACACATATTCAGGAATGAATCAAAGCTAAGATAAATTTTGGATTCATTTCAGGTTATATATTTTGCAATCTCTTGTGTCTTTTCAACCCTATATGGCCAGCCTTAAACCCATTAATTGTGTGTCTGCTTTAAATCTTTCTGGTTTCCCAGTACACCCAGCCTTCTCTTACAGCAAATGCTACAACACATTTCTTCCTCTTACCCTTGCAATCACGACTGGATCCCAAGACAGAAGGCAGAAGCTTCCTTTGACACACACAAAAAAAGAAAAAAAAAGAATGCAGAACTTGGAAAAAACAACAAAAAACCATGAGACCAAACCTGGCTACAAAAACAATTAAGGAAATGTTAGAATATATTTCCCACTAATATAGCAATGAAGCTGAATTACAACAAAGTTTTCCGCAATAATTAGGGTGATGTTTTTATTAGAAGAGCTGCGAATCCTACACAGAATATAGAGTAGGATTAAAACCATGCCTACAAAAAACCACAAAAAACTCCCATTGTTCAACTTAATTGTCTGCAACTGACAGTGATAACAGAAGAAGAAAAACTAGGCAGCAAGAATAGACTTTTATTTACATGTGAAGTATAAAGCCTGAGAAAAAGAATCTGAAATCAGAACATGGCCAATAATTGAAAAACAGATTTAAGATAAGTAATGCTATTTTCAGGAACAGACTCTGATAGCAGTGAATGCTCTGGCAATAAGTGAAGAATGAAACTGCACCTGTCATGTGTGTACAAGTGACAGGATAAAGCAGATTGTGTATGAAGCAGCCAAACCAGTACGAAAGATGGATTAAAATCGCATGTTCTTATGGCCATAAAAGAAGAAGTGTATATCTGATGGCTAAGGATAGAATTATTATCATTTAATTAGGAATTTTCAAAAAGGAAGCTACACTACTATTTAAAATGTCGAGTAAACAGCCAAAGAGCCAGTTCGTACATTTTATAAAGTTGTTCAGATCTAGTAAAATGGAGATGTACTTGTGATTCTGGTGATTCTTCCTCTGGAACTTAGCAATGTCAGAGAATTCTGACAAAAATGGAAATGGGAGCAGAAATTGCCAATCTTTGCTTATTCATCCCATGTCCAGAACAGAAATCAATCCAGCAAACACAATCAGCATTCAGTTTCAGTGCTGCTTGGAGTCCACAAACAATACACAATTGATTACTGAAATTAATTGACTTTGCATTGAAAGGAATGGTGTGGAATAACATAATGTTGCCTAACGGCTGGGCCGGCTCTGTCAAATAATATAGCTAATATATCTCCAGGTGTCACTGACCATTAGCAATAATCTTTTATGAGTACCACGCTTTGCTTTTCTTGGAAGAAAAGTGTGCCAAAGTGATTATCTTAGTAGCTATTACCCCACATGGAATGATCATAAATCAACAGAATCAGCTACAGCATTTTAAAAGCATGTAACAAGCAAGGAACAAGTATTAGAATGCCCATCAGAAGGACAGCCTATGCCCTATGAGATAATGCTAGATGTTGTTCCAGATTGAATTGCTAAAGATCTGCATGCTTTGAAGTATCAGCGAGCAGCTCTTCAGTGAAAATGGGTCGGTATAAATGAAAATTTAAAACAACTCAGAGCCCGAAGAAAGGATAGGAACACAATCACTGATACCACAAACACGAATGAGCCATCAAGACTAAAACCTAAAATCTGCTATCTTCAAAATCTTTTGAGGATGTACAGTGGTACCTCTAGTTACGGACTTGATCTGTTCCGGGGTGCCGTTCGCACCCCGAAAAGTCTGTAACTAGAGTGCTGCTTCTGTGCACACACGCGATGCGATAGAGCGCTTCTGCACATGTGTGGAGCGCGCAGAATGCTTCTGCGCATGCACGAAGCACGCAGAATGCTTCTGTGCACGCAGCAAAACCCAGAAGTATTCACTTCTGGGTTTACTGCATTCGCAAGCCGAAAAGACGCAACATGAACCTAACGCAACACGAGGTATGACTGTAGTGTAATTACATTAAAGGAATCACGCCAGAGTTGTAGCCATTTCCACAAGGGTAAGAGCGTGAATCTTCTGTAGCAAAAAATACCACCGGTCTTGTGGCACCTAATTGATTTATTATGGCCTTCGCTTTCATGAACCACAGTCCACTTCAACAGATGCATCAAATGTCACTCTGAATTAACAGGTGCATGTAACATGAATGTGCAACCATGGCTATTCCTCAATAGCAGTCAGCATGGTGGGGCACAACCACAGAGGCACCTACCCAACGTGAGTTTACCTGGATGAGCCTGGGGTGGCGTAGAGCAGCAGCAATTTTGGGGTTATGTGTCCGTACCAGTGGAGACAGCTCTGTGCTCCTAGCAGTACATCTGCGCAGGTCTAATCTTGCTGCCCCTCTGCTCTATCCCACCTCTGTCCAGGTAAACTGCAATGATGCCGGTGTCACGAGAGCAGCGGCACATCACTGACAACTACTGATGCTCCTTAGAAATAAAATAAAAGAATCCAGATACGACTTTCTAAAATGCTGCACATGTCATATGGGGGGGGGGGTCCAAGTCAGTATTGATGCTCTTAACTCAGGCAACAAATACCACTTGAAGCAACTTGAACTAAGGCATTGACCACAAAAGTGGGAGCCAAAAATACTTGGGATACATATGGCTTACGAGCAGCAGAAAAGCAAGCAAATTAATGAGGGTCTCTGTAGTTTAAATTCACCATCAGCAGAACAAATAATTGTATAGATTGGCAAATGGTTTGAACAACATCTTGAGGTCAATACAGTTAAGATCAGGAACATTATTACCAACAGAAGTGGAGCAAATTACACCATATTATGTAATTCAAGTAATGGGAAACTAGTATTAATATGGAGACCTGGTCCTCGGTCAATGTTATAGGAAAATAACCAAACATAAGTTCAAGGATATTAAAATAACTTCTCTATCTCTCCATAGCTAGTCTCCATATCTCTTGGATCTGGCTGCAGATTTCCACAGAAGATGAAGTGACTTCTATGAGAAATGCAAATGCATTTTAAGCAATGTTTTAGATTTAACAAGATCCTTTCCAAAAGCGAAAGGTTTGTTAACCCAATCAGATGTTGGGATCCTTTTATAAGCTCCGGCTCCATATGGATCTTGCTATGGAGCAGTTGCAAAATAGTAGCCACACATTGCAAAAAGCTGCCTTATCAGCTCTAAGAAGCTAGTCTCTTGCTGAACACAAGCGCTGTCTTGAGCTGTGGATTATCAACAATGGCTTGTTCCTTTGTAAACAACAGCTACTCAACTGGCCCTGGGCAAACTCATTCCACATGTCCTCAGAAGTGGCTAACAGGTGCCCACTTGTGTAAGACTACCACAAAGCAAGCGTCTCCAAAATCGACCACCTGAAGCTTTGCTTAGTAGCTACAGTGTGAATCAAGTATCTTATTTTTCAAATTACAGAATACTAACCATGTTTCTTATGCTACTTTCTGGGAACATAATCTGCCTCTTTCACTGGCACAAGCAACAGTAGATCTGAGGCACACCCGGTACCTGATTTTCCCATGGGATCTTAAACAAATGAGTCTGTTCTAGGCTTTGCTTTAAGAGCCCAGCTCATACAGTGTGTGTACACAATGAAGAGAGATATTGTACAGGACAGAAAGTCATAACAGTAATTATATTTATGAAGTGTTGTAACAAAAACTACTTTCAAGCCCACATGTTTTGATGCTTAATTTGTTACAAACTGACTGCTTCAATTACAGCAGGGCCAGTGCTCCATATTCACAAAATAAGCTAAAAGGAACCCATACAAAGACAAGAGCTATTGTTCTACATTTTCAATTCAAAGGAAGTATCTGGTATGAATCAAATACAACAAGCAATCCAAGAATTTAGGAGAGCTTGACACCACCAAATGTCTGAATAACCAGTAGGTACTAATATAGATGATTTCTCATTTATAATAGAAGAAAAACAGTCTGAATTCTGGGGTCTTAAATACACTAATCTGGAAGTAAATTGTACTGAAAATCACCAAAGTTGGTGCAATTTTTTTCCTACATGCACCCACCTGTCCCTGAGGATCTATTAAAATTTGTGTTCAGTACAATGAGTAACACATGTAACAGCCACTGATACAACCATAACCACCTGAAAGCAATGCCCACTGTAGTGATTGTTGAGAACTGTGTCCCTATATACACACTACAGTATAAAACTAGGGAACTTATTTAGAAAAATACAACTTGAGTTAAATAAATCTTGACTGCCACATGCTCCTCACCTGGGACTCGAGACAATTCCAGCTTGAACGCCTGATAAAAAAAGAGGTCAGATCTCCTGTACTTTTAACAGCTGTGTAGAAAGAAAGAAAAATCCAGCAGGTGTAGCTCACATAACAAGCAACACCGTCTGAAATTCTCTCTTCTTCCAAAGTATTAAAAGTGTGGCAATTCTGTCCTCCTTTTCACCTTGCCACCTTAAAACCAGAGTGGACCTGACTCCCACCACTTTTTTGCATATATGCAAATGCCTTGAGAAATGTAAAGTACAAATAGCATTTTTTATTATAACCACCACAGAAAGAAAACAATTTCAATTTAAGAGCTGCCATCTTGTCCTAGCAGAACAGTGTATTTCATATGGTAAAACAGCTGAAACAAAAATAAAAAGGATGCTTTATTAAAGGACGGTGTTATCTTATATACTGTACAATCTCATCATTTTCTTCGTGTTTAGGGCCCAGTGTTTGTTCTCCAAGTTCTGACAGCATCAGGTCAAGAAGGTCTCTCAGCATACAAACAATCTCCTGTAAAATACTGACACCATGCATTTTAGACACATGACCTTCCCCCCTCCAACGTCACACACATTCAATTGCTACTGAACCCTAACACCATTTGATATGATTGCTTGGCAACCTATTTACTCTGAAAATACACTCCAAAATATTATATGTTGTGCTCTCCTTATTGTGGCATTAAATAAAACCAACATATCTTTGAAAAATGATTTCCTTTGTTAAGCTGACATTTATTAAAGTGAGTTGTACTTTCCACTTCTCAGGCTGTTTCTCAGTGGCTGAGTTCTAGAATTTAAAAATATATACATGGATTAGTAGAGTCAAGGAATCCAACTGGACTGATTCAAGGATCCCAGTTATACTCATTTAGAAGTAATGAATGTTTGCTGTTAACTGGGTGGCTACATTAACAAACCAGTACCACAAAGCCTAGTTAAACTAAAGCATGAGAAATATTGAAGATCAAAGTGTGAAATAGATAAAAAAAACAATTAAGGCAGCAAGATAATGAAGCTAGGAAATTTATACAGAAACCAAATTGTCAGTACTGTAATTAAAAAGTACTATCCTATCTTGACAAGTAATAACAAATAAATTATTTAAAGGCAAGCATTTTTGCTACTCCTATATAGGTTGGCTCATGGGTATGCAAACTAAGGTCCAGGGGCCGGATCTGGCCCAATGGCCTTCTAAATCCAGCCCGTGGACGGTCCGGGAATCAGCGTGTTTTTACATGAGTAGAATGTGTCCTTTTCTTTACAATGCATCTCTAGGTTATTTGTGGGGCCTGCGTGGCGTTTTTACATGAGTAGAATGTGTGCTTTTATTTAAAATGTATCTCTGGGTTATTTGTATGTTTCCACTTAACAGACTGCCTTCCCCCCACCTTTCTCTAAGCCTGTGGTTTTGTGAAAGATGGTGCTTGTAAAGTAATTATTGATATATCTTGTGCATTAACAACCCCCCAATGGATTTTACCATTTAAACACAAAACTTTTCAGAGACCTGCTTAGAGTTTAGACGTTATGTCCTTGGCTACTGTAGACTGCAGCTGGAACCTTTGCGAGGAAATTTGTTACATTTGTCTAAACAGCTAGTTTCATTTGGCTGCTCAGCAAACCACAGTGCTTGAGTGGATTTAATTTAATTTAGATTAATTTACTAATGCAAATGCATAATATTTACATAGTCTTTGTTTCTAATAAGCTTTGATGGGATTAAGGAATTAGCTTTCAAACTGCAATATTGGGAACCAAAAGCACAAAAACGCATACCCCAAATTACCATGGAATAACTAGGCATCAGGTCATTAAAGAAAATGCACCAAATCCCAAAGTTGGTAAGTTTCCAAGGAAATTCATATTGTACGAGGCACGTCCAACAGGTAGATCATGATTTACTGGTAGATCACTGGACGTCTGTGGTAGATCACTGACTTCCCCCAAAGAAGCTCAATAACTTTGGCTCTCCTAAAAAAAGCTCAACACTTTAGCCCTGCACCTCCCAAAAAGGGGGTAGATCACTGCCAGTTTTTAACTCTGTGAGTAGATCGCAGTCTCTTGGGAGTTGGCCACCCCTGGTATATACCATATCTGTGGATTCTTATATACAGTTTGCAAAACGATTTGAAATGAGAGCAATTTGGGAAGCATGCAGAGGGAGAACTGACTTTCCTGAGTAACAAGTTGCCCTCAGCAAATCTGGGAAGTTTTCCAGGCCTGTGTTCTAGTTTAAAACTCCCTGTTGTTCTTTCCTTTGAACAGCGACCCTAATGGTGCAGAGAAGTCGAGCTCTGTGGAACAGCACTATTGTTATACAGTGGTACCTCGGTTTACGAACTTAATCCGTTCCAGAAGCCCGTTCTTAAACTGAAACCGTTCTTAAACCGAGGCGTGCTTTCCCTAATGAGGCCTCCTGCCGCTGGTGCCCTTCCACCGTTCGGATTCCGTTCTTAAACCGAGGTAAAGTTCTCAAACTGGGACACTATTTCCGGTTTTGCGGAGTTTTTAAACCAAATTGTTCTTAAACCGGACTGTTCTTAAACCGAAGTACCACTGACAAAGAAAAAACCCTTCTTCTTGCCAGCTGGCCCAGTTGCCTAGTCTGGAGTGGTCCTACACACAAACCCTTCACAGGGTTCCTGTCCCCATGGAGGGAGCCCTATGTGTGCACATCTGTCTGTATATAAAGGTAAAGGGACCCCTGACCATTAGGTCCAGTTGTGGCTGACTCTGGGGTTGCGGCGCTCATCTCGCTTTATTGGCCGAGGGAGCTGGCGTACAGCTTCCGGGTCATGTGGCCAGCATGACTAAGCTGCTTCTGGAGAACCAGAGCAGCACACGTAAACACCGTTTACCTTCCTGCTGGAGCGGTACCTATTTATCTACTTGCACTTGACGTACTTTCGAACTGCTAGGTTGGCAGGAGCAGGGACCGAGCAACAGGAGCTCACCCCATGACGGGGATTCGAACCGCCGACCTTCTGATCGGCAAGTCCTAGGCTCTGTGGTTTAACCCACAGCACCACCCACGTCCCTATATAGGCCCCTCTATATTGGCATCTTGGGAGTGGGGCTAGCTGCATGGGCTTGAAGGCCCCATCACACGTTTGGTACCTACAGATACTGCATGCAGAGAACTACAGTGTTAAGATAGTTTTGTACTACGGCCAGATCATGCATATATGTGTTTGTGTGTCGGTAAATGAAGCACCGATGAAAGCTTCCATCTCAGCGCAGTCACCTTTTGTCTGTTATGTTGCCATTGTTTCATTAGGTTTTAAAATGATGACTGATGTGATTTTAAAGAATTATAGGTATTCTTTGGTATGGTTTGTTTGCTACAGTTTTTTTCAGCAGAATGCACAGTGTAGATGTACTTGAAGGGAATAAATTCTTGAAAAAGCAATTATATTGTGGGTAGAGGAATTTCATGTGCTCTCTGTAAGACAATTCCAAAACCACTTTTCACCTCTGCAGGTTGAAGTCTCCTATGTTGAAGCTTTTTTCTAACATTGTGAATTGAAATATTTTTTTCAGAAATCTCTGGAAATGGATATAAGGAGCCAGGGGTCAGCAAACTTTTTCAGCAGGGGGCTGGTCCACTGTCCCTCAGACCTTGTGGGGGGGCGGACTATATTTTGAAAAATAATAATGAATGAATTCCTTTGCTCTACAAATACATTTTCCTGAGCTACACATATGCAGATCTATCACAATATCTGACCTGTATTTTAAGTTGCCTCGTTTTATTACTTCATCGGTCTTTTGACTAAAATCAAGGGTAGTATTTGTTCTTACAAGTTGTTTCATTTTATGTAACACAGAAGGATTTCTAAAAAGAAAATCTAAGTAACCACTAGAGTTTGGCACCCGCCGGAGAAGGCAAAGTAGTTTTGGGGAAAGAACTATTCAATCACGTTTTTCTTGGAAAAGCCAATTTGGCTTCCAGAAACCCTTAGTTTCTATGTATTATTAAACAGAGTATTCTTTTATTTTGCCCAAGGAATTTCCCATATTTCTATTGCTACCTCCCAGCTGAATTCAAAATTCTGTAGAAGCTCTCCATAACAGCCCAAGAGGGGAACAGATGAAGAACTTTTGAATTAGGAATGACCCATTTGGTACTCAACAAGGAGTCAGCCAGGAAATCCCCCTGAAAACCAACCTGCACATATGCCAGCCTTCTCCAGCTTAGTGCTTTGCAGCTGATGTTGGACTCCAAGTCCCATCAGCCCCAGCTAGCCCTGCCAATAGTCAGAGACGATGCAAGTTGGAGTCCAAAACATCTGGAGGGCACCAGGTTGGGGAATCCTGATCTAGCCTACTCTGCCAGTGGTTCTCCAGGACTTCCAACAGCAGGCTTTCCAAATCACATTCTACCTGTTTCTTTAAACTGGAAATAACAGCAACTGAATCTGGGGCCTTCTGCACCCAAACTACAACTTCTGCCATTAATATACAGTGGTGCCCCGCAAGACGAATGCCTCGCAAGACAGAAAACTCGCTAGACGAAAGGGTTTTCCGTTTTTGAGCTGCTTCGCAAGACGAATTTCCCTATGGGCTTGCTTCGCAAGACGAAAACGTCTTGCAAGTTTGTTTCCTTTTTCTTAACACCGTTAATACAGTTGCGACTTGACTTCGAGGAGCAACTCATAGAACGCAGTGTACATAGTAGCCTTTTTTGAGGTTTTTAAAGACTTTGGTGATTTTTGAAGCTTTTCCAAAACTTCTTTTGCAGCCATTTGGTAAGTTAAGCTTTTAAAACTTTTTTTGGGGGGGGTTGGATTTTGGGTTGGGGTGTTTGGAATTCAAGGACTTGGTGTTGGGAAGGGGTTTGCAAGAATCTGGAAGCTTGTTTTTTTCTCTCTGTATTTTTATGATTTTCTGTGACCATTGGGCCACTCTGCTGTTTTTTAAAAAAATTTCTGGATTTGAATTTCTGTGTGCTGGGTGGCTGGGGGAACAGTTGGGGAGGGGTTTGCAAGAATCTGGAAACTTGTGGTTTTTTCCTGCATTTTTATGATTTTCTGTGACCATTGGGCCACTCTGCTGTTTTTTTAAAAAAATTCTGGGTTTGAATTTTGAAATGCTCTTTACAGTATGTGTGACTTTAAAGAGCACTTAATAAACTCTTGTTTAATAAACTACAATAAACTACTTAATAAACTCTCGCGGAACGAATTAATTTCGTCTTGCGAGGCACCACTGTATTGTTCCTTCCCTTAAGCACATTAGCCAACTGAGACCCCTATTGCCCAAAGGCGCAAGCCAGCCTCTCAAGGGCACTTACTAGACTGATATTACTTCCTAATCAGCAGAGTGTGATTGGCTAAGCCCACGCTTCCTCAACCTCAGCCCTCCAGATATTTTGAGACTACAATCCCCATCATCCCTGACCACTGGTCCTGCTAGCTAGGGAACATGGGAGTTGTAGGCCAAAAACATCTGGAGGGCCGAGGATGAGGAAGCCTGCTCAAGCCTATTTGCTTCAGGAAGCACAAGAATTATTAGAATAGGAACTCTACCTGCATAGTTTGTGGCATCCTTAACGTCAAGAAGATGTGTAGATTTTTAACTTCAAGATGATTTGCAGAATATAAAGTTTTATTAAGAATAAGGTAAGTGCATGTATACTGCTGTTAGAGACTTAAGGGGACTTCGTGGTATACTACCCTGTAAGAGGGCAGGTTCTTTCTCAGTAATTAATCCCAGCTCACCACTGGGGATCCTGACAACATGTTGTAACAAATGGTGGTTCATAACTTGGTGACCCTTCCAGGGGTCTCACCCTTCACTTTTCCACAGGCAGACCTTAAGCACCATTTCAAATCAGGCCTCCCACCACTACCACCACCACCACCAGCAGCACCTCATAATAGGGGAAAGACCTATATACCAGGTGCAGTTCAGATAATACTTGTATTCCTTTATTTTCACATGCTAATTTCATGCACAGCTTGAATGGGAAGACCCATTTAACCTTCTCATACAGATAGGAGGCTTTCTGGGGACCTAGAGCACACAGATGGCTCTAGAGATATCACACGGCACCAAAACATCCTTGTTCTGAAACATGCATTTAATGTCCCGACTAAATCCTTAAAAGTTCAGGTATAATATAGCTTTGTTTGAGCCTGGTCTTTCACTCTAGCCATCATAGTTTAGCTGAAAAATCATGGCATGTGCTAAGGGCTCAGCAAACTTTTTCAGCAGGGGGCTGGTCCACTGCCCTCAGACCTTGTGGGGGGCTGGACTATATTTGGGGGGGGGGAATGAATGAATTCCTAACCCTAACCCTAAACCACAAATAACCCAGAGATGCATTTTAAGTAAAAGATACATTCTACTCATGTAAAAACACACTGATTCCCAGCTCATGTCACATGCCATGAAAAATGTCCTTAGTCTTGCAAATTTGTCACAATAGTTATTAGTCCCAAGAAATGCATGATAGTATGTGTGTATCTTTCTATATTTATACCTTAAAATGAAACTTTTTTTAAAAAGAATTTTTCTCTACATGGATCATACCCCCCAACTGTCCCAATTTAAGTGGGACAGCCCATATTTGGGGATGTGCTCTCGTGCAAGTCACATGACTCATGCAGGAGCACAGCCTCGAAAGGTGAGCATCCTGATTTTAGTATTGGGCAAGTGGGAAGGTAGTCAGTCAAAGAGGCTGGGTTGTGCCTTTACACTGCAGCTAGAACATCTGCACAAGCTACTGTTCCTGTGCAGCAGGTCACAGGATCAGGCAAAATGCTGAACCACTTCTAGCACAGCTACCAGAGCAAAAATTCCTAACCCAAACCATATCTAGTAGCACACAATTTTTCACCTGATTGCTCAGGCCTTTCATCTATGCAATGCATGCTAGCTATAAATACATCAAGTGGAAGACAGAATAATTTCATGCCTTTTGGAATTACAAAAAGGAGAATCAAAATGATAACTGATAGATAGGTGACAGCATGCATGCCTCCATCCCGGAGCAGTTTCTGCCCTCTCAACAATAATTTGGAAAGTGTTTAGGTGTAATGTGATTAAAATGGCATTTGGAATTATAAGAGTAGGTAATAAACGTATGCAGATGTAGATTACCTTTGTGTCTATTATGTCTTATACATTCCAAACAAGTTTTTAATTAAGCACGCTCAGAATTAACGAATCCTGCCTTGTAATTTGCCACTTTTTGCCTAGGACTAGTTGTAATTGTGCTCTGGCAAGCACCCAAAGGGCAAAACTACCCAAGCTTGTCAGGATCAAGCCCACAGCAAGTGTTGAACTGATATCCTAAGGAATGTGAAATAGGTATGTGAAGAAACTAGGGCATTTCAGAGACCAGTTGTGCCAGCTGATCTCTTTAGGCAAGGTTGAGCAGTTGCCTAATACTTCTAAAAGCTTCCAGGCCAGTCTTGGTTGCTCATTTCAGCAAAGAGGGTCACCTCCAGACAACCTATTGAATGTTCATCCCGATTTGTTTGCAGTGAGGTTAGACAAGGTCACATGATGCGACTGTTATTCCACACTGTAGTGTACATTTTCCCATCACATTCCCTATCGCAAATAGTCCAGTAATTCTGAGAAGCAGGTTTGTTGCACAAAACTCCACATCAATTTCAATTGCCCCATCTGCATTCGATTGCCAGCACAAAGTCAAAGAGAAACTGAATGAATGCCATTCTGTCTGGTCTGCTGCCCTGAGTACTCTGTTTTTTACCTACCATACACTTTGGTAGGTGCAACCTGCTTTATACCTACCATTCAGAAAGCGTATCTAATTATTCCGAACCAAAAAGAATCCACTATATTGTTTCATTTTATTTCAATTATAAAGATATGGCTTGATCTTTGAGGCGCAGTTTGCAGCTTTTGGGGGGAGTTGGTGTGCCAATTTTTCACCCTAGTTCTCCTACTGCTTGTTAAATGAATGCTCCCTGAATGGCGCATGAATGACCCCCATCTATCAAAGCAGTAGTAAGAACAGTAACAGCCGTATTTTATATTGATTCTGTACTTTGTCCATAGAAAATGTGTCCTTTGCAAGAAGCAGAACGTCTTATGATGGAAAGTCAAATGAGAAGAAATAATTATATATAATCTGCAAAATTATTCTTCTTAAACCCAACTATGCTCTGGCTGTTCATTTTTAAAACCTGGACTATGTAGTTAGATGCTATTAGAAAATGCTCAGAAACTTGCTGAGTTCTGAGAAATAAAAACCACAGACAGCCAAAATGCAGCTGCATGAAGTCAAATACGCTGGACCCACATATACTGGAAACATCACTTAAGGGAAAAAATACTGACATTTTTACTGAAAAGTATATGAAACAGATATGGTGGTTACATCTTTTATTGGACGTACTTCTGTTTGAGTAAAGATACACTCTAAAATGAGGAATAACACCCCATCAGACATGAAACAACACAGAGCTTAAAAACTGAGGCATAGCGAGGAATACAAATGTGTTGCATTTAAGAGCAGAAATGCAGGCGGAATATTTAAAATATTTACAAATGGGAATAAGAATGTCTCGTGACATTAAGCTCTTGAACACTTAGTTAATCCTTCATATGCCAGAGTGTGATATAATTACACCAGTCCTTGAGCCCTATGGTACTATTTAAACCATAGAAGCATTTTAATTTAAACATCATAAAGATGCCAAGATTTTTTTTTCAAAAATGCCCCAAAGATTTGATTCCTCTCAACTCATCTTATCCCATGCTGCTTCACAACGACTCATAGCCACCATAAGTTCTTTGCCCCACCTCTTCCAGCTTCTGAATATGTATGGTACTCAGTATGCATCCAGATGGCTACTCTTCTGTGGTGATTCACATGCATAGAATAATTGAATTGGAGAGTTGGAAGGAACCACCAGGGTCATCTAGTCCAACTGCCTAGATTGCAGAAATCTTTTTGCCCAATACGGGGCTCGAACCCACAACCCTAATATTAAGCCTCTCATGCTCTACTATCCTGCAGGCACTCAGCGGAAATGTAGGTATATGCTAACAGTGCTCTTTAACCCTAGGGCAACAAATCCACTTTTTTAAAAAAAGAATTATTGCAGTTAGGAAAGTGGTGGAGAACTGCACTGAAAAGTGAGGGGTGAATGGAGATGTGCAACTTCCCTCATTCTTGCCCCACCAGCAAGTCAGGATGCATGCTCACTGTCAAATAACTGCACCCTAAACAAATTAGAAGCAATGCTCAATAAAGACCAGACATAATCTAACTACCATGTAAGCTTTGTTCGAGCAAAACAGGAAGAATGCTGACTAAATAGGTCATCTGGAGGAGACCTGAGTGCTTCTTTTTTTCCAGTTCCACAGCATTACCCATTTCCCTCATTTTACTGTGAATTCTCTTAATCTGTCTTTTGATATGTAGGCACATAAGGAAGCCTTCTGAGTAATGTAGATTAGTGGCAACAGTATACTATCCGCATGAACAGGTTTAGTCAACATAGGAAATGCTGAAGTACAGTGGTACTTCGGGTTAAGTACTTAATTCGTTCCGGAGGTCCGTTCTTAACCTGAAACTGTTCTTAACCTGAAGCACCACTTTAGCTAATGGGGGCTCCCACTGCCACCGCATCGCCGGAGCATGATTTCTGTTCCCATCCTGAAGCAAAGTTCTTAACCCGAGGTACTATTTCTGGGTTAGCAGAGTCTGTAACCTGAAGCATCTGTAACCTGAAGCGTATGTAACCCGAGGTACCACTGTACCTCATGAGTGTCCATTGGTCTAACTCTGTATAAGACTGTCCTGTTTATTCTATTCTTTAAAAAAGCTATTGAGAAAAAGAATGGAGATTGCGCATAACTGCTAAACTTAATCATATATGAACTATCTACCTTATCTGGGTTCAAACATATCAAAAATTAGATACCGGCTTTCAGCTTTTTGAGTCCTGACCTTCAGTATAAGATACAGGTTCTGAAGTTCTGGTTCATGTGAAACATGAACTTCAGCATTTTAAAATATGTATTTTGGACTCACCACAGAAATTTCGAGCTTCTCTTGATTCAAGAATGTGTTACCTCTCCCCACGTGAATCTCACAATTTTAATGTGCAAGATTCATCACATGTTAGAGTGCTAGGTTTTTTAATTTCACAAAACAGCATTCAGTGAGAACCTGACTAATGGGCTTTTAAACAAGCTGTTCTCAGGTGATGACTGCTTACAGCTTCATCTTGCCAAAAACACCATTCCAATTCTAGTCCTCATAAGCAGACACACTGAAGTTTTCTACTACTAGCACTAATTTTTACAGCTTTAATGAAGGAAACACTTGTGTCTAATTTTATTAACGAAAAGAAAAGCTTTCAAGAAGGTGACAGAATTCTTTACTGAACATTTACAGCGGGAGTATTCAGCAGAAATAGAAAACCTTTAACTTAGGCTCCAATCCTAAACACACTTACAATGCACACACTCAATGGATGCAATGGGACTACTTTCCAAGTAAGGAATTGCATTGTGCAGCTGCAATCCTACGTATACTTAGTAGAGAATAAGTCTATTGAAATCAGTAGGGCTGAATAAACAAGCATAGGAATCTTTGCCCACCTTTGTTTTGGGGAAAGGCATTTACAAGCTGTCTGGTTTGATAACATCACTCTCAAATCTATTCACAAAACTCAGAAGTTACAGTAAAGAATGGAATAATAAGAACCTTGATGCAGGTTGACTTGCCTTCCTCCATATTTGAGAAGCACTGTTTTCCATGTTGATTACTACTAGTTCACCTCCCAGATAATATAAGCAAGAAATTGCCACACATCACCTATGAGTTTGGCTGAGCCCTGCATGGAAGGCTTACCATCACACACACTAATCCACCTATGTCAGAAAATGAAGAAGAATGTGAAAGTGGGTTGCAACTGCTTGCTCCATAGGACTTGGTAATTGAACAGGTGTAATCACACTTGGGAGGAACTGCTCAGCCAAGCACAGATATTTTTAGAAACTGCTGGTGTTCCGAGCAATGAGGAGAGAATGGCTTGCATTAATCAAAATAGTCATACTCCAAGTAGTGAAGTTGAAATCAATGGACTTCAGTCACGTCCATTCATTTCAAGGTGTCTACTCTGAATACGACCCCCAACGTGATTTTATCCATCTTCCTGCTTGAGCAGGCTGTGAATGTGTTAGGTATCAGAGGTTTAACGCTGGCGTCTTCCACCCACCCCCGCCCGAACGATTTACGGATCGAATCGTAACTGTCAGGTTGGGTTCAGCAACCTCTTGCAAACCAGGGATACAACCATCGACGGACATAAAAAAGGGATTTAGGATGCTGCACTTTCCCCACATCTATACAGGAAAGCACGCGCCTCACCTGCTCTTTTCTGTTACTCCTCCTGCCCTTTTGCATGCAAAGTGGAAGAAAGGAAAGGAAAATAACTTGGTGCCGATGAGATCCTCCTGGCAGCCAGGTCCGTCCATCTAACTCACATAAATAAACAGCATTCCGGAAGGCTGGGAGATAACCAGGAGGCAAATCCTGCCGTAAGGGGGGGGGGGTTAATTATCTCTCTCTTTTCTTTTTAACTTACCGGAGGAAACCGAGGAGCCCGACAAACTGGAGTTGCTGGAGGTGGCCATCCTCTTCCTCTTGGGTTCCTTAGTGACTAGCCCAGGTGCTGCTGCTACTGCTGCTGCTCTCCGGCTGCCGCCCCCGACCCATTGCAAAGTGCCGGAGCCGCGCTGAGCAAAGCAGCAGCAGCAACAGCACCCGCTACTGCTGCTGGCACCGGGGCTCGCCTTGCCGCCCAGCCAAACAACGTGCTGCTGCTGCCGCCGCCGCTCCGCTCGCGCCCCTTTCAGCCTCCGCGAGGCGGTGGAGAAGCCGCCCGGGCTGCCCGGCGAAGGGCCCCGCGCTGCGTCCAGTTCCTTTCTCTCCGCCGGAGAGGAGGAGGAGGAGAGGAGAGACTCTGGAGCCGCCCCGCCAGCTCCCTGCCTTCGCCTTTCCCCCTTCCCTCCCTCCGCCGGAGCGCCTCACTCTTGACAAGCGAGGGAGAGAGAGAGCGGCTCCACCTCCTCCTCCTCCGCCGCCGCCTCGGCTCCCCTCACTCGCGCGCGCACACAAAGGAAGCGGAGGAGAGGCGCACGGGATGCGGGTTGCTGCTCTTGCCCTCAGGGCGGGCTACTGAGGGCGCCCAGCCCCAGGCGGGAAAACAAGGCGAGCGGCCGAGCGCTTGCAAGCGGGCACCGGCGGCGCTGACCCAGCGGGCGCCGCTCCTTCCATGTGCCAAGGCTGGTCCAGCTTCGGGAAGCCGAGGCTGCCGGTCGCGCCGCCTCCGGGCGGGGAGGGGCGGACGGGGGGTGGGGTGAGGTGGGGAGGCTAAGCCCGAGGAGGCGCTTCCTCAGGCGGCTGGCGCTGGTGTGGAAGTTCCCGGCTCTCGTGCGGAGGGAGAAAGGATCCCGCCGCCTCCGGGCTAGGGCTCGCGCTTCTCCCCACCCCCCCTCCAAGTCTTCTTTCATAATTTACTTTATGGGAGTCTCTCTCGGCATCTCCCATTCCCCCAAGCAGACTCCGAACAAACATAACAAGCTGCGTTTGCCCAGTGGCGTAGCGTGGGTTGTCAGCACCCGGGGCAAGGCAAGTAATTTGCGCCCCCTAACCCGTGGATTTGCGCCCCCTAACCCGTGGATTTGCGCCCCCTGACCCTAACCCCCAGATGTTGCGCCCGGTGCGGCCGGCCCCCCGCACCCCCCACGCTACGCCACTGCGTTTGCCACAAGATCATAGGAACATGCTGTTTTCTTTCTGTGAAACTAGCAGCCCTTTGTTTATGTGTCCCTGCCTTCCTTCAGTTACCTGCAGGGTTTTCCCTCCCTCGGAGAGGCAGGGCAGCCCTCTGCTGTGGCCCGGGGATGCTGTTGCCTCCGGATTGCCTAGATCAAAAAGGAGGGCTGGTCTGCAAGAGCCCCCTCTGCAACTCTTCTTGCCAGTTGGGGTCGATCAGTGTCGGATTTACGTATAAGCTGAACAAGCTATAGCTTAGGGGGCCCCCCAACCCTAACCCCCCAAAAAATTAAAGGAGAAAAACAACTGGATGTACATTCTCGAAATATAAGATAAAAAAAACAAATAAAATAAAACCTACATACAGCAACAGTGTGTTGTGTTGTTTTGGCTCCTATGGTGTAAGTAATGGGCCCTGCCTGCTCCCTAAAATATCCCTGGTTTGCTCATTTCTATATATAGAGTGCCTACATTCTGCATGGACTTGTTGCATGGCAACATGTGCAAATGGCTTTAGATACCTATTAGCTCCATAAATCACCATATAGCATATATTCAACACAAAAAAACAGCGACAATTTGTTGTTGACAAAGGACAGCTGGACATATAAAGGGCCCCATTACCTTCAGTAGCTTAGGGCCTCATCAAACCTAAATCTGGCCCTGGGATCGATTCCCTCCATTGCAAGCACTGCACATGGTCTTATTTATATTATATATTATATATTATATTAATTTCTTTATACTCCTGTAATAGTGGCCGTGCTCATTCATGAGGAAGGCTTCGGGAGTAAACGTGAGGGAAAATCCACACCCGCTGCCTTGCAGGACATCTTGGGGAGAAGAAATGGCTATGGAAGAAACCCTACACAAATCCGGAATGGAGCCCCAAAGGAGGTTGGGTGGTGCCTTGTTCACCTCCTGGCAACTAGTTGCAGCCAGGCTGGTGTCAAACATATCTCTGCTTTCCTTTGGACCTTATCAGCAAGGCCGAGAAGACAGCCCAGGACCTCCATACACACTGCACAGGCTTGCAGGGAGGCCACTTTTTGTGCCACTAAAACAACACAGGAAGCAGCAGTTACAAGCTGCCAGTCTCTGCAGCCACAGCAGCTGCTGTGATTCTCCAGCGGTTTGACTGGATTAATATACTGTCTTTAAGATAATCTCCCCAACCAAAAAACGATCAGTTTAGACATGACTTACATTAACGTGCCTTTGTACTGTCTACAGCACACCTATGACTGCAGAATATGCCCCAGATATAGTACTGTAGTTTTGACAGCTAGAATACCTCATTTGGTTACTGCTATTGTTACATTTTGAAAGTTAAATTTAAACACCCAAGAAGAATCCTGTTCACAGTAGCCAACCAGTTGCCTCTAGGAAGTTCGCAAGAAGGACATGAGCGGAGCAGCAGTGCCCCTGTTTGCTCTCCTCAGAAACAGGTATTCAGAGACATACTGTATCTGATCCTAAAGTCAAAGGAGCCCTTCCAAAAAAAGAAAAGAAAAGGGAGGAAGGGGTTTGCTTGTTTGCAACTCTAACTGTAAAATGAAATGCAGATGCAAAGTGGCCAGGAAGAATCTCACAAGAGCCATGCTACCTTTTTTTGATGCGCTGTTTCAATTCCCAGAATTTAGCCTTGGGAAATTTACATATAATGATGTTCTCGGCAATACTGACATCCAATACAGGCCTCAAAATCTTTTCCAGAAGAAGCTCATTTTAGTTTTTCAGTTCGTAGACTGCAGAAGTTTCCTCCACAACAGGCATTAAGCTGTGACTGCCATTTGAACACAGAGTGTTCTTTCCCTGCCTTCCATTGTATCTTTTGAAACTGCCACCACGCACCTTTTTATTATTATTTATTAAATATGCATACCACTCTTCATCTAAAGATCACGGGGCGGTTCACAAAATGAAAACACAAAATATATAATAAAATAAAAACAAAAAAATAAGGCTGAGATCTGACAATGAAATATATGTGCTTGCTTTGCTAATTGCTAGCCCTTCACCGATATGTACAATACAGCATTGCTTTATTTCTAATTGAATGAAACACTGTCTGTATAGGGAACAGTTATGGAACAGTTCAGGAACCCCTCTGGTGGCAGCTCAGTATAGCTCATGCAATACACTATTTAGTTACTGGTAATGTCTGCTACCACACCAGGTTCAAGGTTCTGGTAGTAATACACAAAGCCCTGAATAACTTAGGCCCAGGTTCCCCTGTACAGCCCAAGTCAATTGCTTTATGGACCAGAAGCATGACTCACGTCAATGCAGAGTTTTGCTTTCAGTGTTGTTTGTGGGTCCATCTATATGAAGTTAGATAGGCACAGTCCCTACTGAGATGCATGGTCAAAATGGTTTTACAGTCGTACCTTGGTTTTCAAACAGTTTAGTTCTGCAAACCCAGAAGTGCCTGCTCCAGTTTGTGAACTATTTTTGGAAGTCAAACGTCCGACGGGGCTTCTGGAGTTTCTGATTGGCTGTAAGAGCTTCCTGCATCCAATCAGAAGCCGTGCTTTGGTTTCCGAATGTTTTGGAACTTGAACGGACTTCCGGAACGGATTCCGTTCAACTTCCAAGGTACGGCTGTATTTCAAAAAGCCTTTACAACCTGAATGCTTCTCAAATGTTCTGTTTTTTTATTTTTAGGGAAATAGATTTCAAAGACAGGAGTGCCTGGCATGCTCTGGTCCATGGGGTCACGAAGAGTCGGACACAACTAAACGACTAAACAACAGATTTCAAAAGAAAAACCTGCGCACACAACACAAATAGCATCCATATTAAATGGGAAACATTCAACATCATGAAATCGATGGGTCAAAGAAAGCCACAGCAGACTGCTAAAAGAAACAAAAGGTAATCTCAGTATGAATAAAAATGCAAAATTAGTTTGTTGTGCAATATAATAAACAGTCTTCTCTGTTAACACTTTACTGCACAAGTTACCAAGGGTAATCTCTAAAGTGACATCTTTGCTACCAACAGTTTGAAAATGCCCATGAGGCTTTTCCAGACAATCAGTCAATAACACATGCCGCAATGTTTTAAAAGTCCCTTCAAATGTCAATAGCATAATATCCCATGTGGACAATAGCTACGCTGGTACAGATCCCTTTGACTTAGTTAAATGAGGGAGGCTGAGCAGAACAGGTAGATTACCTGCTTCCAAATTAACAATTCACACAACTCTCTTTTTCTTCATATATCTCTGGTTGAGTCCTCTGAAGCTGAAGATATACAGCAGCAAGAGCATACCACCTCAAGTTTAGAAAATAATGCAGTCACATGCAGAGAGGAAATTAATGCTGTTCACTTATGACATCATATATAAGCGCCTTCTCTACGGTGGCACCTTGAAATGATGGAGTTTGTAATTTAGTTATATTCCCTTAGTATTAAGAAGTTCCCCTGAAATTCACATGATCCAGGTCCAGAGGCATTCAAGTTGCTGCAAAAGTTTTGCATTAAAGGCTCTGAAGAATGAAGTTGCTTCAAGTCATTCCCTCATTCCTCTAGCTTGACAGTAGACCAGTTAAAGACCTGGTTTATAAATCTCCTTATCCTCAGAGGTGAGTGAAATCACTATATCTTTCTATGCAGCTTGAAGATGTTCCTCTTTGCCCAGACCTTTGCAGGGCTCTGAGCTTTTTTATCCAGCTGTGAAATTATTAGTGCAGGCTTGTTGTATCGCTGAGATTGTACTGGAGCCTTTAACTGTGATATATGGTTTTAATTTTTGCTGTTTCAATGGTATTGGGATTTTCTATTGTTAGCTGCCCTGAGATCATATGTGATGAAGGGTGGGACAGAAATGAAATGAGCAGATAAATAATAAAATTAATAAATATAATGTCCAAATAAGTTCCTATTTACATTCCGCAGTCATAATTAATTTGCTATATATTGGGTGCAAGCACTGCATTTTCCCTAAGGTTCAAATTGCTGTGATTTGAGTGCAGGGGAAATGCGATGTCCTTAACAACGGAATCACAGCCTTGAGGCAAGACTAGTAGAGGGCACAGAGAGAAAGAAATGTACATATATTTCACACAGAAAACAATGTGCAGAAAGGCCCACCGAGAAGCAAAATTGGGAGAATCGGGTAAAAGGATGTGATGTGCATTTTGTGAAACTCAGAGAACCTTTTCATCAGCACTGAATATCTACTCCTGGCATCTAATGTCTCCAAAATTGTCTATAGCAATTTCCTTGCCTTGCTGCATTTCTTACCTGCATTTCCAAAGCATTACTAGGGGAGTGTATATGAGGGTGTGCATCAATATCTATTCCACACAGCAGACATGGTGCCAAAACTGCATTGACATTATGCCAGCATTGCAGCCTGACTATAGAAGCACAAAGGTTTTGGATCAATTTGCTGATACTCTGTTCTGGGTGCCCTGAGACTGAATGTCCTTCCCCACATCACCGATGGATATACTGTATCCCTTCTATATTTAACACTTTCTCTTTTGCAAGCTATGAGTTTACTGACAGACTGGAAAATAAATATGTTCCTCAATCTGATATTTACTTCTGTTGGTGTTAATTAACTCATTTATTTCAGCTCTATTTTTAAATTCAGTTTATCGGTCAAATCCAGCCCATGACTAGCTGTGCAGTGCAAGCCAGTTCACCCATGCACCTTCTTGTCAATCAACTTTGAGATAATAGATGGTGGAGGGCTAAAATACTTGTCTGTCTGTTTGTCTGTCTGTCTGTCTGTCTGTCTCTTATGCCTACTGCTACTCAGCAGCACTGAGAATCCCACACTAATAAATATCCAGGAAAACAAATGTATACATAAGATATGAAGTGTATACAGCTAGATAAAGGCTGTGAAGTGTCAATTCACGGCAACATGTTGGAAATATGGGGAAAGTCCATAAAGAGGGCAGAGGGAACAAGAGCTGTAAGAGTTAAGAGATCCATAACCGCTGACCATATGCTGTAAGAAAAAATGGAGAAAGGAAGCAGGAAAGTGTTGTGGCACTAAGGTAACATGACTATACTCTGCCTGTTTAGCCTCATACACTTCTATTTTTTCCCCACGCTTCCTAAACTAGTTTTTCTGCTATTGTAATTAGCAGCAGCCAATGCTGGCTTAGTTGCCCACCCCAGGTTGCAATTAACTCATAATAAGCTTGTCACAAATCTTAACCTGACTCCCCTTGATTATTTTTGTTCATGTGGTAAGATAAATATCTATGATGGCTGATCTATGACGTCAGTTGCCTACTGACTCTACAAACTCTGGGTAAATTAAGAGCATAAAACATTCCACAGGCTGTGCATAACAAAGAAAGCAATATGATTAAGAAGTGTATTTCAAGAGGAAGGTAAAACAACAAAGGAGGAATGCAATTTTTATGTAAAGCCTAAAAACAATCTCAACCCCAGCTCAAAAGATTATGTTGTTCCCTATCAAGATCGTTGTCCTCCAAGTGATTACAAAATCAAGGAAAAGCAAGCTGAGCTCCTATAAACGAGAAGGCAATGTGGTAAAGAATGCCAGAGGAAAGCACGCAAGCAGGAATCCAAAACTAAAGCAGAGAATATTATTTATGCTGGGAACTTGGGACAAGAAAGTGTGGGGCCAGAAGGACTGCCAGTATTCCTTCTTAGTGGTAGCACCCTAGTTGTGGAATGGTCTCTCTAGAGGTGCCTTCTTTATGGCAATTGCAACATCAAGTGACGACTTCTTTAAAAGGCTTAACATCTGTGTTTTTAATATTCTGAACCACAGATGATATGCTCTATATTAGCTGGTCATCTGTTTTTATTATGTTATAACCATGTTATTGGGTAGTTTACAAAGGTCCGTATAGTTAAAGCTATGGTTTTCCCAGTAGTGATGTATGGAAGTGAGAGCTGGACCATAAAGAAGGCTGATCGCCGAAGAATTGATGGTTTTGAATGATGGTGCTGGAGGAGACTCTTGAGAGTCCCATGGACTGCAAGAAGATCAAACCTATCCATTCTGAAGGAAATCAGTCCTGAGTGCTCACTGGAATGACAGATCGTGAAGCTGAGGCTCCAATACTTTGGCCACCTCATGAGAAGAGAAGACTCCCTGGAAAAGACCCTGATGTTGGGAAAGACTGAGGGCACAAGGAGAAGGGGACGACAGAGGACTAGATGGTTGGACAGTGTTCTCGAAGCTACCAGCATGAGTTTGACCAAACTGTGAGGCAGTGGAAGACAGGAGTGCCTGGCGTGCTCTGGTCCATGGGGTCATGAAGAGTCGGACACGACTAAACAACTAAACAACAACAACAATAGAAATAATAATAATAATAATAATGGCAAACTTCTGCAGCTTCTGACTGTGAAATGGATCAAGAAGGCTAGGACACCTATTTCCTATGTCCCACCAGAGGAGAGGTAGGTGTGAATGTCAACCCACAAAAGCATTTCAGGAGGCAAGGTTCAGTTCTTGAGTGAGATACACAGAAAGAAGCAAGTAGGGAAGCAAGTTCTGGAAAGTGTATTTGTGGAGGTTGCTCTCTCTGGAGCTGATGTGGCGGAGTTGTTTGTTGGAGCCATTCCTCCACCCATGTACAACTTGTATATTTGCAGATCATTGCAGATTTTACAACATGGTCAAGGAGCTGTCAGGCATGGAATGCCCGGAATGAGGAATTAACTCTTTATTGTCAAAAGTACACTTACCAGATAGAGAAAGGTATGTCCATCAGTCCTATGTCTCTTGGCTGCTCCTAGGTGTGCATCCGATGAGGCATTTGCTGCAACAGAGAGGCCCTAACCCCGATCTTGGCTTGTGTATCTCCCCTACCCAAACTGCACACAAGCAGGCAAAGACTATGCCTATGTGTAACTTGTCTCTGCTCCTCCCACTTTAATCCTCTCCTGGTTCTGGGAGAAGTGGAGCAGAATAGATAGGAGGTGGAGGTGTGGAAGCCAGCCCTTGAATCCAAATCAGCCAGACCTATCCTTCTCCCTGCAACTGTTATTTATTCTCCAATCCTTCAGCTTCTCCTGCCTCTGCCTCTGGTCTCCTGGCTGTTACAGGTTCCCCCAGTTCACTGATCCCTTATTCCACATCAAGTCTCCAACCCCCTTCTCCCACTGCCCACTCAGTATCTAGCCAGTCCCTGATAGCCAGTCCACCATAAATCTTCAGTGGTCTCCTTCCAAAGAAAGCCAAACACAGGTAAGTGCTGTACCCCTGGAATTTATCACAACTTGGAGAAGGGATGGGCAACAGTAACTACACAAAAGGGGGAACTTCTGTGTGAGTCCTGTGTACACAATCCTTCGAAGGCCTAACTAGCCTACAGTCATGTAGCTCTGCCTGGTTGGGAGTTAATGCAGAGGGATTAGTTCACAGGGTGAAGACATATTAGTCATTGTGACTTAAGGTGGGAGATTCAGCAGTCAAACCCAATACAGTGGTAGCTTGGGTTACATACACTTCAGGTTACAGACTCCGCTAACCCAGAAATAGTGCTTCAGGTTAAGAACTTTGCTTCAGGATGAGAACAGAAATCGTGCCCCGGTGGCGCGGTGGCAGCAGGAGGCCCCATTAGCTAAAGTGGTGCTTCAGGTTAAGAACAGTTTCAGGTTAAGAACGGACCTCCGGAACAAATTAAGTACTTAACCCGAGGTACCACTGTACATATTCTTGTTAGTTAGCATGAAAGGTGTCTAAGAGCACAGAGCTGTATTGCTGATAGGCAGAGCCTTGGACCACAGAAATGCAATTGGTAGAGAGGGCTCTGTGTGATGTCATTTCCTCTGCTTTCCTGAGGGGAAAGGATCATGTAGTACAGTAATTTCCTGCTTCTTTCTCTCTATCTCTCTCAGACCAGCCATATAAAAGGACGTATGTTTGCTTGCTCCAGCTATAGACAAATGGCCGAAGCTGTTTCTACTGTAAATTTAAGTATTTTACCTGCTGCTGTAGCTGAGAACCAATACAAAACTATGAGTAAGTAAATCATGGTTTAAACTTACTTTTGAGTCAGTTGTCTGTGCTTTGTTAAGATGGATAAGGGGAGCCAGCTTGCTTCTCAACTGGACATTCAAAAGAGGGCTACACAGCCTATTCTCATACACTTCAGTATTGCTGCTAAGGGTGGGACTGTAAACTCTGTTCAGCTCACACACATGGGCACCTAAAGAGATAAAGTTGTTGTTGTGATTGTAAAATCTGCACTGGTCATTGATTGAGCAGCATAGCTACTTTCTAATCCTCATTTCTACATAACACAAGCAGACTGTGAGGCTCAAGGGTCCTTTTAGCATCATAGTACGTGAAAACGTACTGAAAAGACTACTGCACAATCTAGCCTTGAGGCTATATTTGTATGGGAGTTTCTCCTTGTAATGCATCTCCTTTTACTTTCACATCACACATTTCAAACATTGTTTCCATAATCTTTAAGAGGAGCTCTTACGTTTTATGACTCCATCTCATTCATGTAAAATATGAGGATGAAACCTCCCTTTGACTCAATCATAAGATGTCTGACAGGCAATTGTTTCTGAGTGAAAGCAAAGGAAATGTAAAGTTATGTGAGGAACATTTTTGTCAAGAGAGAGAGAGGGCGAGAGAAAATCTTCCAGATGGTTGGGAAATAAGTAATTATTCATGTCCACTTATGTTTGAAATGTTTAGGTTTTCTTTCCTTTGGCCTCCTTTTAAATGTTTCAGACTGAGAACAATTTGTCACCTATTTGTTATGTGTTTGTGGGGGGGTCAGATTTCTATGAGTTTGGTGTGTTCGTGTTAAAACTGTGGCCAGCCCACTAGCTTCTGCACTCAGTATGTGTTAGAACAGGCATAGGCAAACTCGGCCCTCCAGATGTTTTGGGACTACAACTCCCATCATCCCTAGCTAACAGGACCAGTGGTCAGGGATGATGGGAATTGTAGTCCCAAAACATCTGGAGGGCCAAGTTTGCCTATGCCTGTGTTAGAATTTTAAGTCCAGTGAGTGGAAGGATTTAATTAAGCCCTTTGTGTTAAGCTGGATGCCAGATTCCTGCATGTTAAACTGGATGCAAGACCCATGTGTGTATTTGAGCTGTATGCTAGGCGCTGTTAACTCTCTGGAATTAGCATGTGTAACTTGTCAAATTTCATAGGACATTTCTTAGTCCCAGGAAATCAACCTGTGTTAAAAGATAATTAAGTCAGACTAATCCCCTCTGAGGTGTTAGTTAGGGGTAATGGGTCATTGGCACAACAACAGATCAAAGGGATGGAGCCTCTGCCTGCTTAGGTTAGCAAAGTTAGAGTGTCCTAATGGTATAGTGGTGGTGGCACTTATTCAGATAGAAGAAGAGTTTGGATTTGATATCCCGCTTTATCACTATCCGAAGGAGTCTCAAAGCGGCTAACATTCTCCTTTCCCTTCCTCCCCCACAACAAACACTCTGTGAGGTGAGTGGGGCTGAGAGACCTCAGAGAAGTGTGACTAGCCCAAGGTCACCCAGCAGCTGCATGTGGAGGAGCGGGAAATCAAACCCGGTTCACCAGATTACAAGTCTATCACTCTTAACCACTACACCACACTGGCTCTCATAGGATAGGAAATGCTCGGGGACGACGATGACAAAAAATGGTGGGTCAGGGAGGGTTACTTGGGGGGGGGGGTAAGAGAGTGAGAAATGTTCCTATTTTCATCCGAGGAATGTTGGAGGGTGTGCACTTTTCAAAAAGCCAACAGGTATTATTGTTGCCGTATTGGTTTTGCACAGTGAATGCTTTATAGTCGTACCTTGGATCCCGAACGCCCTGGAACTTGGACGATTTTTGGCTCCCGAATGCCGCAAACCCGGAAGTGATTGTTCTGGTTTGCGAACATTATTTTGGAACCTGAACATCCAACGGGGCTTCCGTGGCTTTTGATTGGCTGCAGGAGCTTCCTGCAGCCAATCAGAAGCTGCAATTTTGTTTTCAAATATTTGGAAGTTGAATGGACTTCCGGAACGGATTCCATTCAACTTCCAAGGTATGACTGTATTTGAAATAAGTGGTGAGAATTGGTATTTTTCTTGTCCAGAAGAAACCTATTGCAAACTAGACTTCATCATGTTGGCAGAGGAGTTGTGTTGAGAGAGAAAAAATGTTTTCCTTTTAATTTGTGATCTTAACTTTTTTAAAATAAAAAACAACCCCCAAAAGCAAGTTAAAAGCACAACTTCTCTGATTGTTTATATATAATACACACAATGCAGGCGCTGAATTCAAAATTGCTAGGCCTGGAAGTTCCATCATATTTTTTGTTGGTGCCAGTGAACTGTTTTAGCTGCACAGTATATTTTATAAATGTAAAGTGTAAATATGACAAAGAGGGTTTTTTGTAAGCATATGCATAATATAGATATACTTGTCAGGGAGCTGCGGTTGGCAGTGGCTCTACGGCAAAGTCACATTTATAGATGCTTGCTATGTGAAATGACTTTCCCCAAGAATGGAATACAGGGGGAAATTGCATCGAACATTGCTTAGTCTATCACTGTACCATTATAGGAAACCATACTTGATTAAATTCTGTCTCCTGGCCTGCGTAACTGTGAAAGGTACAGGGACCCTTTTACACAGATGCATGTCATTTGGCATATGTTCACACCATAATATCTTGATCCTAATAAACTTATTACTTGGATTTAAGGCCTATTGTTTTCAAAAACATCGCCTTGGGCACAAAGCTGTAGGTGGCATGAAAGGATATCATGACTAATTTATGAATGCAAAATAGTCAAACACAATGATAATACATAGTTGCAGTTGGGTAGCAATCTAGATATTGCCAGCAGGCACTGGCAGTGTTAATGGCACTCTCTCTCTCGACAAGCCTTTAATTAAATGTGAAAGGACAACATAGTCCATGGTTCTCTTACTATAACAGCATAGAGACAGACTACTAACCAGGTAGTCTTGGACTTCTGCAGATGAGACTCAGAATTTGTTCATAACAGAATAAGTTGCATAAGTTGTTTGCTTACATTTTGAATTTTCATTTTAATAGCTTACAAGAATTTAGTGATAGCAGCAGTAGCTTGCAGTAATCCAGCAAACTTGCATCAATTTGGCACAATCCAGCAGGATATGAATGAATGTGGATAGGTTGTCTCAGACCCTCCAAGTGTCCCTATTTCCCAGAGACAGTCCCTGATTTACAGAAGCCGTCCCAGTTTCTGATTTGATCCCAGAATGTCCCGCTTTTCCTTAGGACCTCCCTATTTTCATTGGAGAAATGTTGGAAGGTAGGGAGTTATCCGATCCTCAAGCCATCTGAAGGCAGCCCTGTATAGGGAAGGTTTTTTTTTTAAAAAAAAGTTTAATGTTTTATTATTTTTTTATACATGTTGGAAACCGCCCAGAGTGACTGGGGGCAACCCAGCCGGATGGGCAGGGTAGAAATAGCAAAACTTTTATTATGGAATAGGACATCGTTACTTCAATTGGAAAAATGTTGGAGGGTATGCTGTCTGTGTAAGTGCAGCACCTTGAACAGGCAAGGGCACACCTGCATGCACGCATTTCATGTGCATATGATATTTCCAACATCCTACTGAATGCTTATGGAGGACAGGGAAAGGAAGCACCAACCCGTTGCCGCCTCCTTCACATGCTCAGAGGAGCTTGTGTCCCCAATGAAATTTCATATTTAATTATGCACTAAAAGAAATGAAAGGCACACCAAAATGGCTGTAAATAAGCAGATACCTGTAAATAAAATAAAATATATAGGTTATGAGTTCAGCTGAAATGAATGGCTCTATAAATATACATAATGGGAATCGCGTGGTCCAGTCCTGCACAGATTCTAGGTTAGGGTAAATGTATAATGTATTATCTTAAGAAATGTGTTTTCCTCATTGTGGGGTGCTCCAGAATGGGGTGAGGGTGTGTGTGTGTGTTTTATGTACTCCCCCTCTGATTTCTCATTATAATGTTGGAATGTGATTCACCCAACTCATCTAAGGCCTTGACTTTGGCCTATAATCATCATGGTAATTTGTCCTTTTTAAAATTGTTAGAGCCTCTTTATTGGAGGTTACTGCCCACACACTTTGGCTGCGCTCTTGGCTTGTGTGGTGGCACCTCAGTAAAACCTCGTCTTACTGTTTATAGCAGAGTATTTCCCTGGTGGCAGATGACAAGAGCAGTAGCCACAGTCAAAGTCCCCAGTCAAGAGCCTGTTTATTGCTTGACTGGTTGCAAAAGCATTTCTATTACAAATATATACAAACTATTTACATGCCTTCTATATATCTCCAGCACGGTATAAACTCAACGTGTATGTGTGCTTTCCTTGTGCTAGAATTGCAGCTTGCAACTTCCTCCTTTTAAATGCATCTCCAGCTGCCACAAATTAAGCTGCCACACACTGAAGAAAATTCGGGAACACTTTTTAAAGTTTAAAGGAACCTTACCTGTTTTGTGAAGAATGTATTCCTAACACTCTTCACACCTATGAACATGCCTATATTGAAGGCGGTTCCACAGGATTCTGAACTTGCATGCAATTTGTGGCATGTGGCAATGATGTATGTGAGACACATGTATGTCATCCAGATGTGACTTATGACATCCCAGATGCAGCTTCTTAGTACAGGTGCAGCTTCTATGTACATGTATAAGAACTGAAAAACCTATACAGTGGTACCTCGGGTTAAGTACTTAATTCATTCCGGAGGTCTGTTCTTAACCTGAAACTGTTCTTAACCTGAAGCACCACTTTAGCTAATGGGGCCTCCTGCTGCCGCCGCGCCGCGGGAGCACGATTTCTGTTCCTTTCCTGAAGCAAAGTTCTTAACCTGAAGCACTATTTCTGGGTTAGCGGAGTCTGTAACCTGAAGCATATGTAACCTGAAGCGTATGTAACCTGAGGTGCCACTGCACCTTAGTGATATATTGTAAAAACTTGACTTTGAAGTTTCCTGAAAATACCACTTTGGAGATGCCCTCTAAACTGGGATTTCATAATGTGTTGGTTGTGAAGGGGTGCTTAGAAAAAACTCAGTGCTTTTCTGATTTGGAATAAGGGTACATAAATTAGGCTGCACAGAAGGTCTTAGTGATCAAATAGTGATCAAAGCATTTTCTCTTTGTCTAGCATCCATGTGCCACCATCAATGTGAAGTCATATTCATATTGGAACTTGCTTATATAATTCTCCTTGTTTTTCTAAACTGTGAATGCTTTTGCCACATCTTCTGTCAAGGCTGTCTAAACCAGGGGTCAGCAACCTTTTCCAGCAGGGGGCCGGTCCACCCTCCCTCATACCTTGTGGGGGGGCGGGCTATATTTTGAAAAAAAATAATGAACGAATTCTTGTGCCCCACGAATAACCCAGAGATGCATTTTAAATAAAAGGACACATTCTGCTCATGTAAAAACATGCTGATTCCCAGACCGTCCGCGGGCCAGATTGAGAAGGTGATTGGGCCAGATCCAGCACCCAGGCCTTAGGTTGCCCACCCCTGGTCTAAACTGATATGCTCCACAATGCCTATTAGTGAAAATTAAATGAACTTTTACTAATGCAGCACTAATGACATTATTAAATATCCATTCTAAGTGTTAAATACTTTGTTCTCAGGAACACAGAGGGCTGCCAGGATAGATTTTGATGTTGTTGAAGCGGGTTGTCATGGGACATCTTATTTATAGCAGGTTGGTTGTGTTTCTCTTCGACATTGCATTGGGGCAGAGGCTTCACCCAGTTATTTCTGTCATTAGAATATGGAATGATGAGCTTTAATATAAGCTTCAGTTGCTGAAAATAAGATGCCCCTTATGACATTCCACTAACTGAGCAATTTCCTTGCAGTTTCTGTGGATTATTAACTGAAGCTTTGCACACAAAGAAGACACAGGGTAGTCTTGTCTGTTAATGCAGAAGAGCCTCTGAGACTCTGTTGCTAATTTACCTATCCTCTAAATGGCATATCAGGCTCGAGAATACAGATGTGTGCCAGCTGCTGTAATGTTTGGAAAGAGACGTGGGAACTGTACATCTGTCAGTGTGCAAATGATTGGTGAATAATGTAGTGGAAATCTTACCAGAATAAAAAGCCTTGATTTTGTCTTCTAAGCGCTGGGGAATTATCTTTCTCCCACAAAAAGAATAATGAAGATGTCATCCAGGGTGAATAATCTGAATCTGAACCACATCTGGATATACTGCCTTTGAAAAAATTGAAAAGAAGTACTAGGCACTGCACTGAATAATGATTTTCTGAGAGTTAAGATTTAGAGTTTCATGTCATTAAATAACTGCTGCAACAAGACAAACGCTTGCTCCTCTGAGTTGAAACAAAGGTACTTTCTGCATTTAGCCAATGAAAGGATGCTCAATACATGACTTGGAAGCACATTGAATGTGCTGCTGGCTTCCACAAAATTTCTGAGCGTTGCACACGAGGATTAAGCTGCAAGAAGTTTAGCTGAGAAGACTAACACCTAAGAAAAAAACCAAAACGGCTTTCAGAGCTTTCCTTTTGTGTTCCAAAGATGATAGTGAACAAGAGAAGGGAAGGAAAACAATGAAAAGGTAATTGGAAAACAGGAAACAAAGAATTGACTCAAGTGGTAGGAGAGAAGATTCTCGGGTGAATAAAAAATTGCTGACCTACACCTTGCAAGCACCCCAGGACGATTACTATTGATCTGAGACAGAGACAAGCGATCTATTGAATAGTTACAAATCAATGGCATGAAAGAAAATGCATGTGGTTCTTTTCCAAGCAAGTCAGCTATCTGTAACTCTTAACTAATAGGGGTACACAATTGCAGGGCTATAGCTAGGGGGTGGTGAGGTGGGCCCCGGCCAGGGCACAGGTGAGGAGGGGGCGCAAAATCGGCTTTAAAATGTGTCCATAAATATGTCTATAAATAAAAATATTGATTATTGATTCATAAGAAAAGGTTTTAAATAGAGGGTGAATTGAATGGGTGGAGGGGGTGGGGTTCGGAGGAGAGGCGGAAAGAAGAGCTAATTTGTCCATGGCTAGGGGACAGTGCCAGATTTGCGTATAAGCTAAACAAGCTATAGCTTAGGTGGGCCCTCCCAAATCATTTAAAGGAAAAGAAACCTGGATGTACATTTCCAAAATATATGATAAAAAAATAAATAAAATAAAACCTACATACAGCAACAGTGTTTTGTGTAGTGCAGGCTTCTATGATGTAAGGAATGGGCCCCGCCTGCTAGCCTGCTCCCTAAAATATCCCTGGTTTGCTCATTTCTATATATAGGGTAGGGACGCGGGTGGCGCTGTGGGTTAAACCACAGAGCCTAGGAGTTGCCGATCAGAAGGTTGGCGGTTCGAATCCCTGCGACGGGGTGAGCTCCCGTTGCTCGGTCCCTGCTCCTGCCAACCTAGCACTTTGAAAGCATGTCAAAGTGCAAGTAGATAAATAGGTACTGCTCTGGTGGGAAGGTAAACTGTGTTTCCGTGTGCTGCTCTGGTTCACCAGAAGCAGCTTGGTCATGCTGGCCACATGACCCGGAAGCTGTACGCTGGCTCCCTTGGCCAATAAAGGAAGATGAGCACCGCAACCCCAGAATCGGTCACGACTGGACCTAATGGTCAGGGGTACCTTTACCTTTACCTTTTTATATATAGGGTGCCTACATTCTGCATGGACTGGTTGCTATTAATATACTTCTTTTTAATTAAAATAAAAAAATTCCTTCATGTAGCACCTTAAAGACCAACTAAGTTAGTTCTTGGTATAAGCTTTCGTGTGCATGCACACTTCTTCAGATACACTTTTTAATTGTATTTCACTATTAATATACTTCTGCTTAATTGTATTTCAGTTCAACAATTACTTTGATAAAATACGTACTTTGTTATGTGCAAATGGCTTTAGATACCTAGGTCCATAAATTACCATATAGCATATATTCAACACAAAAAGCAGCGACAAATTGTTGTTGACAAAGGACAGCTGGACATATAAAGGGCCCCACTACCTTCAGTAGCTTAGGGCCTCATCAGACCTAAATCCGGCCCTGCTAAGGGGGTACAATCTGGATGATTCTGCCAGGGACACAAGATCACCTAGCTACGGTTCTGCACAATTGTCAGCTTTACCTGCTTTTATAATGACAGAGTTTATTTTTCTCACTCGCTTTACCAGTGCTGGTGCTCAGTAGCTACCCATTCGGTAGAGCATGAGACTCTTAATCTCAGGGTTGTGGGTTTGAGCCCCATGTTGCGTAAAATATTCCTGCATTGCAGGGAGTTGAACTAGATTATATTTGTGGTTCTTTCCTTTTTTTTAAGAATTTTTTTTATTAACTAACCAATCACATCAAATCAAACCAAATTACATAAATTCCAAATTACACAGCCGAATTTTAAATTTTTTGTTGGGGGTACCCATATTTCAAGTTCCGAAGGGGATCCAATCAACTTCTTGCTTCTTGCTGCTGTTTTAATGTCCACAAATCTAACCATATGATGTTCACAGTACTATCCAGCCCTTTCTTATTGTTGTTCTAGTAACAAGAAGCCGAAAGCACCAGCCTGAAGATGACGAGTGAGACCTCGTCGAAACGTCGCCTAGACACCCCAACTCTTACACGGGAAGATACCCGAAGACACCAAAACCTGCATATATATATATATATATATATATATATATATATATATATATATATATATTATCCAGTAGCCATATCTAGACGTTTTCCATATAACATCACTTCCATACATCAAAACAGTCTTAGCGTCATTAATCTTCACCAATCTGCCTCCTTTCTCAAACCTCTGAGGAGATTCACCAGGAATGCAGTCTGAAAACAAGTCTGTTCCTCCTCCCGGCTATAAATCCTTTGGCAAGATGGCGACTCTGAATTAATTGCTGCGCCATTCCAAAAGCTCTTATTCCTTCTCGATCTCCATAAAGCATACTTTTGGTTAAAGTTTATCTCCACACAGACCTTAATCATCCTGCTTGGGTCAGTTAAACTGATGGTTCTAATAAGGAGGGGTTCTTGATAAATCACATAGAAGAAAAGTAAAAAAGGTCCGTCCCCCCCTCAGTCCCGTTGCCAACATACCCAGCCTTTGGTGTATCTTCATCGTAAAATATTCCTGTTGCTCCAACCCGTCGTCTTCTTTCGCAGAGGTCCCTTAAATTAGCAGTCTTCACTCCCATCAACTTGAAATATGTGCATTTGCTTCTTTTGTAATTAATTATTCCAAATTGCTGCAGCTAGTGCGCTATCAGAGACAGCGTCCAGGAGAGCTGAGGTCCACACGGGGGCATTCTGCCTAGGGCCCTCACCCCCTTCTTTCGAATTAGGGGGTGATTTATGGGCACAGCAGGCAAGGGCAGTGTTCCCCATTTTCTTGGGGCAACAAGGGAGGCTGCCTACTCCCATAACAGCCTCTTAATTACCCCGTGTGGGTCGGAGAGATGGTATTGTCGGCAGTGGTGTAGCGTGGGGGGTGCAGGGGGGCCCGGCCGCACCGGGCGCAACATCTGGGGGTTAGGGGGCGCAAATCCACGGGTTAGGGGGCGCAAATCCACAGGTTAGGTTGCCTTGCCCTGGGTGCTGACAACCCACGCTACGCCACTAATTGTCAGCCATCTTCCAATGCGCCCCTAGTGGCCCCCCATTTGTGGTCCTTTCCAACTCTAGAATTCTATAATTTTATCTAAACACTCTGCTATGTTTAGTGGGAACAGTACTATCTTCTTGCTTTGTTGGGAATGACATGCAGAACATGATGTTAACATTTGTGCTCAGTAATACAGTATTCATTGTGTTCAATAAGGCTACAGCACTGCAGTTTTTAGTAAACAATGTCAAATCACTTTGAAATTCTGGATATATCTTCTGACTTACCATGTGCTGAACATGGAAAATGTTTTCCACCTTTAAAATCAAATGCAAATTTTTTTAGAAAAGAAAAGAAAAACACGGCAGGCACATATATTTATATAATCTGTTTTCTAAATACGTAGTTTGGAAAAATCATAGGGAAATATAAAAAACCCTTTTGGTTTCATCAGTGGATCGTGCTCTCACCTAACAAAAGTCTCCACAGACCTTTTACTTACTTTAATTGAAAACATTTCTGCTCTGCCTTTCCACGCAGCTTGAGGCTGCTTCAGTTTAAAAACAAAAAGTCACTTTGCCTATATGTTCTGTGGAAAAAAATGTATTAAATATCTTTTTAAAAACTGGTTCAGTCTTGGGCATGGGCTAGCCTGAGGGATTGCAGGGGGCTAAATTAAGTAAGTAAATAAGAATATTTAACTGACCAATTGCATCACAGACAACGTGGTTCTGCCCCACCTCTCACCACACATAATGCCTTCCCCTCCCAAATAAATCCTGGCTACGCCCATGGTTTGGGGGCGCTTAACCCACAAAACTGAGCAACACGCAAACTACGCCGTTTTGACGTACTGTTTCTTTAAGAGCAGAAAGGAGGAGGTGAGTGGGGCTGTCAGCTGACAGCAGCAGTGGCTGCTGATGCTTTAACGCAGGGCGAAAACATAGGGCGATTCTAACTGCGCTTACGCAGAAGCAAATCCGAGCCCAGCAGCGGGACTTATTTCTCAGTAAATGTCCTCGGCACAGACGTTTTAATTGCAAGCACGTTGCGCAGCGTCAGATCCTGAGACCTGGCCTTTCATTGCTAGACGCCCGCGCAGCGCGATCCTATTCTGCTCTCCTGTTGGGGGAATTCTTCCCAGTTTAGTATTGCAGAAATGAAGGGAGGGGGGAGAAATGTGCTTTGCTTCTTTATGTAGACCGGTTTCTTTATGTAGACCGGTTTAATCCATGCTTATTCCAAAGCCTAAATAATGCGAGGGATCCGCCGAAGGCGCCTTCGCTTTCCCAATGGGCAGGCGCCATAGGCAAAGGGGGCGGGCAAGGCTGCTTCTTCTCCCCCCGCCTCCCCTTCCAGGGATCGCGATTGGCTGCATGCGGGCTTGTGGCTTGCCAGCCTGCTTGCAGGGCTCCGGTTGCCGGTGGGGGTCAGCACATGATCTGCAGCCGGTGAGTGAGGCCGGAAATTTGGGCCAATGTCTCTGGGCAGGTAAGCCAGCGCTGTATGCTAGATGCGGCGCATTTAGGGTAGAATCCGTAATAAGACAGCGCCGGGGGTGTTTTCCCTTTTGGTTAGGGGGCTGACTAGCTCAGTCCAGGGGCTGCTGCTGTTTGGAAGGGCCTCATGTTGAAATCCCCCCCCCCCTTTTTTTTAGGATAAAGCAAAGCAATAAAGCGCAAGGTCGCCTCCGTGCGGTTAATGGTTGTCGAAAACCTGCCGGAACAGCAATGGTTAATTTCCAAAAAAGAAGGGTGCCAGGGGTTGCCCACAACTGGAAGGCGTGTTTCTCGGGAAGGCTTTCTTCCAAATCTTGTGTGTGTGTGTGTGTGTGTGTGAATGTGTCAGTGTCAGAAGCTGGTGATGGTTACTGGCTGCCAAAGGCAAAAATCATTTTTAAGTATGCTGAAACACCCTTCTCTTCCTTATGATCGCTCCTGTTCCAGCGTTTTGAAAGCCGAAGGCCCCCACTTGAGGCCTGGCTTAAATTTAAAGGGCAGGCTAAAGCAGGTTTGCTCCAAAGTAAGTTCAAATGAGTTCAGTGATACATCGTAATAAATTAAGAATGATTTGTGGAAGGGGAGGGGAACGCCTGACTTCCTCTTAATCTGCTCCTGATAAGTAATAGCACTGGAAAGGAAACCAGCATTTGCAGAAGTTAGGAAAGGCCGAAAGGCGCTTCCTTGTTGCACAACTGGCTTATAAAAGCCGGGTTAAATCCAACCTTAATTGACAGTTCTGTGGCTGCATGTTTTGCTTAGGCTTTGGATATGTCCGCTTGCATCAGGAAACATCAAAGAACAATAGGTTTTGTAGCTCTCAATCGGTAGCGAGGACCCTGTGGCTGAGCAGCAAACCGGCAATGAGAAGTTACAAAAATTCAAGGTATGCAAAATATGCATGATTTTAGATGGCATAAAAAGCAACTGATGATGTGAAAAGCAAACTAAGAAGTCCAGGGTCCCTTAGAATCCCAGACCCACATCAGGCATGCCTCTTTTTTCTTCCACTGCCAAAAACACTCCGTCATCATCTGCAGAGGAGTCACCAATGTTTTTAATATGCAAGGAAATTCTTTTGCAGTAGTGCTGTTATATTCCCGGTTCCTGGAAATCTGACTCATAAACCAGAAAGTATATTAGGCACACACCAGGAAAATGCACAGGTGCGTTGTTGCAGCTCACATTTTGTGCACAAATTATAAGCCCCTGTCATAATTTTTCCTTTGGAAAAAAGCCTTGCTGTCAGGCCACTGTTGTCTAGCTCACTTCTTAGGCAATTGCTTCAGTGTGTGTGTGTGTGTGTGTGTGTCAGAGAAAGTGGGGGAGAGATGATGTGGCTCCTATATGGTGAGCCTAGAAATAAAAAGGACTTGCAGGTTGGGAGGATGGCAGAGGGAGAGAAAAAAGATGGATAAAGAGGTAAAAAGCAAATAGAATGATGAGTGGCACAGCAAGAAAATAGAGCTGAGCAGTGCTGCACACCCCACCTGTTAAGTTGTGAGTGAACATATCAGACGACACAGCGATTCTTCAAACAGCTCTTGTTTATTCACAGGCCAGGACAGAACTGAACTGAAGGGTTCAGCCAGCCTGCTTATAGAGAGCTCCACTAGAATGCAACAGTAACCATTTTCTGTAACTATCCAATCACTGAATGTCACTTTCAATCCCTTATTTGCATATGTGGACCTGAGTGAAAACTATCTACAGTATCCCCCTGCTGGCCCAGGGTGAGAACTTCAGTTCATAACACCACCCACTTTTGGATCTGGTCCTGTCCATCATTCAACATACACTCCCCAACAGATTATCCATGACTCTTGACACACTTCTTCCTTATTTCTTTTCTAGAACAAGGATGGACAGATATTACACTTGTGGAATCTTGGTTTTTTTAAAAAAATATTATTTTACTAAAACTCCTAAGCCCATCAGCTGGAGCCTGGTGCAAAATGGTGGGTCAGATAAGGAACAGGGTCAGGCCAGGATTATTCCTGGGATCATGAAGGGGTCCCTGCCTTTAATGCCATGATAGCAGGTTATGGGATGTGATTCCTGCTATAAGCTTCCCACTGCTGTGAACCTAGCATGTGGTAATGGAACGTCTGCTTTAATGGCTAGCTGGAAAGTTCTAAAATTATAGGCCTGGTTAAGGCCCAGATTTAGAGGCCTGGAGTCCATTGGGAAAGAATGGCTACATAGGTAGCAGATTAGAGGTGATTCAAGGACTGCTGAGAACTTTGCTGTCCTGAACAGATCAGTGCATTTGGGCTGGATTTGGCTACCTTTCTTCAGTGTACAGTGATTTAGGTTTTCTGCTGAAAGAAAGGCATTCCACACCAAGCTGGCTTATGTGCGATTAGTCTACACTGAAATAGAAAACCTTGTACAGTATATATCTGGCAGCTCCCACTGGTGGATTGGCAGAAACACCTGTTGGGAAAATCCCCAGGAAAAACTCACACATTGGTTTTCAGAACTAGAAAAGTATTCATACCAAAATCCATTCCCTATGTGATCTTTACTCAGCAGCCTTATTTTATTTTAAGGAAGCCTTACTTTTTAAAAAACAGTTGGGAGTAAAGAAGCTCTTTCTACTCTTCCCCTAAAATCCCCCAGTAGATTCTGATCTGCCTTTGCTCTCCTCTGCTCTAGATCACCCCAGTATCCTGAGCTGAAAACAGTAGTTATCATTGCCTGTTTAATTTTGCTTACAGGAAATGCCCAGATCCCAGGAGCAGAGCATCTCCTCTGCATGCAGAAATCCCCAGGTTCCATTCCTGGCATCTGCAGGTAGATTTGGGAATGTCCCTTGCCTGTAACCCTGGAGATTCACAGCCAATCAATGTTGACAGTACTGGGCTGGATGGATCAATGGTTTGCCTTGGTATAAAGCAACTTCCTATGTGTCCATTCAAATTAGGTTGGCTGGGTTTTCTATTACTTCAGGCAGAATCAGGGCAAGGTCTTAGAAGCACAGACACAACTGGCCTTCCTGCAACCATTGCTGTAGTAGAGCTGTCACTGTTGGAGGAAAGCCATGACAATCTCTGGTGACCTGATTGTCAGTACAGCCCTGTCTCTGTCTAGAACATTTACTTATTTTTAAGTATCGTAAAGGATGGGTGAATGTAGCACTGTAAAAAAAATAAAAAATGGGGAAAATAGTACAGTGGTACCTTGGGTTACATATGCTTCAGGTTACAGACTCCGCTAACCCAGAAATAGTGCTTCAGGTTAAGAACTTTGCTTCAGGATGAGAACAGAAATTGTGCTCCGGCGGCACGGCAGCAGCAGGAGGCCCCATTAGCTAAAGTGGTGCTTCAGGTTAAGAACAGTTTCAGGTTAAGAACGGAGCTCCGGAATGAATTAAGTACTTAACCCGAGGTACCACTGTATATGGCTTCCTGGCCCTGCACAGTTATTCGATGTCCTTTCAAGATCACTTTCTTTTAAGGAAAAAATGGGAACTCATTTTTGGAAAGTATGTGACTTGAACACATTCAAGAACATGCTGTTTTCTACGTTTCCCTTAGAAACGAAACTGAGAACTGTTTGGCATTTAAGGGCCAGTCTTGCTTCTTCGTTGACTTGTATGGGGCAGTAGTTGCAAGAATAAGGAAGTGATGCATGTCCTATTCATGTCTGTAAACTTAGTACAACTGTTGGTACTGGATCAGGGTTGGTACCATAGCAATGGTAAGCAGTCTGCCACTTGTGAAGAGGATAAGAGTAGTTATATGTAAACTGCTGCTGTTTCTACTGTTTGAAATATTGACCTCCAAGTCTCAGTTTGGCAGCTCATGATTCCGGGAACAGCAAATAGATCTTCTGGGCAGAAGTAGGGAAGCTTTTTCAGCCTGTAGGCCGCATTTCTTCATGGCTAGCTTTTCAAGGGGTCGCTATAAAACACATACCCATTCATACATCATCCACACACAAAAAACACAATATGCATTCATATATACACCTAGGCATGTGACATTTGTTCATTTCTTCATTCATTCAAACGGACACACAGTCATTCACTCGCTGTCTTTCTCAATCTCACACTCATTCTCTTTCCACTGCCCCAAGCTTGAAGAAAAGATGATTCATATAAGGAGGGGGGTGATCTTTGTGGAGAGCAAAATATATTTGAAGGAGAGAGTTAACCCTTTACTCCCCAGCTGCAATCTTGGGAAACAGACAAGGAGTTAAAAACTCAGAATGTGTAGATCTGCCTTTGTATCCTAGTTCAGTGTGATCTTTGGAGGAATATTACATCCACTTTGCTCCTTGGATTTGTGCTTGAGAGGGAGAGCCTTAAGCATCATTGACTATTTGAAACAAAAGAGTTATAGCAAAACAAAATACTTTTGTTTGTTTTTTGTTTGTTTTTAAAAAGCCATGTAGCCTGGTTATGTGGAAGATGTCCTGTACCCATGTGGGGAGTCTGATTTAATTTGCATTTAAAGACGAACTGCAAAGTTTCAACTTTCCAGAACAATACACACACAGAAACATAGCCAGATAACATGTTAAAGAATGCATATACCAGGAGGAGTGTATTACTAAAATCAACGTAGAGAAATGGATTATGTTAGAGAAAATTGCTTTGCTAAAATGTGTATATGAAACAAAAACTGCCTACAAGAACGTATATTAGGAGAAATCGACACTAAAATTATGGTGACTTTTCACAAGGACTTTTAAGAAAAAGTTTGCAAACCGATGTGGAAATGTGGAGAACTGAACGTAAGATTAGAAAAATCATGGAATGGAGAGAAACCAAAATTACAGATTCTCGTGTTCCTGCTTCTGCGTCTTGTAGTTCATATGTAGTGTAGGCGATAGATGACATGGCAAAAATATATATTGCTGTCAAACAAATCCCAAATGAACCAATTCTGCCAAACCATAGGTACAGTTCCAGAGTGTGTAATGGCAGCTATAGGCTTTTATCACTTGGGAAGACAGGCAAACTAATGCCAGTGTACTGGAAGAAGCAAAGATCCACCAGTATTGAAGCAATGATTCTTTAACATCAACTTCGTTGGATTGGTCATGTTGTACAGATGCCTGATTATCATCTTCCAAAGCAACTACTCTATTCCAAAATTAAAAATGGAAAGTGTAATGCTGGTGGTCAACAAAAGAGGTTTAAAGACTCTCTCAAGGCAAATCTAAAAAAAAAAAATGTTGTATAAACACCGACAATTGAGAAACACTGGCCTGCAAGTGTTCCAGTTGGAGAACAGCCTTTACCAAAGGCGTCATGGGCTTTGAAGACGCTCATACTCAACTCCCGCCCGTGAACCAATGTCCCCACTGTGGAAGGATGTGTGGATCCAGAATTGGCCTCCACAGTCACTCACGGACCCGCTGTTAAAACCGTGTTTATGGAAGACAATCTTACTCTGCTACGAGTGATCGCCGAAGAAGAAGGCTGCCATACAGTTTGATCAGATGGTCTCCTGATAAAAGTATTGTCAAGAATATGGGAAAGGAACAAGAAGGGATAGGTGGTTTGGGGGTTAAGTAATGGATGGCATATTGAGGCTCCCAGGCTTCAGAAAGTGAATCATGAAGTTCTACCGAATGGGTGGGTGAGAATAAGGAAACGACAGATTTGCATGGGGAGGCAAAAAACGAAACAGGAAATGTTGACTGTGATGCAGTGAAATAGTTCGCTTCTCATTAGTTAAGAGAAATCTGTGGTGCCATATACTACTGTTAAGTTGCTAAAGCCATGTTTCTTTGGTGAGTTGTGAAGTGGTTTGTTTGTTTTTTTCTTTGGGCAAAATGATATAGAAATTCTGGGTGAAAATGAGAAATAAACTCCTCTATTGAAACTAGGAAATGTTGTACCACACTAGCAGAATGGGTAAGTAAATTCAATATTTGAAGGAAGAAGAATGCAAATGGAAGGAAACAATGGAAGTGGTTGTGAAGTTTCACGGCTGTGGTTTGATCTTATTATTTTTGCCATGACTGTTTTGTAAGATCGGTTTGAGATGACAAGTGGTCAGTATTGCCTTTAGAGCAGCTATGTAGCATTGTTGCAAAATGCGCTAAATATTTGCTCTTATTTACACTTTTGACAATGGAAATAATAATCCAGTATTAGCTACAGTAAGATCAGTATTAGCCACAAGGGGGCATGCCATTGACACAGAATCAGCATCAGCTGTCATTTTATTGTTGTTGCTGCATTCTTATGGTACTTATAAAAGTAGTTATTAGCCATTCTGTCCTTTGGGTAGCCCCACTAAAATTTGGCTTGATAGGACTGGCTAAGGAGAAAGCTAGCTTACTACTCGTAACAGGTAAGAATATAGACCCTCAATGTCTGTGGTGTTCTTGTAGCTAAGCTGATTAAGCCTATTAAAACAAATACAGTGGTACCTCAGGTTACAGACACTTCAGGTTACAGACTCTGCTAACCCAGAAATAGTACCTCGGGTTAAGAACTTTGCTTCAGGATGAGAACAGAAATCGCACGACGACGGCGCAGCAGCAGCAAGGAGGCCCCATTAGCTAAAGTGTTACCTCAGGTTAAGAACAGTTTCAGGTTAAGAACGGAGCTCCAAAATGAATTAAGTTCTTAACCCGAGGTACCACTGTACCACTCAGGTAGTACTAATATAGAGTTCTTAATAACTATGTCAATTTATTATTTCTGAAGCTTGAGGAGCCACGAACCTTTATTATGAATGACATTTTTGACTGTAGCAAGTGAGTAACATCTCTCTTGAATTTTCTCTGTTTTCATATCTTTTTTTCCTGAATATGAAATACTTCAATGTTTGCTTGGAAGAGGAGCAAGATGTTACCAAGCAAAATGTAATCCTAAGAAGTAGTGAAATACCGTGAAGAAATCTGATTCCTTTCTTAGTTTCGTAATGATTAAAGTTACTCTCTTCCACTGTTTTGCTGCGATACACCTGACTGACTTGGAACCTATCATGGTAAAAGTATTTGGCAAGCTCTACTTGACTTTGCCCAACATATTCTGGAAAAAAAAAAAAGATTCATTTTGGTCTTTTCTTGCCAAACTCATAACCAAGTTCCAGATTTGTACCCCAGTCTTCCAAAACCAGCAACAAAGAATAGACAAAAATGCTTTGGGACTTGAAAAGGAGCTGAGAGTATAGTGATTTTCAGCAATCCTATCCCTGCTGGATTTAGGAATGAGAAGCACTTTAACTCAGTTGGACTTACTTTTGAGTTGGCATGTATAGGCTTGCAGTGTAATATTGTGAGCCAAGAACATGGGTATGCAAACTTAGGCCCGGTGGCCGGAGCTGGCCCAATCGCCTTCTAAATCCAGCCCGCAGACGGTCCAGGAATCAGCGTGTTTTTACATGAGTAGAATGTGTGCTTTTATTTAAAATGCATCTCTGGGTGATTTGTGGGGCCTGCCTGGTGTTTTTACATGAGCAGAATGTGTGCTTTTATTTAAAATGCATCTCTTGGTTATTTGTGGGGCATAGGAATTCGTTCATTCCCCCCCAAAAAAAATATTCTGGCCCCCCAAAAGGTCTGAGGGACAGTCGACCGGCCCCCTGCTGAAAAAGTTTTCTGACCCCTGGCCAAGAAGATCCATTCAAACTTCACCTCAGAAGCAAACTGTGGCAAACCACTCTTCTTCCAGCTCTTTCATGTTCCCTCCCTACTTAAGAATATTGGCCTAATAACAGCTCCCTTGAAATCGAGAATTTCTGGCTAACCTGTTCTCTGAGGAGATGCAGCTCAAAGTACTAATTCCCTTGTTCTGATCTTTTTGACTTTTAAGGGAATTCAAACAGTGGCAGTAAACTGACATGAATTTCGGTCCTGTACTAATAGCAAACCCATCCTCCAACTGCGGATCCTTATGTTACCAAATCACTACCACCCAGAATTGATGGAGCCTCAGGAGTTTGTAGAAGTATAAAATAAAAACCCCAAACAGTTCAATTAGGGACATCCTCAATGGCTATGGAATGTTGCTTGCGCCAGAATGGAAAAGAGTTAGGGAGCTTGTAATTCAAGTTGCACCTGTTGATATTTCCTTCTATGCAAAGGTGCATCTTTACCCAAAAATAGACTATCGTTTAAGATGGCATGGTTGGCTGCCAGGAACACTTTGCACTGCAACATTTTGTTGCAGTTCTTACTTGCCCTACACTATTTGAATTCTCACTGAATACCAATATTTAAAGATTTGCCTTCCTGTTGGATAGTTTCCTCCCTCTCTTCTCTGGTCATAGATTTACAATTGCATAGACAGGAGAAGACAGATGCTCAGCAGCTGCTTTAGAACACATTAAGCAGTTATTCTGTCAGCCTTTCCCATCTAGATGAAAAGGTCTCTGCCGTAGTTATCCATTTTGCATTGTTCTGAAACTGATGAGTTTTTTCTTTCTTTTTGTAAATTTCTGGCTCTTTTTCTTATATTTCATACATCACATTGGGACATATATGGGAGGTGATCAAGTAGTAATAATATATTCAGGAGAAACTGTATTGGCTTGTTGCGAATATTTTTGAGAGTCATGCTTCTAAGTACAGTGGTACCTTGGGTTACATATGCTTCAGGTTACAGACTCCGCTAACCCAGAAATAGTACCTCGGGTTAAGAACTTTGCTTCAGGATGAGAACAGAACTTGTGCTCCGGCGGCAGTGGGAGGCCCCATTAGCTAAAGTGCTACCTCAGGTTAAGAACAGTTTCAGGTTAAGAACGGACCTCCAGAATGAATTAAATTCTTAACCCAAGGTACCACTGTATGTGTGAACAGCAAAAATGTTACTCCCCACCCTGCCAGGTTTCACATTGCTAAATAATAATGTTTTCTGTGTTCCTGCAAGATTCAGGACCGTAAAACTTTTTTCCCATTTTAAATTTTCATCAGCTCTTTTTTAGAGCAAGAAGTCAAAAAGGAAAGAAACAAATTCCTTTGTACAAGCTGCACCACCTTCCATTCCTAGTGAAAGCACTCCCCTACTCTACTTGATACCAAAGGTGTCAAAAAAATTGCTTACAGGCAGTCAGGTTGAAGGGATGATGCAAAGTTTACTATATCTTTACAGTCCAATGGAGAGGGGATTTGGCATTTCAGGAATAAAACGGCGTCTTGGATGCCCTTTCAGGCTGGCTGTTCACTAGTCCCCATTCAGCAAGGCTGCGGTAGCCTGATAACATTGTCTGTGCTTCCTCATCCATTGAGAAAATTCTGCCATTGTTTTATAAGTGTGCCTGAGTGGCTGACTGGTTTTTATATGTGTGGAACTAATGCATCCTTCTGCTTTTGCTACAATAGAAATATTGCCATTTCTCCCCCTCCACCAATCTATTTATCTCTGAATTCTAAACCTTTGATTAGCTGTTCGACTTTGGACAACTGTCACTGGAGTGTAGATTGCCAAGAAAAGACGATGTATTCGTTAGCCTTTTCAGTATAGAGGCACAGCTTGCATTGCACATGACTCTCTTTAGAGTTCATAAATGTAATTTCCACTGTGAGTGAACAATGCTTTCTCTTGCATACTTTTTCTAGTATTAAACCATGTCTAGAGATAATGCTAGTTGGCCTCAACTGAGCATGAAGGGAAGGGGGACTGGATTTGCTTCCCAGTACAGCATTGTCCTGTGTCCAGTGGTCCATCATCCATTGATTGATAAAGTGTCATTTCTGGGCATGGTGCTTTACAAAGTATAAAAGGAGAGATCCCTGCCTAGAGGAGCTTACAATATGAAATTCAGTACTGAGGAAGGCAAAGGATATAAAGGCAATGGTAGCTCAATACATTTGCTTTACGTGTGTTTAGGCTTTGTTATTGTAGGATAAAGGTAAAGGGACCCCTGACCATTAGGTCCAGTCATGGACAACTCTGGGGTTGCGGCGCTCATCTCGCTTTACTGGCCGAGGGAGCCGGCGTACAGCTTCTGGGTCATGTGGCCAGCATGACTAAGCCACTTCTGGTGAACCAGAGCAGAGCACGGAAATGCCGTTTACCTTCCCGCCGGAGCGGTACCTATTTATCTACTTGCACTTTTTGGTGTGCTTTCGAACTGCTAGGTTGGCAGGAGCAGGGACCGAGCAACAGGAGCTCACCCCATTGCAGGGATTCGAACCCCCAACCTTCTGTTTGGCAAGCCCTAGGCTCAGTGGTTTAGACCACAGTGCCACCTGTGTCCCTTATTGCAGGATAGGAGAGCCTTTTTTAATGCTGAGGTATGAAGTTAAATATACAGTGGGAGGGGGGAATGAAAGGGAAGGTGGCTACAGTGAATGTCACCTGCATCTGTTTCTTAGGGTTGGAACCCCAACCTCAAACACAAATAAACAGCTGGCCAGTCAGCATGCAGACTGACTCCAGCTACAAAAGCAGCTCCTAATGCTGAAGGAACCAGATACCATATTTGTTGTGAGCCCTGCAAAGACCTGCTTTGCTGGCTTTCAGATGCCCTGCTTGAAACCATGGAGTACAGCTGCCAGTCTGTGAAGCCAATACTGACCTAGAGAGTCTTAACTCGTTACAGTTGTGCCTTGGATCCAGAATGCCTTGCGAGTCGAACGCTTTGGATCCCGAACGCCACAAACACAACAGTGAGTGTTCCAGTTTGCGAGCGTTCTTTGGAACCCAAACTTCCAAGCACAGCTTCTGATTGGCTGCAGGAGCTTACTGCAGCCAATCGGAAGCCATTCCTTGGTTTCCGAATGTTTTGGAGGTCAGACGGACTTCCGGAATGGATTCCGTTTGACTTCTGAGGTACGAACCTGTATAAGGCAGGTTCTGGTGTGCTAGCAGCTAGAATGGCTCAGCTAGATTTTTTTCTGGCTTTGCATCCTCCAATTCTGGTAGCTGGTCAGAAGGGTGAAATTCTAATTGGGGCAGTAGCATTATGTCCGGACAGTAATCCTAGAGATGTGGCTCCAGTGCAATACTCAGATTGCCTGTAATGTGAGAAACAGCCCTTGGGTAGTTCTTACTGTTGCTACCTTCCAGTTACGCATTTTCTCCTTTGCATAAAAGCACCAACAAGCTCTGTCTTGTTATAGGGAAACAACAAAGCATGCCCGACTTCCTTCAGCAATTGTTCTCTCTAAGGCTGGCATTAGGACGTGGGAGAGAGTAGAGGCTTCAGAGGCCATCCTGCTCCGAGTTGAAATGTGTGACTAACAGCCAGTCTGCGTTGTATAGATCTGTAATGCTTGAAAATCAATTTAGAACTAGGTTAAAGAAAAGTTCAGCCCGCTTTTGCAGCAGAAAGCACTTCTTTGCTGCACGAACTCTCTGTACACATGGAAGTGCCATTGATTTAACTTTGGTCTCTCCTGCTGCAGCTGGGCTTACGCAGGACGTCTCTGAAAAACTAATTCTGCTTCTGCAGCTGCTGATTGAAAACCCTTTCCTTTCCGGTATGAGTTCTTTAGATTTCTCCTTTCGAAATCTTGTTTGGAATTAACCAGGTACTCTCTGTAATTGTTGGGCTTGGGGAGAAGGAAATGAAAGACTGCCATTTCCCAACCCATCTGCTTGTGTACTTTCTTGTCTCAGTTGTTGATGACTGCCTGAGCCCTCATCAGTCTTTTATCTCCCTCCTATGCAATTAGAATTGTGTGATAGAGTGGGGATGAGTACCTGTATACCTGAAGGAGCGTCTCCACCCCCATCATTCAGCCCGGACACTGGTGTCCAGCTCTGAGGGCCTTCTGGCAGTTCCCTCACCGCGAGAAGTTAGGTTACAGGGAACCAGGCAGAGGGCCTTCTTGGTAATGGCACCCGCCCTGTGGAACGCCCTCCCATCAGATGTCAAGGAAATAAACACTATCTGACTTTTAGAAGACATCTGAAGGCAGCCCTGTTTAGGGAAGTTTTTAATGTTTGATGTTTTATTGTGTTTTTAATATTCTGTTGGGAGCCACCCAGAGTGGCTGGGGAGGCCTGGCCAGATGGGCGGGGTATAAGTGTTGTTGTTGTTTATTACCTTGGCCCCACCTTCTCTACACCCCCATTGCTTGTTCCCCTCCATGCGTTGGCAGACAGGGCCAATCCAAAACCTGGAAACAAAGACATCAATTGTCTAGTGAAGAGCTTTAAATTGCAGTCCTGGTTGATCACCACAGATTTTCCTATTCCTTCTCTGTCTACCCTTAACAGGATGCACTGTCTTGCAGTCCTAACCACGTCTGCGCAGAATTAAGCCCTGCTGAATTCAATGGTGCTCGCTCCCAGAAAGGGGAGTTATAACTGCAGTCTTAGAATATGTTCACATTACCTGGTACTCCACATCTTAGTGCTCTCCCACTTCTAGTTTTTGAAGCCGCATTCACATGATCCATTATCAATTCTGTAGTTACTAATCAAATACCAGCTTCAATCCAATTAGAAAACTTCAGGTGCATTTGCTATGTACTTCAGAACGGCACACAAATTTGAGACCGCGGTTGCGCATTCGCAGATGAGCGCTTCATGAATGGGAATTGTGGAGGGGCTGCAGGGGGCGGGGAAACTATCTGACTTTTAGAAGACGCCTGAAGGCAGCCCTTCAGGGAAGTTTTTGATGTTTGGTTGTGTTTTTAATATTCTGTTGGGAATATTACTGGGGCAACCCAGTCAGATGGGCGGCATGTAAATAACAAAATTATTATTATTATGCATATTGGGTATCCCCACCTGGTCTCCCATGCGAACAACACTCTGCAAATGCAGATTGACACACAGCAGGCGAAAATGACTTAGTTTCATTTTAAGCCACCCATGTGAACAAACCCTTAGTTGTGTTTGTTAAAATGCAGCGCTTGTAGCCACTTCTGCTTTCTCAGCTGTGACAAGGAACAGAGACTGGAAAGCACTTAACTTTGAGGTAGATGGTGCATAACATCCCAGAGCTACTATTGAGGGGAGGGGAGGAGCTAGACAGACTTTACGAAGCCGCAGCAGCGCATGTTTAAAATTGTGCTCTAATCTGATTTATTCTAAGGTGGATGAAAAGATGGGCAAGATGACACGGGTCTTGCTGGCTTTGCTCAGTCTAAGCTTGAGCTTGGAGCTAGTCCTCACCCAGGAACGATGGAGTGTGTTCCGAAGAGCTTTTCGGGGAATAAAGTACGGAGCGCCGTCGGGAGGAGACCCTGGAAAACCGCTTTTTCTAACACCTTACATTGAAAGTGGCAAAACTGAGGAAGGTAAAAGTGTTAATCTTGTTATTTTAAAATATATAAATATTTCCATCTTTTCTTCATTATCTCCTGTGTAGAATTCTACACATAGCAGTAGAATGCATTAGTTAAGAGTTGGGAAGCGGGTGGCGCTGTGGTCTAAGCCACCGAGCCTCTTGGGCTTGCCGATCGGAAGGTCGGCATTTTGAATTCGTGTGATGGGTGAGCACCCCGCTTTGCTCTGTCCTAGCTTCTGCCAACCTAGTAGAGTTGTACCTTGGTTGTTGAACGCCTTGGTACCCGGACATTTTGTCTCCCAAACGTTGCAACTCCAGAAGTGAGTGTTCCAGGTTGCGAATGTTTTTTGGAAGCCGAACGTCTCACACGGCTTCCAATGCTTCTGATTGAGTGCAGGAAGCTCCTGCAGCCAATCAGAAGCCATGCCTTGGTTTTCAAACTGTTCGGGGAGTCGAACGGACTCCTGGAACGGATTAAATTCAACAAACAAGGTACCACTGTAGTTCGAAAGCATACCAGTGCAAGTAGATAAATAGATACCTCTGTGTCGGGAAGGTAAACAGTGTTTACGTGCGCTCTGGTTTCCGTCACGGGGTTCCGTTTTGTACATCTTCCATATGAACTTTTAGAAGACATCTGAAGGCAGCCCTGTATGGGAAGTTATTATTGTTTGATGTTTTATTATGTTTTTATATGTACTGGAAGCCGCCCAGAGTGGCTTGGGAAACCCAGGCAGATGAGCAGGGTATCAATTTTAAAATAATAGTTATTATTATTATTATTATTATTATTATTATTATTATTATTATTATATTTATCCTTAATGTTGTTCTACTGCTGCTCATATTTCAAATCCTGCTCGCGTTTTCATGGAACTATAAATAGTTCTTTAGATATTCTACAATTAGATATTAATTGTAGAATGGCATTGATAGACTTAAAAGGTAAAGGGACCCCTGACCGTTAGGTCCAGACATGGACGACTCTGGGGTTGTGGTGCTCATCTCGCTTTCCTGGCCGAGGGAGCTTCCAGGTCATGTGGCCAGGTCAGTACAGCTTCCAGGTCATGTGGCCAGCATGACTAAGCCGCTTCTGGCAAACCAGAGAAGTGCACGGAAACGCCGTTTAGCTTCCCACCGGAGCGGGACCTATTTATCTACTTGCACTTGACGTGCTTTCGAACTGCTAGGTTGGCAGGAGCAGGGACCGAACAACAGGAGTGTGATGGCTTGGGAATACTCTCCGCAAGAAATGCTTCTGCTCACTCAGAGATACATAGATACAGTCTTTATTTTACATATGTACAAGCAGCACACATAATTATGCGTCCGAATCTTGTGAGTCAGATTCCCGAAGTGATTTACGTCTGCCCCTTTTCCAGCAGAAGAGGCGAGGCATTCTCAATTGATGTCTCTGCCCCCTTCGCTTTAACCCTCTCCGTTCCTGAGCAGATGGAACTGGCACTGCATCGCTGTCAGTGCCAGAGCTTCCTGTGCGGAGTTGAGGCTCTGCTCCAGCATCTGAGAGCCTTCCCTCCTCCTGGCTTTCCCCCCTTTCCTGCACTGGCACTTCCTGCCCCCCCTTCCTCTGCTTGTCTCTCCTCCTCCCCTTTGTTCTCCGGCAATACCATGACAAGGAGCTCACCCTGTCGCGGGGATTCGGACCGCTGACCTTCTGATCGGCAAGCCCTAGGCTCTGTGGTTTAACCCACAGTGCCACCCGCGTCTCTAATTGATAACCTTAACCTCTGTGAATTTGTCTACTCCAATTTTAAAATCACAGCTAATTTATTCTTAATCACAGACATGGGATCAGATATTCCTTTATCAGGAAGGTAGCATGCAGGGAGGGGAGCCATTGGAAAAAATACCCTATTGGTACAAATGATGATTTTTCTTTTTTTGGGCTTGCACTCATTTTCTCTTTCCCTTACATATTACCAGAATGCCGACCAATACAAGCACTTTGTAATTGTTCATGATGCTGAGAGAAGATGTTAAATATAGAGCAAATCCTCCATATGCTTATTATGCTTTGCAAAGCTGCTTATTGTGCGTCTTCAAAAAAATGGAGTTAATTCCAATACAGGAGTTCTTCTAAAAAACTATTTTACTCAACGTCACAAATAAAAAACCATGTATCTCCCATGCATCTGAACTTCCAGACACTACTTAAAGCGCATCCTCACTTAGCCATAAAGTTCACTGGGTGACCTTGGGCCAGTCACCAGAATAACCTACCTCACAGGGTTGTTGTTGTTCAGTTTCTGTTAATTGATTCTCATGGGAACTTACAGATTCTGGCTTCACACAATTAACTCAAGGCAGTGTCAATTTACTCTTGGCAGAAAGCCAAGGCCTGCTTGACCTAGAAACTACTTACTCTGATTGGTTAACGACCAGCACTCAACTCTATTATCTAGAAATGCTAGCACAGTTTGGTGTTAGGTGTGTTAGGAGTAGGAGTGCTGTGTATGGTTATGAGAGAGAGAGAGAAAGAAAGGATTTATTTTGCTTTGTTTTGTATGCAGAAACTCTGCTGGTTTTATTTTTCCTTTTAATAAATCCTGTAAATAGTTATTCTGAGTCTAGCTGACTAGTCATTTCCACCTCGACTAGCTTCTTCACTGTGCAGGAAAACTCTGCTACGTTTGGGCTAAAGCCATTAGAGCTATGCCTGACACTTCAAAGTTCCATGAGTTGTGAGGGTGAAATGAGGATGAGAAGAACCACACACACCACCTTGAGATCCTTGAAAGATAAAGGTGATATATAAATGTAAGAAATAAAATAAATAATCAGCCCGTCAGTCTGATGTTTTTTATACTTGTCATTCTTTATAACAGGAAGGCAATTAAGTCTGGTAGGCCATCTTCCAGGACCCAATGTGAAGAGCTATTCAGGTTATCTGACCGTCAACAAGACTCACAACAGTAATCTTTTCTTCTGGTTCTTCCCTGCTCAGGTGGGTCTGTTGTTTCGATATGCTGCCATATTAAAGCTTTCAAAGGAAGCTTTCATTTCATCGTCATAGATATGGGACAAGTTCTGTGCTAGCTCTGCTGCTTCCCAAAATGAGTACAGGTTAATAATCTTTGGCATGTAGTACTGGCCTACATAAACTGACCAGAAGGCAGAACTGTAACCATATAGCCAATTACAAATGTGAGTTATGTGCAACATCTTGTGATCAAACACTCGAGATTATTGCTTCCCTATGTGGTGTTTATAAGCAGCCGCCAGAATAGCCCTGTGGGTGGGGATATTGGGAGATATAACTAGTTGTGTAGCTGTATGTTTCATACATGGGAGTAAAGTGTTCAGAGCACATTTTGGACCAATAGGCAAAATGTCTGCTGTGAAATGAAATTGTGATGGAGAGTACATTGTTCAGTGAGTCCATGATAGATTGGAACTGGGATCTACCAAACCCCGATCTAATATCCTCTTCACGTTTGTTTTGAAAGGTTTCTGTAATTGACTGCCATTATCAGCAAACCTAGACTTTTCCCTTTTGAAACAAAATGTTTGCTGTTTTGACACAGTTTTTCTAGCAGTTATCTGATTTTTATTTTTTTTAAAGTCAGCTTTCATATTTTGGGCTCTCTCTTTGCTCCCAGTACTAATGACCTAGCTTTTCATTTTTCATTAGAATATGTAGGAGAGTTGTTTTAATTATTTGTAAATGAACAAAAAGCAATGAAATGAAATAGATAATATAAGAGTCCTTAGTTAGAATTGAGAGAGCTCTCCGAATTAAGAAGTGAATTTAGAATCTGTTGCTCATGAAGATTTGCATTGCTTGATTCCTTGTGCCATTAATTCACACTGGCATAATGTGGTTCCAGAAAAGAATGAGTTGAATGAAACATATTTTTGGCACAGGTGGTTGCCAGAGAAACAAGTGAGCCATAAGAAAAATTCCAAAATCTATATTAGGTCAATAACTTTTATGAGGACAACCAAAATACTGCAAGTGTGCAAGGTTCCAACTTTTTCTTAGTACTTTCTGTTTAGGACAGGGGTCTGCAACCCACGGCTCCGGAGCCGCATGTGGCTCTTTTACACCTTTGCCGCGGCTCTGGGGTGGATACTAGCGAGGGGAGGAGGCGCATTGTGCGCCCCGACACTCCCACTGTGGTGGGCGCTGTACTGGCTGTGACGTCACATGGGGGCGGTGCGTGCGTTAGTCACGCACCGACCCGACGTCACCTTCCTGCCCGCCCGCTACATTGTAAGGGGCATGTACGCTGGTCACTGCATTGAAAGGGGGCATGTACGCTGGTCACTGTTTTGAAGGGGAGTGAAGAACACACACACACAAAAAGGTAACTTGTTAATTTAACGTTTATTTCTATGAGGAGGAGTAATTCTGAGGGGTCAAACAAAGAAATAATTAAAAAAAAGTGACAAAAAGGTTTTATAATGACGAGTTTTGCGGCTCCCAGGTTTTTTTTCTTCGGAAACGGGTCCAAGTGGCTCTTTTTGTCTTAAAGGTTGCAGACCCCTGGTTTAGGAGATGGGGGAGCTGACATGTTTAAAGGAGTTGGCAATTTGGCCCAGATGTCTCTAAAATGAGTGGGATTTGAGACCACTTCAGAAAGAACAGTGGATGAATTTTCAGAACGTTTAACAGGCAAAGACCTAAAGCAACATCCTAGTGGCTTTTTCTGAAGAGCTTTGAGCTTGCAGTATAAAACTGTGATATCTCAAAACAACTTGCTTAAGTTGACACAAGGTTGAGAAGTTTATGCCAATAAGTCCCATTAGTTTTATATTTTTTTAAGTGTGAATGTAATTTATTTATGGTTCACTGACCACGAATTATTTCAAAAAGTGTTTCTTAGCAGGATTCAAATTCTGAAGACTCTTGGAAGAAGAGGGAAAAATAGGCTTTGCAGAAGGACATCAATACTGCTTCAGTTTAAGGATATACTGTTCTGTTAGAAATGCAATATTCTTAATCCCAGATGCTATGAGCAACAGATTTGTTTCTGTGTTTAATACTTCTGTTGTAATCCTGGGCTCATTACATAAATAGCATAGTCCATCTTGTACAACTTACGCCAGAGAGAAAAAACAATTGGCAGCAGTAAATGTTTTATTTAGAAGAGACCCTGAAAGGTTTTTCACAACCAATTTTGCTGGCCAATCTCATTTGTCAGCTCTAATAAATAAATAATATTGCGGAAAAGAGTGAGTGTTGTGATAAAAGGGAACGTAGCAGAAGAGTTTCAAGCTGGTTAAACTTCCATTACTTGGTCTTCAAAATGAGAGATGTACAGATGTTCACACAGAGTGCAATAATAATTCAGTGATCGCTCTAGGTCTTTACCCTGTCGTGCTGAATTTCTGTGAGTGGGGAGTTGTATCTCGCTCTTTCTCTTTTATGGCAGGCAGGCTATCCCATGTTGGGGTTTCCTCCATCTTTTGTTCTGTGCACTCCAACCCCATCTAATTAAATTGTGACCTTGCTCACTATGACACAGTGGGAATCGGCAAGCTTTCGGGTACCCAGAAGGAGAATTTTGCTCCTTACCTGGACCTGTTGCTGCAGTGCTACCCAGATCAAAGCCATGGTTTGGCTTCGTATTGTCTCAGTCCCAACAAACCATAGCCAACCTGTTATGTACTGAGTTGAATAGGATCCAAAATGCAGCAGTCTGATTGGTCCTAGAACAATAGGATTCAGTATGCAGCAGTCTGATTGGTCCTAGAACAATGCAGCAGTATGATTGGTCTGCAGGAGCCACCCAATCCAGCTCAAGATGGAAGTGAATCCACAACCTGATTGGCCTACAGGAGAATTCCAGAATTAGCCAATCACGTGCAGCCCATTGTGTAAATAATGTATATAAAGCAGATACTTTGAGGGGACTTTCATTCCTCCTCACCACTATGAGCTGAATAAAGAGCATGAAATCCACTCTCGACTCTTGAGTATATTTCACAACCTTTGTTCGTGACTTACCATTCATGGTTTCCCTGAGGGAAACAGACCACGAGTGCAGATTCACACATAACACTGAGCCAAACTATGGCTTAGCTCTGGGTAGCATGGCATTAGGAGGAGCGAGGAAGGACTGAAATGGTAGCATTTTTCCTTCTGGAGGCACAGAAGCTTTCTCTTGCTACACCATGGTTTGGCTTAATGCTATGTGAAAATGAGGCCTGTGTGCAGATGATCCCATTTGCTTTACTTCCTCTGTTTAAAGTCTGAAAATTTCTTTTCACTGTGGATGCAAGATACTAGGACTGTAGAGACATGGCTTACCAAGCACGTAGTCACTCAGAGCATGTGGAAAGGTCTTGTGTTAGTTATAAAATTAGCTACTGTATTTTTCTGTGTATATGACAATATTTCCCCCCAAATTTAAGTTTAAAATTGGGGGTTGTCTTATACACAGAATGTTGCAATTAAATATAGAACAACAATCTTTATTACGGTCCAGAGACCCAACAAATCGTTACAAAGCAATACACAATTCAATATATAAATAAATACATGCCGCCATCCATATTCTTTCCCCCCAGCCTCCCCTCACTATTGGCTGTACACACACACACACACACACACACACACACAATATATCAGTAAAGTTGTTCTGTTTGATGTTTATATATACGGTACTAAATATATCGGTGTTTTGAATATTTAATCAAATATCAGAGTTGTTGTGTTTGGTGTTTAAAATATTAATTTCTTAATTTTGGGCTCAAAATATAGAGGTCGTCTTTTACCTGGGGGTGTCTTATACATGGAAAAATACGGTACTTATAAAGAAAGTGTTGGCATTTATTTCTCATAGTCTACCGAAATAATTCATGCATTCTGTAAATTTATGTGGGAACAGCTCCAGTTTTTATTGTCCTTCTGGTCTGCAGGTACAACCCGAAAAAGCCCCTATCCTACTTTGGCTCCAAGGTGGACCTGGAGGAACATCCATGTTTGGCCTTTTTGTGGAACACGGACCATATGTTGTCAACAAGAATCTCACATGCAAGTGTTGTTTATTTCTATGTTGAAGGCTTCCAGCGAGATGTTAATACCAATATAGTTTTAACATTAATAAATGTAACCTGTTCCCTTATGGGTTTGGAATTTGTATCTTTATGCTGCTGAGCAAATTAGCATGTCTTGCTGTAGCAGTTTGGGAAAGAATAATATTTGATCATTAATGACATGAAATAGAAGTACCTTTTTTTAAAAAAAGAAATATTTTCCCTCCCCCCAAACTAAAAATGCATTTGAAATATATTTCCTGTATTATCAGTGGCAGGTTACGGGCTGTTATAATATTAGTTCACAGACTTAAAATAATATAGAAACATGTTTTAATAAATAAATTTTGCTCCTAAGGCGACATCCATGTTATAGGAGAATGGGAGGAAAATGGATAAATAAACTGATAGAGATTTCCAGTTTTACCAGTCACAGAATCATAGAGTTGGAAGGGGCCAGTGCAGGAATCTTTTGCCTGGCATGGGGCTCCGACCCACAACCCTAAAAGTCTCATGCTGTACTGACTGAGCTATCCAGTTACAGTAGAATCCTAAGTTTATGGAGTGTGAAGCTGGCATTTGGCTGCATAATACCATAATTTTATTTCTAATATTGTTACATCAACTTAGGGCTAAAGCATTCTCAAGGATAGCTTGCTATATAAAATAGGATACAGAAAAATAATTCAAATAATCCACCAATAAACTATAAAACAGCCTTAACATGTTTTAATCCATCGGAAATAAATGGCCTTTTGGTTTTGGAAATGTTTTCATCACACCATTCTCCAACCTGGTATGTGACTGATAATACTTTAAAATTCTCACTGCAAGTGGTATGCAATGCTTTTTACAATTACGCTTGGTGCTAACATCTATCTGAAGTACTTGGGTTTAGTTTTTTGTTTTTCTGTCTTGGTAGGAAATGCAGAACCATATGAAAATATTGTAAAATAGCCAATGCTTTGTTTAATAGCCTAAAACAAATAATAACATTACTGTAAACATTGAAATATTGATTCTATGCAGCATGTTAACAATGCAACCTTCTCATGTTGTTCAACATTGCTGCATCTTGTGATATAAAATAAGCAAAAGATGAATTCACTACAGTAATGTGCACCGAGATAATATCAGTGACAAAGTCTGGCCCGATAAATCCATTTTTAATATATACCTTAATCACAGCAGCCATATACCTTAATGGGATGAAAAAAGTAATCACACATAATGATATAGCAGTTGGCAACTTAATGCTATATACTGTAAGCTTGTGAAAGACTACATAGTTTTCTTCTGTGGTCTCAAAATGTTGAATAGTGGACCCTACAGTTCAAGCACACCTTGATTATTGACTTTCTGGGTGACTTTGGCATGTTAGCCTACAATCCACCTGGGAGCAAGCCCTACTGCGTTCAATAGGACTTGATTGCTGAATAGATACAGTTAGGGTCGCACTCTTTGTCCTGCTTCCTTTTTGGACTGATGCTAATGATTCAAGCTGTAGACACTCGACTCTCATTTTCTTCCATGTTGATAGTGTCCGAACGAAAATTTCCTTGGACCTCCAAGTTTTCCATGCTCTACATTGACAATCCGGTAAGTGAACAACGGATAAGCTTCATGTTGCGTATCTAAATGTGTCCATTGAAAAAAAGTTTGCTTGACAGGAACAATTGCCTTAACCCTTATGTTCTTGCATCTTAAAATGTCATAATTTTATCTGTTAAATGTAAGGATAGTCACTTTGTCAACAGCCCTTTTTTCCTCGACGTGGTATGGCATTTAAGAAGGATCTCGTGTAGGGGAAACATGGCTAGACAAAATCTTTGGGCAGCTACCAGGGCTAACCACTGATGTGGAACCCATGGACCCACCATGCTAGGTGCCTGGGACTGTTTCTCTGCAGACATTTTTATTATTATTTCCAGTGCCCCACAATGTGTGGTTCTACCAATGAAGGAGGGGTCCCTTCAGATCTGGAACTAGGTCTGTGCTTGCTCTCTACTAACTATGTGGTGGGCTCAGGTCTAAACTAGTCATGACCCACAATATACGGTACTTCCTCTGGCTATTTAGGTTTTATTCAATCTGAAGCTGAATTTGGGCAGACAGAAGGGACGAGACTGGCTAACCCTTTCCCGCACTGACAGTTTTCCTGTTCAAAATCCCTCCCAGTTAAGGGGGAAAGTTATAGGAGTGAAGGTCTGAATGGAAAACACTGCTGATTGGGATGTATAATTCCACCCTTCCATTTTTGTGTGTGTGTGATCCTGTGTGTGATTTTAATTCAGCAGCAGCACTCTGAATTCTCTCTTCGCCTCTTTGTGGTGACTCTGGAATATATTTACTTACAATCGAAGGTTGCCTGAGAACTTGGTAGATAAATTCCTAACAGTCACCAGAAAGCTTATTTTAAACAAAGGTTGAAATATATGTCCCCCTTCCTTTATTGACTGGAAAAAAATGGAACTCTTTCTGTGTGCCTTGATTTGAAATGTGGCATGTCGCTGAATTTTCTCACATCTTGAACACTGTGCTAGAATAATCCTAACTATGCTAGAATAACGAAAATGAGTCTTATTAAAGGAAGGTTCACAAGCTGCATGTCTGGAGGAATTCAGATCTTCTAATGGACTAATTGCAAAAACAGGTTTTTAAACTCCATTTGCAACTGTAGGAGAAACCATATACCTAACAGAATATCATTTTGCTTGATGTCGAAAACAGCAGTGAAGAACTGGAAGATAATTGTTCCACATATATTTTATATTCTCTTTTGCTATCAGGTTGGAACTGGCTTCAGTTTCACAGATGATGACGCAGGTTATGCAGTGAATGAAGATGATGTAGGAAGAGATTTGTATAGGTAAATCAGTCGATAAAAGTTGCATTTTCTTCTGCTAAGCTTTTGAAATGCACCCGAAAAGTCAGCGCTTGCTGACACCTTCTAGAGAGCTTTCGAAATATTTATATAGTAAAATGTTCTTTATCCCCTTCTCATTTTAAGGAAATGATTATGTAAGCATTGGGTGAGATCATCGACTCGTAGAATTGTAGAGTTGGAAGGGATCACATGAGTCATCAAGTCCAGGAATCTTTTGCCCAACATGCGGCTGATCCAATGTTACTCATACTCAGAGTAGGCCTTGGAAATTGATGGACTTAATTACCGTAACATCAGTCCATTGATTTCAGTGGGTCTTCTCTGAGTATGATTTAGTTCAGGGGTCAGCAAACTTTTTCAGCAGGGGGCTGGTCCACTGTCCCTCAGACCTTGTGGGGGGCCGGACTATTTTTTTGGGGGGGGGGGATGAACAAATTCCTATGCCCCACAAATAACCCAGAGATGCATTTTAAATAAAAGCACACATTCTACTCATGTAAAAACACCAGGCAGGTCCCACAAATAACCCAGAGATGCAGTTTAAATGAAAGGACACATTCTACTCATGTAAAAACACGCTGATTCCCGGACCATCTGCGGGCTGGATTTAGAAGGTGATTGGGCCAGATCCGGCCCCTGGGCCTTAGTTTGCCTACCCATGATTTAGTTGGATATTGCCCTTGGCATCCGGACTTAACAGAACGTTGTGTGCATGTTTTCAGATGCAGAGAATAGCACAGTAGAGAGCTTTTAAACATCCCTTTCCAGACAGTGGTTTTGTTAAGTAATATACGTGCAGTTTTCCCTCATTCTTGAGAGACATCAATCAATACATCTGTCTGATTTCATCTGCCTCTTTATAGATCCCCCGTTTTTTTTTTTATGCATCCCTCTCCTCTCCTTACAGCCTAGATGGTTGTGTGGGAAAGGTGAGTTCATTCTGAATAAGAATGATGCTTGGTAACAGAGATGGCAGAAATGCAGACTGTGTCTTCCTTCAAGGTGGAAAATTGGAGTTTCATGGCCCAAGCAGAAATGATGTCACGTGTCTTCCTGCTTGTCTCCTCCCCAAGAACCTGTACATATTGCAGCAGAAAATGTCTCTGTTTAAGCACTGTATCTGCAAGGAGCATTTTAAAAAGTGTGCTGAGACTTCTGCATATTTTTAAATTAATATAACTGTGTAATAGATTGTGTATGTTGGGATGAGATTAATGCTGTGACGCTTCACTGTAGTTCAATTTTTGAGACAAAATGTATTTTGTGGCTGAAGGATGATGTCACACTTGCCTGTGACCGTATTTTCACGAGTGAATGTCAGCCTGCTTCTGTTGAGGTGCAGCTGCCGAATAAGTTAGCAAGCTTTCATTTTCATCACTACTATGACATTTGACTACAACCTTTCTTAGTGCAGATATTTTTACCTGTGCTTCGTCTGTTATTTCAGTGCCCTCATCCAGTTTTTCCAACTCTTTCCTGATTATCAGAAAAATGACTTCTACGCAACAGGAGAAGTAAGTTCAGATAACTTTTAATTCTTGAACTGTGTAACTTGTGAACGTGAAGATCGCTGAAGAGAAATTAAGGAACTTTTTGTGGACTATCCTAAAGCAGAGGTGGACCTGTCCCCCCTCTGCCCAGTTGGATTTAATTTTAAATTACATTTCCTAGATACAGGCACATCTATCAACATACTTTGGATGACAGTATGTTTTATAATTAGTAAAATAATGAAAAATAATATCTATAAAACAGCCAGCAGGGGGAGCAGAAAGGACCAGAACAGTCCCTTCCAGATTAAAAAATGTGTTGTTACCTAGCGAGTTTCCCAGCCCCAAAGTACATTTTCTGGTAGATAACTTTGGCCTCAGCATTTAGTCTGGCAGTGTTTCTTTTAAAAATTAAGAGCTTAGGTATTTCTAGAGGAGCTTTTCTCATTGATCCTTGCTTTGGTACTGAATTTGATTTCAAAACCTATCCTCCCCCCAAGAGAGAGAAGGGAACCTCTTTGGTATTGCAACTAAAAGCTATCTGTTGCTCACTGCCTCTAACAACTTAAGCAGAGCCACTCTTTCTTTGATACTAACTGCTAACACGTGTGACATTCTAGTCAAGAGATACTGCTTTCATTACAGCTTTGTTCTACGAGTCCTTTTGTCTCTGAAGATGTAGATCCCATCTTGATTTTTCTGGCAAAGAAAGCTTCTTTAATTTTTTGCTAACAGAGATACTTGTCTAGGAAAGAAATCTGCAGTGTGGGGTGGGAGAAAAGAGAGTCAGATTTCATTGTGCTTTTTGCCTGTGGAGACCAGGGATCACCTTCTTGGTTTCACATCATAAAAAGCCTCCTAAGAAAGGAACGATGGAAGAGGCTTGAAACAAACAGTTGCTGTGCAGCCTTGTGAAGGGTGAAAGGTCAGCTCTTCATTGGCAGAAATTGAGACAAAAGGCCTGAATGCCTAAAGAGGCTGAGAGTATTAGTATAGGCTCCTTTGTATATGCTTATCTTGCATTAAGTTATATGTTACCATATCGCCTGCAGTGCACTTGATATCTGCAGTTTGGACTGGGTTACCAATATGCAGAAGCGCTAAGAGATCCATGGATTAAGCCCTTCCCCATCTGTTGCCCCTTGTTCCCTATGTCTTCATTTTCGCTGAGTTGGTTGAAGGTTTCTATTCTTATCCCTCTCTCCTCATTGATCAAGAACTTTGGCTGCGCCTCTCTCCCAACACCTTCCTTGATTACTCTTCAGATGGCTTGTAATAGCTTCTGGTTACCTGCTAAATCTTTCCATTCCAAGCACTAGCCGCATGTTACCTCCAAAGTATGATTGAAAGTCATGGTTCAGAGGCGACCCAGGAAAGCAGGCTGCAAATATAGCCTGGAAGAGTGCTCTATCCAGCCTAATGGCACATTCGTACTTAGGAATGGCCAGCACAATATTGCAGCTCATTGATTCATTGGTTTTGTAAGTTCATGGGTTATTCCAGCGTTGCAAGCATTATTGAGCCGGTTGGATACATGTACCTTGGAAGTCGAACGGATTCTGTTGCGGAAGTCTCTTTGACTTCCAGAACATTCAGAAACCAAAGCCCGGCTTCTGATTGGCTGCAGGAAGCTCCTGCAGCCAATTGGAAGCCACAGAAGCCCTGTCGGACATTCGGCTTCCAAAAATAGTTTGCAAACTGGAACAGTCACTTCCGGGTTTGCAGCATTCGGGAGCCAAAACATTCGAGAACTAAGCTGTTCGAAAACCAAGGTAAGACTGTACTAGAAACGAAAAGACTTTGATTACAAATTTAATTAGTGTTCTCAGTTAAAAGGTTGAAGGATTTTTTTTTAAAGAAAATCATTTAGGCAGGAATCCAGTTGGTACACACAGAATGTCTTTTGATCCTTTGCTAACAGGAGAGGGGAGGTAAATTTTGCCCATTTGCTGTCTCTTTTGCACCATCCAGAACCCAAAAATCAACTTGGGAGATATTCCCTAACATGTAGAAGGGGGTTGGGAGGGGAGAAGATGAATCAGAATAAATACCCCGTCCTCTATGAGCTCCTTCTATGAGCTTAAGAGCAAGAATTCTATTGATTACTTACAGCCTTAATAATGAAAACTAGCAGGTGTGAATCAAATATTTTAGATGCAATCATCCTGCATAAAAGCATTTATCCTTGGAGCACGATACCAACTTGCCTGCATGCACAAACCTCTTGTGTTTATGCTTTTTGCTGCAGCCAGATTGTTAGTGGCCTCCCATTGAAAGTCCCAATCATCTCCTTCCTGAGAGGAGTGGCTATCAAAAGTATGGGACATTGCACTGTCAGAACATCCAACACATGTATGGAGAGTCCTTAACAGTTCATTAAAAATAGATCTTTTTATTTCACATGGTATAAGATCTTATCCTAACGTAAACTCAGTTGAACAGCCCACTAAACCCCAGATGAAAGTGTGGAGACGCTTTATGGAGAACTGAATTGACACACACACACACACACACACACACACACACACACCCTTTTCAAAATATATGATAGTTGAATGTGTTATTGTATTCTCAGCTTTCAGGTTTTCTTCCCCATTGTATTTTCATTTTATTTTTTCTATTTCTGCATGCAATTTGTATTGACTACACCTATCACTTTTGATGTATTTTGTATGTGATTATATCAATAAACAGAATTTTTAAAAATGTATAAAAGCTATTCACACTACCTTTTTGTTTCACTGTCTTCTTCATTATCACTAGTCCTATGCAGGGAAGTATGTGCCTGCCATCGGCTATTATATCCACACGCGTAATCCTATGGCAAAGATAAAGATCAACTTTAAGGGTGTTGCCATTGGAGATGGTCTCTGTGACCCTGAATTGGTAAGATTTATCCATATTGTGTTTAATTAATTAATTTATTATTATTATTATTATTATTATTATTATTATTATTATTATTAAATCAGAAGTGGATTGTGATTCTCAAATTGCGGGGAAAGGATAACGGAAGAAAGAAAAAAAGAGTATTGTTCCATGTAACTTTCTAATTTCACTAAAACTTTAATTAGTTTGCCACATGTTTCTTAAGAACAAATTAGCTGCGATCCTGCAGGGAACTAGACTGCTTATAAATGCCACCGAAGTTTTATTGCAGCCTTGGCAAACTATTTAAAAATTGGAAGCATGCTTTAAAAAAAATAGATAAATCTCTGCTAATGCACTGCCTTTTTTTTTTTTAAAAAAAAGGGCATTCTAGAAGATTAGAAATATCTAGACTAATATCGCCGAGTTTCTTGATTCCCTTTGCAGATGTTTGGTGGCTATGCAGAATTGTTATATCAAATTGGCTTGTTGGATGAGAAGCAGAAGGCGTTTTTCCGGCAGCAGACTGATCTGGCAGTAATCTACATCCAGCAGAAGAAATGGAGAGAAGCCTTTGAAGTACGTATTAGAGGCCCACATGCTGGCCTCCAGCAATTAAAACCATCTGAAGAGAGTAAGGGGGTCAGAAGGAAGCAGAATGGAGGTCACAAGCTCCGCGCTGGAGAAAGGTGTCCATTTATATTGCAGCAGAAGGGCAAAGAGAGGGAGAACTAATGGAGAGAAAAATCGCCGTCCAATGTTTCTACAAAATTTACCTTGGCCTCTTTTCAGAATTGAGTGCTGTGGCTTATGTTTACATAGGCATCTCTTTCATGAATTGCTTTAGTTTTTCTAAGTCTGTGCTTGTATGCCCTAAAGGTTTAGCTTATCCCCAGGAAATCAGGAAAGATGCAGTCGTGGAACTCGTTGCATATGCTTCAACACACGCCTGAAACCTTTCTATATCCATGAATAATGGCTCCAATTTTTAACCCCCACCAAAAGAGTGGAAGGCGAAAACAGCAGCACACACTGCGGGCTGGCGTTTTGCTCTGAATTTGCGGCGTTTTGTGTTTCCCGCGCAGTGATGCCACGAAGCAGCCTTCGGATGTGTGCAGCAGGAACCCGCTAATGAGTTACTTACTGCAATACAGTGCATTTGACAGAATAATTTGACTAATTCTAGAAATAACCTTTAAAATGCATATAACTGTGTGGCTTGTATTTCCTCCCCTTGTGAAGATCCACCATGCTGACTTATATTCTCAGCATTGCAGTTTAGATCCATGCTACACATTAGCTTCCTAATAATAGTAATAATAATTTTATTATTTACATGCCGCCCATCTGACTGCGTTGCTCCAGCCACTCTGGGTGGCTCTCAGCAAGATATTTTAAATGCAATAAAACATCCAGCCATTGAAAGCTTCCCTGAAAGCCTTCAGATTTCTTCTAAAAGTCAAATAGTTGTTGCTCTGTTTGACATCTGATGGGGAGGCGTTCCACAGGGCAGGTGTCACCAGCGTCGCCTTTACCCGGGGGTTTAAGGGGTGTGGAGCACCCCGGAGCCAAATTCGGGGGGGGGGGCGCCAAATGTCCCAGGAACTTTTAGAGGAGAGATCTGTTCACTGTGGATGGGTGCAAGGAAGGCGTGCAAGCCCAGGTGAGGGCATGAAGGACCCAGTGTTGTGGGCGCCGCACGGTGGCTCCTCTGCCTCCGCCCAGCACTGCGGGCGGAGCTTTTCCTTTCCGCGTCCTGCCCATTCCTTTCCTTGCTGTGCTTCTCCTCCTGCGCCATCAGGCGGCTTGCCCAGGTCTGTCCCGTCCTGCGGTGCCGCCTTTGTCCTCCTGCAGCAGCGGAGCCCAGGAGAGAGCAGAGTGGCGGCAACAGGCCAGGCAGCCTCCCTCCCTCTTGCGCCGACTGTTTCCTTGCCGTGCTTCTCCTCCCGCGCCACTGGGCGCTCTGTGTAGCACTGCCCAGGTCTGTCTTGTCACGCGACAGCACCCTAGTCCTCCCGCAGCAACAGAGCCCGGGAGGGAGTGGAGCGGCGGCAGTTGTTACAGGTGAGCAATTTCTTCCTCCCCTAAAGACGGCCCTGAGTGTCACTGTTAAGAAGGCCCTCTGTCTGGTTCCCTGTAGCTTCACATCTTGCAGTAAGGGAACCGCCAGAAAGCCCTCGGAGCTGGACCTCAGTGTCCAGGCAGGACAATGAGAGTGGAGATGCTCCTTCAGGTGTGCAGGGCCATTCAGGGCTTTGAAGATCAACACCAACACTCTGAATTGTGCTTGGAAATGTCCTGGGAGCCAATGTAGATCCTTTAGGACCGGTGTTATATGGCCTTAATATTTCATTGCTCAGGTACACTCTACAAAGCATCTCCTTGCTACTCGTAACAAACTGAATTATGCCGAGCATTGCGGTTCCTTAGAATGTTTAACCCAGCAGAAACCATATTTTGAACCGTGTTTCTTTCCATGGCTCTCTTCCTCCAGGTGTTTGATGTTCTGTTGAATGGCGATGAAATTGGAACTGCTTCCTTCTTTCAGAACGCCACAGGGTGTAGCAACTACTTCAACTTCATGGAGTGCCAGGTAAGCCACCCTTAGACTAGGCATTCTGGTGATGTGCTTTCGAAGGTATGGAATTAACTTGGGCTACTTCTCTATCAAAAGCAATTGGAAATGGTGGTAACAGTACTGGAGCTTGGGGAAACAATCCCTCCTCCCTTTCCCCCCTGTGGTTGTTTAAATCTCAGCATATGCTTAAGGTCAAGGGACGAGTGGGATGTTTTGCACCTGGTGCCAAGGTAACATGAGGAGGTCTTTAGCATTGTGCAAATAGTGCAGATGATTCACCTAGGATGTGCCTGTCTCTCCACCCAACAGCTGGAGAGAAAAAGGAAGGATTTCCCCCTACCACCCCATGAAGATTAGGTCTATCGGTGGCTATTGGCCTGGTGGCTAAATGGAATTTCAGTATTTAGAGCTGCTGAGAGAGTGCTTTTGCCTTCATGCCCTGCCTGTAAACTTTCTAGAAGCATCCAGCTAAGCACTCTTAGAAGCCAAATGTTAAGACTAGTTTGACCTTTTCCCTGCAAGTTTCTCCCCCCTAGGTTCTTATGGGAAATAGTGCAAGATGAAGCAGTTTCCCTAAGTTAAAACTTGATATTGTGTTGCCTGCATGGGACATTGTTTAATGCAAGTAAACTCAGTCTGGCACAGTGACAAATTAATGTGGCTGTACATTTTCACCAACAGCAAACCTTTTCCCCCCTTTCTTGTTTGATCAATTACCAAATGCCACCAGTTTTCATGACCTGCTGGGATTTTCCCCTTATGAAACTAATAGACTTGAACACTTTAAATTGCTTCATAATTTCAGACTTAACTGACCCCTGCAGTTTCATGTTTAACACAATCCTCACTTATGCGGTGTTTTGCATGCTTCAGTGCTAGGTAGGATATTCCTGTACATGAATAACTAGGGAATATAATTTTATTGTGTTGATTTTTTGCAACCATTTTTATCTTTTTCATCTTTTGTTTAATAGGAACCTGCAGATCAGGAATACTTTGGACAGCTGTTAACATTGCCAGAAATAAGGAAGTCTATCCACGTTGGCAACCTGACATTTCATAATGGCTCCATGGTTGAGAAACATTTGCTTGAAGATGTGATGCAGACAATAAAACCATGGCTGGGTGTTCTAATGGATAACTACAGGGTAGGTAGGCTGCCAAGCCCAGCCTCTTAAATTTAAGAACCTGCAGAACTGCCTTAATTCATTATTTTCCAAATATTTAATCTCCGAATTTTTAACACCTACTCCCTGTTAAGTACTGGGACGCGGGTGGTGCTGCGGGTAAAACCTCAGCACCTAGGACTTGCCGATCGCATGGTCGGCGGTTCAAATCCCCGTGGCGGGGTGAGCTCCCGTCATTCAGTCCCAGCTCCTGCCCACCTAGCAGTTCGAAAGCACCCTTAAGTGCAAGTAGATAAATAGGTACCGCTGTATAGCAGGAAGGTAAACGGCGTTTCCGTGTGCTGCTCTGGTGCTGGTTCGCAAGAGCAGCTTCATCATGCTGGCCACGTGACCCGGAAGTGTCTGCGGACAGCGCTGGCTCCCGGCCTCTAGAGTGAGATGAGCACACAACCCTAGAGTCTGTCAAGACTGGCCCGTACGGGCAGGGGTACCTTTACCTTTTACCCCTGTTAAGTTGTGGGTGAACATATCAGACTACACAGCGATTCTTCAAACAGCTGTTGTTTATTCACAGGCCAGAACTGAACTGAACTGAACTGAAGGGTTCAGCCAGCCTGCTTATATAGAGCTCCACTAGAATGCAACAGTAACCATTTTCTGTAACTATCTAATCACTGAACGTCACTTTCAATCCCTTATTTGCCTATGTGGACCTGAGTGAAAACTATCTACAGTATCCCCCTGCCCAGGGTGAGAACTTCAGTACATAACACTCCCGACTTCTAATCAGCCATCCCTAAAACAGAACCAGAACAGTTTTAGCAATTCAGTGATAATCAGTGTTGCAGCAATGTGTGACTTCAGTGAGATTAGCTGATGAACTTTGCATTTCAAACCTTTACCCAACATTGGAGAGGATAGCTTTGTGTTATAGCATGTAAAGTGTCTGTTTTTTTCTGGCATTCTTTTTTTTTTGGGGGGGGGGGTCCAGACTTGGTTAGTAGAGGTGATGAAGTCCTCCGCTGGAGACTGTAGCACCTCAGTTCTCAAGTGTATATGTTGCAGGGACTTTTCCCCATATAAAACATATAGCATTTCAAGAGAGCTAACTTTCGAAACAGGTGAAATACTTCTGCACCAGTGGTTGAAGTCCTCATCTACAGGACAACATTGCATCTTAGCAACTGTATTTGTGCTTGAATGTTTTGCTCTTCCACAGCACCTGTTCAGCTTTAGCCAGCAGATCAACTGTATTATATGTGTTATTATTTTTATATATTTATAAAAGTATTTCTGTACAGTCGTACCTTGGAAGTCAAACGGAATCCGTTCCAGAAGTCCTTTCGACTTCCAAAATGTTCAGAAACCAAAGCACGGCTTCTGATTGGCTGCAGGAAGCTCCTGCAACCAATCGGAAGCCCCGTCGGACATTCGGCTTCCAAAAATAGTTCGCAAACCAGAACACTCATTTCCGGGTTTGTGTCATTCGGGAGGCAAAACATCTGTGTACCAAGGCGTTCAGGATCCAAGGTATGACTTAATAAAATATCAGGATTGTGTACTACAACGAAATACAAAATGCCATTAAAAGCAATGCTTTTAATCTTTGGTGTGCCTGGCTAATCAAAAACAGACAGAAACAGCTGTATAGGCCTGTTGGCATAAAAACATCCTCAAGAGAGACAACAGCAAGGCTGTCTGCCAAAACTCTGCAGTGAGAATGTTCTTTAGCATAGGACTGGTGATGCTACATGTCTGACTTTGTAGTTGAGGCCAGTCACGCCCCTGTAACATGCTAACAGCACTCTTCCAGATAATCTCTTTGATTGATCTGTGATATAATGGCTCAGGTAGACCGTAAGGCATGGGTAGGCAAACTAAGGCCCGGGGACTGGATGTGGCCCAATTGCCTCCTAAATCTGGCCCGCGGACGGTCTGGGATTCAGCGTGTTTTTACATGAGCAGAATGTGTCCTTTTATTTAAAATGCATCTCTGAGTTATTTGTGGGGCCTGCCTGGTGTTTTTACATGAGTAGAATGTGTGCTTTTATTTAAAATGCTTCTCTGGGTTAATTGTGGGGCATAGGAATTCGTTCATCCCCCTCCCCATAATAGTCCGGCCCCCAACAAGGTCTGAGGGACAGTGGACCGGCCCCCTGCTGAAAAAGTTTTCTGACCCCTGCCATAAAGTATACTGGGCCCAAGTTGCTCAAAACTCTGAACCTGGCCTGATAGCCTATGGGAAGTCAGTGATGTTTCAGGAGTTCCCATAGGCAAGTCTGTTGCTGTTGTAAAACAATAGAGGCTTGCCATTTGTTGCTTTTCTAAGTGCTGCCCCAGGCGGTCAACTAGAGCTATCTAGTAATGAGAGTAGATATGGGAGCAGATTACTTGCTTCTTACTTCCTGACCTAGTTTGGTAAGCCACTTGTGGTGTTTAAAAGACTACACAGAAATGTCCTAAATGATGAAATGAGTAACTTTATTGACTTTTTAAAATTAAATTCCACATGCCACTGAAATTAACCTTAAACAACTTAAACTGATTGAAGGCTGTGGTTAACAGTCATGGCTTTCTTCCAGAGAATCCCTGGAATGTGTAGCTTTGTGGGATGCTAAGACTTGTTTGTTGGGAATCTTTAGCCCTTCGTGTAACTTTTAATTTTTTGCATTCCGTTAGATGGGCCCACAACAGTTGCGCAGGCATAAAACTGGTTTAAATTTCTAGTGTAGAAAATATTGAAGAAAATATTGAAGAACGTACCTACTGCAGCAGCTTTACATATATATATCTTTAGTTAGATGCTGTAAGACACAACCAGTATTGGTCTGTGACTGTAATTTGTTCAGTTTTTATGCTGAATTTTAAATTGTTGTCACATGCCCTGGGACCTGCTGATGAAGGGCATGTGACAACAACAACAACAACAACAACAACAGGACAGTGGTTGTAGCACAAAAGAGAGGTATGCACATCCCATTTGCTGTGGCCAATCTGAAAGTTACTCACATCTTGTGATCTTTGGAGTTCACATGTAGAGTGGTGCCTCACAAGACGAAATTAATTCATTCCGCGAATTTTTTCGTGTAGCGAATTTTTCGTCTTGCGAAGCACGGTTTCCCATAGGAATGCATTGAAAATCAATTAATGCGTTCCTATGGTCAAAAAAAGTCCAAACAAAGCCAAATTTGGTACAACAAGAGTTTATTAAGTGCTCTTTAAAGTCACACATACTGTAAAGAGCATTTCAAAATTCAAACCCAGATTTTTTTAAAAAAACCAGCAGAGTGGCCCAATGGTCACAGAAAATCATAAAAATGCAGAAAAAACCCCACAAGCTTCCAGATTCTTGCAAACCCCTCCCCAACTGTTCCCCCAGCCACCCAGCACACAGAAATTCAAATCCAGAATTTTTTTTAAAAAAACAGCAGAGTGGCCCAATGGTCACAGAAAATCATAAAAATGCAGGGGGGGGGAAACAAGCTTCCAGATTCTTGCAAACCCCTCCCCAACTGTTCCCCCTGCCACCCAGCACACAGAAATTCAAATCCAGATTTTTTTTAAAAAAACAGCAGAGTGGCCCAATGGTCACAGAAAATCATAAAAATGCAGGGGGGGGGGGAAACAAGCTTCCAGATTCTTGCAAACCCCTCCCCAACTGTTCCCCCTGCCACCCAGCACACAGAAATTCAAATCCAGATTTTTTTTAAACAAACAGCAGAGTGGCCCAATGGTCACAGAAAATCATAAAAATGCAGAAAAAAACACACAAGCTTCCAGATTCTTGCAAACCCCTTCCCAACACCAAGTCCTTGAATTCCAAACACCCCAACCCAAAATCCATAACCCCCCCAAAAAGTTTTAAAAGCTTAACTTACCAAATGGCTGCAAAAGAAGTTTTGGAAAAGCTTCAAAAATCACAAAGTCTTTAAAAACCGCAAAAAAGGCTACTATGTACACTGCGTTCTATGAGTTGCTCCTCGAAGTCAAGTCGCAACTGTATTAACGGTGTTAAGAAAAAGGAAACAAACTTGCAAGACGTTTTCGTCTTGCGAAGCAAGCCCATAGGGAAATTCGTCTTGCAAAGCAGCTCAAAAACGGAAAACCCTTTCGTCTAGCGAGTTTTCCGTCTTGCGAGGCATTCGTCTTGCGGGGCACCACTGTAATGTATTGGCTAGTTTGCATTGTATATCACATGCGGAGGGGGGGCATACGGAGCCACTCATTTCTACCTCAAGAATATTGCAATGGTTTGGAATGATAACTTACTTGCATGTCAAGCTTAATGTTCACATGTGACATGGCTTGGGGCAGTTTTTGCAGTAGCCAGAACATCTCTGCAAGACTGAGCTATCTAACCCTCTTTTGGTCTATGGCAGGAGTCACTTCACATCCCATACCAGTGCCTAACCACATGGTAAATGTAGCATTTTGATCTGAACTATATTGGGAGGGTGAGGACCAGTCCAAGTTGAAGCACTCTCCTTTTCTACGCACTGGAGGTTTGGCTGTTTTGGCAAATCCAGACTTTTTCCTAAGGCGAAGGATTGTTGTTGTTATTTCTATACCACCTTATACCGTATTTCTATACCACCCTATGGATGTGCCCTTTGAAGCCCTCCATGTCAGAAATGGCGTTTTCTGGGAAGTGGTCAATATGCCCATCATACTTTTTGTTGGATTGAAGGATGTGTTCCTTTTAGGATACGTAAAAAGAAACAAAAGAAACTTCTTTGTCTTCTCGCTCAACCAAAGCCAGATGGGGAATAATACTACTCATAATTCATTGTACGGGATTTGTGAAGGATGCGGCATGGCGTGTGGTAGCTGCCATGATAGATGCTGCAGCCTACTGACCTTTCGAAAGAGCGCAATCACTTATAGATTAAGAGCAGAATGCTTGGTGCTTAGAAATGCTGTCAGGAGTGCTTCAGAAATTCTGTTTATGGCACTCCTGTGTCTAGGTTAAACTGTTTGCTATGCTTCCTCCAACCCCTCTATCTTCCTTTAGCAATTTAATAAGGAATTATGACAAATAATAGAAAATGGAAAACACTGTGTTAATGGCATGGCCTCTTAGAAATCTGGCACCATTATCCTTGGTTGTATGTTGTGTGGCGATTAGTCTTGTGCAGTCCTTTTTGTATTTGGCAGAATTTGGTATTTCTCAGCAGTAGAGAAGATGCTTGGTTGCCAATGGTCCCAGTTTCAATCCTTGGCGTTTTTGGATAGGGCTGGAAAAAACCTGCTGGAAACTACGGAGAGCTGGTGCCAATCAATGTTGACAAGTGCTCTTCAGCCTTGTAGTCCTGGTGTTGTTGGGTTACAGATGCCATCATCCCTGAGCAGTGGCTAAGTTGTTTTATGGGATTATGGGAATTGTAGTTCAACCCCAACTAGGGATCAAAGGTTGAAAAACACTAGCGTAGGCAGTACTGGACCCAATGGGCTCACTCACTTTATTTTTTTTTAGGTATTTAAATAAAAATAAACAAAATCTTTAGGTTTTGGAAGCTTTATTACAAGTTTTGATTCAGTTGGCCATCTTTTCTGCAAGGGTATTTAAACATTTACTAGGACTCCTGAAGGGTCTTTCTAAAACTAGAAAGAGGAATTTGTCTTAATTAATAGGAAGGAAGCTCATTTGAACATAATCAATTTGACTTTACCTTATAAATTGCAACATTGGTGAGGTTGCACTTCCTCCTATGAATTAGGTTATTGGCAAGGGGAAACTGCTGGATCCATCTCTGCTTCTGGCATCCTTGAAAAGGAATTGGACAGTTACAGCTTTTCCTGGGAAAGTAAGATCTTTCCATTATCAGCCTTGTTTTGGACTAGACTATTGGCAATACGCTGTATATGGGATTGTCCTTTGGAAAATTTCAGAAAGTACATCAACTTGTTAATGAGGAAATGCTGCACCAAGAAAGCAAATACTGATCACACTTAGCTTAGAGAACTTCATTGGCTCCTAGTTGGCTTCCAGACACAATTCAAAGTACTTGTGTTGATCTTTGGCATCCTAAATGTCTTGGATCACTATACCTGAGGGAGCATTTAAGTGTTATTAGTTGAGATAGCAATAGAGACTGTGCTTCAGGTGCCTCACCACCACCAATGATGCCAAGACTCCTCTGGAGAAGATGATCAAAAATCTATATGGCACCATTCCTCTTTTCTCTTACAAAGCAAATGCTATTTTACTGGGTTATGGTTTTTTAAAACATGTGATTCTAAATATTTATATTGTGTGGAATTGACTCTGTTAGCTGTAATACGTACTTTTTAGTGGAAAGCCAGGATATAAACATTTTGAAAACATAGTGAGAAGCAGAAAAGTGGGAAGGATATTTATTCCCCGTTTGTCTGCTCTTCTCCAGAGATCCCTCAAACATTCTACGAAATGCCAGAATTTTCTTCTGTTCCTTGATTGATACCTTCCTGTTATTCACCGTAGATACATTATCCGGGCTTCAAAGGGTGGAAAGCTCCTTTTGAAAACTTTCCCATTGCTTAGGAACCTGGATATATTTCTTAACTCAGCTATTTATGTGCTTGTTTATGTTTCTGAGCTTTGGCTCCATTCCCTCCCAGTTTGTAGTTGTGGGATTGTCTCAAGCTGCCTTTTTCCGCTTTAATTTTGGTTTAAAAAACACACCAAAAAAAACCCCTAATAAAATGCAGCTGTTACTGAAACGCTTAGATATTTTATCAGGTTTTCCCATCAGATGTGTTGCAGTGTCACTGGTGAGGAAATATTACACCAGTAGGTTCAGGCAATGAACAAAACATGGCACATGTGCAAACTGGCCATTTCTCAACCCTCATCTACAACATTGGCTCCTTTGTTTGTAACAAAGCTGAGGGAAAGACCTCTGTTACATCCCACACATATCCCGTTTTTCAGCCTTCAAAGATTGGCTTCTATTACTTCCACTGAAAGAGTGACATTATTTCTTCAACATAACGTGGTGTTGCTTCATAAAATAGAGGCAGCCCAGTAGCCTAGTGATGACAACTGTTTTATCCATTCTAAAACCAGTCACATTACATTTCTATAACACGTTTTACACTACAGTAATTGTCACACATTTTTCCCTCACGCACACTCGCTCAGACACGATGGGCATCTCCCCCCCCCATTTCCCTGCGTAATAGTAGATTTGTGTAATTGCACCCCTATTTGTCAGATGCAGAGTGCTAAAAAGGATTTGTGGGAGGAAATCGTAATACGGGATCACAAATCAGCTGGGCTTTTGCTTCTAAATATCAAATGGTTTTTCAAACTTGGGTCTCCAGCTGTTTTTGGACTACAGCTCCCATCATCCCTTGCTAGTAATAACAACAACAACAACAATAATAATTTATTATTTATACCCCGCCCATCTGGCTGGGCCTCCCCAGCCACTCTGGGCGGTTTCCATAGAAACCAAAAATACACTAAAATATCACACGTTAAAAACTTCCCTGAACAGGGCTGCCTTAAGATGTCTTCTGAATGTCAGGTAGTTATTTATCGCTTTGACATCTGCTGGAAGGGCGTTCCACAGGGCGGGTGCCACTACCGAGAAGGCCCTCTGCCTGGTTCCCTGTAGCTTTGCTTCTCTCAATAAGGGAACTGCCAGAAGGCCCTCGGCGCTGGACCTCAGTGTCCGGGCAGAACGATGGGGGTAGAGACGCTCCTTCAGGTATACTGGTCCGAGGCCGTTTAGGGCTTTAAAGGTCAGCACCAACACTTTGAATTGTGCTTGGAAACGTACTGGGAGCCAATGTAGGTCTTTCAAGACCGGTGTTATATGGTCTCGGCGGCTGCTCCCAGTCACCAGTCTAGCTGCCGCATTCTGGATTAGTTGTAGTTTCCGAGTCACCTTCAAAGGGAGCCCCACGTAGAGCGCATTGCAGTAGTCCAAGCGGGAGATAACCAGAGCATGCACCACTCTGGCGAGTCAGTCTGTGGGCAGGTAGGGTCTCAGCCTATGTACCAGATGGAGCTGGCAAACAGCTGCCCTGGACACAGATTTGACCTGTGCCTCCATGGACAGCTGCGAGTCCAAAATGACTCCCAGGCTGCACACCTGGTCCTTCAGGGGCACAGTTACCCCATTCAGGACCCGGGAATCCTCCACACCTGCCCGCCTCCTGTCCCCCAAAAACAGTACTTCTGTCTTTTCAGGATTCAACCTCAATCTGTTAGCCGCCATGTTAGTAGGTCAGGGATGATGGGAATTGTAGTCCAAAAACAGCTGGAGATCCAAGTTTGGGAAACACTGGTTTAATCAAACCATGGTGTTATCAAACACTACCTCTTCTTGAGTGGGCCTGGCCTTTGTTGGATTATATTCGAAACAAATTTGACCACTTAGCTCTTCAGTGAAAAAATATGTCTGTTTCTTCAAGAAGAGCCATATTGGTGATAAACCAATGAGAATGTTCCTCTAATTCTTTCTTTCTTTTTAAAGCACCCATTTGGAAATTACTGTGGTCATTTGTTGTAATCGCTCAGCACTGTTATCTGCCAGCCTTTCTAGGTTATAGAAAAGTATTTTAAGAAAAATGTTTAATGCCTACAAGAAGAGAAACCAGAAGTCTCATTGTGCAAGCAGATATCTATTGTGCAAGTAGATGTAGATATATATATATATATATATATATATATATATATATATATATATATATATATATATATATTTCCAGCAGGAATTAAATGAGCAAAGATTTCATTTGCAAGGCAAAAATTGGGTATGATTTGTGCAGGACTTTCTTAAGTTCCATACCATGACAGGGGCTTGGTAATAATTGGATGAGATATTTTATCCCAGGAAAGAGGCTTTGGCTTAGAATTCCTTAACTCTAATAAAACCTTTGATGTTTGTGGATCCTGTGAATATATTTTTGTTAGTATCAGATTTTGCTATATCTACTGATTTAAACCTGTCTTGCCCCAAAAGGAGTTGGGCAACACCGGAAAGGTTAACTTGCCTTAGGTTAGAACTCAGTCCTACAGTATTTAAGATTGCATCTAGTTCGGAAATTGTGGCAGGCACTGTCACTTATCATTAAACAGCTCATTAAATCCCAGCTAATTGCATCTTTGTTCCTGCATTTTAAAGTCTTAAGTCTTCCTGTGCCAGCCCTTAACTACCTCACTAAAATTTTACCATTTGTACCCACACAGTTAACTTCATTAGCTTATTCTAGCACAAGTAAAACAAGAGTTTTAATAAGATTTTGTTTTGTACAAATTGAAGGCAGAGTGTTCGACATTTGCTCTACCTGGTAGCCTGAGTGACTTAAAATCCACAAGTAAAGTAGTGCGTATTTGAAATGTTCATGACATGTTTATATTTTTTGTAATGTGTTTTGTTTTCTGTGTTGTTTCAGAGCTTTTAAACAGTTTTGTTGTGATCTACATCATACCCTCCAACACCCCAGTGGCAAAATCCAAGACACATTCTTCTGGGACACTATCTTCCCATTTTTTCCATTTTGGACGCCATAATCTTGAGCAATTTCACATCACAATTCCCCCCAGAAAAAGTGCCTTTTTCGGCACGGTGCCCTAAAAGGTGTTTTGGGGGCGCCACACAAGATTGCAGGCCTGAAAAAGAACTGGGGGTGGGGGGGACAATCATGGTGTGAAATCGGCAAGATCACAGCATCCAAAATGTTATGCCATGCTGCCATGGCAGCCATTTTGTGACTGCTGCCCACAACATTTCCACAAAATTCAAAATGTGCTCACTGGTCCTGAAAGGTTGGCAACCTCAGTCACATTCATGCTATTCTTTATGCCTAACTTTTTGCTTATTTTGTTTTGCCCCTTTGTTCCTTTTCCACTTCAGTTCCTTTCAGTGTTCTGGGAAAACTAGGGTTTCATGTCATGATTAGCCCACATCTACTGCTTGGAACGGGGAAGTTTGCTGCTGACCCAAATTTCCCTGTTTCAAAGAGGCTTTCATGGGGGAAATCCTTGCATCCTTTCTTTGGAATTTAGTTTATATCACCTTCCTCGCAGAAAGCATGCATGCAAGCCAAAGACATGAGCCACCCGCATGAGAACATTCTTTCTCAAACTGTTCATTCATGTAATCCACAAGTCTTAATCCCTTTCTCTTCTGTCTAGGTTTCTTCATCTGCAGTGTTTATTTATGGCAGCAATTGAATTTAATCGGCTACATGCTACTCTCTGCATTGGCCATGCTACTTTCCCCCTTCTGCTTTTGTCGAGAATGCTTAGCAAAAGTAGGTGGAGAAAATGTAGAGGCTGATAATTATAGTCGCGAAGGGCCTTGGCAGTGGGAAAAGGCACAGCCAAGAATAAGAGGATTGTCTTTTTTATTTTGGAAAATTTAATGATATTGGAAAAGTTGAAAAGTACAGATTTGTCAACCTATCTCTCCTTCCCAGTAATCCTTTCGTGAGTTTACTATGAATATTCAGGTTGCTCCCGATTTTCTCTTCTCGTACCATGGTCACAGTGAGTTGCCAACATGCAGGTAGAGGACCAGGAGGATAGGCTTCACTGGCTTTTGTGTATTTGATAATGTCACTGCTTTGCACAATATAGATTTACTTAATACAGGGATGTTTAACCTCTGGGCCACACCACAGGCCTGATTAGGGCCACCAGGCCTTCCCAGTTGACCCATGGAGCCATTTTAGCTAAATCCTGCCCACCTGTCTTAATAGGTTTTGGTTTGTTTCACTACGCAGTTGTATTTATGGCTTCTAAAATGCTGTCAATTTTTGCATTTCTGGTGGCCGGATCTTTTATGCTCCAGTGCTTAACACAATGGGCAGCCAGTGTTCAGGTTTCCTTAATCAGGGAAGGTAGTATTAGCAGTATTCCACCACTAGTGCTTGGTTAAAGCCCCAGTATGAGGCAGCCACACTTGTGCTATAGCTAAATGAGCAACTGGAGGGATGGTGCAGTTAGGAATGGAATACCTTGAAGTAGCCTCAAATGTAGGTCATATCTGCTCCTTATAAACAAAGAAAATGGAGCCCCAAGCATTCAGTGGTGGAGGTTCAGTAAAACATCAAGCTCCATTCCTGGTTTACATAAATCTCTCTTGGCCATTCCATTTGCAAGACTGCCATTACCTCAGGTTTCTTGGCCACTGCTACTAGCACAGAAGTTAGGGCAAATTTGTAAAACATGTCTCTGTACCTCCTGTCGGCCATTATGTCTTATTTTTCTTGTTTCTTTTACGGTGCTCCCTGCAACATGTAGAAGAAAAATTAGCTCATCTTATTGTTTAGCTGTCCCAAAAGAAAAGAGCGTGCGAGGAAAGTATTGGCTGGGAGACAGACACTTCTTCCATCTGGTATATGAGACTGTACTCCAGAATCCCAGGGGTAATCTAAAGAGATCTTCTTTTGATGGTTTACTGTAGCCCTGTGGGAGTCCCTTCCCCCTTTCTCTGCTGATTGACAGGGATGAACTGTATCCTTAGATAACTCTGTGCAAGAATGCAGATGTTGCATGCCATGCTTACATTTCAAATCCTGAAATATAACACACAGTTTTTCAAAAACTAGAGAATAAAATGCTTGGTACCTGCATAGGCTAGTTACTTGTTACAAACAGCAAAAGGGGAAAATGTTCAGATTATTATACAGTGGTACCTTGGGTTAATAGGGACGCAGGTGGCGCTGTGGGTTAAACCACAGAACCTAGGACTTGCCAATCAGAAAGTTGGCGGTTCGAATCCCTGCAATGGAGTGAGCTCCCGTTGCTCGGTCCGTGCTCCTGCCCACCTAGCAGTTCGAAAGCACGTCAAAGTGCAAGTAGATAAATAGGAACCGCTCCAGCGGGAAGGTAAATGGCGTTTCCATGCACTGCTCTGGTTCACCAGAAGCAGCTTGGTCATGCTGGCCATATGGCCCGGAAGCTGTATGCTTGCTCCCTCAGCCAATAAAGCGAGATGAGCGCCACAACCCCAAAGTTGTCCACAACTGGACCTAACGGTCAGGGGTACCTTTACCTTTTACCTCGGGTTAAGTACTTAATTTGTTCCGGAGGTCCGTTCTTAACCTGAAACTGTTCTTAACCTGAAGCACGACTTTAGCTAATGGGGCCTCCCGCTGCTGCCGCACCGCCAGAGCACGATTTCTGTTCTCATCCTGAAGCAAAGTTCTTAACCCGAGGTACTATTTCTGGATTAGCGGAGTCTGTAACCTGAAGCATATGTAACCAGAAGCGCATGTAACCCGAGGTACCACTGTACTGTAAATGAATACAATCTGTATCAACTAGTGATATGTTCCCTTTCCAGAAATTGCACCATTAATGACCGTTAGCCTTGTTAACTCTAATGAATTTCTGCTCTGAAGAAAAATAATTCAATAGGCCATACTGCCTTTGTTTCTACGCGCTGCTTTTGAAAGATGGCTGTAGCTGTTTAAAATGACAGTACTGCCCCAGCCTTTTAGCTGGGGTGGGGTGGGGAACACCTGTAATTGTCTTCCTTGAAGTTGTCCAATGGGATTTTGGTTTATTCTGTGGAGTGCTCAGAATCGAGATGGCAGCTAATTAGGATCATGGCACCGGCCAGGACATCTTAAGACTGCTCTTCAATCATCATTTCCTCTTACAGGAAACCACAAAATATTGTAGATTAAGGTCACCGGGGAAAAGATCAAAAGTTTGTCTGCATAGGAAACATAGTATAATTGTATAAGGACCAAACAGTAAGGATGGAGCTGGTTTTAAAAACAGGATCTAGAGTTGCAATTTATCACACATCTTATATGCACCTCTTGCAAGAACCTTGAGGTATTTGAGATGATATGCTTCAAATTCTTTTTAATGAGTGGTTATTCCATTCATCAGATCTCCCAAAGCTGTTTGTTTGAATTTAGAAACAGCTGCAGTTTAAAAGCAGAAACAGAAAAACAGATTAACACTACTGTTATGTATTCAGTGGTCTGTGTTTGCCTGAGCTTGAGTCTGGACTAAGAATTCTGAGCCCCTGTGTTCTGATTCGATACATGATATCCAATAACAGAACATTTCACGATTTGGGCCTCTGCCATTGGACCTTAAACTCTGAGTTACGATTCGCAGCTTGGAAGTTTAGACAGCCAATCACGTTGGGAATGGGAGTGGGCCAGGCCTTCAGAAATGTATATAAGCAGTTGCTTTGCCCCTGTTGTCCAGTTCTGCTAGTTCAGTAAAGGTTTTTGCTGTTATCACTGTTTCTTGCATTGTGGGAACCCCACCTACACTTCAACTACCATACCTAAATTGAGCTCATTACACAATGTGCATAGCAATTAAAATCCCCATAGACTTTTGAAGCTTGCATTCATGTTTTTATGCCAGAATAAATATTATAGCTGATTCTGTATTTAGACTTGTTCATTAACATTATAGTAATGATTACAATGCTTGGTGGCTATTTGAACTGGTCTTCAATAAAACTGCATTTCTAATGGGTGGTACTTGAAGTAGACCCACTGAAATCCATTACTCAAGTCCATTAATTTCATTAGGTCACTTCTGTGTATTATTATTGCATGTTATCCAATGTTTTCAGCGCAAACAAGAGAACTTTAATTTCCAACAAGACAGAAATTAAGGGATTTTTCATCATGGTTTAAGCATATTTATCGTGATGCAGCCATCGTCAGTGGAAGGTGGAAAAAAAATAGGACTTCTTCCTTCCACTCTTCTCATATGTTGCTACAGAAGCTTTCTTAATGCTAGGAGTATGATTTGGGGGACAGTCTTGCAATAAATTACACCGGCATTAAAGTCAACCTGCGTGGCCTGCCAGTATCCTGTTGGCGTAAAATTAGTCAAGCTTTTGAAGTTTGGCAGAAATCGTTTGCACTTTACTGAAATTGCTAGAAGTCTGTGTGGTTTGTGTCCCTGTAGGATGTCCTCCCACCAACAAGTGCGCACACACTCTTAGTCCCCATAAAAAATGAGAAAAAATAGATACAATGCCAATTACATGTTACTTCTAGGTTTGTAGAGCGACGGATACATAGCCTGACCAAATTGGGTTGTACTGTTTTTACTGCGCTGTGTCCTACCCTAAGACGGGTAATTGTAATTATTCCCATACTGTCGAGTGTAACAGCTGCAGAAAATTTTTGCAGAGACCATGGAGAATCAGGGTCTTTGAGGCATAGCTTCTTCATATAAACAGTGCAATTATTTTATTTGAGCTAGCTTGGGCGAGTCTTACAGAAAAGGCTTTTAACCCCACCAGGATTTTTCAGTAACAAAGAATTAATAGTTCATAGGAAACATGTGTGCGTTGCAGTCGTACAAAGGGCTCTATCTTGGCTTGAGCCTGAACAGTCTGCTGCGAGATCCCAACTGATACAAAACATATATGCTGTTTGGGTATGGGATTTAAAGAGAAACTTAAACCAGCTTTGTGGGATGGAATATGTTTTTACACCAATCACACGTTCCCCCTTTTTCTAGTTAAAACAAAAAAGAAAAAAGAAAAAAAAATCCAGTGTTCATTCTGATGGAATCTTTACGCTACATCTTCTTTTTCCATTTGTTGAGCTAAAGTCTAAAGTTCTTCCTGTTAGAATCTACCAGGGCAGTCTCCCTGGAGTATTTTTTAGTAAGGCTCCCTCTTTCCATTCATGGTGCATTGTTTCTCAAAAACCATACCCAGTGATTTGCACCTATAGACTATGCACTCTTGCGCTAGAGATTTTGTTTCTGCTATTGCATATGTAACGAAATCTATTGTTGCTATGGTTTCTATATTTTCTATTATTTCTATTCTTGTTAAGTCACCTTTGGCTAATGCATGAAGTTATAAATTTTGTACATGAAGTGTGCATTATATTACCATCCTATCTGTTACTTGATACTGATTTCTGTTTGTTGACAGTGATCCATTATTATTATCTTGTATGACTGTAGTTTAGTACCAAAGGTTGACTGCATCAGGTTTTGTAAAGATTGGATAGGCTGGAAGACTAATGTGAGTTGCATCCATAGAATCATAGGATTGTAGAGTTTGAAGGGACCCTGGGGATCATCTAGTCCAACCCCCTGCAGTGCAGGAATATGCAGCTGTCCCGTATGGGGATTGATTGAATCTGCAAACTTAGCGTTATCAGCACCATGCTTCAGCCAACTGAGCTATTCAGGCTGACCAGCACTAAATTGGACATATTGGATTAAATAGTCCTTAATGCTGTTTCAGATTTGAACACTGAGCTTGTGCTTTAACTTTCATGTATGAGATGAAGGGATCAACTATGTCTGGTTGATTAGCCAAATTGCTTCCTCTCACCCTTTTGCAAGCAATGTCGAGTTATTTGTGCTCCTTCTCTCATTACTTTTAGCATGGGATGTGCGGGGTATGTTCAGGGAAGTTTTTAATGTGTGACATTTTAATGTATTTTTAATCTTTGCTGGAAGGTGCCCAGAGTGGTTGGGAAAACTCAGCCAGATGGGCGGGTACAAATAATAACTACTACTTCTTCTTCTTCTTCTTCTTCTTCTTCTTCTTCTTCTTCTTCTTCTTCTTCTTCTTCTATGTGATTGGATTCTTGAGAGTGTTCTTTTTGAGCTCAAATGCCCAGCCATTTCTGAGACATAGAGGGCTATGACTATCTTTAATCCTATCTTTTTGTGAACATATTTTTTATTTTGTTTACTTATATATTTATAAACCACATATAACAAGGTAGTGTAAAGATAAAAATACATTGCCACAGTAGCAACAGTAGAAACATCAAGAACACCAATGATCAAAAGTAGCTGAATAACCAATCAGATTGGACATGATGGTGAACTTTCTTGAGGGCAGTTCAGGCAGTTCAGAATATGAGCAGTTCTTTATCTGTTGCCTTGCTGAATGGGCAGGAGAAGGCTTGCTTGAAGTAAACGCCATAGCAGGAAGGGGAGTGTGGATCCTGAGTATCAACAAGAAGCTGCCCAGATGATGCAGGCTGTTGTCCTTTATGGCTCCTGCATCTCTACCAGATGAGGAGGGCAAGTGCCTCACACTCCTTGTGAGGCCTCCCTAAATGGCCAAAAGTTGGGAACCTTTGCCTGTGTTGGGATACTGCCAGGGAGACAAAGTCCATCATGGCCCCAAGCCGTCTGCCGGACGATCCATCGATCTCCCGTAGGCACGCAGTATCAGCAATTAGCGACATGAGTTTCTAGAAAATATCTTGCCACATTCTAGAGCTCATGCACACTCTATCAGCAGATAATGCACAGCAAAAGTCGCACTCAGGAGAGCATTATTTACAAGCTTTATTCAGCGTTGATCAGAACAAAGAAAGACATGACTGCCTGCATCAGTGTCTCCAGACACAGAGAGAAAACGAAAGCAATAGAAAACATAAACTTCCTGTGAACAGGAAATACGCAGACTCTGTGACTCACAGCCTGCTCCCTTTTAAGGTGGAACGGAAATATCCTAACAGCCTGGTCTGGAAGTGGGGCTGAGTTCTGCTTATTGGATTTCACAGCTGCAGCCTGAAATTGTACATCCCAGAAACAGATGCACCACCCAGACTCCTCCTCCTCTGTTTTTCCCCAGGTCTTAGACCTCTTTGTCCCAGGTGTAATGGCTGTGCTCCAAGCTGAGGCTTATATTTCCCCATCAGACTAACGTGGTCTCTGTCCTTGATTTTTGGCTTTTGCTTTGTTATACAGGCTGTTTCGGATCGGTTCTGTGAGACTCACGGCGCTTTGTACACCAGATCTTTTAAAAGACTCTTACAAGCCGTGGACCTGCTTGTGTTTTCCAGGTTCTCCTATACAGTGGACAACTTGATATCATTGTGGGAGCCCCACTGACGGAACGGTTTCTGCCGACAGTGCCATGGACCAAAGCGGAAGAGTACAAGAATGCCGAGAGAGTTGTATGGCGGGTGCGTGCTAAAGATTCAGATGTTGCTGGCTATGTGCGCCAAGCAGGTGAATTCTATCAGGTAAGGGGTTGGGGATACTAAGATTTTAAAGAAGCACAGTGCAAATTCAGCTCTGTTTATTTGACTTTTTCTGGCTAAAGGACTCGCTTTTCTCTCTAACACCAGGCGAAGTGGGTTAAATTCAGGCTGCAATCCTGTGCATGTTTATTATGGAATATATAGCCCCCACTGAGCTCATAATACTTCTGTCAGAGTTAAACCTCCCATTCTCTTGGTTGTGCACTACCAGCGACCTAAGGGAATTGTCAGGGAACTGCCATCGGCTCAGGGGCGAGGGGGGGGGAGGCGGACGGATTACAGAGAGCCCCCAAAGATCGTGGGAAGCAGCACCTCCTCAGTGGAGGAAGGAAGCCACGCCTCTAGTGGGGAGGAGATGCAGGGCTTGGAGGATGCAAGGCGGTGCCAGGACACCTTTCCTGGGCAAAGCGGGGAGGAGGGAGGTCTCCCTTTACCCACGCCTTCCTTCGCGCAGAGAGGGGAGGCGTAGGCTGGGCTCAAGAGACTACTCTGCTGGGGAAGATTCAAGGACCGCCCACTCTCAGATTCTGCTAGTGAATGAGCAAGACGTGGAATAGAGGCGCTCTGCATTGTAAAGGTTTTTAGCACCAATAATAAAGCTTTAGAACAGACCCGTGAAGCGCCTTGCCTGATTGCTCTCGAGCAACCATCCAATAGCCTTAACAGGAATGAAGGAATCAGATGCCTGATCATTCTCTCCCCACCAACCACCCCTAGGCTGAATCCCACAGGGACTCCAGGAGTAGGACGAGATACAGATCTTGATGTGATAGATCTCATTTCCGAATGCTTGTTGTTTGACTCCTGGTGTGGGTTCTCTCTGGCAGGGAAAAATGAAAGCTTTTCCTGCAGCTTTTAAAATTGATTTCAGCAGCAAAGCACTGAGCATGCGGTCGGAGCAGCTATCCTTGGTCAGTGTTTCTATCCTTGATCACTGTTGACAAAGATGACATTTGCACTTGGCTGCTGGGGTGGGGGAGGGGAGAGGCTTAGACTTTTCTAGGCAGCAGCTGCAGACAGTAGGCCAACTATTTGTACTGCCGTGCAGTGACAGATCACAAAATACTGCATCTGCGGGCATCTGAACATGCTTCATTTTTAGCCCTCATAAGCAGGCTCTGTTCCTGATCCTCCAGTTTCTGTAACATCTGAGTCTCAAAAAAAGACTTATTTACACAATAAAGCTGTGCACAGGGGTAAACTAAATATTAAAGGCCTTTCCCATCTTCTGCTATGTCCCCTCCCCCCCAAAAAAAATCTAGAGTCAGTATCTCATGAAGAATGGAGACATTTAAAAAGTGACTATTTAAATGTTACTACTACTACTACTACTACTAATTTGTTATTTATACCCCAGCCACTCTGGGCGGCTTCCAACAAAATATTAAAATACAGTAATGCGTCAAACATTAAAAGCTTCCCCAAACAGGGCTGCCTTCAGATGTCTTCTAAAAGTCTGGTAGTTGTTGTTCTCTTTGACATCTGGTGGGAGGGTGTTCCACAGGGCAGGTGCCCCTACCGAGAAGGCCCTCTGCCTGGTTCCCTGTCACCTCACTTCTCGCAGTGAGGGAACCACCAGAAGGCCCTCAGAGCTGGACCTCAGTGTCCGGGTAGAACGATGGGGTGGAGACGCTCCTTCAGATATACTGGAGCGGTTCAATAGAAACGCCAATTCTTCCAGCCAAAAGAAGACAGCACTGTGGAAATTATTCAGTTTTTATTCAAACAAGTCTGGACCAGTGTTAGAAACTGGATCATGAAGGCTAGGAGCTAAATGGCACCTTAAACCTAAGTTATGGGCGCCACAACAGAATGTCTAGGCTGAAAATGAATTAACTGCAGCTAAAATCTTCTGTTCATTTTTCACATGGTCTCATCCTCATCTGAAGACTGCAAAAAACAAAGCCATGCTTCCCCTGCACGCCCCCTTAATATTCTTATGAGGGTCCCTCAAAACGCCTTTCTGTGAGGGCAGCTGAGAGGCAGAACCTATCAGCTTGCCTGACGCTGAAGTGATTTCTTGAAAGTCAAGCAGGCAGGAATTTCTCCTCCCACGCCCTCAGCACCAGCAGTCGCAGTTTTAATCTGAAATCTTACGTGCAGTGCCCAGAGCTCAGAAATTTCTCACACCAATGAAATTCCCAATCTCAAAATGTGCCTAGAACAATGGGAGTTTCAAACGCTGGTCAGGACAGAAAATACAAAATTCAAGGCACCTTTATAACTTCTTACCCCATGCCCAGATCCTTCCAAGCAATATAAACTGGATAACAGAATGTGCAAACAACTCACAAGCAGCCCCTGGACTCCTCATGGTCACTTCTAATTGGTTACACCAATTATTGGAGTTGCTTTTTCCTTACAACGCTCCCTATCTTGTCCCAGTTTCTTCCTAACTCAAAAGTAGTTTCTGTTAAACTCTTAAAGGTTTGAGATACTTGTTTTCCTTCCTTCCATGAGTATTAAATTGGGATGTGCTGAATCTACATTTTTAGCGCAATGAGGCTTGTGTTCTGCTGGTGTAGCATTGACCTGTTTGCTTGTACGACAGCTCAAAGAATAGAGATTGCTCTTAAGCAGTTAAAATCATTTAAGTGCAGCACGACTAAGAACTTAAATGATCGGCTTCTCATAAATCAGATTTATAACCCAGAGTGTATTTCAATTAGAAAACATGGATTTTGTTACTCTCAAATATACAATTAAAAAAAACAACCCAACCAGCTGAAATCCTACATAGAATGACTTGTTTTTGCTGGAATTCATCAACACCTTTTTATTTTGGGCTTCGCTGATATGCATGACATGAAGGTCTTCTGAAAGTTTTTAACGAAAGCTTAACTTAGCCTATAATAATATGTCACGACTTTCAGATGGAAGGAAACTATTCAGGCAATTTTCATCATATGCTTCTCACAGGGACTAAGTATAAACTGAAGTGTTATCTTTCACAGTCTCTTAAATTCATAGGCTTATAGACATTTTATTTTCCAGTAAATGCTTCTGAGAAGTGCCCTTGTGAGTCAGAATGTGGGTAATATTTACTTTTCCGTTGCTTTACTGGGGTGGTGTGTGTGAGGATCAACCAGAATGAAATTTTACAATTAACAGGCTGCTTTAAAAACAAAACAAAAACTACAGTGATTTAAGAACACGGCTAGCTTGGCTTCATTTCAGTATTAGTAGGAGGACTTAAATTTCACTTGCTTTCAGGGGAGCCTAAAATTATGTGGCTGAGTACTTTTCAGAAACTGCGTCCTTTGGAGGATTTTGGGAAGGTTACGGAATTGAAATAAGTAACTGCAAATAAACATATTTCTAATTGAAGGAAGAAGCTGCTGAATAGATTTGGGATAACTTCTGCCAAGGCCAGATAGTTCCCAGGAAGAAAAATCTTGGCTTCACTGAAGTCTTTGTTAGTTCCTTTGTCAGTTTCTTGCTTCATTCTTTGAGGATGAGTGAAGTTCCTGATGCCACGTAGAAATTATCCACACTTAACTTTTGCCCTGCACTTTCTTAGGCAGAGGTCTGCACTTAAAAGCTCAGTCTCCAAGCATACTTTGTTGCTCTGGAACTTTCCCCGCCGAAGCCTGCTCTTTAGCGCTAAATTGGAGCAGAGGTCAATTCGGGTTCTCAATGGATTGCTGTTTGCTCCAATTGAGCTTTAAAGAATGGATTTTTGTAGGGGAAACTCTGGGGCAAAAAAGGGAATTTGGACATGGAACGCAGACCATGCCTGGAAAGAGCAGAGGAAAGGTAAATGTGGATAATCCCATAGCGTGATGACTGTTTTCTAGAAGCTTCTATGGGTGTCATGGTTTGTTTAACTGTTTTACATGGACTTCCTCTAAGCATGCAAAGTGCCTATAGGATAGTGTTCTTGGGCTAGCGTGGTCATATTTAGAACATGGATAGAATGTATTTTTCAATAAGTTCCCCAGCTATCAAATACCTAGCATCAGTTAATGCAGTGTTTCCCAACCACTGTTCCGCGGCACACTAGTGTGCCGCGAGATGTTGCCTGGTGTGCCGCGGGAAAAATTAAAAAAATCGAAAGATTATTATTTTTTTTAAAGTCAAATTTTCGATTGGGGCGCCGTCACTAGATGACCCCTGGGGTTCCCTCCCTCCCTCCCGCTCTGCGCCTCCCTCCTCCTCCTCCTCCTCCAGGGAGGCCCTTCCTGGCTCTCGGCCAAGGCTTGGCGGCTGCCACTCACTCACTCGCTCGCCCACCCGTCCCTCCATCCCTGCACCCGGCCTCTCCCCCTCCGTCCCCGGCGCGGGGGCTGCCGGGATCCGTAGTCCCCTCGCCCTTGGGCTCCGCGCCTGCGCGGGGTGCGCGAACTACGTTTCCCAGCGTGGCCTGGCGGGCCGGGCGTTTTGTTTGAAGCGCTCTTCTCCCAGCCATGGAATGAGCGCAGCGGCGGCGGCCGGGCGGGCAGGGGCTCTTCCGCGCAGACCCCGCGCAGCCTGCCTGTGCCCCCGCGGAGATCGGGCGGCAGGATGGAGCCCGGGGATCCCCGCGGAGGCGGAGCGGCGGAGGCGGAGGCTGCCCCCCAGGTAGGGCTGCGTCGGGGGTGGTGGTTATTTTTGCAATGCTGCATCCGCGCCGGAGGGGACGCATCGGACCGCGGGGAGACCCCTTGGCGTGCGTGCAAGGCAATGCATGCGTGCAGGCGTTGCATGGAGTGCAGTGCAATGCAATGGCAACGCGGCGCCCTGCATGCATGCATGCAACTTCCACCGGCGCTCCGGACTTGGCAGGTGAGGGGGGTCCCCAGTGGGCGGCAGAGAGAGCCGGGAGGGCGAAGGGGAGCCGGGGGGGAGCAGCGCTGCTCCCCGAGCCGAGCCCGGGGGGAAACTTCGGCGTCGTTGCGCCGGGTGTTGGAAGCGGAGGCTGGCGGGGGCCCCTCACCTGCAAAACCTGGTCACCTCTCATATATTTCGTGCATTGCATTCATCGCCCGCTTTCTCCTCCAAGGAGCTCCCGGGGGCGCGCGTGGTTCTCCCCGTGTTATCCTCGCAACAACAGCCCTGCGAGGTGGGTCAGGCGAGTGGCCCAAGAGAGCAGCCAGGGATTGTCCTGGCCAGGTGGGGTGATTTGAACCCTGCTCTCTGCCCGGTCTTTCGTCCTCATTTAGCCCCCACATGTGCATGACTGTGCATGACTGAGGTTTTCCCCCCTCGTCTTGGCTATGGTGTGAGTCTGTCCTGTTAATTAATGGGGTTCTGCCTTCGGAGAAGATGAGCCAGCCCTCAAGGAGGTGATTATGTAATTTGCTAGCAATTCATGTCCCTCCCGGCGTGACGCTGTGCGCTGACGTCACGGGGCTGTAATGGTGGTGTGCCTCGAGATTTTTTTCATGAAACAAGTGTGCCTTTGCCCAAAAAAGGTTGGGAAACACTGAGTTAATGGTTGAAAGGAGCTGGTCTGTAGGTCAGTGGTAGAATATTGCTTTGCAGTGTTGAGGTCCAGAGTTAGGTCTTGATGAGCAAAATTCAAAGTGTTGGTGCTGACCATTAAAGCCCAAAACGGCTTCGGCTCTGTATACCTGAAGGAGCTTCTCCACACTCATTGTTCAGCCCAGACACTGAGGTCGACTTGTGAGGCCTTCTGGTGGTTCCCTCACTGTGAGAAGCGAGGTTACAGGGAAACAGGCAGAGGGCCTTTTCAGTGGTGGCGCCTGCCCTGTGGAACGGCCTCCTGTCAGAAGTCAAGGAAATAAACAGCTATCTGACTTTTAGAAGATGCCTGAAGGTAGCCCTATACAGGGAAGTTTTTTTATGTTTGATGTTTTACTTTGCTGGAAGCTGCCTAACGTGGCTGGGGCAACCCAGTCAGATGGGTGTCATATAAACAATTTATAATTATAATTGTATAGAAAGGCCACCAAAGTGGGCATCTGGGAAGGAGCTGGCTGTGTACATAGTCAGAGTGCATAGGCAGCTGGCTTATATCAAGTCAGACCATTGATCCAAATAGCACAATATTGTCAGCACTGATTGGCTGGTTGCAGGCAGAAGTCTTCCACAGTTCTACCCAGAGACCCCAAGGATTAAACCTGGAACATTTGGCATGTGAAGAATGTGTTCCACCACAGACCTATGGCCCTTCCTTGAAGGTTAAACTATTGGTCTGACCCATTTATGGGGTAGTTCTTCATGCTCAATGTCTGTCGCCTTGCTGGTTTCCTTAATGGACGCCCACCCCTTCTGAAGTCTACATTCATGATCTCGACACACCCGTGAGTTATTATTTACTCCCTTGTGTTGCAGCTCTTAAGATCGTACTCATCTGCTATGCCACAGCTGCAGCCTTGCTGAATCGCTGTCTGATACTTGGCCAGTGCTTGGAACAATGCCGTTGCAAAGATTTCAGCTCCTGTTAGTCCAAGCACACTTGTTTGGCTTGGTTTTGACAAGTTTTTAATATTGCCAAACTATCAAGAGGCGGATATCTTCTTCAGGAAAAACAAGCCACCCCCTTATTTTAAAGGGGATATTTTCTCTCTGTTGCACCAGTGGTCCTGCTCATCCTTTCTCCTTGCCAGTCACAAGTTTCTGCTTCCAGCTTGTTCCCTGCTCCATAGTTCCCTATTCATCCGGTGTTCTTTGAGGCTCGTATCATTCCCCTCTTTTGCACACCCAGCCCCCTTTTGAGCTCAGACGCTCTTGAACTGCTGTCGTCTTGCCTACAGGCATAAATGAGCTAAGTCAGGCTTCCTCAACCTCAGCCCTCCAGATGTTTTGAGACTACATTTCCTATCATCCCTGACCACTGGTCCTGCTAGCTAGGGATCATGGGAGTTGTAGGCCAAAAACACCTGGAGGGCCGAACATGAGGAAGCCTGAGCTGAGTTATCTGCTTTTGAGGGAATGAATGAAATTTGTTGGGGTTAAGATGCTAGAATTTTCTGGCCCAGCAAGGAAATAGCAGCTCCACATTAGTATTCCACACGGATCTTCAGAATGACACTGCAGAATATTCCCACAAAGCCACAGCATTGCTTAAGCCAGTCATGGGCCGGCGATGCTGGCTTGCCGATGATTTTAAGTAAAGCAACGTTTTGGATTTCCTGGGCTCTCCCTGCCGTTTGCCTGTTCAATCCCTATGGCTGCGCACATCTGTTTTGCACTATTCTGCTTGCTGATTTAATTGTACATGGCTGCACATGCATAGATATCTGAGAGGAAACCACAAAGAGCCACTTGTCCAAAGACAGCGAAGCCAAAGAACTGATGCTTGAACAGATTTCTCCTAGAACAGACTTTTATTTATTTCATTGCTTGATAGCCATAGCACTTAATCTTTTTATGCTGATGTTGAATATCTCTCTCTCTCTCTCTCTCTATATATATATATATTACTGTGGCTGATTTTAAAATTCCTTATGATGTCAAAAACAGTTACGCTCCCATGTGTGCGGATGATTTTTGTTCTAAATCCAATGCATAGTGATAGTGGTGAAACAGAAGCACAGACCTTTTTTAAAATCAAAACGTCCTTTTTGCTTTAGTGCTAAGGTATAATTAATCCCTAATAGATAACAGGTTTTAAAATAAAGTTCCCAGGAAATGAGTCATGTTAGATGTGCTTTCTCACATGTGTGTAGATAGATTTCAAAATATAGTTTCTGCATTCTAAAATATGGAGTACCCTGAATTGGGACAGGTCTCCTCTCCAGGACTGTATAGGACTGCATAGTCCCCTCTCCATCAGTGGAGAAGCAAGCTGTCAGCTAAGGGGTACAGGCCCCATGGTACAGGCCCCAGCTTCACCTAGCTACACTAGTGGTTAAGAGCAGTAGACTCGTAATCTGGGGAACCGGGTTTGCTTCCCCGCTCCTCCACATGCAGCTGCTGGGTGACCTTGGGCCAGTCACACTTCTTTGAAGTCTCAGCCTCACTCACCTCACAATGTTTGTTGTGGGGGAGAAAGGGAAAGGAGAATGTTGAGACTCCTTAGGATAGTGATAAAGCAGGATATCAAATCCAAACTCCTCCTCCTCCTCCTCCTCCTCCTCTTCTTCTTCTTCTTCTTCTTCTTCTTCTTCTTCTTCTTCTTCTTCTCCTCCTCCTCCTCCTCCTCCTCCTCCTCCTCCTCCTCCTCCTCCTCCTCTTCTTCTTCTTCTTCTTCTTCTTCTTCTTCTTCTTCTTCTTCTCCTCCTCCTCCTCCTCCTCCTCCTCAATCCCCGAAATTGAGTCTTGCAGGAGCAGGACACTGGCTGCTTTGGATCCACTAGATCTAAATCCCCATGGATTCTCTGAAGGGCCCAGTCTTTGGACCTTTTAGCTATGCCAGCCTGGAGCTGGTGTACCAAAAAACGAGGCAAAGTAGCCTTCCACACATCATTCTCCCCTCAGCATTCCTCAGCCTTCATCCCCTGGCTTTGGGATGTGGTAGCCATGCTAAAGAGGATGGGGCCCGAACCAACAGGTTCAAATTACGAGAAAGACAGGTTGGACTAAACAAGTAGAGTGCAAACTGTTTGACAACAGACTGGACTCTCCTTTGTTAGAAGTTTTAAGCAGAGGCCGGATAGCCACTGTCTGGGATGCTGTAGCAGTGGATTGCCTTCATCAGCATGGAGTTGGACTAAGGGTTTCCTAAACTTTAGTCTTCAGCTGTTTTTGGACTACAACTCCCACCATCCCCAGCTAGCAGGACCAGTGGTCAGGGATGATGGGAATTGTAGTCCAAAACAGCTGGAGACCCGAGTTTGGGAAACCTGGACTAGATGAACTTGGAGGCCCCTTCCAACTCCTTATGTTTCAGTGATTTGGCTCCAGATCCAAGCAATGTTCTTTCTTTCTTTCTTTCTTTCTTTCTTTCTTTCTTTCTTTCTTTCTTTCTTTCTTTCTCTCTCTCTCTCTCTCTCTCTCTCTCTCTCTCTCTCTCTCACACGCACATACACACACACACATGTATTCCCACGCACTGCTGTGAGTGTCCATTAAACATTCTAGGAGTTGATCTCCCTTCTGATCCCTTGAAGATGCACGATCAGGCGCCACACTGACATCCCACAGCCGCTGCCCTCCTCTGCTTTCAAATACAGAGGTCAAAGAGGAAGTTTGGGTCACAGTAAATGTAAGCAAAGACCCTGTATTCGGCTGTTACTTTTTTGTCGTGCATGAATGCCGTTTGGACTGGCGCCCTGTGAACTCTGCTGGCTGATCCCACCCCCACCCCTGCCTCCACTACTGTATGTTCCTTTTGAAGCTGCGTGGAGAAGGAGAAATGCAGCTGTTTACTGCTTTCACTGAAACTGTTTGTGTGTGTGTGTGTGTGTGTGTGTGTGTTTGTATGTGACTTCAGTTTTTTGCAATTAGGACCGAAGCCTGGAACAGCACTGCCGGCCTCCGTGGAGCATTTAGCAATGTCTAGTCATGGCAGTGACTGGATTAAAGAAAGAGGAGGTCTGTCTGGAACAATGTAAATTATAGCCAGCTCTTACGATTCAAAGGGATCCCAAAGCCAAAGTAAAATTAGGGTGGTGGTTGTGGTTTTAAGCCAGTTAACATTGGTTTATAGAGTGTGTCCCAAATAAATTACCACATCTGGTTCCTGCAAGGGGAAAGACCGGCAGTGGAGTGAGCGTGAAACCTGAACTCTTTCTCACCCTAACTAAAGTGTAGCGGCTGGGTCCATGCTTCATTCCTATAGTTTGACGTCTCTACTTCTTGACTCGCAAATTAATGGTGCAGTGTTAATTGAGAAGGGGAAAAAAATGGGTGTGGGTGTGTTATTGTTCACTACAGAACACCCCCCCCCTCCTTTTTGGTTTTTAAAATATTCACCTTGTTTCTAAGTTTTGCAGAGTGGCTGGGGAAACCCAGCCAGATGGGCGGGGTAGAAATAATAAATTATGTTGTTGTTGTTCTGGTTGTTGTTGTTGTTGTTGTTGTTGCTATTTATGCTGTTGCTGCAACTGCAGCCCAGATTCAGCCCCTCTTCCCTTCCCACTCCTATCTCCTGCCAATAACGGAGGTGGAGAAGTTCTCCCTGCTTCTAGTAATATTGTGTTGTGTCCTAGCAAAATAAGTTGGGAAGGTAGCTCAGTAGTGGAGCATTTGCTCTGCATGTAGAAGGTCCCTGGTGTATCCAGTTTAAACGAATCAGGTGGCGAGTAGGGCAATATGGCCTGAAGCTGTATAAAGCAACTCCCTGTGGGCGGTGTGCTATTTCTAAGCATGCTGCAAGAAATAGGTCCACCACTCAGGCTGGGCAATATATCGATATATTGCCCAAAACTGGTTTGAAGTCCACATCATGATATCAATTTCATAATTTTTGACCTGGCAATATATCGCAAATCATGATGTGTGTGTGTGTGCTATGCAAAAATCACAATGTGGGAAAAACAGTGAATCCAGCCAATGCTTCTCTCAATTCCTGCAGCTCCTGTTAACTTGGCCAGCTCAGCTCTCCCCTGCTTCCTGCAGGGGAAAGCGCATCACAAGAGCAGGCGCCAGTAAAAATCACAATGTGGGAAAAACCGTGAAGCCAGCCAATGTCTCTACATAGCTTGATCCTCATGTCAGACACTGTGATATATCAGTACATCATGATGTTTAAAGGTAAAGGGACCCCTGACCATTAGGTCCAGTCGTGGCCGACTCTGGGGTTGCGGCGCTCATCTTGCTTTACTGGCCGAGGGAACCGGCATACAGCTTCCGGGTCATGTGGCCAGCATGACCAAGCCGCTTCTGGCGAACCAGAGTAGCACACGGAAACACCGTTTACCTTCCCGCCGGAGTGGTACCTATTTATCTACTTGCACTTTGACGTGCTTTTGAACTGCTAGGTGGGCAGGAGCAGGGACCGAGCAATGGGAGCTCACCCTGTCGCGTGGATTCGAAGCACCGACCTTCTGATAGGCAAGTCCTAGGCTCTGTGGTTTAGACCACAGTGCCACCCGCGTCCCTATCATGATGTTGAGCTGGTGATATATCACAATGTTGAAAACCAGGTGATGGGACACGGGTGGCGCTGTGGTCTAAACCACTGAGCCTCTTGGGCTTGCTGATTGGAAGGTCGGTGGCTCGAATCCCTGCGATGGGGTGAGCTCCTGTTGCTCTGTCCCAGCTCCTGCCAACCTAGCAGTCTGAAAGCATGCCTATGCAAGTAGATAACTAGGTGCCACTGTGACTGGAAGGTAAATGGCATTTCCGTGCACTCTGGCACTCATCACGGTCCTTCATGCGACAGCAGCGGTTTAGTCATGCTGGCCACATGTCCCGGAAAACTGTCTGTAGACAAACGCTGCCTTCCTTGGCCTGAAAGTGAGATGAGCGCCGCACCCCATAGTCACCTTTGACTGGATGTAACCATCCAAGGGTCCTTTACCTTTACCTTTACCTGAAAACCAGGTGGTCAGAACATGTATGAAGGCTGTACTTTTTTTTTGTATTAAAAACGTAGAAACTTGCCTTATCCTGAGTCAGACCATTGCTTTCAGGCAGGGAATCTTTCCCAGCTCTACCAAGAGAAGACAAGGATTGGGGCTGGGACCTTATGATGCAAGGAGGACTACCCCATTGCAGATTTAGGAAGCTGTGTTTGCTGTAACAGCCTTCTGTCTCTGTTTACTCAGCATCTTGGTAATCGTACTTCTTCTGACATCGTTAGTTTTGATCTGAAGTATAAATCAGAGCTCCCAATTCAAACGGCTAAACTGTTGGAGAGGAAGAGGTTAATCGTCAACAGTAGGCTTTTAACAAAAAGTTCTGTAGTAATGCTGGTGAGGAAATAGCCCAGTGACCTCTGGCAACCTGATGGACTCTCCTGTTCAGATGTGGAAGAGACTTCTGCTGCCAACTTGGTTTGAAAACATTGTAAAATCCAAATGCCACGTCGGTGTCCTTCAGCAGGCTCTGTGCTTCTGCAGAAGTCGCTGTGCCAGACAACAGCCAAGTCAGAAGTCGGATTCTCATTCACCTTCAAGGCTTCAGGCTTTGGCTGTTGGCGCCAGAAGTAAAGATCCTCTGGAATAACTTGAAGACACTGACTGATGTTGTTTGCTTTTTAGTGGTGAAGGAATATTTGAATTTCAGTTATGTCTGTATGCTAAGGAGAAAACCTGTAAAAATGAGAATATGGAATCAGCAATGCAACACGGTTCTAAACATATTTGAAAGAGCATTATCATTTGATTAGGGCTAGCATATTATCTTATTTCGCAGGACTGCTTCTGCCCAAAATGAGAGGTAGTCTGTTTGATTTGTAGTTCGATTAGAGACTATGCTCCTGAGCCACACTCCAGTCCTTAATTAATGAGTCCGTGCCTGAGCTGGATTTGCATTAGTATCTTTGGTCTGGATCCAACATGCCCCTAGCTGTCCACTTACAGATTTGAAAATAAGGGACCAGCAGCCTCGAAAATAAGGGATCAGCAGCCAAAATAAGGGATTTTGCGAGCACAGGTATGTTCAACTTCTGAGCCCCTCCGAGCCAAAGGCAGAAAGCCCAGCCAGCAGCCAAATGAAGCCTCAAGCGCTGGTTCCCACAACACAGCAACCCAGCAAAGGGGATGCTGCAAGGAAAACCACCGTCACCTCTCTGCTGGGAAGCGCTGAGCAAAGGCGAGTCCCCAGGCAATGCGGCCGATTTGATCGGCACAAGGCATGCAAGCTCCACCCCCCCAGTCGTTCTTAGACTCCTTATTGGGTGAGCAACGCAGCCAAGCAACACAGTTGGAGCCTCCCTCCTCCCTGGCCAGCAGGGAGGGAGGGAGGGAGGGAGAGGAGCTGCTTCCTTTGAAACCCGGGAAATTTAAGGGACATCATCAATAAGGGACAGCAGCAGGACATGGTGCTGGGATAAGGGACTTTCCCGCCAAATAAGGGACAGCTGACAGCTATGAACATGCCATACCATTGGGTGATTTGGGTCCAGTCATAATAGATCGCTGAGCTGTGTATGAGCTTGTGTGATTTGATGGTCATAGCGATGAGTTAGTATGTGGAAACCCCAGTTTCAAATCTTTCTGAGGCCTACCGTGCCTTTCATATGTACATATTCATATGTACACATCAGATGCAGTATATCTAAAACTGTAAATGAAAACACACATTCTGCAGGGGGGAAATCTGTTGTCTCATTTCACCATTTGTGATTCAGTTTATTTAGCTGCTATCGCTCCCTTTGCTCTCAGAATGTGGCAAACTTTTCACTGTATATTTTGTGCCAGAGCACAAGCGCACAAGACCAAGTACAATAAACAAATAAACCCAATTAAGCATGGAGGGCATGTATACATGCGACGTTGGACATGCCGTTTATGTATTCAAGGCATTTGTATATCTTCATAAATATTTATCCCGAGGAAGTTTACATTGCAAATTTCATTGCAATGAGCCACTCATTGACTCTGTTCCGACTACAGTATTTTCGTGGAACAGTATTCTCTTTGTCTTATTGCATTTTTTTTTTACTTAGAATCAGAGTTGGAAGGGGACCATAAGGGTCACGTACTCCAGCCCCTCGCAATGTAGGAATCTCTTTGCCCAACATGGAGCTTAAATTTAAATTTCACATAAATTTAAGAAGCAAATGACATTTAATAGGAAGAACATAAGAAGAGGTAGGACACAACCATTGGGGCTACAAGTCTTGTCCTCCATGAATTTGTTCAGTCCTCTTCCAAAGCCATCCAAGTTGGTGGCGGCTGTCACTGCCTCTTGTAGGATTGAATTCCATCATGTGCTGTGCAAAGAAGCACTTTCTTTTGTATGTTCTGGATTTCCCAACATTCAGCTTCATTGTGTGTCCATGAGTTCTAGTGTTTTGAGAGAGGCAGCAAATTTTTCTCGATCCACTTTCTTCATTCCCAGTGCAGGATCGACATATAAACTAAACAAGCTATAGCTTAGGGTCCCACTCTCTTGGGGGCCCCCCAAAAAATGTAAGGAAAAAACACCTGGATGTACACTTCCAAAATATAAGATAAAAAACAAATAAAATAATACCTACATACAGCAACAGTGTTTTGTGTTGTGTAGGCTCCTATGATGTAAGGAATGGGCCCCGCCTGCTAGCCTGCTCCCTAAAATATCACTGGTTTGCACATTTCTATATATAGGGTGCCTACATTCTGCATGGACTGGTTATTTTGTTATGTGCAAATGGCTTTAGATACCTATTAGGTCCATAAATTACCGTATAGGATTCAACACACAAAAAAGTGACAATTTGTTGTTGACAAAGGACAGCTGGACATATAAAGGGCCCCATTACCTTCAGTAGCTTAGGGCCTCATCAAACCTAAATCTGACCCTGTTCACGCATAATTTTATAAATTTCTATCCTGTTGCCTCTTATGTGGTCTCTTATAGTCTCAATTACTGCAACCAATTCCTCACAGAGGAGTCACTCCCTCCCCTTGTTAATTTTGGTCGCCCTTTTCTGAACCTTTTCACAACTCTGCAATTTCATTCTGTGGGGATTAATGTTAGCTACAAAGCCCCTAATCTAATTTTTATTGAATGTGTTGGAACTAAACGTATGTCCTGGAAGCAGCATTTTCTCTTATTTAAGCTATATGTATTTCTTTCTATAATTCTACAGGCCATTGTTCGAGGCGGAGGACACATCCTGCCCTATGACCAGCCAGAAAGATGTTTCGACATGATCAACAGATTTATATCAGGGAAGGGATTCAAAGCCTAATGGGTACTGAAATCTCAACTTCAGTGCTGCAGCTCTTCTGAATTCTCCACAAGAGATTTTAGGGGCCGATAGGAAAACTTGTACTGTGTATAAATAAACTGTTTTAATCTGCTCAGTTACAATCTTGAGTCTGTTGTCCTTGTCACTGACTCAGCTTTCCCTGCTGTGGTGCAATTTTGAACCTGGTATTACAGAGGAAAGTTTTTTTTAATATATAGTTCCAGAATCCCTCATAGACTGAACTTATTCACATGGAAAAAGGGTTACACCTTACACTATCAAGACTATTGTTACATGAAATACAGGTAACGGCCATTTTTCGTATGTTGGTGGGGGGCGGTGTTCAGTTCCTGGCCCCCATGCGCATCAGCCTCTTCTGCCCCTTTTTTGCCTTCTTCCGAGTCCCAAAGGACTTATTCATTGGCAGTCACGCGTCAATTGGATGTGCACACAATGGCCGCCGGTTGTACAAAGCAGCTTTGAACAAACTCCTTCAGATGTAGCCAGTCATGCCAGCTGAGGCTTTGTGGGGGTTTTGAGTCTTTGAGTCTCAAGAGGGAACCAAATAATTACAGTGGTACCTTGGTTCTCACACGTAATCCATTCCGGAAGTCCGTTCCAAAACCAAAGCGTTCCAAAACCAAGGTATTCTTTCCCATAGAAAATATTGCAAAATGGACTAATCTCTTCCAAAACAACCCCTAAAACAGCCATTTAACATGAATGTTACTACCTAACAAGGCCATTGAGCCATAAAATGAAAGAAATAAAACAATGTACTGCAGTCACACAATCAATCCATCAGTAGCTGAACTGGGTTCCACACAGTCACAAAAACAAAAAAAGCCGCAAAAAACAGACAGACCTCAGTGTAACACTCAAAACGGAAGTGTGGCACTCAAAATGGAGCATGTTTGGCTTCCAAAAAGAGTTCGCAAACACTTCCAGGTTTGCAGTGCTTGGGTTCCAAGTTGTTTGAGTACCAAGGCGTTTGAGAACCAAGGTACCACTGTACCATGGAACGGGGCTGAACTGCTGATGTTCCCCTGGCATGAGGTACATGGCTGGGCCTCTGTTCAACTGTCCATGTGTTAGAAGGGATATCTGAAGTGAAGACTTCAGATGTAAGTACGTAGCTTCTTCACTACAGATACCCATTTTAACACATGGCCTTCTCAGCCAGCACCATGCTGGCCTCACTTTTGAGTAACTGATATGTAAAGGGGGCTTTATTCTCTGACTTGGGGCTTCCCCTCATTGCTTTAACTCTACTGCAAAACAACGGACAGATGTATAAATGGAACTTTCTTTTACTGGACACACAGAAGTAGAACAAAAATAGGAACCCATAAAGGAACTGGAAGTAGGAAGAAGTAGAAGGACAAAGGAGATATTTATTAATCTGATGTGTTTTGAACCCTACTGTTCATTCTTCGGGGAAATTTGGGAAAATAAATACTTGACATTTATATGTCCTGCCTCTCTTCTGAGTTTTCCCAAAGAAGGACCAGAAGAGTCTGAAATGCGTTAGATTAATAAATCTCTCTCTTGTCTACTGTTTTGCTTCTGTGTAAGTGAACCTCCCCACCTAGCAGTTCGAAAGCATGTCAAAGTGCAAGTAGATAAATAGGTACCGCTTTGGCGGGAAGGTAAGCGGCATTTCCGTGTGCTGCTCTGGTTCGCCAGAAGCGGTTTAGTCATGCTGGCCACATGACCCAGAAACTGTATGCCAGCTCCCTTGGCCAATAAAGCGAGATGAGCGCCGCAACCCCAGAGTTGGCCATGACTGGACCTAATGGTCAGGGGTCCCTTTACCTTTACTTTAAGTGAAATTATTTAAAATAAAACAAATCTCCCCCACAAAAAATCCTTACACCCCACCCCTTTCCAGTTTTTCCTATTGTTTTGCTCTCATCTGTAGACTCCTGAACATCAAAAATAATCCACTTAATGATATTGTTGTACACACCACACTTCTCTAAGCAGAAGTTCCAGGAGCACGATACTTACCTGGGCTCTGTTCATACGCCCTTTTGTAACATTTGAGTTTATTCACAAAGAGTTTGTATGTAGGTGAACTGAGCTCCAGATGTTTTGAACTACAACTCCCACCAGCCCCAGCCCTCATTGGGGTTGATGGGAGTTGTAGTCCAAAGCATTTGGAGGCCTCCAGGTTGGAGAAAGCCGGTTTCTCCAAAACACAGTCCAATCCACTGTCTCACATCTGATCTCACAGAGAAAGACAGCCCACAAAAGGCTAGGAACCTGTCTCTTCCTCACTATCTTACTCAACAATTATCTGTCTTTGGTTCCCTTTTGCAGAACATTATCCTTGGCTGGGGTGGACAGGGGATTCCAAATCTATAATTCTCAATTATAGAAGAGATTTTAAATTACTGTGACCAAAAGCCTCCAGGGCCTATTCAGAAGCCTGTTTTGAGCCGAAAGCTTATTTCCAATGCTTCAGAAAACGAAAATAACAAAAGGCTGCAAATAGGAATAGCAAGCTTGCAGAGTTTAATTTTCTGGATGCATGATGTATGCACGCTCTGACAATTTGGTCCTTTCTCATGTGTATTTTCATGATTCAGTGGTTGTTATCTCAAATGTTTTTGACAAAAAAAAGGAGAGGAAATGCATCTCCATCAGCGCTTGCTCATCAAATTGCAAGCGTTTTCAAAGAAATGAGCCTTGCCTTGGAACCTGACAGCTTACTGGTACTTCTACTGAACTGCTGAGATCACCAAGCCCTCTTTATGGCTCCCAAACAAACATCTGGGGGAGCTGGAGGACTTTTCTGGTTAGTTGCAATACCAGCCTTAATAATAATAATAATAATAATAATAATAATAATAATAATAATAATAAATTTTATTTATATCCCGCCCTCCCCAGCCGAAGCCGGGCTCAGGGCGGCTAACAACAATCAAATAATCAGACAGTAAAATAGTTACACAATCTAAAAATATTTCATTATAAAATATTTTATAATATTTCATTATAAAAATTAATTAAATCAAATTGAAGGCAACCAATTAAGCAAAACTGTTACATATGCATATGGACGTATCCATTTGCTTAAATTGGGCTGGAGGACAAGGTCTGTGCCATGCCCTAGATTGGTGGAACCAACGTCAAAACAGTGGACACTTTGCAGGTACCTGCAACAGATCAGGTGCTGCTGCTTCCCCCCAATGCTGCTAGGGATGAGCCTGCTGGACGAAAGGGCCCCTAGGCTGGCATTTGGCTGGAGCTGCCCTGACAACGCAGTACCAGCCTTGGCTCTGGACTTGCTTTCCTTAGAAAGGCACTGGATTATCACAGTCCAGTCGAAGCAAAATACAAACGAGAACTGCACCCTATCGAAAAACAAAAGCACATTTGGGAAAAAGTATATGCATCTATAAGGGACGCGGGTGGCGCTGTGGGTTAAACCACAGAGTCTAGGGCTTGCCGATCAGAAGGTCGACGGTTCGAATCCCCGCGACAGGGTGAGCTCCCGTTGCTCAGTCCCAGCTCCTGCCAACCTAGCAGTTCGAAAGCACGTCAAAGTGCAAGTAGATAAATAGGTACCGCTCTGGCGGGGAGGTAAATGGCGTTTCCGTGCGCTGCTCTGGTTCGCCGGAAGCGGCTTAGTCATGCTGGCCACATGACCCGGAAGCTGTACATCGGCTCCCTCGGTCAATAAAACGAGATGAGCGCTGCAACTCCAGAGTCAGTCACGACTGCACTTAATGGTTAGGGGTCCTTTTATATGCATCTTGAGAGGTAAAGCTCTTATCACCCCAAGATTATTCGCTTTCAGTCCCAGTGCCTTTTGCATTATATTTATTTAAACAGTATGTACATACTGCTTAACTGCAGTCATCTCTATGTGGTTTAAAAGAAATGCAATACAGAAATGTTAAAAATATTTAAAACTATAAAACCAGGCTTCAATTAAAATAGCTGATGGATTATTATTTTTTAAGTAATAATAATAATAATTTATACCACGCCCATCTGCCTGGGTTTCCAGCAGAATGATGATGATAATAATGTGATAAAACATCAAACATTAAAAACTTCCCTAAACAGGGAAGTAGGTGCTGAAAGTTGAACAGAGAACGGGTCTGTCTGACCTCAACTAGAAGGGAATTCCATAAACTTGGGCCTGCAATACTGAATACACAATTCCTGGTGAATGTGAATACATTGTCCCTCTATGTATTCAAACCTTAGGGGACTACGAACAGTGACTCACCCCAAGACCTCAGTGATCGGATAGGGATACAAGGGATTAGGTGGTCCTTGAGTTATCCTGGACCCTAGTTACTAAGGACTCTGTAAATCAATACATTAGAATATTGGTGCATTAGAATTTAAATTCTAAAAGAAAGGGAGCATTCCTGAAATGGTTTCTTAGTTCATTGTGGAAAACTGAATCTCTCTCTTGAAGGGCATATACATGGGATGTTGGAATTCCTGTATTTTATTGAATCTAAGAAGATTGGTTTATATAGGACATATTTGCCGAAACAAATCACTAACATTTCCATGTTTCCACATCTTACCAGATATAAACTTGTTTCTGTGAAACGCAGTGGTGGAAGTCCAGCTTGGAATCGCTGTGCATGAGGATGTCAAATAATATTAAATTCACCAAAGTCTAGCTTATGCTGGATACTAGTGAGTTCACAGGACATACCGTTTTGATAAATACATTACACTTAACAAGACAAAAGCTCTTGGTTGTGTCTTGGGGATAGAATGTCAAAGTTCACTTCTTTAATTTCCTGTACTCTCTCTCTCTCTTTTTTAGAACTTCCACTTGAGGATTTGGGAAAGATGATATGTGCACATCCTGAATAACTAGCATGAAACATTAAAAGAATGAAAGTAAATTTTCTAATCTGGACCTTTGTCTATGTCTTCTGAAGCCTCTCAACAGATTTTGCTTTTAAAAGAGGGAACCTTATCTTATTCTACATGTCAGAATTTTCACTATTTGGCATTATTTTATCTCCCCACAAAAAGAGAATTGATGGATGACTTAGCATATCAGTTTATACAGTGTCTTGTCCTGCCCTCCATTTGTGTACTTTTTATGGTGTAAAATACTCATATATCCTTGTTTCCATGCTTTCTTCCTGTTTGCCATTTATTTTTAGATTTAGCTGCAGTTTGATGAGAGAGGAAAGGATGGAGAGTTCCAGACCTTCTGAGCTCCTAAAACAACAGCATTAAGAAACAGACACTGCAACCTAGAAGGGGAGACCCAGAAGTATCTCCTTGGTTGATAGGTTAAAAGCCACGAAGATGTCCTGGAAAACCAATAGGGTTGCACATCCCTAGTATCTCCTCCAGCAAAGTAAAAAAAATTCCTTCCAGTAGCACCTTAAAGACCAACTAAGTTAGTTCTTGGTATGAGCTTTCGTGTGCATGCACACTTCTTCAGATACACTGAAACAGAAGTTGCCAGATCCTTCTATATAGTGAGAAGGTGGGGAGGGGTGTTACTCAGAAGGGTGGTGGGAATGGGAGATAGGCAGATAGCTGAGAGAGCCTTGGTCTTTCCATGGTTTTAAGTTTGGTAATGAGTTGTAATTCAGCAGCTTCTCTTTCCAGTCTATTTCTGAAATTCCTTTGTAGTAAAACAGCTACTTTGAGATCTTGTATAGAATGTCCTGGGAGATTGAAGTGTTCTCCTACTGGTTTCTCTGTTTTGTGATTCTTGATGTCAGATTTATGTCCGTTTATTCTTTGGCGTAAGGTTTGGCCTTCATGGGAATAAACGGACATAAATCTGACATCAAGAATCACAAAACAGAGAAACCAGTAGGAGAACACTTCAATCTCCCAGGACATTCTATACAAGATCTCAAAGTAGCTGGAAAGAGAAGCTTCTGAATTACAACTCATTACCAAACTTAAAACCATGGAAAGACCTGGGCTGAACAAAGACATTGGATTCTTATCTCACTATACATGACTAAACCATTTCTCACCTTCTCACCCCTTGCCTTTTCCTGTAAGACCTATTACAGTCGTTAAGAGTCGTCAACAGGCTCTCTCAGCTATCTGCCTATCTCCCATTCCCACCACCCTTCTGAGTAACACCCCTCCCCACCTTCTCACTATATAGAAGGATCTGGCAACTTCTGTTTCAGTGTATCTGAAGAAGTGTGCATGCACACGAAAGCTCATACCAAGAACTAACTTAGTTGGTCTTTAAGGTGCTACTGGAAGGAATTTTTTTTATTTTGACTATGGCAGACCAACACGGCTACCTATCTACTCCAGCAAAGGTCATTCTCCCTGGTGACCAAAGCAATTTTGGTCCTAAAACAGCTAGAATAGGGTTACCAGACATCTACAGTTCCCGGTGACAGTCCCCAGATTTGCAGATCTGTCCCCGGACAAATTCCGTCCCCGGAATATCCCCAGATTTGCAAATCAGTGCCCGGGAAATGTGGCAGCGGCAGCCTCAGCAGCCCGGAGCCAGCCTGTTAGCGCAGTTGGCTCTGGCTGGATTCAGGAGCTGCTTGCTGCTCACTGTTGTGGCGCCCGCCATTTTTCCTGCGCCACGGCAGCGAGCAGCTTCTGAAGCAAGCCAGAGGCAACTGCACTACCAGGCTGGCCCCTCCTGGGCAATGCCCACCCGCTTGTGACTCCTGAGCCTCCCCTGATCTGTCAAAACAAAGGGGGAAGGGGGAAGGAGATCGGGCGTCACGGGCGGGTGACATGCCGTTGCCCAGTTTTTTTTAAAAAAATCCTGCATTTATGTTTCACAGGGTGCAAAAGAAGGGCTTTGCACCTTTATACAATATGCATGTGTGCTTGGGCCCAGGGTCTTTTGCCTCACCATCCCCACTACTGACTCCCTGTCAGTGGCGTAGCGTGGGTTGTCAGCACCTGGGGCAAGGCAAGTAATTTGCGCCCCCTAACCCGTGGATTTGCGCCCCCTAACCCGTGGATTTGCGCCCCCTAACCCTAACCCCCAGATGTTGTACCCGGTGCGGCCGGCCCCCCCTGCACCCCCCACGCTACGCCACTGCTCCCTGTTGCTACTCGGCTTCCACAAAAAAAAGTGTGTCCCCAGATTAATTGAAAAAAATCTGGTAACCATAAGCTAGAAGCCAGATTGAAATGGGTCTAGAGATGATATATTTCCTCCAGAGATGATATATTTCCTCCAGGATGTCTGGAATTCGCAACTACTACCCACTTCAGCACCCTGCCCATGAAGGGTATATTAACAAGTCACAAAAGGCAGTTAGCTGGAAAAGTCATCTGGGTCCAGAGAAGGGTTTTTAAGAAGCATAGAACCCCTGCAATGCAAGAAAATGCGGCTGTCCCATATGGGGATCAAACCTGCAACCTTGGCGTTATCAGCACCACACTCTAACCAACTGAGCTATCCAGTCTTACTGCTGCCCCTGTCAAGGCAACCACAACCCCCCATCTCTCATGAAGACATTCACTACCTCCAGAGCCTCATTGATTGTCCATAGTTATCCAAGATGGGCAATGGGATGCCTATACCATTGGTAGGTAAACACCTCTAGAAGCACAGCTTGTGAAATTTACTCAGGCAAATGAAACTATAAAATAGGAGGGAGAGAATGAGAGAGAGAGAGAATGTCATTTTGGAAAGGACAATTTCTTTCCTTTGCTACACTATAGTGTAGGCACTGAAAAGGTAACACAAAAGCACTGATGCAAAGCTCCCAGACAGAAGAAAAAGAAGAGTTTGGATTTGATACCCCACTTTATCGCTACCCAAAGGAGTCTCATAGCTGCTAACATTCTCCTTTCCCTTCCTCCCTCACAACAAACACTCTGTGAGGTGAGTGGGGCTGAGAGACGTCAGAAAAGAGTGAGACTAGCCCAAGGTCACCCAGCAGCTGCATGTGGAAGAGCGGAGACGCGAACCCGGTTCGCCAGATTACGAGTCCACTGCTCTTAACCACGACACCACACTGGCTCATAGAGATGGTGTCACCAGCGCAAAACCACTGTGCTCGATTTGCTGCCCAAGTGAGACCTCAAAATGTTCTTAAGATGCTAAGTATTGGTGTGAAGCAACTATATATTTTGAAGCCAGAGTAAGTTTCCTTCAGAATCATACCTGGCTTTCTTGCCCATCCCAAGCCATTGTTCCACTGGTATGGGGAGGATCTGAAGTCAGCAATGGAGACCACTGGATCCCCTGCCCAAGTCAACATGGGTGTTTTTTTAAAAAAAACCTGCTAGATTTACTGCTGTGAAATTTCTTGCACTCCTTTACTAATCTCCTGAGTAGTCAGCCCAGCCAGTCTGTTCTTTCTATAGGAGCAGTGAGCTGGGAGAGAGCAGTAATCCCCCAGAGAACTGATAAATTTGGCAGTCCACAAAAATTTAACCATTAAAGTTTTCACTTGGCTCGCTCTTCCCTTGGCGTTGTACATGGAATGTCAAGGAGCCTTTCTGGAACGAGAAGCGGGTAAGTGGGAGCTAAATTATCTGGGCCACTGTGTTCTGTTCTTTTGCAATGCTTGTGTTTTATGTCCAGGTGGCTTGGTAACTGCGAAGCGTTATTTCTGAAGAAATCCCCTCAAGCTGTGATTTGAGGCTTTGGCGTTGACATGACAACCTGAAAAGCAAGCAAGTCGCTCAACAATGAAAAGTACAGTGTGGAATAACGCTGAGGGGAGGGCAACAAGGCTATGAGAAAAAGGACGAGACAACATAAATTTGGGCAAACCTGAACAATAAACCTGTACTGAAGATGTTGTGCGAACAACCCCGCAAAAGGGCGAACAATCTACATATAATAGTAGTCAAAGTATCAGGTGTCTGGTAACCATCCCAAGGGATGAAAAGATTGTGTTACTTACTCTCTGGGCAAATCTCCAGTATTGCTGTGTGCCAACAAAAAAGTTAAGTATTCTTAGCGAAAGAACACTTCAGTTGCTGAAAACTGGAGGCAGAAGTGTAGAACGAACTTCACTTTTAGAGTTACAGGAATACCTAGGAAAGACTAATTATTGCCAAAGGTGAGGAAATATTCTTATTATTATTTTCTATTTTAATTCCAGTCTCCCTGAAACCTCAAGGTTAATTACAACATTAAAACAAAACAAAAACCCAAAGTCTAATGTTTCAGTCCAGAGAACTCTTGCCGGCAAAGGAACATATAAATATACCCACCACTTTCTAGAACATCCCCATTTAAGCAAAGGGAGGACCCTAATCTGTAGGAGCTTTGCTTGAGAAGTTGGTGAGGGTGTGTGTGTGAATCTATAAAAGAACAACATGAGCACAATGAAGTCATGGTCTGCAATATTTCACTGAACATTAGCAGGCTTAGGTGTTCAAGAAAGGCTATGCTGGTAGAATCACAGGAAACACAAGAACCTGCATTTTCCCAAGTCAAACCAATGTTCCATCTATGTTCCACCATGGGTACCCAATGCGGTGCTCTCTAGATTTGCTGGACAACTGTTCCCATCATCCTGGACCCATGCTGTTGTTTTTGTCTGTTACTATGTTACGGTTTTGCTTTGCTTTGCTTTTATATTGTTAAACCACCCTTTGATTCCAGGATGAAAGGCACCATAGAAATTTAATAAATAATAATTATAATTATAATGCTGTCAGGGGCTGAAGGGAGTTGGAGTCCAGCAAAATATGGAGGCATCTCTGGGCTATACTGACAGGTGATAGCTCTCTAGAGTTTGGCCATCTCTATGGATAGTCTACAGGGAGGAGGCTTGTACATACAAAGTATGTGCTCTACCACTGATATATGTTCTCTCCTCATAATTCGTTGTCCCCGAGAGGGGGCAATGACAATAAAGATATTATTATTATTATTATTATTATTATTATTATTATTATTATTAGCACATCAGACAACTTCGACTTGCCCAGAAGTGCAAGTCAGTGTCTCATAGCATCTACCAGCCTGGCCTGACTCCCTAAACAACACAGCAAGATCGTGGCAGTAATTAAGGGCCTTTGTTGCTCTAATGTAGGGTGGAGATGAGATAATACGTTCTTTATGTCAGGTGCAATGACTTCTCCGTGAATCTCCCTCTCACACCAAACAAAATTCCAAAGGTAATTCCATAGGGGCCAGAAAAGGAAAAGATCTAGAGGAAAAGTAGGAACCTCAACTGTTTTTAAAAGCAGCATATGGCTTTGAGGCAGGACCGGCCCAAGACATTTGGGCACCTGAGGCAGAGCCCAATATGATGACACACACACCAGAGAAGAAGGGGTGAGGGAAGATCTACATCGGGAACAAGGGGGAGGAAGAAAGAGTGATATTGGTCGCCCGGTTGGACCTTGCCACCTGAGACGGTCACCTCACCTTGCCTCATGGGTGGGCCAGACCTGCCCTGAGGCCATTCAGGAACACTCGGCAATGAGCTGCCATAAGTGTACAACTCTTCTCTTCAAGCATTTATTGCGTATTTATTTGTCACAGTTGAATCCCACCCTGTCCCCAAGGAGCTCATGGTAATGCACATGGAGTTGCCACGCTAGTTTGTTTGCAAGGATGAGGTAAGTTGGAATGAGCAGGGAATGTAAGATGAAGTTCCCACATCCCTCAGGACTGGGCTGAACAACGGCAATGCAGCCTAATACTTTGGCAAAACAATAATAGTGTTGTCATGTTTTAATAAAACGCCAAAAGCATAGGGCCCCTTATAAACAAGATGATGGCCTGCATCTGAATGCAAGCGAAGAAACCCTTCTTGCAGAGTGTTTTAATATTCTACCTGTACATTGCCAGCTCTGTGAAATCAATATTCATGAGCAATTGTGATCTTTGTGATAAAATCTTTGACTTTTTACCTCAGCCTTTAAAGTGTTTTGAAAGGATTCACAGAGATAATAGCACAGGGTCACTAGAGGTTCCTGAAATCATTGTTCCAGATCTTATGGAATTATATAGAGACAGTCACACTGAATATTATTTTGACAGATCAAAATTACATGAAACTGTTCTTCTTAATTTATATAGGTTTTTAAATGAATGAATGAATGAGTTTAAGCATTGTTCATTCAAGCCCAGACCATACACGCTAACCCATTTGTAACACAAAAATCCTAAAGTAAGCCATAGCTGAGGCAGGGATTGTGAGGGCAGAGAGGATTTAAAAAACGAAAAGAAACCAAGTCAAAGACCCTAGTGCAAGTGAAAAAGTATGCAATCCAAGACAAGTTAGGTCAAATCCAGTCCTACCAGAAGAAATACACCAAACTATATTTTTTAAAGTCATGGTAAGGATGGTAAACTGCATGAAGAGGTGCTGGAATTAGGTTATGAGGCCTGGAGCAGGGGGAAAGAGAATAAGGACTTGGAAGCAGTTAGGCTGAGCAAGGCTGAGTTTACACATCTAAACCATGAACAGCAATTGTTATGAAGCATTACTGACACATGGCAGTGATGTGTGGTGTCTTTCCAATGGTGGCTGCCCCAGGGCCAGGACTGACTCACTCCTTCCCCATATGCCAAACACTAGAATTTGCTTCAGAAATGATGATCTAACTACATGGCTGCATATGGATGTTGGGGGAATAAATTATATTGTTCAGACCTCTTGGCCCTGAATGATCTTTCAGTCAGAGTCAAGTCTCCTGTATTGCATTAGCAGATTCCACAGCCGTTTCCATTGCTTTGTTTGTGTGTCGTATCGTTACCAATGTAACAATAACATGCTTTGTATTTAAATCCACGAACGCATACTTTCTGCGGCATGCATCAGTAATGTACATCCCATACGATCTTTACAACCACAATGTTGCATTGGCTCTGCATGCATAATGCTCAAACTAGCCGGAGACTAGGAACAATGGAAGCACTCTGTTATGAGAATTATAAGGTCTAAGATATAAAATAAATGTTCATAAATGTACCTGGCAAACACATACACAAGTATATAAACCATGTGTCTGAAATAGTACAGGAGAACAATCCTGAAGCCATTTTGACTCCCAAATTGACCTCAAATATTTCTCTGCAGGGAGGAAGGAAATGGGAAAAGCTTTCTAATTGTCTTTGGACTGTTGGGGCTTACACCTCCCTTTTCTAATACAGTCTGGCAAGTATCTGTTAAGCTGAGCACACTATCAAAATGTGTAAGAGATTCAGGAACTAAGTATTCACCATCTCAAAGGCATGGCCAGACTGCCCAGAAAATGCAATCAATGACCATTATCAGGTACCCTGGCAAACAGGATTTCTGCTGTAGACTGCCTCCTCTGCTGTTGACTACCTCCTTCTGTGATGTATGCATGATGTTTCAGGGGGTGGTCTTGGGCTACAGAGTGGGCAATTTCAAAAGTCTTCACAAGAGCTTGCACACCAATGTTCTGGGTTCCTCCTCCCTCCTGCTTGGGGGTGTGAGCACCCTGTTGCAACAATTTAATAAAGATCAGGCTTACTAGCTGCTTTGCTTCTCAATATTCTCTGGTTGACCTCTGTTATTTTTCTCCTACCAATAGAGAAACCTACATAAGGACTCTATACGGGCTCTTGGGTACCCCATAAGGGAATAGGAGCAGTTTTCTCTTATAACAACTCAGTCATCACATAACCCTGAAAGTGAAGTGAAGAGTCCAGAAATGTGATCCATTCTTTCTGTAAAGGACTCTAAACACACTGGAGGAAATCCGGAACTGCTAATCAATCATCACCACCATAGCTAAAGTAGTTTTAAAACAAAATGAACACCTAAAGCAGAGACCTTTGTTATCCAGCTGGAACAGCTTGTCAAAACAAAAATTCTCTTTTCAGAAAGTCCAGATAATGGGTGCCTATCGTATCTCACTGCTAAACAGAACGACGGAAAGATTTGCTTCAAGAGAGGGTACTATCTGGTGGCAGTCTGCTCCTCACAAGCAATCTGGCCACCATGTTCTGCACCTACAGGACTGAACCCAGGGGCAGCCCCACATAGAGCACCTTGCAGTAATCCAGCTGTGAAGTTGCATGGACAACTGTGTTTGAGCTATCCCAATCCAGGAATGAGTGTAGCTGTGTTACCAGCCAAAGCTGACAAAAGGCACTCCTAGTGCAATAGAGGGACGTGGATGGCGCTGTGGATTAAACCACAGAGCCTAGGGCTTGACGATCAGAAGGTCGGCAGTTTGAATCCCCGCAACGGGGTGAGCTCCCATTGCTCGGTCCCTGCTCCTGCCAACCTAGCAGTTCGAAAGCATGTCAAAGTGCAAGTAGATAAATAGGTACCACTCCGGCGGGAAGGTAAACGGCGTTTCCATGCGCTGCTCTGGTTCGCCAGAAGCAGCTTAGTTATGCTGGCCACATGACCTGGAAGCTGTACGCCGGCTCCCTCGGCCAATAAAGCGAGATGAGCGCCGCAACCCCAGAGTTGGTCACGACTGGACCTAATGGTCAGGAGTCCCTTTACCTTTATCTTTAGTCCAATAGAACTGGGAGTAAAAGCTATTGAGATGATGTACAAAGCTATCAGATCATGCATTTGATAACACAGTGGTACCTCGGTTCTCGGACGTCTCCCCTGACAAAACGTTTTGGAACCCAAATGCCGAAAACCCGGAAGTAAATGCTTCCGTTTTCGAACGCGCTTCAGAAGTCGAACAGCTTCCGCTGCTTGTTTTTCAATTTTCTCAATTGAATTTGCAGACAACCCTTTGTGCCTCGGTTTTTGAATGTTTTGGAACTCAAACCCTCTTCCTGAATGGATTACGTTCGAGAACTGAGTTACCACTGTACTATTTATGGCTTATACAGCACTGTTCAACGTTCCTGATGTGTCTAACAGAGTTTCATAGATAGTAGATCCCTGTCTCCAGAGCACTTACATATCTATGCAGAAGTAAGTTTCACCTTCCTCCCAGCTAAGTAGAGATAGACCAGGGGTGGCCAACTCCCAAGAGACTGCGATCTACTCACAGAGTTAAAAACTGGCAGTGAACTACCCTCTTTTTTGGGATTGAGTTTTTCTGCAAAGCAATAATGTTGAGGGGAGAGAAAGTTGTTGAGCTTCTTTGGGGGGGAGCAAGTGCTCTAACACAGATGTCCAGTGATCTACCAGTAGATCATGATCTACCTATTGGATGTGCCCGATATAGAATATGTGTTTAAGCCAGCCTTTCTCAACCTGTGGGTCCCCAGATGTTGTTGAACTACAATTCCCATCACTCCTAGCTAGCAAGGCCAGAGCTCAGGGATGATGGGAGTTGTAGTCCAACAACGTCTGGGGACCCACAGGTTGAGAACCACTGAGAGACTTGTGAGAAAGGATTTGAAGGAACAGAGAGAGAGATGCTTGGCTGGTTGACTGAAGCTCCCACCAAAGTGTATCAATTGTTGCATCAAATGCTTGTGTGACAAGTTACTGTATTGCACTGATAAAAACAACGCAGTCTTCAGGAGTGAAGAAAGTTGAAAACACCAGCACCCCATTTCCAAATGTGCTTAGAAATCTCATTCATTGTCCTGTAACTCACCACCACCTTATGAGTGGTGATACTGTACCCTTCAAGACACAGGAGTAGTGGATTGATGCCCATTTAAAATGATTTTTAAATGCTCTATTTCAGTTATCATGGATGCAAGCAACCTTATATGGGCTTTCAGGCTGTTTGGAATCAATTGCAATGCTTATGGAAAGAAGCATGTAATAGCATTTTATACATTAGGGCCTCAGCACTGCAGTAATAAACGGCATCTAATTCGCCCTGCCTAAAAGTTTGAAGCCATGTACATGATTTGCACTGTAGCCATTTATGGGTATATAGGCTCTACAGAGAGTATACATTTATCTCAACTCCAGTGTTTGGTTCCCAGAGAAAGGAAATGCCTTATACTATAAAAAGCCCATTAGCAGCTGGGTTATTGGCTAGTTTGGCCAGAGAAGAGGATTGCACTGTTAAAAGTAAAAAAGCAAAGTTAATATGCAAACACTTACCATTCAGTTTAAGTAGCAAATAGGAGCCAAATGCCCTGGGTGGCAGAGATCACTGGGGAACAGGACTCGGAAGACTGAAATAATTATTCAGTTATTATCTTGATCAAATGTCAGCACAACTAACAATTCCCATGCAACAATCTGACTACTCCAGTGCAGCTAAAACTGGTGATGTTTTGTTCAGACTCTTTCCCCCCGGATTGCATCCCCAATTGAATTCAAAGCTGTAGATCAGGGTGGGGAGATCTGTGCTCCTCCTGGTTTTGTTGGACATCAACTCCCATTAGACCCAGCCACCATGACCAATGGTCAGAAATTATGAGGATTGCAGTCCAGCATCTGGAGAGAAATAGGTTCCTTAGCCTTCCTGCAGATTATTTTGAAAATCTAGCAATGTAATACTATGGATAGTTAAGGGCCATACTTTGGTCCAATCACCCTGACCTATCAAGGGGAATCCACGGGCAGCTGCAGTGCTTGGAACTGATGGGAAGGCACATCTGGAAGTGTATTTGCAGCCATATTGTGGTTTTAATTTGGACCCCATTGGACTGGTTGGATACATTTAGTGTAGGGATGGGAAGTCGCAGACCCCTCCAGATATTGCTCAATGACAATGCCCACCATCTCTAACCACTGAACATGCTGATTAGGACTGGCGAGAGTTGGAGTCCAGAAACATCTGAAGTGCCACAGGTTCCCCATTTCTGATTTGGATACAGCAGGGAATGACCCTTTCATACCAATATGTGTGCTATTAGCAGTAGAGCAGAGCCACTTACAGCCCCTTATCTCATTGGACTTGATGGGAGTTACTTCTGAGTAAAGTAAAGGGAGCCCTGACCATTAGGTCCAGTCGTGGCCAACTCTGGGGTTGTGGCGCTCATCTCGCTTTATTGGCCAAGGGAGCCGGCGTACAGCTTCCGGGTCATGTGACCAGCATGACTAAGCCGCTTCTGGCGAACCAGAGCAGCGCACGGAAACACCGTTTACCTTCCCACCGGAGCGGTACCTATTTATCTACTTGCACTTTGACGTGCTTTCGAACTGCTAGGTTGTCAGAAGCAGGGACCGAACAACAGGAGCTCACCCCATCGCGGGGATTCAAACCGCCAACCTTCTGATCGGCAAGCCCTAGGCTCTGTGGTTTAACCCACAGCGCCACCTGCGTCCCACTACTTCTGAATAGTCATGACTTAAAGCAAAAAAACTATAAATGCGTGCCTTATACATTTTTAGTCAGGCATTTACTGCTTAAAAGCTCTTTCCAACTGGCAGAGTAAGTTTTTGTAGTTGAGTATTCCCAAAGGAAAAGGTACAGATAGTTATTAAACATGTGGCTGCATCTCCCTGCTTGAGCAGGGAGTGTGTGGAATATTTGCTGTGAGTCTGGAAAACACACTTTCTTCCTGAAGAAGAGCTGAAGGTCTCGAGTGACATTCCATTCTTAAACGAAAGCAAATGATCCCATCAGAAAATACCTTATCTGCAATGCTATTCAACCAACATGAATTACAGATGGCACACAGATTGCTTCCACAAGTAAGCCATAAATCTGGGGAAAGGGTGTGTGCATGTGTGTCTATGTTTGGCAGCAAAATGTTCAAATTAGGCATTGGTGCTGAACATCGCTCTCCTTAACAGCAAATAAAGTTTTGCAGCTTAATTGCATGCTTACTCAGATGCGAGTCCAGTTGTGCTCAATGGGGCTTACTCCCCAGTAAGTGTGTTCTGGATTTTCACTCGAGTTTTCGTCTTTGAACGCCGGACACATTGTACACATTAAGTTGTTAGACATGTTTGTATTTTTGTATTAGAGCTTTTTATAGAATCTGAGTGGACATCAAACCCCAAAGCTCTCCCAAAACAGTCACAGATGTTATGCAGATGATTTTAATGCCGGTTTTAGTTTTGTAAGCCACCCTGGGAATGTTTTGAGACTGAAGCGTGGGGTATAAATTCATAAAATAACAAGAACAGCACAACAGCAGCACAGTACACATCTTATATGTGTGAGAGCGGCAGTCATTTGTTAAATGATTAGTAAATGTGTTCTGGTGTAACTGAACACAGTTTTTTAGTGAATGGAAGTGAAGTTGAGAAAGAGCCAACTACCGATAAAATGGGGTACTCGGAATGAGTGCATGTGAGAGAGATGGGGGTAGGAGGGAGATGAACTGAAGAGCTGTTGAGGCAAATAGGTCACAAACAATCACATATGTTGATTCAGAAAATAAATCTCCGCTGATTTCAACGGGATTTAATCCCCCAGAGATTTCAGCTTTAGAAAGGAAGTTGTCAAGTCCAGGACCAATCCATTTGGCTGGGCTGGAAGCTCAGGGTTGTTTTTTTGGGGGGGGGGGATGTTTGGCTTTTCAGATGTTGGTGAGCTACAACTCCCAACACCTCCAGCAGGCATAGCCAAGGGACCTGTAGTTCAGAAACATCTGGACGGGGCAATGTTCCCGGGCACCTGCACTTGATGGAAGATTTAAAGTCTCTTCCCATCCCCATATGCCTGATCTGTCAAAGTTCAATGAATCACATTGCTATTAGCAGGGAACTCACCTGGCAGACGAAGGTGGACTGAGCCAAGGCCCATGTGGTATGCAGGTTGCCCACCCTGTCCCAAATGCATCACAGCTGGGAATAAATGGGATATATAATGGGATGCTAGCAGACTTCATTCTTCCACTCCTTGTGCATATGGCAAGAGAGTATATTCTAATCCCTGCACCCTTGCCTTCTCCTTTTTATCTGTTTTCACCCCAGGTTTCCTGTTAAACGTTTGGCCAGACATTAAGGTGGGAAATTAGCAGCAGCGATGTAATATACATGGGAATGATAGGTATTGTTTTCGCGCTGTCTTTCCCAGATTGATATTCAAGATGTTCGGGACGTTTTCCTCCTGTCTTCTCTTGCATGCTGCAATTTCCCAGAAAAATCTAGCGATGGCTGCATAAATGCTATCCTGGCCAATGTAGTTTGTTACCGGGTTGCTACAAGTTGTAACTTTGTGAGGGGTGAACTACAACACCCAGAATTCTTTGAGGAAAAGAATGCGCTTTGAGGGTGCTTTAAAAGTATAGTGTTCAGCTTTATTAGTTACAAAATATAGCCTAGCACAAATTTGTTATTAGAAGGCGACATCATCTAACAATTTACAGTGACAGGCTGTTGCACTGACACCAGGAGAACTGCTATTTGTAAGACACCCATGTGAACCAAGATTCAGGAACTATGATGAATACTTCAGTTGAGCTGAGCTCTCTGGGCTCCATTGTCACCCTCCAATTCCTTGAACCATCTTTACTTTATACAAGCATTGCATCCATGGGCTTTGAAGATGCTCGAACTCAGGATGAAAGGGACAAACATGCTATGAGGAAGTGTGTCATGTGGTCAATGGATAAACCATTTATTTTGTTTGGAGAAATGGGATTCACAAGCTCTTGGGTGCACTGTTTGGTATCCAGATCATTACATTACAGCTAAGTTTGGGTAATTAGAGATCCTCTGTGAGGTGGGTTAGGCTGATTCCAGGGCCAGCCCTACCATTAGGAAGACAGGAGGCAACTGCCTCAGGAGGCAGATACTAGGCAGCTGCCTGGCTTTTGCTCCCGAGCATCTCCAGTAGCTGTGTGTGCCTTGCTTGCTGGTCTCAGGTGTACTGGAGGATGCCAACGCAGGCCCTGTATTGAAGAAAAACTCATCTGCCGATCCTTGCAGATGAAAGTGGAGGTGGGGATGCCTCATCCTGATCTGACATCCTATACCCAGGGGAGGGGGAGCCTATAGCCCTCCATGTGATCTGGGACTACATCTCCCTCATCCTTCTCCATTGGTCACGCCAGCTGGCTCTGATGGGAGCTGTAGCGCACCCTCATGTGGAGGGCTCATCATACTGGCTCAGCAAAGCGATCCCTTTTGCTCCAGATATACTGTGGCGGCTGCAAATCCCAGCAAGCCCTCTCCTCTTTTCACATAAGACCCGTTTCGTTTTACCTTCCAGCCAGAGAGGTGCTGCGGCGGGTGGAGGGCAGCAGCAAGGCGATTCAGCCGTCGGTGTCAATAGGCCCTAATCTGCGGTAAACCGTGACTATTGCTCTTGGCAGGCCGCTGCTCCGAGCAGAGAAGGGGCGAGCGGGAGGGACTTGGCTGGCAAGCTGCGCAAATTGAAACCATCCAGCGCTTTATCTGCAGCCCACGTGCTCCGATCTCGCTTCCCCTCCTGCCCAGACGGCCAAGTTTCTCCTGCCGAGTCGTCCCCCCCCCCACTTTGCACCCCCTCCTCCTGCTGCTGCTGCTTGGCTGCTCCTCGGCAACCCCCCTTCCCTTCTGCATGCACACACTGACTCCGGCGCGCTGCCCTGGTCCGACGGCCTCCCTCCTTCTGTCCTTTCGGCTGCAGCAGCCTCCCCCCCCTCCTCCTCCCCTCCTTGCAGCCGCTCTTCCCGCGCGTCCCCGAGGGCCAAGGGTGGGAAGTGCGAGTTTCCGCTCCTCCGCTTGTCTGTCCCCGGCCGCCTCCGCCTGCAAGTCCACAGAGCAGCCCAGGCAGCGGCAGCGGCAGGAAGCTCGCCGGGAGACGCAGCGCCGCCGACGGCTCTCCCCCGCCTAACCCTGCGAGGCGGCGGCGGCTGCAGGGAACTGGCGAGCGCCGTCTCCAGTGGCGGGAAGCCGTCGGTTGACTTGGCGACGGGGGTCTCTCCGTCCCCTCCTCGGCAGCGGGTTCGAGAGGCGCGCCTCCGACGCCAGAGGAGGAGCCCGGCCGGCAGCCGCCGCGCAAGAGAGAGAAAGCGGGAGCGAGGAGAGGGTGGGATGCCGGAGAGACGCCGAGGGATCGGGGGAAGCTGCCGCTCGCCGCCCGCCCTCGCGGGATGGAGCCGCCGCGCCCGCGCCGTCTGATGCCGCTCCTCCTCCTCTGCTGCTCCTTGGCTCTGCTGCCTCCCGCCGCGCAGCCCGTGTGCCCGGAGCCATGCGACTGCCAGCAGCAGCAGCACGTCCTGTGCACCAACCGAGGGCTGCGGGCCGTGCCCAAAGCCGTCGAGCCGCAGGACATCCTCACCTACAGCCTGGGCGGCAACTTCATCGCCAACATCTCCGCTTTCGACTTCCACCGCCTGGCGGCGCTGCAGCGCCTCGACTTGCAGTACAACCGCATCCGCGCGCTCCACCCGAAGGCCTTCGAGCGCCTGGCGCGCCTGGAGGAGCTCTACCTGGGGAACAACCTCCTGACGGCCCTGGCGCCCGGCACCCTGCGCCCCCTGGCCAAGCTGCGCATCCTCTACGCCAACGCCAACGAGATTAGCTCCCTGAGCGCCGCTTCCTTCGCCGGGCTGGGCAGCCTGGTCAAGCTGCGGCTGGACGGCAACGCCTTGGGCTCGCTGGGGGACGCCACCTTCTCGGGGATGTCCAACCTGCTCTATCTGCACCTGGAAGCCAACCGCATCCGCTGGCTGAGCCGCAACGCCTTTGCCGGCCTGGGGAAGCTGCGTTTCCTCGACCTGTCAGGGAACCAGCAGAGCCTGCTGCGCCACCCCGACATCTTCCGGCCGATGCGTTTGCTCAGCACCCTCCTCCTCTCGGGCAACAGCCTGCAGCAGCTGGGGAAAGGGCTCTTCCAGCACCTGCCCAACTTGGCCAAGCTGTCCTTGAGCGGCAACCGCCTGGCTTGGTTGGCGCCGGAAGCCTTTGCCGGCCTGGGGGCCCTCAAGGAGCTGCGCTTGGATGGGAACGTTCTGAGCCAGCTGCCTGCGCCGCTGCTGCAGCCGCTGCACAGCCTGGAGGTGCTGGACCTGAGCCACAATGCCCTGGCCGCTCTCCCGCCGGGTGCCTTCGCTCAGCTGCACAAGCTGCGGGAGCTCAGCTTGCAGGACAACGCCTTGACTACGGTGCCCGGTGACCTCTTTGCCTCCAGCCCCGCGCTCTACCGCTTGGAGCTGGATGGAAATCCCTGGAGCTGCGACTGCCGCCTGCGAGGCCTGAAGCACTGGCTGGGCTCCTGGCATGCGCAGGGCCGGCTCCTCACGGTGTTTGTGCAGTGCCGGCAGCCGAGGGCCCTGGCTGGGAAATACCTCGATTACCTGGAGGACTCCCAGCTCTCGGCGGCTCTCAATGGCTCCTCTTGCCCCAACGTGATGGCCTCCTCTCCTGCCCCGCTTGCTAGGGGCAACAGCAGCTCGGGCCTGGGCCTAGTGCAGGAGAAGGTCGGCTCCTTGCCCTCTGCCTCGACCATGCAGCTGCTGGGCTCTCAGAAGATCTTGGCGTCTGGAAGAGAGAGCTGGGCAGCTGAGACTGGCCCCACAACCTCAACGCCCGGCTTGCACCTCAACACCAGGCCACCTTCCCTACCTGGAGCTGCTTGGCCCAGGCGGGCAGGCAAATACCACTCAGTCTCGTCCGGCATCCCTCCGTTGGTCACCGACCCCTGCGATTTCAACAAGCTGTTCCTCTACAACCTGTCGGTGGAGGCGGTCGGCTCTGGCACAGTGACGGTGCGCTGGGGGGTCCGCCCGCACCGCAGCCCCCGCCTGCTTGGCCCTGTGCGCTTCAGAGTCCTCTTCGACCGCTTCGGGGCTGCCACCAAGTTCCAGCGGTTTGTTTACCTCCCCGAGTGGAGCGAGCCTGTGGCCACCCTGCAGGAGCTGCGCCCCGACACCCCTTACCTGGTCTGCGTGGAGGGCGTGATCGGGGGCCGCGTCTGCCCGGTGGCGCCGAGGGACCATTGTGCAGGGCTGGTCACCCTGCCCGAAGAAGGTGCGGGCGCTTCCGCCGCCGTGGCGGGCAGATCCCCAAACCTGGACCACCAACTCCTCACCCTGGTGCTGCTGGCGGTCAATGCGTTGTTGCTCTTCCTGGCCCTGGCGGCCTGGGCTTCCCGCCTGGTGCGGAAGAAGGTGCTGGGCTGCCGGCGGCGGAAGGCAGCGTCGCCCGTGCACGTCCGGCAGATGTATTCGACCCGCCGGCCCCTGCGCTCCATGGGGACGGGCGTCTCTGCCGACTTTTCCGGCTTCCAGTCCCACCGCCCGCCCCGAAGTGCGGTCTGTGCCTTGAGCGAAGCCGACCTCATTGAGTTCCCGTGCGAGCGCTTCATCGACAGTGGCGCCGGAGGGAACAGCAGCGCCCGGCGTGGAGAGGATCACCTGCTGCAGAGGTTTGCAGACTAGAGGCGCGGACGGAACGAAAGCTGCGGCTTACGTCGCCGCCCTGTTATGCCGGAATCAAGTGCCCAGCGTTGAGATTTGGCAAGGTCTGCTGGGAATGGCAGCCTTTGGTTGGGTGTACTTAGGCCTTCGGCTGTGCAAAAATGGCAGCTCATCAGACGAATGTTGGATGGTTGTAGGATAGGGTATGCTGGAAAAACAGTAGCAGCAAAGGGGTTCCCCGTTTCTCATTTGGGGACCAACCCTAGTTAAAGCGGGATTCTACCACTGTTCTCTTGAAATTACCACTATCCTTTACTGTAGCTGAAGGGGCACTGGTTCCTCTTCATGGGCAACTATCTACTTGGTGATGTGGGTTATGGTTGTCCAATCATCAGTTTCCACACTGAGATGGTCTGTTGTTGTTTTCTAAATAACTATTCTGTAATCGTCCCTAACCTGTGGATATAATTCTTTAGCTAATCCTAATTACTGTTGGCCAAGAAATGAACAGAGATACTAGGAATGAAAAAGAAGATGGAGAATGTAACCCTAGACAAGTGTTCAGAGCTCAGGTGGATTGTGTGCCTTATTGTTGCTCCATTTTTGCACCATTTTACCTGCCAGGTACATCACTTAATGCAAATCCAGGTCTCCTCTTTATAGGACTAGGGTCCTGTTACTTCCTCATATGAACTGTCTTACATATGAGAACTCCACATACAGCTTAAATCCCCCCTTGCCCACTAGAATGGTTAAACCAAATGCTTGTCCAGTGTGGCATGTGGCCAGCCAGTGTGGCATGAACGCAACAGTCGTATTCTGCTTGCCTGCTCAAATTAGTATTTAGAACGGGGTTTCCTAAACTTGGGTCTCCAGCTGTTTTTGGAGTACAACTCCCATCATCCCTCACTAGCAGGACCAGTGGTCAGGGATGATGGGAATTGTAGTCCAAGGCAACTCAAGTTTGGGAAACTCTTGATTTAGAGGCATGCTATCTCTCCAAACTCTATAGCCATCAATAGCCTTACTTTTCATTGAATTTGTTTAATCCCTGGTTTTTGCTGGCGGCCATCTGTACATCTTGTGGCGGGGAGTTCCATAGTTTATTCACTGCTCGAAGAAGAGCTTGCTTTTGTCTGTCCTCATCTCACACCCTTCAGCTTTGTTGAATGATCCCATGTTCTCACGTTAATGACAAGGAGGAAAGCTTCCTACCTGCTTTCTCCATGTGGTGGATACTTTTTATTTACCTCTGCCATATCCCACCTCAACTTTTCTCCAAAGGTTGAAGCATTTGTAACCTTCCCTTACGGAGGAGTTGCGCCAGCTCCGTTTATACCACCTAAATGTACGGAGCCTACGCATGGTGCTTCTGCCACCGCTGGGTATATGCTGGCACTGCCATGCACTTGTTGCCAGGGAAATGTCTAACCCAGGGGTCTGCAACCTTTAAGACAAAAAGAGCCACTTGGACCTGTTTCCGAAGAGAGAAAAAACAGGGAGCCGCAAAACCATTGCGACATTTAAAACAAATATAACACTGCATATATTGTTTCTTACCTTAATGTCCGATCTGACAGCGGGCGGGAAGGTGACGTCGGGACGGTGCGTGACTAACGCACGCACCGCCCCCATGCGACGTCACAGCCAGTACAGCGCCCGCCACAGTGGGGAGTGTTGGGGCGCACAATGCGCCTCCTCCCCTCGCTAGTATCCTCCCCGGAGCCACGGCAAATGTGTAAAAGAGCCACATGCGGCTCTGGAGCTGCGGGTTGCAGACCCCTGGTCTAACCCATCCCTAAGTCCATACAGTGCCTGATTTGCAGACCGTTTGAATCAATGACGTTTCAGACACTGACTTCCTTGATCTTTGCACCAGCCTTTATTGAAAACGAGCCAGGCTTGCTTCTTTTTTGAGTAATGTGAAGGCGGATTGCTGCTATGACATGGGGACTGTTGTTCATAGGTGTCCAAACTTGAACCCTAGACTTTTAACTCTAGTCAACTTTTTGAGCCCTAGTCTTTGACTCAGACCCTCTCCCCCCACAAGAGGTGCCTTGGAAAAAAACCTTAACATGCAAGTAATTAGAAGAAACTAGAACAGTGCTTCTTTAAAAAAAACAACAACTGGCCAGAGCCTTTTTTTAATTAGCTCAAATCAACGTGAGCTGATTTAATGTGTGTTTATATATAAAGTATGCAAACATGTTGGTTTTGCAAGGCTAAATTGCCGATACCACTAGGGGAAAACTAACCCGAGTTTGTTATGATTTGTTTAGAATGGGTTATTTTTACAATGGTCTTGAATAAATACTTTTTGGTACTTCTACAGCTTAGCATGTTTTTCTTGTACAATCTGCTGTGACTATTGCTACGGAGTGAAATGCTGAGATTTGTAATGAAGAGTGGATCTGAAGGAATCTGATTGGTAAACAGGTAACATGGGTGAATGAATGTTTGACCTCTGAAAAATAACACTTGACATAGTTCAGACATCTGAAACTGTACTATACAGTGGTGCCCCGCAAGACGAATGCCTCGCAAGACGGAAAACTCGCTAGACGAAAGAGTTTTCCGTTTTGGAGGTGCTTCGCAAAACGAATTTCCTATGGGCTTGCTTCGCAAGACGACAATGTCTTGCGAGTTCCTGCGGGTTTCCCCCCCCCTTTCCCCCCTTTTTCTAAGCCGCTAATAGCGCTAATCCGCTAATCCGTCAATGGGCTTGCTTCACAAGACGAAAAAACCGCTAGACGAAGAGAATCACAGAACGGATTCTTTTCGTCTTGCGAGGCACCACTGTACCAGTTTTCAACTTTCATTTTTAAGGGAAAAAAGAAAGAAATTCAGGCAGTTCAATGGGTCATTGAACTGCCTGCTTTGCTCTTCAGCATTTTCCTCCCTAATGTGACTCTCACTAGAAGTTTTATTCAGTTGGACAACTTTTCATTAGCACTAACAAAAATAATGGCGGCAAGCTTTGGAGTTCTCCAGGACTCCTCATTAGGCAAACGAAGGGGTAGAGGAAAGGGGTGGGCCTGACTCAAGGTACAAAAATTAGCCTGGGTGTTGTAGCCATGAGATCAGCTTGTAGCCTCAGTTGTAAGATGGAGACTGCAGACAGAATAAATCCTTCTCATGTGCTACAGGTATCAGGTTACACACCTAGAATTCTGGGGTAAAGAAACAATGCTTGCTCCCAAATTATGAGAAATTAAAGTTAGGACATTTCAGGTTATAGATCCCTCCCCCACCTCTGCTAATCTATAAGCTATTTTTAAAAATTATATATAAATATTGTCTTCAATGTTGCCTGATAATAAAGTTATGATGACAAGTCAGACTTTAAATTTTTCAGAAACGAGGAGTTGCCATTGCTTTTTTTAAAAAAAATCCTCATCTTGCTCTCTTCTGTGTAACAACTTGCCTGTTGAAGAGTTTGGAAGAAATCAGAAGTTTGCTGCAATTTTGTGATACACTGGTACCTTGGGTTAAGAACTTAATTCGTTCCGGAGGTCCGTTCTTAACCTGAAACTGTTCTTAACCTGAAGTACCACTTTAGCTAATGGGGCCTCCTGCTGCTGCCACGCTACTGCTGCATGATTTTCGTTCTCATCCTGAGGCAAAGTAATTAACCCGAGGTACTATTTCTGGGTTGGCGGAGTCTGTAACCTGAAGCGTCTGTAACCTGAAGCATATGTAACCCGAGGTACCAGTGTATTTTGGTTGGTCCTAATAAAGTTATTAGGGGATGTGGGCGGCGCTGTGGTCTAATCACAGAGCCTCTTGGGCTTGCCAATTAGAACGTCGGCGGTTCAAATCCCCGCGACGGGGTGAGCTCCCGTTGCTCGGTCCCTGCTCCTGCCAACCTAGCAGTTCAAAAGCACATCAAAGTGCATGTAGATAAATAGGTACCACTCCGTCAGGAAGGTAAACGGTGTTTCCGTGCGCCGCTCTGGTGTGCCAGAAGCGGCTTAGTCATGCTGGCCACATGACCCGGAAGCTGTACGCTGGCTCCCTTGGCCAATAAAGCGAGATGAGTGCCGCAACCCCAGAGTCGGCTGCGACTGGACCTAACGGTCAGGGGTCCCTTTACCTTAATAAAGTTATTACCCAACTGTGGCTTTTGGAAGGTGGTTCCCCCCCTCTATGGAATAACACCTTTGCTTTTGACAAATTTTATACATATTTTCACATAAAATCTCTATATTATGTCTGTGTTTCTCAGTGATTTTAGAAATTTCTCAGCTGGTTGAGCTGCGATGCCTACAAATGGTAGTTCTCAATTTGGGTCATAAACCACTGAGAAGTTATCTTTGTGCAGAAGTAAATGGGAAATCTGTCACTTTTGCCCTGTTGTGCAATCCCATTTATTTTGGTCTGACCTGGGTAGGGGGTCCTCTTAATGAATGATGCCTGTGGATATTACTTTTACGAGGGAATTAAACTGTTACAGAGAAAGTCTTCATGTGATGTCAGAACAACCTGTTTTACTTCTTACACAAATATTCCTTTTGAGTGTAGCCTGGGAAAACACTGATTAGATTTCTTTACAGACTGCATGGTTCTTCAATCTACGATCCTTTTATTCTTTGATATTCCATATTCTTTAACATTTGCTTGATAAGTGTATGCCTGATGAGTAAGGAGAAGAGTCAAGTGCTAATGACATCACCATGTTTTCCCTTGCTTGTTCTAGATTTTTCCGTTCCAGGAAGGAAGGGGGGTAGAGCATCTGCCTCGCATGCAGAATGTCCCAGCTTCAGTTCCTGACATAGAATCTTAGAACTGTAGAATTGGACTGGGGTCATAGAATGATAGAATCATAGAGTTGGAAGAGACCACAAGGGCCATCGAGTCCAACCCCCTGCCAAGCTAAGTCCAACCCCCTCAAATCCAGGAATCCTGCATTCCAGCTGGGCTGGGAGAGACTCCTGTCTGAGGTCCAGCTCCGAGGGCCTTCTGGCGGTTCCCTCCCTGCGAGAAGTGAAGTTACAGGGAACCAGGCAGAGGGTCTTCTCGGTGGTGGCGCCCGCCTTGCAGAGCACCCTCCCACCAGATGTCAAGGAAATAAACAACTATCTGACCTTTAGAAGACATCTGAAGGCAGCCCTGTTTAGGGAAGTTTTTAATGTTTGAAGTTTTATTCTGTTTAATATTCTGTTGGGAGCAGCCCAAAATGGCTGGGGAAACTCAGCCAGATGGGCGAGCTATAAACAATAAATATATTACAGTGGTGCCTCGCAAGACGAAATTAATTCGTTCTGCGAGTTTTTTCGTCTAGTGAATTTTTTGTCTTGCGAAGCACGGTGTCAGAAAAGTTTTGGAAAAGCTTCAAAAATCACCAAAAACCTCAAAAAAGGCTACCACACCGCGTTCTATGAGTTGCTCCTCGAAGTCAAGTCGCAACTGTATTAACGGTGTTAAGAAAAAGGAAACAAACTTGCAAAAAACGCAAGACGTTTTCGTCTTGCGAAGCAAGCCCATAGGGAAATTTGTTTTGCGAAGCAGCTCAAAAACCGCAAAACCCTTTCGTCTAGCGAGTTTTTCATATTGCGAGGCATTCGTCTTGCGGGGCACCACTGTATTATTATTATTATTATTATTATTATTATTATTATTATTATTATTAATCTTTGAGAGTTGCTTCCCCTCTGGGCACACAATACCTAGCTAGAAGGTACAGTCTTATGATCAGTATAATCCTACGCTAGTTGTTTTTCTCACGTTACATTAAAAACCCAATTGAGCCTGTAATCCTGAACCCACTTACTATGGGAGTAAACCCCATTGAATCCAGTAGGACCCACTGCTGAGTAGATATGATTAGGATTGCAGCCTTAGCCATCTCCGTATCCTTAGCTCTACATCTGAATATTTTTAATATGTCCAGAGAGCAGAAGAGAATTTAAGGTTGTGTTCCTGTGCACACTTTCAGAACAGCCAGTGTGGTGTAGTGGTTAGAGTATCAGTCTGGGACCTGGGAGACCAGGGTTCAAATCCCCCCATAGCTTTGAAACTCACTGGGGTGTCCATGGGCCAGTCACTGCCTCTCAGCCTAACCTACCTCCGAGGGTTGTTGTGGGGATTAAATGGGGCAAGGGAGAACGATGTATGCCACTCAATCAATCAATCAATCAATCAGTAGATAGATAGATAGATAGAAGTAAGCTCCTCTGAACACTGCCACCATAAAATCTATCTGAAAATGTACGCTCTAGCCAATGTAGGTTTCACACCTGCATTACAAGACTGATTAAAGTATCAATGGGTTTAATAAGCCCCCATGTGGAAAAACACGCTTTGTTACCAAACTCATCTGGGTGATGTGCAGCGTGACCCCCAAAGGCATTGCAAAGAGGCGGCTCTCCTTCAGATGTATCCATTAGGAAGTTAGGACTTTCTGTGTGTGAGTGTGTGTGTGTGTGTGTGTGTGTGTGTGTGTGTGTGTGTGTGGTAAGTCATTTTTTCCCCTGCTAATTGACAGGATGTTGTGGAATTATAAGCGCTGCATAGCAGTAAACAAGGTCTTATATTGACGGCACTAAAACAGTAGATGCTGCCACTGCTGCGAATTCGCAATGGGAAATGGGGAGAGAACGGAATGTCAGTGGAGAGGGAAGCTGGTTTTTTGGCAAACTGGGGAAGTCTGAAGCCCCTGCTATGTGCATAGCAATGAGCTCAGGCTCACAACAGATGTGTGCGACACACAGAATTCCATTCCATCCGTGTAATGTGGGAATCGGCCACTGGAAAGAACAGCCATCATTCTGATAGGGCTTCCAGGAGGCAGCGTTCACTAGGCCCAAATGACATAAAACGCTATGCAGTATTAGCATTAATGCTAAATTGTTTTTTGCAGCATGCTTACACAATGAAGAGATAAGGGCCCCATTCCCTTTACTTCTGCTGTTCAGCGGTGATGAGTACAGCTTATGCATCCAAAATGATCCTGTCCAAGAGGGAGCTGTCAATAGGCTTTGTGAAACTGCAAGGTTTGGACAAGCAGAATAATAATATCTATCAGCGGGTGGCGCTGTGGGGACACAGGTGGCACTGTGGTCTAAACGACTGAGCCTAGGTCTTGCCGATCAGAAGGTTGGCAGTTCGAATCCCTGCGACAGGGTGAGCTCCCGTTGCTCGGTCCCTCCTCCTGCACGTTCGAAAGCATGTCAAAGTGCAAGTAGATAAATAGGTACCACTCTGGTGGGAAGGTAAATGGTGTTTCCGTGTGCTGCCCTGGTTCGCTAGAAGCGGCTTAGTCAGGCTGGCCACGTGTCCTGGAAGCTGTACGCCGGCTCCCTCGCCCAGTAAAGCGAGATGAGTGCCACAACCCCAGAGTCGTTCGCGATTGGACCTAGCAGTCAGGGGTTCCTTTACCTTTATCTATCTATCTATCTATCTATCTATCTATCTATCTATCTATCTATCTATTAACAAACCCTCAGGGAAATTGCAAGGTTGAGAAACCGCAGAAGCAAAAATATCTTCCTGGAACTTAGAGCGGGAGATTAAAACACAACAACCCAAAACAGTGTAATATGGACTAAGCATGCTCAGAGGCCGCAGAATGCTTTGTGTCTTTTAGAGGAGGGGAGAAAAATAGAAAATGGGTGGGGGAGGGAATGGGGTGGAATATTTTGAATGAAGGCATGACTAGCTGACGCTCGTACTGCAACATTTGGTTGCAGACCCCACTTGTTCTCTCAGTATTAACGCGAACCAGTTCTCATAATGCCCTTCAACTTGTCTTTCATGCTCGCAGTCAATTAATACACGGTCTCAGTTTATTAAAATGCTAATTTTGGGAGTGCTGTTTAAATGTGTGCTCACGGCTGGAGCGGACATGCTAATCCATAATCTTGCTAAAAGCACTTTGATGTAGAATTGTTAAGGTACACCCGCTGCAGAATCCCTGCCATTTTATTCTTGGCAAACATTACAATATATCTTGCAAGTCTTTAGGGCTGACCTGGAAAAGGACTCCTACCTCCCCAACTTTACCACCTTAGGGTGGTAAAAGGTTCTGTGAAGTTGAAGTGTATGATTTCAGGCCCTTGGAGGGTGTTGTTAGTGGAAGAGACATGTTCACTCCACGCAGTCCTGAAACAATTCCTACTCCCCACTCATGTTGGGTACTCTTTCTCCAATGCCTCCTGGATCCTTTCTACCAATAAGACAGGACAGGTGAGGACAGGATGTGTTACATTCTGGTTCTGTGCTTAGCCTGAGGTTTCATGAGGATGCCATGAAATGATGTTTCTTTCCTGCTCTCTGGCATTTTCCGAGTAGGAAAGAACTACACAGCACTAACCAAACAGGCACCATGACCAGTCCAACCCAACCATCAGGAGGAACATATGTGGTAGCAGACAGCCTCACCTCCAGGGTGTGGAGGACTCAAAACGTGAGAACATCACAAGAGCTTGCTGGATCACACCAAAGGCCCATCGAGTCCAGCATCCTGTTCTCACAGTGACCAGTGGCGTAGCATGGGTTGTCAGCACCTGGGGCAAGGCAAGTAATTTGCACCCCCTAACCCGTGGATTTGCGCCCCCTAACCCTAACCCCCAGATGTTGCGCCCGGTGCGGCCGGCCCCCCTGCACCCCCCACGCTACGCCACTGACAGTGACCAACCAGGTGGGGATTCCCAAAGTAGGACCTGAGCACAACAGCACTCACCCCTCCTTCAGTTTTCAGAAACTGGTCTTCAGAAGCAGGTTCTCTCTGAAAGTGAGTGTAAAGGTAAAGGGACCCCTGACCATTAGGTCCAGTCGTGACCAACTCTGGGGTTGTGGTGCTCATCTCGCTTTACTGGCCAAGGGAGCCGGCGTACAGCTTCCGGGTCATGTGGCCAGCATGACTAAGCCGCTTCTGGCGAACCAGAGCAGCGCACGGAAACGCCATTTACCTTCCCGCCGGAGCGGTACCTATTTATCTACTTGCACTTTGACGTGCTTTCGAACTGCTAGGTTGGCAGGAGCAGGGACCGAGCAACGGGAGCTCACCCCATCACGGGGATTCGAACCGCCAACCTTCTGATCAGCAAGTCCTAGGCCCTGTGGTTTAACCCACAACGCTCTCTACCTGGTGTCAGAAGTGTGTATATGTGTGGAAGGTTTCATGAATTCTAGGCTTCCTTGGCTCCCGAAAGCCCCCAGGCTCAAACAAACAAAACACCAAAAGGACTTCCATGCGTACTTTAGGAAAGGGGATTGCAGTCAATAGACAATAACTGAATGAAGATAAGGCTTTTCTATGGTAGCATCCAGAGTCTGGGATGTGCAATTGGTGCCAAAATTACAGTCTTTTCAACACCTTGTTAAAATATTTTTATTTTCCCAGGCATTTTAAATTATGTTTAGTCTGCATTATGGTTCTAAAGTTTTATTGCTGTTAATTCCTCATATTTGCAACTGGCCTTAATAGTTTTGTTCATACACAGCATACACCACTCTGGAATTCTTTTGGATAGAGGGCGGTCGAGGAATACTTTAAATCGATCAATCCCCCAGCAAGTGTTTGGCCAATGTTACGTTTTGACCTGGGTCTTACAGGTTTATGGCCCAGACTCTTAACTACTCTTAAAAAGGTAAAGGGTAAAGGGACCCCTGACCATTAGGTCCAGTCATGACCGACTTTGGGGTTGCAGTGCTCATCTCGCTTTATTGGCCAAGGGAGCCGGCATTTGTCCGCAGACAGCTTCCAGGTCATGTGGCCAGCATGACTAAGCCGCTTCTGGCGAACTAGAGCAGTACACAGAAATGCCGTTTACCTTCCCGCTGGAGCGGTACCTATTTATCTACTTGCAATTTGTGCTTTCGAACTGCTAGGTTGGCAGGAGCTGAGACCAAACAACGGGAGCTCACCCCGTCGCAGGGATTCAAACCGCAGACCTTCTGATCGGCAAGTCCTAGGCTCTGTGGTTTAACCCACAGCGCCACCTGTGTCCCCTAACTACTCTTATAACATGCTTTATTGCACTCTCTTGCAAATGTGGAACAGGATGGGGAAATAGATTGATGACTATATTCTGGGTGGACTCAGCAGTACGAGGGTGTGATCTTGAATACTGTGTGCAACTATGAAACTCGAGGGAATTTTCTGGCTTCTTGCAGAGTTCATTCCATTCCCGCATCTTGCTAACTTGCTGCTTCCAGAGATGTCTTGCCTCTCTGATTCATAAGGTGACACTTCTTGTGGAGTGAATTCTTTGTTGCTGACGCCCACATTGCATGGGTCTTCAGAAATGCTTTCTCAAGCAGGGTGAGCCCAGGTTGTACACTGAGCAATTTGTAACCCTGTCTTATAAACATACTAAGGAATGAGTGAAAAGGAGAAGGGACAGCTGTATCTTTCTAATGAGGGTTTGTGAGATATTTATCAAGCAAATTAGGCAAATGAAGTCAAACACAGCTGTTTTATATTGCAAATTAAACGCTTCCTTTTCAAACAGCCATTAAAATATAAATAAATGGGGCCAAATTCACCCCTGATGCCTTGCTTTGCAATCCAGGAAGATTAGTCCTGAGGTGACAGGTGCCTATAGTAGATATCTTTTTACTGTCACTACATCATGGCTCCTTGTTGGGTTAGATACACACATGATTTCCCTGAAAGAAACCTGAGAGCTGCACTTTGCTAAGGGCAAACTATGCGATGGGCAAACTCCACTTCCAAGGATTCTTTGGGGAAAGCTATTTGCGTTTTAGTGGTGCAGCAATGTAATTGCTGGGATGTGGATGGCGCTGTGGTTTAAACCACAGAGCCTAGGACTTGCCGATCAGAAAGTCGGCGGTTTGAATCCCCGTGACGGGGTGAGCTCCCGTTGCTCAGTGCCTGCTCCTGCCAACCTAGCAGTTCGAAAGCACATCAAAGTGCAAGTAGATAAATAGGTACCGCTCTGGTGGGAAGGTAAAACGGCGTTTCCGTGCGCTGCTCTGGTTCGCCAGAATGACCTGGCCACATGACCTGGAAGCTGTACGCCGGCTCCCTCGGCCAATAAAGCGAGATGAGCGCCGCAACCCCAGAGTCAGTCATGACTGGACCTAATGGTCATGGGTCCATTTACCTTTAATGTAACTGCTAGTCCATTTCCAAAGCTAAGCAGGGTCTCATACGGTTTCAAATTGGATGGGGAACCACAGTTTGAGATTCATGCATTGCAGGGGGTTGGATTAGATGATGTCTTCCAAAGGTTGCACGAATAATAATGGCATAATAATTTTATTATTTATACCCTGCCCATCTGGGGCAACTCTGGGTGGCTTCTAACACATTTAAAGACATAATAAAATATAAAACATTAATGTGAAACATTACGTAACTCCTTGGCTCAGGGGTTGCATAACTCCATACCCTCCAACATTTCTCCAGTGAAAATAGGGACGTCCTAAGAAAAGTGGGACATTCTGGGATCAAATCTGAAAACAGGATAGCTTCTGTAAATCCAGGACTGTCCCTGGAAAATGGAGACACTTGGAAAGTCTGGAAGTGTTGTCTACACATTTGCTACAGCAAAGGACTGGACTATTGGAAAAAGTACACATGATTAAGCAAACCAGTTCTTGGTTTCATTTCTGTCACAGAGGACACGGCCTCATTATTTGTGACACTGTTTGAGAATTAATTAGTCTCTGGAAAGATTTAATCTCTGATTCAGCTGAATTTATTATACCTTGGATGTGTCACATGGAAAACAAGGTTAACAAAAGGAAACATCTGCTCTTTATCTCCGCAAATGAACATTTGCGCAGTTAAGAAGCACATACGATTTGAATCATTGCTTATTTTGTACTGGCTAGAAGTGATATTTGAGGTAGGGCTCTGTCTTGGATGAATATAGTGGGAAACCACTTGACGATGATATTCCATTTAATGAGTTCCCATTTTTTCCTCTGGATACTTCTTCATAATAGCCTTTTTTTTATTCTGGAAACAAAAGAGCATGGGAATCTAAGAAAGCCTGAAGTGGAAGATAAATGCTAGTAAAGAACAGAAACCTCCAGCGCTTTTAGAATGGGAGCGAGTCGTTCCAACTTCATGCTGTTTTTCTCCAAGGAAAAGGGAAAACAGAGTGGGAAGAGAATTACTCCAGTTTGGCACTCTCCAAGGACACACCTGGACATCTGCTCCAGAAATGGAGTCAACAGTACTGTGCATGTAATATATAGGGGAATTTCTCTTTTGGAAGAGAACATTGCCATTTTTAAAAAAGGAAAAGGATGATACATTTCTATTACAAATCAGGGCATCTTTTCCTCTGTTCCAGTATGTCATTATTTCTTCTCTCCTTACCCATAGGTATCTGGTTGGACACTGCGAGAACAGTATGCTGGACTAGATGGCATGTTGGGCTCTTTTATCTTCTGATGTTCTTCTAAACCAGGGTTTCCCAAACTTGGGTCTTCAGCTATTTTCAGATTACAATTCCCATCATCTCTGACCACTGGTCCTGCAAGTTAGGGATGATAGGAGTTGTAGTCCCAAAACAGCTGGAGATTCAAATTTGGGAAACACTGTTCTAAACCAAAAGGACCTATTTACCACTTAAGTTGGAGTGTCATGTACCATATAGCTACAATGGCCCATTAAGGTGTGTGTTTTTCATAACTGCACAGTATTCACAATCATTGTATTTTAGGAGAACACAAGGAGAAAGCAATAATACAGCAGAGGGAAGGACTGCAGCCGTCTGGTGCTGGGCTGAAATGCTGTTTGGGGAAAATTACATTTTCCAAAGGTGCATAAAGGATTTATGAATGCTGGTTTCAGGATAAATCAACATGAACCAGTTGTTTTGGCATAGATTGCAGAAGGGACATCATTCTTCTTCCTCTGTCTGAGCTCCAGTCCAGAGCAGGAGGTGGATTCCTTTCCCCCCTGCACATTACAAGTTTTTCCGCAACAAGGAAATCCCTTTCCATGGCAAACTGTTTACATGCACTACCTTGCTCCCACACCCATTTTTTCCTCCTCCTTCAATTCAACTAGTCTTTGTCAAACATTCTATGATTTTAAATGCCTTAAACTCACATATGATGGACAGGGCCAGCGCTACCATTAGGCAGAGTGAGGCAGCCACCTCAGGCAGCTGATGTAGAGCACCATAAAAAGGCAGCATAGCTCTAGCTATGTATTTGTGACACTCTCTGCCTCTGGTGCTAGACTAAACTGGTCATCTTTGGAAGGCGGTCATCCTTTGCTGGTCTGCCTCAGGCAGCAAAATGTCTTGAGCCAGCCCTGATGAGGCAACAGCTGTCACTTACTTAACCGCCTTTCAACTTTTGCTTGCGAGTAGTTGAAGCTTAGCTGTACAGCGGAGAGGAAATTCTAAACCTTGTTAGTAAATATAATGTGCAAGTGAGTGATTTTATGTATATGATGAAATCTCCTCTCTCCCCTCAAAATCAAAATAAAGTATGGCTGCATATATGGAACGGCTGTAGCAGTCATGGGAGATAAATTTGGTTCAAGCCATACCTAATTTGAACCCACTTAATTCTCACTCCCTGAAACGTGTGAATGGAAATGCAGCTACCCTTCAAGATCATGTGATGGAGACCTCCAACCAAACAATGGGTACAAAAGTGTGTAAACAAGTGAAAAGTGCCAATACAGTATAACCTCTACTTATGATAATAATCTGTTCTGGAGGCCTGTCCACTGGGTAAAACTGGACGCTAGTAGTGGTGCCGTTGTGCGAGTGCGCATTCGGCGGCAGCGCACTTCAGATGGCAGGAGCCGCTTCCGCGCATGTGCAAATCACAGCAAACCCGGTGTTTACTTCCAGGTTTGCTGCAGTTGCAACTTGGAACGTCTGTGAGAAGAGGCGGATGTAAGTCGAGGTTCCACTATATGCAAGCAAAAGCTATTGCTGAAAATGACATACAACGTGAGAACTTCAGGAGGAATGCATAGCAAAAAGACTGATGGATATCCATAAGGACTTAAAAAAAAATACATCTGTTGTGGAGAAATGAATCTAAGATTGGAAAAATGAGAAGCCCAAAGAAACTGAAATGGAGAGCTTTTGTCTATCTCTAAGTCTGTAGGTCGTTTCCTAGGCTCCCCAAAACAGCACTGGGGGAGGAGAATATGAATCTGCCCATGCTCTTCAGTGAATAATCTCTGAAGAGCAAGAGATGGTGTCTGCTTCTCCCCATCGCCATGGGGAGTGTATGCGTGTGATTTTGAGTGTGTATCTTTGAGAGACAGGTGGGGGCTGTGTATTTGCGTGAGTGGTGAAGGCAAGTGCTATTTGTGGATCGGTATGTGGATTGGTGTATGAGTACAGTGGTACCTCGGGTTAAGAACTTAATTTGTTCTGGAGGTCCATTCTTAACCTGAAACTGTTCTTAACCTGGAGCACCACTTTAGCTAATGGGGCCTCCCGCTACTGCCGCACTGCTGGAGCACAATTTCTGTTCTCATCTTGAAGCAAAGTTCTTAACCTGAGGTACTATTTCTGGATTAGCGGAGTCTGTAACCTGAAGCGTCTATAACCTGATGCGTCTGTAACCTGAGGTACCACTGTATGTAGTCCATATGTGTGCTTTATGGGTGGTGAGTGTGCATGCGCTCACTTGCGCATGCATTGGTGTGTGCTGGCTATGCTCACTGCTGGTGTGTGGCCCTCGGAGGGAAGTCTGACTGTCAACGTGATCCTCTGGCCAAAAAAATTTAGCCACCCCTGCTCTAAGGACTTCAGTCACTTCTGTAATCATAACCGTCATTAACTCCCTCGTGAAAGTTCTCCATTTTAAAAATTTTTTTCACAGATTTTGAAAATTAAGTCTCCACTTTTGTATGGTTTTATGGCTTGTTGATAGGCTGTGTGACACAGCCTTCTTTCAGTGTGTTCCAGACGACTGTTTGCTTCTTTCGCTCTGTGTTGCCCTGTGTGTATCTGGTTACTTCGACCCCCCTCAGTGAATAATAATCTTTTGTGCATGGAAGCCATGAAATAGTGACAAAGTTGAGCTGAGGAGGGAGAGGAGAAGCCCTCCAGAAGAGCATTTTCAAGCGAATTAACCTCCTAAAACAATCCTACATGAAGACTTCTTCATTTTTCAAAGTTCGGCTGCCGTGAAAAATCATGCTCAAACATAAACCATTTGAGGTTAGGTTGATAGTTGCCACTTTAACTAACTGCAGTTTGATGCTGAATCCAAACCAGATGTTTTATTTTTTGTCAGGGGTGTTTTCTGTTGTCTAGGGAGGGAGGAAGGGAAGGGAGGGGGACGGGAAGGCAGGCACAAAGGGTTATGGAGCAGGGATTTTTTTTTTTTATACTGCAGTTGATTAGGACAAATTACAAAGAGCTATGCTTTCGGATTGGAAATGCTGAGGCGTTTATGATCTCAGGCCCCAACAATTAAAAGAAAACAAAAACAGAGGGATTGAAAGAATATGTACTGTGAACCGTTAAACCGAAAGGCCCACGGGCCCACAGCAGCTGGATTTCATTTAGCCTTAAAAAGTTTAATAGCCTAAGCTTGCACATCTCTCCACTTCAGAAGATCATCTGCCAGGTGGGGGAAATTCTGCTCCTTCCTCTGCCCCCCCTCCTGGTAATAGTCATGCTGTCTCACTTCATTTTTGTAATAAAAAGGTATTGTCTCTCGAAATGTTTTAGCAGGATCTGCGTTTTACCCATAGCAGAATTTATAACCCTGGAGAAATGGGAATTCAGCGTAAAGGGAACCGAAGGGATGAGCCGCCTGCGTAGGTCTGTGTATTTTAGTTTCCCTCCTCAGCCCTGTATGACTGAGAAACATTTCATGCCCATGTTTGTCAAGAGAGTTGGACAAAACCAGCCTTCAGAGCTCTGGTGGGAGAAAATGCCTCAGTCCAAACAAAAACTGGCTCCTCCATTTCTCTCATAGATAAACACGACTTGTGGCTCCTAAAAGCTGTCACATCCCGGGAAATGGCTTAAACTGGCCAGCTAAACAGGGTGAGGGTAGCCAATGGGTCTCAAGCCCATGGTGAGTTAGGGGCTTCCCCTGCATGTGAAAATAGGCTCCGGAGGATTAAGCGGACGAGACCAGTAGTGGGTCCAATGGTCAAGAAGGCTGTTTCTGCACGTGCTGTAAAGGGAAGTGTTATGTACTGAAGTTCTCACCCTGGGCCAGCAGGGGGATACTGTAGATAGTTTTCACTCAGGTCCACATATGCAAATAAGGAATTGAAAGTGATGTTCAGTGATTGGATAGTTACAAAAAGTTGTTACTGTTGCGTTATAGTTGAGCTCTATATAAGCAGGCTGGCTGAACCCTTCAGTTCAGTTCAGTTCTGGCCTGTGAATAAACAAGAGCTGTCTGAAGAATCGCTGTGTCGTCTGATATGTTCACCCACAACTTAACAGGAAGTGAGGAGCAGATGAGGCTCATCAACCTGGGAAGAGTTGAGGAGAAGGAAGAAAAACCTCACCCTAAACCTCCACTGCCCTGTGGGATATCTTCAGGTAGTGAACCCTACACAATCCAGAGTGGAGTCCCTAAGACCAAGGCCTTTTTCAGTTGGAACTTGCCGGAACTCAGTTCTAACACCCCTCAGGGGACGCCATTGCCATTCTGAGAGAATGATGGAGGCATTCATGGTGACTTCTGGCATCTTTTCTGAGAAGAATTGCACTGCCTAAGACAGTTGGATGGCGCCTTGCATGCCACCTTCCGGCAACTCCTGCAGCCCAGCTGGGGCCAAACTTATCACTCTGCTTTCCTTTGAACCACATCAGTGAGGCCGAGGGGGGGGGGGTCTTGTCATCTGAGCAGCCCAGGACCTCCATACACATTGCCCAGGCTTGCGGCCTGGGGAGGTCAGTTTGGTGCTGCTAATGCAGTGGTTTGACCTCACTCCATTGTCTCTCGAGACAGACAGATGCCAACAACAGCAACATTGGCACCATAGATTTATCCATACAGTGATGCCACTTTTAACTGGCATGGCTTCCCTCAAAGAAAGGTGGGGGTTGTAGTTTGTTAAGGGTGCTGAGAGTTGTTAGGAGCCCCTCTTTCCCCCTCGCCTGGGCTGCAATTCCCAGAGTGGTTTAACCACCAACCCCCCCCCCACAGGAAACCCTGGGAATTGTATCTCTTAGGAAACTCCTTTTCCCTTCTAACAACTCACAGCACCTTTAACAAAACATAGCACCCACAATTCTTTGCTGAAAGCCATGACAGTTTAAGATGATGTCATCGTGGCCTATCACTGCTTCCAATGTGGCACAAACAAAAGAGCAATTGGTTTTAACCTGGGACAGAAGTCCCAATTTCTGTCATGAACATAGGGTCAGTCGCTATCTGTACCAGACCGTGTGGCAGTAAGGTATGTGATTTTAGAGGGCAAAACTTAATTTTGCAAATTTCTTAAGTGTCGGGTCTTTAAGATTTTTTATTTTTTTGGGGGGGTGGGGGGTGGGCATGAGGAATTTAAATCGGCTACTGTTTGGTGATTACAACATTCAGCCTGGAAAGTTTCTGTTTGATGAAGAAGCACATAAACTGCTTTCAGAAAACCAAAGGATTTTAATTTTACCTTCTGAAAATGTCAGGTATTGTGACAACAACGACAACCACCAGTGCTCTTTTTTTTCTGGGGGTACTCATGGGTATGCAATACCGGTACCTTTTTTTCTAGAGGAAAAGCACTGATAAGAAATACTAATAATACTAATACTATAAGTGCTACTTGGCAGCCGTTCATTATTTCTATGGAATTTTACACACACTTTACTTACCAAGAAAAACTAAATTGTGTTAATTTAACCAAATGTCTTTTGACTTCCCAAGCCATGTTACAACTTTGTAGCACCCTTCATTTTTGGGAAAAAATCAACACATCCTAATGTGGCAGTGCCTGCTGAAATTGCAGCTTCTGTCAAGTGGTAGCTGAGGAGGGGTGGAAAGCTTATATAAAGGGTAAAGGACCCCTGGATGGTTAAGTCCAGTCAAAGGCGACTATGGGGTTGTGGTGCTCATCTCGCTTTCAGGCCAAGGGAGCCGGCGTTTGCCCACAGTCAGCTTCCCAGGTCATGTGGCTTTTGGCACAACGGAACACTGTGACAGAAACCAGAGTGCACGGAAATGCCATTTACCTTCCCGCTGCAGCGGTACCTATTTATCTACTTGCACTGGTGTGTTTTCAAACTGCTAGGTTGGCAGGAGCTGGGACAGAGCAACAGGAGCTTGCTCCGTTGTGGGGTTTCGAACCACCGACCTTCTGATCAGCAGGCCCAAGAGGCTCAGTGGTTTAGACCACAGTGCCACCTGTGTCTAGCCACTGCCGCCAAGCACTCACACAACATAGGTATTACTAAAGCAGTCTACACTCACAGGAACCAGTGATGTCCTTGACTTACCCCGGCACTACCAGCCTCTGTGACAATACTTACATCACATGGGGACCCTTCTGTGCAATCAGTAAGGGTGTCTTGGCTGCAACCCCCACAGCTCACACACCAGAGCATTTGCATCCGAACAGATTCCCATACAGGGCTGGCATCCATGTGCACCATTATTCCACTGATGCCTGCCCTAAAGGTAAAGGGACCCCTGAACATTAGGTCCAGTTGTGACCGACTCTGGGGTTGCTTTATTGGCCGAGGGAGCCGGCGTACAGCTTCCGGGTCATGTGGCCAGCATGACTAAGCCGCTTCTGGCGAACCAGAGAAGTGCATGGAAACGCCGTTTACCTTCCCACCAGAGTGGTACCTATTTATCTACTTGCACTTTGCCATGCTTTCGAACTGCTAGGTTGGCAGGAGCAGGGACCAAGCAATGGGAGCTCACCCCGTTGTGGGGATTCGAACCGCCGACCTTCTGGTTGGCAAGTCGTATGCTCTGTGGTTTAACCCACAGCGCCACCTGCATCCCTAGGCTCCTTTAAAAACAACAACAACAACAACAACAACAACAACAACAACAACACACCTCCTATTTGAATTTCCCAAAATAACCCTGATGCAGCATGGCTGTAAGCACTGAGGGAAATTTAAACAGCAGGCCCCTGCTTGGAGCATTGCTCCTGTCTACCAGTGGTGCCAGATCAATTCTCCAGGGCCTGCCAGCAGAGGAGGGGGCTTAACACAGGACACATTAGCCAGCCCCCAGCCACCCACCACACTGCTCACCCTCAGAGCCAAAGCTGGCCCTGCTCCCACTGGTATAAGTCCGGCTTGGCCAGAGAGTTTGATAGTTAGAATATCCCAACTGCAAGTTGTTTTTTTAATTATTAATATTAAAGATTTTCTTGATTTACAAAACTGAAAGCTGTTTTCTGCATTGTTTTTATTTTTAAGCGTTTCCATGGCATGTCTGCAAATCATCTGGGGATAAAAGGCAATTCAAAAATTAACACCCCCCCCCCAATATAAGATACCATTGAAAATATAAAACACCATGGAAAATATCAAGTCTCCCATACAGTTATTATCCATTCAAAGGAATTTGAATCTGCCAGTGCTCTGTGCAGATGGATTCCTCTCAAGGGAGACAGCTGGCTAGTTCGCAGAACCTGGACAAATGGCACATTGGCCGCCATCTGGAATTACATATCTGACTGGTCTTCCAGCGAGTGGATCAAGTGCCCACGTTGCTGGAGAAAATCACTTCCACATAATAGCAGTTTGCTAAATGAGCTGTGACTTGATTGTGGTCCCATAAACCGCCTGTGTTCTGTAGTTAATGCAGAGTCTACTTTGCTATAAAGAAACCGTGCTGTTGCCTCAGAGCTGGCCTCTGGTGGAGCACAGCAATGTGAAGTCTAAGCTAGGCTTTGTAGCCTGTCACCATGAATGGTTTGTTTATTATAGTCCTTCCATTCAGAATTGTCATCTGCAGTCTGTGCTTGTTAGGTCTTCTCACAGTTTTTTTGCCTTTAAAAAAATTTACTTAAAGAAATCTAGTGCCACCTTGTGGATTTGGGATTTACTGCAGGGCTTTAAAATCCTCACATTTTGTCAAAGGGCGGGGGGGGGGGAGAGGGGGGAATCAAAAGTGGATTGTTTAAAGAGACACAAAGCTGGGTGAGCCACAAAACTGTTTCACTTTAATTTAAACGCAGTTGATCTCAATTCATCAGTGTGTGAGAATACATTACGGATCTGTCAGTACCCAATTATCATTGACTGCTTACTAAAGCCACATTAAATCTTTTTCCACCCGAAGATCTAAACGGCAGACTGGTATACCTTATCAGAACAGACTCTTACGTTCTCAGGATGTCAATTGTATGAAGCATATTTTACTGCACTGTGGGCTGTATAAGCAAGCTAGGGATCAATTTAATTAAACCCTTATTGGTAAATTTACTTGGAAATACTGAAACCTCAGGTATCTTCTCAAAGATAAGTCAAATAATATTACCTTGGCCATGGCAAAATTTCTCTCAGAGGAATAAGAAATAGAAATCAACATGCACAGGATAAAACATAGTGACTGTCTTGTATCTTCCCTTGTATCTCTGCTGTACTTTGCTTTCGAAACTGTTTTTGTGGGTTTTTGGACCGTAATAAAGAATGTGTGTGAATACATAAAAACCCTCAACCACTATTTTACATTAAATTAACAACGATAACCTAAGTTTAAAGTGATATCGGACATAAGAACTTTAAGTTCTAAAACTGATTGGCACAAAAAAGATGGAGGAATCCTAAGAAATGGTTTCAGAAACACACTGTCAGTGAATCCTATACTTGTCTACTCAGAAGCAAGTGCCACTGAGTACAAGGAGATTTACTTTCAGGCTGGTGCATATAGGATTGCAGCCTAAACATCATGTGGATTTGCACATCAGTTCTGGGGGGGACCAGCCTGTTGCCTGCTGCAGAATCTTCATGCACCCTGTAGCCCGTTCACACCAGCTAAATGTATTTACATGATAGATGCATGTAGCTCCCAAGGTGGCTTACAGATATAAGATCAATAAAAATAAGATGCATAGATCACAGGCTTTTTCTGTGCAATTTAGAAAAGACGGGGCAGGGAGATGAGGGGAAAGGAAAACAAGCAAAGCCAGGCACCAGTTCTTAAAGTTGCATAATAGTTCTTATAATGACCAGCTGAAATGGCAGCCATTCAGGCAGACAGGAGCTAAATGCAGCCAGTCTCTCAGCAGAGCTAATGGAAAGCTACTCATCTCGCCTCTACAACCTGATAGGATCGATGAATGCCTAGGAAGTCAGAAGTAGGAAAGGAGTTGCCCAAGTCTCCTTCCTTGTATGCATTCCCTGACCGTCTGAAAAGAGCTGTTGTAATTAGAAAAGCAGCTGTGAGTTATTCAAAAACAGGGGTAGGAAACCTAAGGCCCAGGGGCCAGATCCGGCCCCATCGCCTTCTCAATCCAGCCCATGGATGGTCCGGGAATCAGTGAACAGAAATTGTGTGGCAGCGGCACGGTGGCAGCGGGAGGCCCCATTAGTTAAAGTGGTACCTCAGGTTAAGAACAGTTCCAGGTTAAGAACAGACCTCCAGAATGAATTAAGTTCTTAACCCGAGGTACCACTGTATACACTGTTACGATATAGAAGCAATGCGGCCGCGAGCTGCTAGCTTGAAAGCAAAACATAATGGGAATGTTGGGACTGTTCCGTGGGAAACAGAGGGACAGTCTATTCACAGTGCGAAGCACCGGAATTAGCTCAGAGTATAATATGAGCTGTACAGGAAGTACAGGAGGAGTATCTCTCTCGGCTGCTGGAGTTTGAAGAGAGCAGACGTGTTTTCTGTAACGCTGCAAGGTCAGAAATAAAGGCATGTAAATACGTTTCTGTCTATCTCTTTCCCCTGCCTGGGGGGGGGGGCAGGAAAGAGTGGTGTGTTCTTCTCACGCTGAGAAGGATCACCTATTGCAACCTCTGCCTGGATCCTGCCGGAGAATGCAGACAGGGAGGTCAGCCAGAGATCAAGCCGGGTGCCTGGAGAGTGGCCAGTTTCTCCTGATAAAGGCTTGATTTCCAACATCCACATCACTCACCTTGCACACTTAAGTCCTTTCCTTAAAAGAAGGCAGTTCTCAAAAACCTGCCAGAATAAAACAGTCTTCACCTGCTGGTGGAAGGACAACAAGGAGGGAGCCAGTCTAGCTCTCTCCAGCTCTCTAGCTCTCTAGAGAGGGAGTAACAAAGTCTGGGAGCAGCCATTAAGAAGGCCTTCTATTGCTTCCCCACCAAATGTGCCTTGTGAGGTTGGCTGAACTCAAATGGGACATATGAGTGGACCTTTATAAAGTTTTACTTTCAGCAGTTCACAATGGAATGGATGATTTGAGCTCAAGTGCAAGCATTATGGCTGAGGTGATCTCTGTCTGCTGCATTTGTTCTGCATGTGTCTTTTCACTTTTGCAGGTCACCATGTCATGTTGCCATTGGTGATGAACATGCATGCGTAAATCAGCAAAAGGACGTGGTCTGTTGGTGTCACATTTATTGTATTCCTTTTTTTATGGAGTTGCCTGTATTTGTCAAAGGCCTTAAAAGCTTTCGTTATGGCTCTACGTGACCCTAGTATCTTTCCTTTTCTTTCAGCTGCCTGCCCTCCAAACATGCTCATTCATTACATACTAAGCATGCAGTCCTAAATACGTATGCCGAACTGAATATTCATTCCACTAAAATCAATGGAACATATATACTTGACAATTTTAATATGGTAGGTTGAAATCAATATGAGTTGAGCATTCTGTGGATATGCATTGTATTGAATTGGCAATGCTTTTTCTTAAATTGAGCATAAAAAGCTGCTCAATACCAAGTCAAAACTATTGGTCTGTTTACCTCAGTATTATCATTTCTAAAACTCTGTGGTTTTGTGGAGTGCTTAAACATTGCTGTGGGTCTTCACAGACCACTTAATCTACTATTTCCGTCAGCATCAAAGCCAGTGCCATGTTACAAACATCATGGGCAGGCTAAGTACAGATATTCCCACCTGTTCTGCAACCTTTCCATGGAATGTGACCTTGCAGACTACCAGACGTCCATGGATATGCCAAGGTTGCAGGTTCAATCCCTGTATGGGACAGCTGCATATCTCTGCATTGCAGAGGGTTGGACTAGATGATCCTCAGGGTCCCTTCCAACTCTACAATTCCATGACTAAGGCAATCTCTGGTCTACTGCCAGATGTTCTCCAGGGTTTCAGACATGAGTCCTTTCCAGCGCTACCTGCAGATGCTGGGTGTTGAACTTGCATGCAAAACCTCTGATCCTACCACTGAGCTATGTCCCTTCTTTGGGGAAGAAAATCTTGTTGTTGTGGTTTAGTCGTTTAGTTGTGTCCAACTCTTCGTGACCCCATGGACCAGAGCACGCCAGGCACTCCTGTCTTCCACTGCCTCCCGCAGCTTGGTCAAACTCATGTTAGTAGCTTCGAGAACACTGTCCAACCATCTCGTCCTCTGTCGTCCCCTTCTCCTTGTGCCCTCCATCTTTTCCAACATCAGGGTCTTTTCCAGGGAGTCTTCTCTTCTCATGAGGTGGCCAAAGTATTGGAACCTCAGCTTCACGATCTGTCCTTCCAGTGAGCACTCAGGGCTGATTTCCTTCAGAATGGAGAGGTTTGATCTTCTTGCAATCCATGAGTCTCCTCCAGCACCATAATTCAAAAGCATCAATTCTTCGGCGATCAACCTTTTTTATGGTCCAGCTCTCACTTCCATCTTAGCATTTACCTAAACCAGGGGTAGTTAATCTGGTCCCTACCGCCCACTAGTGGTCGTTTCAGGATTCCAGGTGGGTGATAGGGGGTTCTGGCGCATGTTACTGCAGCCCTGGTGGGCGGTAAGGAAATTTTACCATCAAGAAAGATGCATTAGTGGGTGGTAGGTATAGAAAGATTGACTACGCCTGACCTAAACATTTTGGACTGAAACGTGAACTATCCCACATTTTTAACATACCCTTTTATAGCAATGAGCAAAACAGTCTTAATAATGCAACCCAGTGTTTGTTTACTCGAAAGTAAATGTTGTTATAACCAATAAGGCTTACTCTAAAAGTATATATGTGCAAAGAATTGCATGGTTAAACATCGATAGCCTACATCTTTAAGATCTCCTAATAAAATACCAGCTTAAAAATTGTTTCTGCGCCTCTCCCCCAGCTTTGCTAACATCTCAACCTCCTCCAGTTATAAAGAAACATACTATAAAATATTTTCCACCCCTTTAAAGAAGTTCCCCATGTTTGCTTTACCATCCATCTCACTTCCTCTCTGAATTTTAATTATGTGCTAACATAATCACTGAAAGGAGGTCATGGAAAGTTCAGGCACATTTTATGTCCCTGCTTGTTTTGTGGCTTTCAAACTGTCCACATTACTAAAGAGGCAATACATCACACACAAACACACACACAAACACACAATCTGCATCAGCTGTTGCTTTAATCCAAATCTAGTGGAATGCCTTCTTGGCATTCGCACAAATTGGGGAATGATTGGAGTTGCTGGGTTTATTTTTATTTTTTTTAAAGTGTGATTTTTAAAACTTGTTCACCTACATGAACAAATCCAATCTCAAGTGACAGTTGCTGTATTTGTGGCTCACCTGGTCTCTAGGTTTCAGAATAGGCAACCATTTCTGCTCTCAGAAGTAACTCTAGCGATGTTGGTGAAGTTTGTAATACCAGCTTACAGGGATGGAGGAGAAATTTGATTCAGTCCACAGTCAAGGCCAAATCTATCAAATTCACACTTTCTGAAATAATATGAGAACTGAAACACAGCCATATTTAGGAATTCAGCTATATGTTTTTTGTGTGGAGCAGTTCTCCAACCAAACAGCGTTTAAAAAATGCATCTAATTAGAGGAAAGTGTGCTTTGAAATTAGTGAATATTACGGTATATACATAAATGCATTTGATGGATTTATAAGGCCCCCAAGAGGAGGATACTCAGAGGGTCTCTAAGGATCAACCAGGATAAGTACATTGCTCATGTTTTGCATACCCACTCCTCCAATTTAAATGAATGAATGAAATATCACTTTGTTCTGCTCTGTTACAAACTGAGCAGCATTTCTCCCCTTCTCCAACACGGAATGTAAAACGAGATCCTGCACACATAGGATCAAGCAGGCCCAGCTCCAGGTTTTGGACCCCCTAACCAGGCTGCGCTTGGAGGGACCCACAAGTGCCCATAGCCACTTGGGCCCCCTGTGGTGCCACGTCTGTAGCCACCAACTTCCTCCTTGTATACCCAGACCCTCCAAGTGCTCCTGTTTTCCAGGGGACAGTCCCAGATTTATAAAAACCACCCTGGTTTCTGATCTGATCCTGGAATGTCCCACTTTTCCTTAGGACATCCCTATTTTCATTGGAGAAATGTTGGAGGGTATGGAGTTATCCAACTTCCAAGCCATCTGAAGGCAGCTCAGTATAGGGAATGTTTTTTTTTTTTTAAAAAAAAGTCTAATGTTTAATTATGTTTTTATATGTGTTGGAAGCTACCCAGAATTGCTGGGGCAAACCAGTGAGATGGGTGGGCTATAAATAGTAACATTATGGAATAGGATGTCCCTATTTTCATTGGAGAAATGTTGGAGGGTATGCATACCCCTTCGTGTTCACATGCAGATGTAAGCAGGTGGCGCTGTGGTCTAAACCACTGAGCCTCTTGAGCTTGCCGATCAGAAGGTTGGCGGTTCGAAACCCCATGACGGGGTGAATTCCCGTTGCTCTGTCCCAGCTCCTGCCAACCTAGCAGTTTGAAAGCACATCAGTGTGAATAGATAATTAGGTACCACTGTGGTGGGAAGGTAAACGGCGTTTCTGTGCACTCTGGCACTTGTCATGGTGTCCCGTTGCGCCAGAAGTGATTTAGTCATGTTAGCCACATGACCCAGAAAACTGTCTGTGGGCAAACACCATCTCTCTTGGCCTGAAAGCGAGATGAGTGCCGCAACCCCATAGTTGCTTTTGGCTGGACTTAACTGTCCAGGGGTTCTTTACCTTTACCTTAGCCAGTGGCAGTGACAGTGTTATAATGGCCTAGGAGCTGAGCAGCCTGTCAGCCCTGTATGGTACCTTGCAGTCACCATATTTCATCTTGCGCAGCTCTGTGGGGTATAAAATTTTGTGACCATCAGGAACCAAATCGAGCTGAGTGGCTGCTTAGTTCTCAGCTCATTACAGCAGCACTGCTGCTTAACATTCTTCTATTTATTAGGGAAATGTTAAGGATTTCTGCAACTGATGACAGGGGAAGAGTTTTCATATTCAGCCTAAAGTACTAGTGCTTCCCCAACTTCCCTATGAAAAAATGTGCGTTCATGTGTCCGGCTTTTTAAATGAGTGTGTATTGAGATGGGGGGACAAACAAGACAGGAATGTAGAAAAAAAAATCGTATTTGATACATACAATGCACATTTAGTTACAAGTAAGTATCGCTTTGTTTTGTTGAGCCTATTCCCTGAGAAGCATGCCTAGGATTTTTGCTGAAACTAATTATAGGCAGCGATTGTTGCACATCGAGGTCCCCAAGACACCCCAAATAAAACACAATGACACTTAATTTTTGTTTAAGGTTTTTGGCATAATTTTGACCACAACTTTATTAAAATTACAGCAATGTGAGTGGTTGCTTAGGCATTGGTAGAGACTAACTGACCCCGCAAGGGGACAGCTCTGACATTTGCACCCCCCGCAAAGTCAGAAATGGTAAGTCACCTGGGGAGAGAGATGGGATCTCACTTTGTAATACGGATTCTGAAATATGAGTGAATCCGTATTTAATGTTTAATAGACTATTGTATTTTAATATTCTGTTGAAAGCCGCCCAGAGTGGCTGGGGAAACCCAGCCAGATGGGTGGGGTATAAATAATAAATTATTATTATTATTATTATTAGATACTTTCTGCACTTCGTAGCATCTTACGTTTTCCATCTCACTGGTGCTTTTCTTGTTGGCAGCTGTCACGGCAATAAAATGGTTTGTTGCGGCAGAAGAGCATTGACATGAGATTTATCCCTTAAGCAAAGTTAGAACCCCATTGACATTTTGCGAAAATTGTGCTATTAGATGAAGCTCTTGTCAACGTGGACTAAATCAAACATAATTTTCAAACGGCATCAGCGTTTCCCCAATGATCAGGTTTCAGACAAAGTTGACATCCAGGAGAAATCACAATTCACCTTTCTATTTATGACTGACAGATTCAATTGGTTAATTAGTGTGTCTTCCCCCCTTTTTTATTTTCTTCTATAATTCTTGTTAACAGGCTGGATTCAACTGTTGCTATTTTCGCCTTGTTACCACTACTCCGTTTGACATGTGAGTCATAATTGTAATAAGCAATGTGAGTAATGACTGTAATGACTTTATTTCCTGCCTCTATTTCTTGCTACGCCCGCCCCTGTGGTGGTTTGGGATTTGTGCTCTTCTCGGAGGCAGCAGCCATTATTAATGCAGATGTGTCAAAATGGACAGCCAGAAGTAGCCATTGTTTCTCTTGAAAGACAGGCCACGAAGCAACCTGCTCTCCAAGGTTTCAGCCTTAAATAAACTTACTCTACAATCCCATTGTCCCTGAAAGAGCATCCCAGGGAACTCAGGAAGTTGACTTACACTGAGTCAGACCATTGGTCCATCTATGGCTGGATCTACACAGATATTTAAAAACACCATGAAAAAACACTATAAATATATCTACCCCTATGCAATTTGCCATTGACTTTGGATTGCAGCTCTACAGCGCTATCCAGTGTCACATCTCTATAACATAAAATTATAATTGGCCTGCGTAACTGAGTCCTAATTTAGTACTCTTGACACTGACAAGTACTGAAACGCCAGGTTTTTAGGCCAGAATCTCTCCCATTCTTACCTGGAGATGCTGAAGATTGAACCTGCAGTCTTCTGAATTCAGAACAGACGCTTGGCCACATATACCCATTTTTGTATGCAGTTCCCCCTAATATAATGGGTATTCTATATATCTTATTAGCATAGGGGTTTTTATGTGCCAGTGTGGTGTAGTGGTTAAGAGCAGTAGTCTCGTAATCTGGGGAACCGGGTTCGCTTCCCTGCTCCTCCACATGCAGCTGCTGGGTGACCTTGGGCCAGTCACACTTCTCTGAAGTCTCTCAGCCCCACTCACCTCACAGAGTGTTTGTTGTGGGGGAGGAAGGGAAAGGAGAATGTTAGCCGCTTTGAGACTCCTTCGGGTAGTGATAAAGCGGGATATCAAATCCAAACTACTACTACTACTACTACTACTACTACTACTACTCTTCTTCTTCTTCTTCTTCTTCTTCTTCTTCTTCTTCTTCTTCTTCTTCTTCTTCTTCTTCTTCTTCCTTCTTCTTCTGTGCAAAATTTGCCTTGAGCTCAGTCAGCAGAACATGATACTTTTAATCTTGAGGCTGTGGGTTCAAGCCCCACATTGCGCAAAAGATTCCTGCATTGTAGGGGATTGGACTTGACCCTTGTGCTCCCTTCCGATTCAGGTATTGTTCAGGAGCATTCACATTTAAATGCAAACTGAACTGCATTTCTCTTTCATCCTGAAGAGTAAGGCCTATCTTCCCTGTGCAAGATTTCTATACAGAGCGCTTGGGGTGAAATATAGCTGCATGCAATTAAACAGTTCTTTAAAACCTTCATTATTTGGATTCCCTGCTTTCACAAAGACATCTCATTGTCATGCCTGGGACTATTGTTCTGTATTAATAAGCTGACACCAAGCAGCTCCAAACACCAGTGTCATGTTTTGCAAATATTTGTCTAACTTTTGCTTGAAGAAAAATGATTAAGAGATTTGAGTTGTTTATACAATACTAGCGTGTTCCAATATAAGCAGAGGAGTTTACAGAAGAATCCCCATGACACCAGTCTTTCTCATCTGGATAACCATTTAACTTTGCTTTTATGGAACATATGATGAATAAAGTGCCAAAAATTTGCTTGATATTTGTAGTGCAAGGACAACAACCCAGAGAGGCTGTGCTGTGTGAGCATGTGTACGATCTAAACAGATTAACAATAAACAATTTATTGGTTTGGATCTAGATTATGTTAGTTGTACTAAAGTCTCATTGACTTCAATAGGAGCTAAGTCATAACTGACTGGTTCCATTGATTTCAGTGGGTTACAATTTCTATTAACTTTCAGTGCAATCCCAAGTCATGTTTGCTCATAAGTAAACTTCACTGACTTGTTCCAGCTAAGGATTTTAGCCCTAATCTAGAGCCAAACCATTGCATGGGATCCACCTAACAAAGGGCTTCTGCATTTGCAATGGAGTTTTCCCTCGCTTTCCTCCTCCTGCACTTCCTGGACCCACTGAAATTGTGTGTGTGTTGGGACACACACACACACACACACACACACACACCACTCAACAGCAAGCAGGAGGAGGAAAGTGGGAATTGTTCTATCCGGCAAGCTCAAATGCTTGTACTGGTGTGGCACAGTGTTTAATTTCACCCCTAATGCCTGTTCACCTGCATTTATTTATTTATTCAAAATATTTGTACCAGTGGCAATGTTAGATGGGGGCCTGGGAGCTAAGACTGAGGTAAGAAAGCACCACTTCCTTCAGGCAGCCCTTTGGCTCATTGGGATGTTGCTTAATGTCCAGATTTTAAGGTAGGTGAGTGGGAGAGGCAAGGACTGTTTTCTACAGAGTGGCCAAATAGTCTGGGCTAAACCAAGTTGCTTTTATGTAGCCGGTCTATGTGCTGAACTCACGCATGTTTGAAGCCTTCAACAAAAGACCTCCCACTTGAAAACCAACACATCTTTCATGTATTCCCTTTGTGTCAACTGATTCAGATTAGAAAGAGATCCTTTGTGAGCCAAAATTTCCTAAGGGTGAACCTGCTAATGATTAGCTGAACAATGATGTCCGCAAGCCTTCAGTTAGGGCTGAGGAAAATATTCCCCACACACTGTTAAATGAGAAATTATGAACTGGTGTCACTTACTTTGTTGACATTAATAAATTTGTAATCCTATACTCATATACAAAAGTGCTATTATGAAAATTGTTGAAAATTGTTCTGGCTTTGCTGAAAACACGGCATGTTCTATCATCCTACACCTTAGCGAGGATCTCAGTCTACCTTCTGCTTTCCCCCCTGCCTTTTAAATTTAAAACAGTCAAAAAGCCATGAACGTCAAAATCATTCTAATCATCCCTGACTAATCTTGCCCCTTTCTAAAGGGGTTTTTCTTTCTGTAATATAAATAATATAAATTCAGGAATAAGGGGATTTCTCAGGTTAGTGGAGGGCACGTATTCTGTGCCCCATTGGTGTGGTGGCAGCAAGACTCACCCTTCTTCTGATAGGAAATGCTCTTTGGGTGGGTGGGGGGCACACAAAAATAGGGGGTTGAGGAGGGTCAGTTGGGTGTGTGTGAGAGAGAAAAGTGCCTATTTTCATCTGAGGAATGTTGGAGGGTATGCTGCAAGTGTCTATTATTTTATAGACAAAGCTGGCCCTAGCATTAGGCAGAGTGAGGCAACTATCTCAGGTGGCAAATATTGGGGGTGGAAGCAGCTGTTCCTCCCGAGCATGTGCTTCTTTTGAGCTGTGTATGCCACAAGACTTCTCCTGGGGCTTTATATTAGTCTGTTGCCTCAGGTGCGGCAAAGGACACACTCCCAGTGTTTGAAGTAAGCTTCAACTGCCAATGCAGTTGGCTTCTGTTGATGGACTGAGGCGGTGATGCCATCTTGTCTTTTACCTCAGGCAGCAAAATGTCACGCACTGGCCCCATTCATAGTGCTTTATGAAGTTTGAGATGCTTCTAAGAGTTGGCAGTTGACTCCTTTTGCCGTAACGTGAGGTAATCATTTGACAGCCTGCAATTACTCCTTGTCTCCACTGCCGTAATGTCAAGCTACAATCTTGACGCCTGCAGAAAATGTGATTATTAATGTACCTCCCCTAAGCTCACATCTGTCTCTGGAATTCTGGAGAAGCGATGGACAGAAAGGAACATTGTGCGTCTCTAAAGGATGAAGCTTGCCCTTTTGCTCCAACTACTAATTGTTCTTTAGGGACGACTAGTCAAATGTAAGAGTCAGGACTCGGTGCCCATCAATGTCTTTAATGAGAAATCTCTGTGCAAGGGGTGAAATGTGCTCCAAACGTTCTTCAAATAGGCAGTGGCATTTCCCCATTGGGAAATCCCAGAATCTATTAGATAAGCTAGATAAAATGATCGGCAGCGGTTGTCCTCAGGTAAAGAGCAGAATGCTGCACTCTGTATATAAGTTTGCCAGGAGAATGTGACGGTGAGGAGGAAAGAATTCAGCAAGATTGTTTTTTTTCGCTTATAGAAAATGAACTTTGGGCCTGTCCCTAGGCTAATCCTCAAAGCAGTATAATTAATGACACTGGAGAGTTTGAGAAAGTGAGAAGACCCTTTGAAAAGGGTATTCTAAAGTTCTAAAGGGGACATCTTCAATTCCCAGAACGTGGAATTTCAAGTTCATTTAAATATCCACTACTTAGTAATATCTAAGTTCAACAGAAAGTCTTAAAAAAAAATCTCTTGTTCATCTATCTGGGAAATTTATCTCTCCTGATATGTTGCTCTTGTAAGGAGGCCTGGCTCCATCACAGGTTTTTGGAGGAAGAACATAGGGCAATGATGTTGGGCCATTACTTCTATTTCCCCTAGTTTATTTTCTCATTTGCTTAAAACAAAATGAATGTACGCCTGGAGTTCTGAGCTACAGCTTGTCCTACGATAGGTTCAGTTACTGGGACACTAGATCCATTTGGGCCTCTTAATGCATTCTTCCCTCTTATATGCCACCTTATAATTCTTCCAGTGGAGTGGAGTCCTGTTTAGACTCTGTAGGGACATTGCTGCTATCACTGGTAGCCTCCCAAAGTACAATTCTTGGAGGAAACATTCTTGTGGAGTTCAGTCAAGAACTTCAATCACTCATAGTGTCCCCTAATAGCAGAAAATGCCAGAGGCTAGCATGCAGCGCCATGAATAGAGCACTATTCATAACTTGTACTGTTAAAGCTGATTTAAACTTCTACATCTTTCCTCCATTAAAAGGAGGATACCAGGCTTTGTGAAACATCGGCATCAATAGCTTTTGCCACCACAATGTTTCATGTTTTTAATACCCTTTTAGGGATGTAGCAGTGGCATTAAAAGCAGCATTAAATGTCTGTAAATGTTTTAGAATGGTAAAGCCTGGAGATCAAGTTTCTGTCTTTAGATATTCCATTGTTTCCCACTGACTGGTGTCATTAATATTAAACTGGATACCACAGTACTGACACAAGTAATGGTTTCTGGTAATAAGATTGTTTTAAAAGAAATGTACTTCTTAAAAATTTGGGATTTATTCCAATGCATGTTTACCAAAATTTATGAATTCAAAGCTGTTTTTATTTTGCCTTGATGAAGATGTCTTGGTGTGTCTATAATTTCCCTTCCCGGCCCAACCTTTTAGTTTCATGAGGAATATTCAGTTTCCTTGTTTGCAGTACTACAAATCGGAAAGAATCTTTTTCCAGCGCAATGTTTATGAGATTAGTACAATCTGAACAGTGGAGAGAGCACAGATTCATAAAAAATGGCTGCCCAAATACACTGACACTGGTTGGGTAAATTGCATTAACTCCCATCCATTTTATGCAACTGACTATTTGCTTCCAAGGTGTCTCTTGCCTTAACCTTGTCTGTTGTACATCTGTGCTGTCCAGAGGTGGCAGTGTTTCAAAACATTGCAGCTGAAGGAAATGAGCCTGTTGCTCTTACTATGCCACTCCTATTTGTGATCAGGCATAATTCTGTACGATAAGGCATCAAATGTGAAATAACAAATTATCAGTGTTCAGCTTTCTCACCTTTGTTGCTCGTTTGACATAAAATAATTGCTGCAGCCAGGAAAAAGGGTTACTTGCCTAAATCTCATATTACAAATGCACCGCCATCATGGAATGACTGCAAGATCAAGTGATAGGTTGCATTTGTGAAACATCCATCAGAGATAAAAACATTGCACACATAGCTTTCATGCCAGTCGACAACACAGAATATAAGCTGTTTTCTGGTGAAAGCAGTTCACACCAGGTGATCAAATAGTGTGTGTACATGTGAAAATAGGGACCACACAGAGTTGGTTGCCTGGTAGGGTTGTCATACGTCCGGACAAACCTGGAATACTGTACAGTGGTACCTCGGTTTAAGAACAGCCCTGTTTACGAACTGTTCGGTATACGAACTCCGCAAAACCGGAAGTAGGTGTTCCGGTTAGCGAACTTTACCTCGGTCTATGAATGGAAGTCGAATGGTGGAAGAGCACCGGTGGTGGGAGGCCTCATTAGGAAAGCGCGCCTCAGTTTACGAATGGCTTTGGTTTAGGAACAGACTTCCGGAGCCGATTAAGTTTGCAAACTGAGGTACCACTGTAATGGGAAGCAGTGTCCAGGCAGAAACTGTCAAAAGTGTCTGGAAAAATTCGGATGTATGACTACCCATGTTGGCAGAGTCGTTTTTGCCTATTTTTTGCGACATCTTTTGTGTCCGGATTTTCACTTTTTGAAATATGGCAGCCCTGTTCCCTGGTGATGTTGGACTAACACTCCCATCATTCTTGACTGCTCCCCCTGCCGGCTATGGATGATGGCAGTGGTAGTCCAACAACATCTGGGAATCCAAGGCTGATACAGAGAGATGTGCTTAGAATGATGACCAGCATACATTCTAAAGTGGTTTCAGCACACTTTGATAAAATATATATTGCTGCTGAAGCAGCGAATGTGTGTTCCAACCAAATTCTGCCACAATCCTGTGCAAGATGACTCAAACATAAGTTTCGGTCCGCTCAGTGGAACTCACTCCTAAGTAAATGTGTCTAGGACTGCAGCCTTAGAATGTCTGTCTTCACCCTTCCGTGATTAGTACAAATCATCAGCACTCATGAGACTCTGATGGAGAAAAACTAGAGAAAAATTCAGAATGATCCCTGGCTTAAAAAAAAAATGCAAACACATCTCATGTAATTTATTATCTATGTGTTTTTGAACCAGATTTGGCTTTGAAATTCTCTTTTAAATACAAACACTCTTCTTAAGTGCTGTAATTTCCTAAGACTAGCATTAGAAGATAGTGGGTGGTCTCTTTTGATAATTGTACGGGTTCCCCAATGCTATGAATGCTATAGCGCATGTCCCCTGCCCTTTGTGGGGTCCCTTTTACAATCTTCCAGCTGCCCTTTTGTTTTTCCAGACTAATTCCGCATTAGCTTGCAAATGTGGGAAGGTGAAAGCGAAAGACGGGCAAGATAGCTTGCCTCCAGTCAGCAGGTAAAACCAAGAACTAAGGGTACTTGCAGCTGACCTGCTTATTGAGTAGTCAACCTGATCTGTTTCCAGGGAGATTACCAGACGTTGGCTATTTAGTGAGCATTCCTTCCAATTTGTTTACGGGGAGGATAGACATTGTTGCATCAAAGCAAGTGCTATCTCACACTTTCTGGTGCAGTGCCATGTCATTTTCCTGATCACAATCTTTGGATCCTGATCTTTGGGGAAAGTGGGTTCATAGCACGGGAACACAAACTTAATTTGCCAGTATGTGATTGGATCCCAATGGAAAATAGCAATGGTCTCGCCAAAGCACCCTTGATCTCTGTGGCTCATTGAAACTTCCCCATGGACATTCAAAGGGCAGCTGTCTTTTGGGTCTCCTATTTGTATAGGTTAAGTGTGACTTAGGTAGGTTCATCTTTAAATGCAAACTGAATCAAATACCTCACCCATTCCTGCCCTTCCTACAAGGGAATTGAAGCTAACCTCCAAACAGAGTTCCAATGTATCCAGCATGCTCAACTTTCAGAGCTTTGCATTTCGAATGGGATGCTGATTCCCTACAAACCACTGACTCTTTTGGGTCATGTCACCTGGTTGCCATTGCTTCCATTTCTATTCATGCATTAAGAGTAGAATTTGCTCAAATAGACAAATCATCCTTCACTAAACATCGGAACGGAAGTAGTTAACATTTCATATCTGCCAGTGGACCGTAAAAGAGGAACAGAATTATCTCCACTAGCTAATATATTTTGATTGATCAGTATTTACTTTATTTTTCTATTTTTCATTTACTTTATTTTTCTGTTTATTTAATTGCTTGCTAAAGAGGTTTTGGTTTTTTACACAGATAGTGGAAGATTGTCTCGGCGATCTTCTTGGTATGATTATTTGAGTTGGCCCCAGAGACACTTACGCTGCGATAGACTGCAATGCTATCGTTAAATCAATGTGTTTTTTTATGGCCTCTGAAAGTGACTTGACAACTTGCTCAAAGGTTGATCACTGACAGATTAGAGAACTGATGCAGGATTTTTGTTGAGTTAAACTATGGTGTAATTTTTAAGCCAGAAGGGCAATTCATTGTGTTGGGGCATGGGATTTATCACCCCACTGGAATACAACATTCTTTCCAAAGTCTCTCCTTGGTTTGATATTTAACCAAATCTCGATTCCATGCATAAATGGACAAATGCACAAAACATGCATAAATGCACAAAACAATCAACGTTAGGCTGCCTTTTCTGCGAGGCTCAAACAAATTCTTCCATTTGCTCCACTAGAGGACACTGTGGGCTACATAAACAAAGTGCGATGTCTCGTCCCTCGCACACGCTTATTATTTAAACAAGAACAAGTGAAGTTTAGAAGGCAACATGAATTTGTTTTCTCTGTTCTGTTAATGTCCTCCTTCCAACCCTTTCTCCCAGCCTTTTAAATATGTAGAGCTGTTAAAAGGAACTTTGCATAACTACCATTCCCTCAAAATAAAAGTTTTGTTTAGACATGAAGCCTGAAAAAGTTTGTTGTTGTAAAGATAGGCTTGTTTACACGTTTTAAGATTCCTGGGGATTTCTCCATGCTCACCTGTTCTTGTTTGTAGGAGCAAGATATCTGCAAATTGTTTTGTGGTCATCAGTTTGCTCCTCCTCCCAGTGAATCCATAGGTCTCTGTTACCTTGTAATGAATTATGGATCCATCTCGCCTTTATGCACTCCAGAGAAGTCCCATAGTGGTGTTTGCAATAGCAGGGAGGGGTGTGCACAAGAGAAGAATACTATAGGTCAAAATCCTGGATCACGAAAAATCAGAGGCGGAAGTGAATTCTTGTGACAGATTATCAAAAAGGACAGATCGTCAGGAGAACGGCACAGTATGGTCCATATTTTCTGCCTGTCCATGTTGTGAGGTAGCGTTCTTCAGAATTTTAAAATAATAATAATTTGTACACTGAGAGTAGAAATCACCAGCGTTCCATTGGGCAACACACACGTAAGGAATGACAGTATCAATGGAAATGACTCTTACAAACTGTTACCAGGCGGAAGTGCTTTCACAACGCATTCTTCTTCCGTTGTGCTGGAAATGCTGTATTTACTCAAATGTAATGCGTGCCTTTTTTGGCCAAATCAAGTCACGAAAATTAGGGTGTGCATTAGATCTGATGGCGCATTTACATTCACCGGCAAATACTCTTTTGGTTTCAAGGTTTTGAAAATGGATGTGTGCATTAGATTCGCGTAAATACGGTACATCATTTAAGCTTCTTACCTGACTTGATCTGGCTGTCACATAGGAATCCCATGGGAAGCAACAGGGCCTGTGCAGAAAAGCAACAGTCAGGACCGAGGAAGTCACCACCCAACGTCTAGCAGAAAGAGCAACAGAGATTCCACACAATAGACACAACAGGGGCCACACAAGGCTGTAGAAACAAGGGCAGGAAACCCTCATAAGAGAAGTTCAATGACTGGATTAGCTCAAGAAGGAGAGCACTGAAAACTATAAAGGCACCTACACCTACTTTTATGGTTTCTTAACCATTCTACCCTGAAGGACCTCCTTCTGCCAGGACTTTTAGCACATTCAGTTTATGGCCCTCTTAAAATAGCAATGGCCAACCACCCACTGTGCTGCTTTGCAGAACTTCTACACAGGTTCTTCTCAGAGATGTTCCTCGGTGAAGTTCAAGGTGTTACTATTGGTATAAAGCAGGCATAGGCAAACTTGGCCCTCCAGATGTTTTAGGACTACATTTCCCATCATCCCTGACCACTGGGCCTGTTAGCTAGGGATCATGGGAGTTGTACTCCCAAAACATCTGGAGGGCCCAGTTTGCCTATGCCTGGTATAAAGCCTACCTTGGGACCAATTGACTTGCAAGACTGCCTAACCCTAGATGCGTCCATGTGATTGCTTTGATCTGTGAAACTGGCTATTTTACAAGTGCCACCTAACACTCATTCTGCTGTTGTAAGAAATCAATATTTTAACGTGGCAACACGGCTTAAAATGTTTTTATTTAGGCAAGACAACAGCAGCAGCAGCAACAACAACAATTTTATCATTTATACCCTGCCCATCTGGCTAGGTTTCCCCAGCCACTCTGGGCCGCTTACAGCATATATAAAAACAGTAAAACATTGAATATTAAAAACTTCTTGATACAGAGCTGCCTTCAGATGTCTTCTAAAAGTTATGTAGTTCTTTATCTCCTTGACATCTGAAGGGAGGGTGTTCCACGGTGAGGGCGTGACTACCGAGATATTGTTGCGCTGTGAAGTCAATTGTTTTTAAATGTTTTGATTTTTTTTAAAAAAATAATTTCAATACCTCTTCTAAACTGCTTTGAGGTGTTACTTTTTTCAACTTTGATTGGATATTGGTATCTATGTAAGATACCAATAAATATCACACTAATCCAAAACAGAAAAACAGAAAAAGAAGATGAAGAAATTATTATTATTATTATTATTATTATTATTATTATTATTATTATTATTATTTATATACCGCCCTATACCTGGAGGTCTCAGAAAGGAAGAGAATAAAGAAGAAAATAAAGGAAGGAAGGAAGAAAAGGAAATGACCAAGTCCTCTATCAAAATTAAATCTTAATCCTTATTCCACACATGGAAAAGTGAGCCCTCCCTGCTCTCACCTGGGAGTCCTCCCCTTCCCCCAGCGCTGCCCCTCACACAGAGCCCCTCATCTCCATCACCTTCCTGTGTCTATCTTCCGTGATATGAGATAGGGGACTTCAAATTACAGAACACAACCTAAGTATATTGAGAAGAAAGAAAAATAAAATGTTTAAAATAAATAAATGCGCACAAGTAACACCTCTCCTCAGTCAGCTGTAGCTGTTTGTTCTAAAGTGATTCCTCCTAACAAGGGCCTTAATTCCTGAAAACAAATTCCAGAAAGGTTTCTGGAATCCATTAAAAATATGATGCTAACCTTCATTCTTCATCTTGTTAATAATGCAACTGAATGTAGAGAAGAGGAGACGATTCACAAATGTGTGGATGAAATACGAAGAATGACGATACAGTCATACCTCAGGATGAATACGCTTCAGCTTAAATATTTTCAGGTTGCGCTCTGCGGCGACCCAGAAGTAATGGAGTGTGTTACTTCTGGGTTTCGCTGCTCGTGCATGCACAGACGCTCAAAATGATGTCTCGCGCATGCGCAGAAGCGGTGAAACGCGACCCGCGCATGCGCAGAAGCGCAGTTGCATCTTATGTTCGCTTCAGGACGTGAACAGGGCTCCAGAACGGATCCTGTTCGCATCCAGAGGTACCACTGTATATGTCTATAGTTTCACAAATTATGAACAGCAACTGTGGGTTGTACCAAACTACAAAAGTGAGCATTTGGAGCAGCTTCTTTGAGCACCATGAAACTTCTCTCCCCTCGCCTATTCCTGCATGCCTCCCAGATATGTTATGGGGGTTCCCCCCAACCCTCTGGTTCAGAATTAAGATTCTGGTGGGGGATGTGCAGGTGGATGAGAGATTGGGTCCTCTCTGTTGTGCTTGTGAAAATCGTTCTACTCAAGCAATGATTTTGTTCAATATAAGACTGGAACAGAAGGCTGATCGCCGAAGAATTGATGTTTTTGAATTATGGTGCTGGAGGAGACTCGTGAGAGTCCCATGGACTGCAAGAAGACCAAACCTCTCCATTCTGAAGGAAATCAGCCCTGAGTGCTCACTGGAAGGACAGATCCTGAAGCTGAGGCTCCAATACTTTGGCCACCTCATGAGAAGAGAAGACTCCCTGGAAAAAACCCTGATGTTGGGAAAGATTGAGGGCACAAGGAGAAGGGGACGACAGAGGGCGAGATGGTTGGACAGTGTTCTCAAAGCTACCAACATCAGTTTGACCAAACTGCAGGAGGCAGTGGAAGACAGGAGTGCCTGACGTGCTCTGGTCCATGGGGTCACGAAGAGTCGGACACGACTAAACGACTAAACGACAACAACAACAAGACTGGAACTCCCTGGATGTTCCAAACTACAATCCCCCAAAGCCAAAGTCAAGCAGTCAGTTGTCAGGTACGGTGGGAATTGTAGTCTATGGTGATGGATCTTATGGAATTGCTTGAATTTTATATTCATTTCTTCACCCTATGTCTGAAACATTTAATATTTGAAACTGAAGATAAGTGAAGCATTTCTTCTCCATTGATGTAGTCACAGGGTGCATTAAGATTAAAGAATCCTACTGAACACAAACATATTCCAGGGATATTCAACAGATTTATTAAGAATGGGAAACAGAATATATATTTTCTTTCTTTCTTTCTTTCTTTTTTACAAAAATAAGTCTATACAAGTTGCTTTCTAGTAAAGGGCTAATTGTAGAGTAAATCAACCATAAGTCCCACAGCCCATTAGTTTATAGTTTATGGGATTTTTACCCTAAGGTAAGGACCTCTATTAAAATATACAAGAGTACACATAGCTAAATATTCTCTCTCTTTTTACAGTGCTCTGTATATAATGTTCCCTTTTAATTTGCTTCATTAAATGGTTTTGTGTGTGTGTAATTAATGCTTTTAATGGGAATGCTATGGTAACAAATATAGAATTTATTACGGCTTGTTGGTTTTCATTTTTGTTTTTCAAAAAACATTTTGCTTACTAGACTTTCCATTAGCAAGCCGCAGTGCGTGGAAGCCCTCGTAATATTTATGTACCCAGACCAGAAATCGGCTACCAAAAACCAGGTGATGTTTTCAATAGCGCGGGGAAATATCCTACATAAACAATCCTGACGAAAGGGTTAGTCGTGTGTATGGAACAGGAGGCAACACCAAAGGCTATCTTTAAAGGAATCCAAGGGAAATTTTTCCCATGGTGATAATGGGATTTATATGTAGGCACCAGGACTTGAAGGAGTGAGTTATGAAGTGTAGAAAGGTATAGTTCAGGGAAAAAACAACCCTGCCTCTTTCTGATTTTTGAAAATAAACACTACCCAGCTGCCCAACATAGGATGCATGAAAAATCCTAGCTGAATGCCTGAATGTGCAATTCAAGTGGAATTTGAACAAGCCCCATGTACCTTGGTTGATGCCATTTTCGGTTCCTATGAGAAACAGATTCCGCTTCAGGAGAGAGCTGTAAAATCTGTCTCTGGATCAATGGTGCAGAGGTCGGGATACGAAGCACAGTCCTGTACAGTGGTACCTCGGGTTAAGAACTCAATTCGTTCCAGAGGTCCGTTCTTAACCTGAAACTGTTCTTAACCTGAGGTAAAACTTTAGCTAATGGGGCCTCCTGCTGCCGCCGCACGATTTCTGTTCTCACCCTGAACTTTACCTCAGGATGAGAACAGAAATTGTGTGGTGGCAACAGGAGGCCCCATTAGCTAAAGTGGTACCTCAGGTTAAGAACAGTTTCAGGTTAAGCATGGACCTCCAGAACGAATTAAGTTCTTAACCCGAGGTACCAATGTAAGCCCAATTTCGAAGGGCAAAAGTGACTCAAATGCCATCTCTGGAAATGGCAATGGACAGAGTACCAGTAACTAAGTGTGCACACCTCTGATTCTGGCCCAGAACAAGGCTGAAGAACCTGTGGCCTTCCAGTTATTGTTGATCCATGGGTTCACGGGAACAATGGTCCAATAATATGGGGGGGGGGCTACAGGTTCCTCCGTCCTGCTCTACAGGTATACAGTCATACCTCAGAAGTCAAATGGAATCCTTTCCGGAAGTCCTCTCGCCGTCCAAAACATTTGGAAACCAATCGGAGGCCGCAGAAGCCGCGTCGGACATTTGGGTTCCAAATTACGTTCGCAAACCGGAACACTCACTTCAGGGTTTGCAGCGTTCGGGAGTCAAAATGTTCGAGTCGCAAGGAGTTCGACTTCTGAGGTACGACTGTATTTGTCATTCTTCCTTTAGATCAGGAAGGCGTGAGCATTAGTCTGCTTTGGCTTGAATCAATCTTATCTGGCCTCTGGTAGCCATATCATGTTTTAACCAATGAGTGATAAAACATTTTTTGGGGGGGGACACCAACTCTCTTGACCTTGTGTTTAGTGTACAGTGGTACCTCAGGTTAAGAACTTAATTCGTTCCGGAGGTCCGTTCTTAACCTGAAACTGTTCTTAAACTGAGGTACCACTTTAGCTAAAGGGGCCTCCCGCCGCACGATTTCTGTTCTCATCCTGAAGTAAAGTTCTTAACCTGAGGTACTATTTCTGGGTTAGCGGAGTCTGTAACCTGAAGCGTCTGTAACCTGAAGTATCTGTAACCTGAGGTACCACTGTACCTTGGTGGAATATAGTCGATTATATGAACTAGCAGGGGAAGGGAATTTCTCCATGTGCTTCAGTTTCCATTGCATTTGCATGAAACAAGAAACGGGAAATACTAAACCTCTTTCTCTACTTTGCTTTTAGATAACAGGTGAAGATTTGGTTGATATTATGATCCCAGGCCAGCCTCTTCTGCTTCTGGCTCTGTGATGCAGCTTTGCCTTGTTTTTATTTGCTTTTTATTGTTGCAAACGACCTGTTAGTTTTGACAGGGAGCCACCTTGGATTCATCGGCAGAAAGGTGGGATCTGGAAGTTTACATAAATCTAAATAAGTGACAGATGTTTTCAGTCCAAGAAAATTGCTCAGTCTTTCCCCCTTTCTGCCCGAGTCAGGATATTTCAATTCCCCCTGCTTTAAAAGCAACCACTTTTTTTACATGCTTTTGTCTCAAGCCCATCGTCTTCATATACTCAGCAGTTATGTCAAGCATCTCTCCGCCTGCCCTGACTGATTACCGCTGCCTGCAAAGTGCTGACGGAGATATTTTTCCTGTAGGGATGCCTCATTTTCCAGTGGGATGCCAGGGAGATAAATGCCGGACATCCCCAGCTGATTATGTTCGTGAGCTCCTCTCCGGCTGCGAGGCCACATCTCTGCTCGCCTGTATCTAGGGCCCATATTGATTGCGCTCCAAGCAAATCCTCGGAGATTGGGCCGATCAGGTTCACTAATGGTCAGACCTCTCCTGGTATTTGCTTACATAACACTATCAGAACACATGTCTTAAATATTTTATCAGCTTTAAAGGGTCGCTTTCATAACAAGGCATTGTGTTGCACTGGAGAAGAGAGATTAGGTTGGAGAATAGATGGTCTGCAATACCCTGCAGGGAAAACAATAGCCTTGGGCCTGTGTAACTTGCTGCCTTGTCACTCTTTTAAAGACACATTTCTCCACTGGGGTGGAGAGCCACACTTTTCAAATAAGAATATTTTTGCAGGAATATTCCACGGCGACATGCTAGGCAATCTCAGCGGGCTAATTGTTTACCTTCTGCGCTCTTTTCTGACCATTAAGGAAGAATTTGGGTTGTTTTCTACTGCAGAGACCAATACGCACGCCAATGTTAGCCATGTGCCTTATTTTTTTAAAGGAATAGGTTACACAAGAGCTATCTTAGTCAACGAAACTGGAGGATTTCGTGTATCCAACCTCATTCACAGATTAGAATAAGACAGTTCAAAGTTATGGATGTGTATGCAACAAATGTTTAAAGCACCCTCCCCCCTCCAAAAGAATGCTGGGAACCGTAGTTTGTTCAGGGGTGGGTGGGAATTATGACTCTGTAAAGGATCCAGTCTCTGGTATAGTCATAACCTTCATAGGAGCTGTCAATAGTGCTTTCTGTAAAAGACATGGAAATGATGGAGACTTTTGCAAAGAGTGAATGATCTCCAAATGTTGGTGCTGACCTTTAAAGCCCTAAACGGCCCTGGCCCAGTATACCTGAAGGAGCGTCTCCACCCCCATCATTCAGCCCGGACACTGAGGTCCGGCTCCGACGGCCTTCTGGCGGTTCCCTCCCTGCGAGAAGTGAGGTTACAGGGAACCAGGCAGAGGGCCTTCTCGGTAGTGGTGCCTGCCCTGTGGAATGCCCTCCCATCAGATGTGAAGGAAATAAGTAGCTATCTTATCTTTAAAAGACATCTGAAGGCAACCCTGTTTAGGGAAGTTTTTAATGTTTGATCTTTTATTGTGTTTTTAATATTCTGTTAGAAGTTGTCCAGAGTGGCTAGGGAGGCCTGGCCAGATGGGCGGGGTATAAGTAAATAATAATAATAATAATAATAATAATAATAATAATAATAATAATAATTACCATTCACACATTATGCACCTGCCAAACTTGGTTTACCACAGAATTGACACTTGGCAATGGTGGTGGGGGTGTGTCAGGGAACTGCCATCGGAGGAACAGGTGGTGGAGGGGCTCAGGGAGGAAGAAAGAGACTCAACAGCTGAAGCAGGAACCAGCAGGGGGAGGAGTGGATCTCTGAGGGAATGCGAGCAGGAGGGAGGGCTCAGAGACGCTTCCAGCGAGAACAGTGGGGAGGTATCTGAGGCTCCCATTGGGAGACCCACGCCTCGCCGGAAACTGTCACGCCGTGAGTCCAGGAGACGCGTTTCCGTTAAGGAGCTTCTTTGCTGGAAACGCTTCCGCAGACAGCCACTGTCAGACTCTACGAGTGACTAGAGCAGACATGTTTGAGGAGCTCTGTCACACACAGAGGTTTGTGGAGCCGCACAAACTCTGAGGGAGCACGATTTTACGCACAAGCAGCTAATCATCCCATTACAGCAGTCTGACAGTCTCTGTACGCTGCCTGTGCAGGAGAAAGCATCATGAGCGACCCAGCCGGAACCGGAGGAGCAGGGGTTGGGGCTGGTCCAAGCTTGGAAGAAAGATACCGAGCGTTGGAAGTCCAACTTGCGCTGCAGACGGCGAGGCTTGAGGAGAGAAGGGCTCAGGATGCAGACAAGAAGGGGAGAGCCACTCAGTTCCCCAGAAAGGTACCAGGATTGGTGCAGAAGTTTGGGGGGGACCCCAAGGATTACCATGCCTTTAGGACAGAGATGCAATATGCCATTAATGTGCAGTTTGATGAGTTCCCTGATGAGGAATCGCGAGTTGCTTTCGTAATTGGGCATCTTGAGAAGGGGGCGCGGGACTGGGTTCGACCCCTAATGGCAACGCACAATGACGTCCTAAAGGACACGATGAAGTTCTTTCGTGCAATGGATATCATGTTTTCCAGCGATATTGAGGAAGGGGTGGTGCGCAGACAGCTAATGGCTTGCAAGCAGGGAAGCCGATCTGTCCGTGAGTACTGGACTGAGTTTACCATGCTGGTTCACAGATTGGGTTGGGATTTATCGGCGGCACCCATTCAGATGCTATTTGAAGAAGGTCTTTCTTCGGCTGTGAAAGACGAACTGTCCCGGAGCCCCAGGGCGGTGTCTATGGATCAGCTGACCAAATCTGCGCTGACCATAGGAGCGCGTCAGGAGGCAAGAGCCTTGGAAAGGCGGGAAGGGAGAGGGGAACGTTGGAAGGAGTTCCGCATTCCAGACATTCCTGAGCCAGCTTTCCCGCCGGCAGAGCCGATGGAAATCGGAACAGCGCGCGCGCGCGCATTTTCAAAACCCAGTGAGGGGGCTAAGAAGGAGGGAAAGGGCGCCCGGAAATGCTATCTCTGCCAACAGCCAGGCCACTTTGCCAGAGTCTGCCCCCAGAGGAAGGAATGGCAAGGGATGGTGGGAGCTGTTGAGGGAGGAGAGCAGGGAGAAACAGAGCAGGTAAAAGCCAACGCCTGGTTGCCACAGTCGGGGCACTGCAGCCAGGCCAAAGAGCAGTGAAAGTGCCCGTGCCAGAAGCTCCTCAACCTGCTCTAGTGATTGAAGTGTCGCTAGAGCTGCAAAATGGACACCCCCTAAAAATAAAGGCGCTGTTGGACTCAGGCAGCTCCTGCAATTTTATGAGCAAGGAGTTTGCTGCTGAACACCAGATACAGACGATCCCTTTAAGCAACCCCCTGCAGGTGACCACGATCGATGGCAGGGAGTTGTTGGGAGGAGGAGTCAGCTTGCAGACCGTCCCAATGATAATGAGGGTGGCAAGGCACACAGAACTGATAGCGTTTAATGTGGCCACCTTGGGAGGCGCTCCCATTATTTTGGGAATGAGCTGGCTAGCGCTACATGATCCGCTGGTGGGCTGGCATCAAAGAGTGGTTTCCTTTGGTTCAGCACATTGCTTAGAACACTGCAAAGGGGAAAAGGGTTCAGCAGGGGCCCAAGCCACCCTAGCAGGGACTGAAGTAATGGAGAAGGTGAAGGTACCACCACAGTATGCAGATCTCAGCGACGTGTTCAGCGAGAAGGAAGCTGACCAACTACCCCCGCATAGGCCCTTTGATTGCCAGATCAATTTACTCCCTGGAGCACAGCTTCCTGTAGGCAAGTTGTATGCCATGTCAGACAGAGAAATGCAGGAGTTGCGAGAGTTCATTGACAAGAACCTGAAGAGAGGCTTCATCAGAGAGTCCAAAGCAGCGGGGGGTAGCCCAGTGTTTTTTGTGGATAAAAAGCACACGGACAAGCCGAGACTTGTATGTGATTTCAGGCGGTTAAATGCAGTGACAGAACCAGTGGCTTTCCCTATGCCCAGGATTGATGATATTTTGACCAGGGTGCGGAAGGGAAAGATTTTTACAAAGCTGGATCTAAGGGGGGCGTACAACCTGATACGTATAAGGAAAGGGGATGAATGGAAAACCACCATGTTTACCCCTTTGGGGGCATTTGAATATCTCGTTATGCCTTTTGGATTACAAGCAGGCTCAGCGTGCTTTCAATCTTTTATGAACCACGTACTGGGTCCTTTGCTCTACAAGAATTGCGTGGCCTTCCTAGATGATGTGTTGGTGTATTCGGAGAATGAGGAGCAACATGTGAGAGACGTCAGAGAAGTGTTGAGCAGGCTGCAAGCCAACAGGCTGTGGGTGAAACTGGAGAAGTGTCAGTTTCATACCAAGGAGGTGGAATTCCTGGGGTACCGCCTGTCAGACAAGGGATTGGCCATGGATCCCGGCAAGGTTCAGGCAGTGCTGGAATGGAAAACACCCAAAACCAAGAAGGATGTGCAGAGGTTCCTAGGGTTTGGAAACTTTTATCGTAAGTTCATCCGAAACTTCGCCCACCTGACGGCGCCCATTACGGACTGTCTCAGCAGTAAAAAGAAGTTTGTTTGGACGGCGGAGGCGGAGCGAGCGTTTGAGGAACTGAAAAGGGCCTTCGCCTCTGAAGAACAACTTCTGCATGTGGATTTACAAAAGAAGCTGAGGGTCGAAACAGACGCATCAGACAGAGCCATAGGGGCGGTGCTTCTTCTGCAGCCGGGGAAGGAGGAGTCAGAGTGGCGACCGTGTGCCTTCTTTTCGCGAAAGCTGAACAAATCCGAGAGGAACTACACGGTGTACGACCGGGAACTTCTTGCTATTCATGAGGCTTTCCGGAAATGGAGGCACCTGCTAATTGGTGCACAACATAAGGTGCAAGTGTGCACGGACCATAAGAATCTAGAGTATTGGAGAACTGCGCGAGTGCTCAACCAACGGCAGTTGAGATGGGCCCAGGAGTTCTCCAAATTTAACTTTGAGATTTGTTACGTGCCAGGCCCAGAGAACGTTAGGGCGGACGCTCTCTCACGCAAACCTGAATATTTGGAGGGGGAGGGAGCACCCGAAGAGACCCATGTCATTCCAGAGGACCGCTGGGTGTGTGGGGCGGCATTGGTGGGGCAAAGGGAATTGGTAGAGGGAACGGTGCATGATGAATACGCCCAGGACAAACTCAGGGGTCTCAGGAGGGAGGGAGACAAACCCGGGGGTTTTGAGGAGAGAAACGGGGCATTGTACTACAAGGGAGCGTTATATATACCTGAAGGGGAATTGAGGGAGAAGGTACTCAAGCAACTGCACGATAGCCCCACAGCAGGGCATTTTGGGCAACACAAAACCATGTGGCTGGTTACCAGGGAATTTTGGTGGCCCAAGGTCAGGGAAGATGTGCGGGAGTATGTGAGAGGGTGTGACCAATGCCAACGAGCCAAGGGGGAGAGGCGGGCACCGGCAGGTTTATTAGAACCACTACCCACACCTGAAAGACCATGGGAAGCAGTGGCAATAGATTTCATGACTGATCTGCCAAGGTCTAGAGGGAAAACAGCCATCATGGTTGTGGTAGACCTGTTAACTAAAATGGCCCACTTTATAGCCTGCTCACATGCGGTCACAGCAGAAGAAACAGCTAAATTGTTTGTAGAAAATGTGTTTAGGTTGCATGGCGCCCCCTTGAGGGTGGTTTCAGACCGAGGGAAACAATTTACTTCCAGGTTCTGGAGGAAGCTCATGAGCTTACTGCATGTAGAGGTTAATTTCTCAACGGCCCGTCATCCAGAAACCAACGGGCAGGCGGAAAGAGCTAATGGTGTTCTCCAGCAATATTTGAGGTGTTATGTGAATGACAGAGAGAATGATTGGGTGGAGAAGCTGGCGTTGGCAGAATTTGCCTACAACAATGCAGAGAACGTGTCCACGGGGATGAGCCCCTTTTTGGCTAATCACGGGTGCCATCCCAGAGCCTTCCCAGGGGGGGAAGGGGAGAACTGGAGCGTTCCAGCTGCAGAACAGTTCGTTGAAGAAATGGAAGCGATCCATCGCCAGCTCCAACTCAACTTAAACAGGGCTAAGGAGGAATATAAGAGGCAGGCAGACAAAAACAGAAGGGAAGGTGAAAGCATTAGGGTGGGGGACCAGGTGTGGCTGTCAACCCAAGGGTTGCCATTCAAAGGGGGTTGTAAGAAGTTAAGACCCAAAAGGCTGGGCCCATTTGAAGTCACGCAGCAGGTCAACCCAGTGGCTTTCAGACTCCGGTTACCGAACCACATGAAGCTGCACCCAGTTTTCCACAGGTCGTTGCTGTCACCGTATAAAGGGGACAGAGAAGGGAGGGTCACTAGGGGGCCAGCAATGGAGGAGAAGGAACACAGCTACCATGTAGCGGAGATCCTCGATTCCAGGTGGAAGGGAGATCAAGTAGAGTATTTGGTAATGTGGGAAGGGGAACCGGAGTCGGAAAACACCTGGGTTAGGGCAGAGGATGTCAATGACGAAGTTTTAATAGAAACTTTTCATCAGAGGTTCCCACGTAAACCTCAGCCTGTAGCGAGGTTCCGGAGGAAATACTTTGCCACCACCGACGAAGAAGAGGAGTTGGAGGGGTTCACAGATTCCGAGGAGGAGGAGGATTCAGCGAGCCAGGACGGCGATCGATGGAGGGAATTGTTCGAGACGTCTGAAGATGAAGAAGATTCTTTTCGGGGTTTTAACCCTTCACCTCCCAGAGGAGAGGAAATGGGAGGGGGTGAGGGGGGCCCTGGAGGGGAGGTGGATGTCAGGGAACTGCCATCGGAGGAACAGGTGGTGGAGGGGCTCAGGGAGGAAGAAAGAGACTCAACAGCTGAAGCAGGAACCAGCAGGGGGAGGAGTGGATCTCTGAGGGAATGCGAGCAGGAGGGAGGGCTCAGAGACGCTTCCAGCGAGAACAGTGGGGAGGTATCTGAGGCTCCCATTGGGAGACCCACGCCTCGCCGGAAACTGTCACGCCGTGAGTCCAGGAGACGCGTTTCCGTTAAGGAGCTTCTTTGCTGGAAACGCTTCCGCAGACAGCCACTGTCAGACTCTACGAGTGACTAGAGCAGACATGTTTGAGGAGCTCTGTCACACACAGAGGTTTGTGGAGCCGCACAAACTCTGAGGGAGCACGATTTTACGCACAAGCAGCTAATCATCCCATTACAGGGTGGCATACAAGGAATCCTGGCTCCCAAACACTTATATCAGTATGGTCAATTCTTCAAATATACATGTGTGTGCGCATGTATGTGAGAGAGATAAGATGGAACTCAAAGGTCGTTTAGTTCAACTTCCTGGCAATGCAGGAAAAACCCACCATTGCAGCAACTCTGAAAAACCTTATAAACCTCCACACCATTTGGAAGTTCTTCCCAAGGTTTAGGTGAAACTTCTGTCCCTGTATTTTGAACCAATTGGTTTAGGTCCTACTCTCCGGAGGAACTGAAAACTAATTTCCTCCATCTATGTGGCAGCCCTTCAGATATCTGAAGATGGTCTCTGTCCAATCCCTTCCACCTGTCCTTGCACTACTTGCTCTCCCGGCTTCTAACCATCTTTACCACCTTCTCCTGGACATGCTCCAGTTTAATTTTGGTGCCCAGAACTGGGCATAGATGGCTGGAGAGTAAATAACTCTCTCAAATAGATACTATACATGTCCATATCATGCTAGAAATGTATAAAATCGTGTATGGTGCAGAGAAAGTGGATGGAGAGAAGTTTTTCTTCATGCATCAAAATGCTGGAACCTGACCACAGGTATGAAATTTACGGCATGTAATGCCCTAAGAGAGAATATTATGAAAATGATATACAGGTGGTACATGACACCAGTCAAGCTTGCAAAAATCTATCATTTGCCCGATAATAAATGTTGGAAATGTAAAGAAACTGAAGGTACATTCTTTCACCTTTGGTGGACGTGCCCAAGGATTAAGGCTTTCTGGGAGATGATCTATAATGAAATGAAGAAGGTATTTAAATATACCTTCCTGAAGAAACCAGAGGCCTTTCTCCTGGGCATGGTCAGCCAATTAGTGCCAAAGAAGGATAGAACTTTCTTTACGTATGCCACAACAGCAGCAAGAATACTCATTGCAAAGTATTGGAAGACACAAGATCTACCCACCTTGGAAGAATGGCAGATGAAGGTGATGGACTATATGGAACTGGCAGAAATGACTGGCAGAATCCGAGACCAGGGAGAAGAGTCGGTGGAAGAAGATTGGAAAAAGTTCAAAGATTATTCACAGAAATACTGTAAAATTAATGAATGTTAGAATGATGTTGGATAGAAACTAAGTGGTCTTTTGCTGTAATGCTATAAGGGAATATGAGAAAATGGTTATTAATAGGTAAAAATTTAATGTTATAATATTTAAAAATTGAAGATTAAGATGAATGAATAGGGGAGGGATTTGCTGAATTAACAATTTGAACTGGAATACAGAAAAGGAAGGCGTGAGGAGGTCCGGGAAATAAGCAAATGAAAAATATGTGATGGAAAGACTGAATTGTTTTTTAACTATTTTTATTTTGTATTTTTCTTTTTTCTTTTTTCTTTTTTCTTTTTATTTTGTAATTTTTTGAAAATCTTAATAAATATCTTATAAAAAACAAACAAACAAAATGCTGGAACCTGATGTCACACAATGAAGATTGTGTTAGAAGATTCAGGACAGACCAGAGAAACAACTTCTCCATGCAGCACATAGTTAAAAACTATGGCATTTGCTTCCCGCAAGATGTAGGGATGACCACCAGATTTAAAAGAGGTTTAGACATATTCAAGGAGAATAAGGCTATGGTCTCTTTCCATTGATGGAGGCCTTATGCCTCTGAATACCAGTTTCTAGGAATCGCAAAAGGGCAGTGTTATGTATTCAGTGATCTGTGTTTGCCTGATCTTGAGTCTGGACTAAGGATTCTGAGCCCCTGTGTTCTGATTCGATACATGATATCCAATCACAGAACATTTCAGGATTTGGGCCTCTGCCATTGGCCCTTAAACTCTGAGTCGTGATTCGCAGTTTGGAAGTTTAGACAGCCAATCACGTTGGGTGTGGGAGTGGCCCAGGCCTTCAGAAATGTATATAAGCAGTTGCTTTGCCCCTGTTGTCTAGTTCTGTTAGTTCAGTAAAGGTTCTTGCTGTTATCACTGTGTCTTGCTCCGTGGGAACCCACCTACACTTCAGTCAGGGTGCTGTTACTTGTAGGCTTCTGGCTGGCCAGCTGTGAGAACAGGATGCCGGACTCGATAGGCCTTTGTCTGATCCAGCAAGGCTTCTTCTCTTCTCAATCCCACAAATCAGATTAAAAAATGGGGAGGACAGTGTAGAGGATAACTGTCCGGTAGCAAGGCTGTTTGGATTTGATGTAATAACTGAATGAACTGGTTATGTCAGTTCCAAAGAAAGAGGTTGGATTAAAGCAACCCAAGGATCAATTTTTAAAAGTCTCCCCCCTAATAACAACAATAATAATATCCTACCCATCTGGCTGGGTTGCTGCAGCAACTCCTGGCAGCTTCTGGCACATATAAAAACATAATATCAAATATTAAAAACTTCCCGATACAGGTCTGCCTTCAGAGGCCTTCTAAAAGTTAAAATTAAAGAAAATTAAAGAAAAAGGGGAAACTGCAGGCATTTAATTGCATTTGAGTGCTTTATTATACTGGAATTGCAGTGATATTATTAACATTTGTACAAATGCACAAAATCTCCCCTCGTTAGAAAGAGATGTAGAAATCGGATCTAGATGAATAATCTCAATGAACTTCACCGTCCATTCGTAATAAATGTGTTCACAATGCGACAAAAGAAGCGTAAGATAAAATTAAACATATTAAAAGCAACTGCACGTTATTTACAGGTATGTACCAATTTTATTTCTCTCCTTCCAGCAAGGGAGGTGGTTGGTGGCGGCGGCTGTTTAAACAGAAAAGAAGAACAAGCATAAAACCTTTGCAAATAATACAAAAAAAATATGATCAAGCCCCAGCTCTAGCGACAGAATCTTTACCCTCCCTGTAAATCCCCACAGTGCTTACTTCTCCCAGTGCTAAGTGTTCCTTTAAAAAAAAAAAAAATCAATGGAGTTGAGTAATAATATTTCATAGAAGCTAACTTGCATTGATCAGCCGGTGCTTAAAATGGAATAATTTGGAGACATGGGGAAAATAAAGGAGCTCTCCAGAGAGAGGCAACAGCTCTTGTTTTGATTCCAGTCCTACCTTCTTACTCCAGTAGAAGTGCCTTTGACTGGAGGTCTACCTAGCAAAGGATATCTCGTAGATTCAAAATCCAATATGGTGACCCTGCCCAATCATAAGTTGTTTTCAAGGCTGTGGTAATAAAACACCCATGGTATCAGAGGTAGGATTCCCTGTCTACTATTCTCTTCTTAGGCATTCTTTTTAAAAAGTCAAAACCTGTGTCAGCTGGTTTTCAGTAAGTGAAGTAGAGTGTTGGGTGGTTAAAAGGGAAATATACAGGGCGATATTGACCACAGCTACTGATTCGGTGTTGAGAGACACAAGGTAGGGAGGGAAATACAGAAACTTTTGTTTTTGTGTCCATTATTTTCAAGAGAGCATTGGAGACAGGCAGGAAGGCCTTCCTTCCCCTGTTTAAGGATTTCCCTAGATGTACAACTTCACGGATATAACCTGTAGCTCTGCAGACTTGGGAGAAAATACCATTGGACACAGTGATTGTAATAAAATGCTCTCAAACAGAACTGCTTCATGAAACATAATGTGAAATGTTTGTTTCAGTGAAACAAGATTCTACAGATGGCGCATTCCACATATTATGCATTTTGTGTAAACATACTTGAGCATAATGTTCAGTTGTTATCCAAGGAGAACTTGGAAAGGGGTCAGATTCCACTCGGGAGAATTCCCTTCTCAGCCTCATGCTAACATTTTGGATTTACGCTCTTCTCAGTCCCCCCTCCCACCTTGTAAATCCCTGTAAGTCATTTACAGAGATAGAAAAATGTCAGAAGAAGCTTTCACTTATTAATTCTTCCAACATGTGCCAATATCGATACACAGGTATTGCTGCTTCCAACATGTGCACTACTGATACACAGATTTTAGTATGTCTGGCAAGGAAAAGTCTCTGAACACATAAATATTTAGTCCTGAAGAATGAGGTTTATATGCATTTTCTCCCCACTCAGTTATCAATTTAGCAGTAGGCATTATTTGGGCAGTGGGGGTCGGGCAGGTAGAGTGACGTGAAAACAAAGTAGGAACACTTTAATAGTTGTTGGAAGAAAAACAATATCTTTTATCTTTCAGTTTTTTAAAAAAGGTTGGCTTAAAAAAACCCCACTTGACGTTTTATTGCTTTAAATATACTTGCCGTTACGTTATTACACTTTTAAAAAATTAAAAAGGTGCTGTCTCCCATTAATCTACAAGGCAATGTGATATTAAGTGGGTTTGGAATTAAAAATGGACGTCTGACCACTGTTCTCTTCACCTCGCTGTAGCTTAAGTAGCTGCTGCTACAACCTGGGCAATATTTAAAGAGCATTCCAATGGAAAAGAGGCACTTTCCTGCCCAATGACATATACCTACTACGGGTTTAGACTGTAGTTCTTGTAGAAGAGCTGGGGATATTTAGCAGAGCATTCCTAGCACCTCATAAAGCTGAAATCCCCAAGACTCTTTGGAGAGAAGACCCTAAGTTAAAGTTGTGTAAAACAGATGTAGATAGGGTGCTTTTAAATACCAGGCTATTAGAAAACAGCAGGTCTAGATGTGGCAGAGTGGTCCATATGGTGCCTGCCATTTGTTATTGGGACTACAACTCCCATCATCCCTGGACTTTGGCAATGCTAGCTACGACTGGTGGCAGTTGTAGTCCAACTATACATGGAGGGCGCCATCTTGGCTAGTGACTAGCTTTTCCCTACTTCAGTCATCCAAGTAGGCTTTCTTGGAGCTAGAGTGAGAGACAAAGGTAGCGATGTCTCCAGTTAGAGCATCTAAATATCACTGGCCAGCCTCTTACAGGGGAAAGAACTTCGGCCAGGGGAGACAGCTAAAGTGCAACTTTTCAAATAATATAAATAACTGAAATGCCGTGAGATGCTAATTAGTTACAATGGTTTCCATTCTCTAGGCACTGTTTGAGTATCTGTACAAAAACCGAGACCTTTACTTCCCCCTCTCCGCCACCCCGGTGACATGGCAGAACATTTTTATCTGATGCACAATGGAGCTTCAGTGGTTTAAAGCTACTGAGCGCTGTTTTCGGAAGGGACACAAGGAGGACTGATAAGGCAGTTTTAGTGCAACTCACTAGGCGATATTAGAAAAAGAAGCAAGCATCGGGCAGGGTCTCCATTGGAGTTGCTTATAATGAGCCTATTCATAAAGGCAGCTTTCCAGTTATATGGGTTATTTCCCTTGAGCAGGCCTGTGCACATCTTCAACAAAAAAAAGAGAGAAAACAACTATACATTTGTACGCCTTTGTTGTTGTTGTTACAAATAGCAGATGCTGCTTTAAAGAAAATACTGAATTCTGGACATTTCCAGGTAGTAGACGCCAGCAAAAGAGGTTCCATCTAGGATGGATAACTCTTGCTTGAGATCTACAAAGATATATATATTTATATTTGTATTTATATATATATATATTTACATATACATACACTGAGAGTTGTGCATTGCAAAAAATTAAAGGGGTAGTCCACTCAGACTGCTGCTGCCATTCTCTGGTTTTCTGTGAGGCTTGTGTGAGATTCAGAGTCATGAATGTGCAGCAGCTGTCGCCGGGCGGGTTACTCCCAATGTAACTAAGAAAAATACAAACATATTCTAATATAAGAATGCTGTTTAAATGGAATGTGTTAAAAATAACATTTAGTAATAAATACTTTATAAAATTCTATGTGAATACTAAATTAATAGATTCCTGTTTTGTTTTAAAATTTCAACTTTGGTCCTTAATGAATTTCCATAAATCCACTATATACTTTTTTTTCCTTTTCTTCTTTTGTAGAAAAAAATGTTGTTGGCTAAAAAGCAGATTCTAACTAAAAGGCTTCTTTTAAAAACACACACCACACACAAAATATCATCGCTTAAAAATATAAATCCCCCCTCCCGCCCCCCAAAGAAGGGCTTTTACCAGTTGCAGCTAGCTTGTTAGTGAAGAGAAATATACACCAATTTTTGAAGGCCCACCACTCAACTTCCCCCTGTTCTTCCAACCCACTCTCCAAAGGGTGGGACACTTTTACTTAAATTGCATGGATGAGCATGCAGTAAAAGCTCCCTGTTGTCATAATAAAACACACCAGAAATGTACACACACACACACATACACACCCACCCACCACTTTTTGCCCCCAGGTTGTGTCACAGAAATATGGCTTGCATAAAAGATCAATGTAGCACAGAAACGTGTACTGCAACACAGCCCTTTGGGATAAGTATTGCAATCAGCAGTGCTTGGAATCCCCCCCCCCCAAACACACAGACACACACATTTCCATTTTTGTACAGTGAGAGAGAACACTCCTATATGGCACCTTATTGTGGACTCTGAACACCTCATGCATCCAAATTTTCACAGCATCCACAGGATGTCATTCTCATTCAAGTGCCATACCATATGCCCCACAACGTCCACCCATTTGATAGAGTTTTACCATTTCTTCTGTTTTTTGTTTTACTTCTTGGAACTGCTGCAGCAATGGGAAATCTGGATTAAACAGTGGGAGGGGGGGATGCGGTACGGCAGTTGGTTGTGCGGATGCAAAACTTGCATGCCCGAGCAACGCTGAGTTCACAATAACCTGCCATGTGGAAGCATCCACAGAAAGCAGTAAGAACCAAGTTCAACAGTCGTAGGCAGACATAATTAAACCCCATATTGTCACTGCTCAGAGAAATGGCTGAGGCGCTGATATCACCAGAGCAGTATTGCAATGCAAAGTCAGGGGATGGGGAAATAAATTGTTCAGCCTCTAGTTGTAGAACACAGTTAAAGAGAGGGGAGAAAGTGGCCTTCACTTCCTCGTGTGAATGTGAGGGGTTGTGGATGTGATACTATGAAACAAGGTTACCTATAAGAGAGAGAAGATAGGTCAGAGTTATCAGAAGCCTGGAAACGAAGAATGACGCACCTATCTTTTTCGATAGACTTGTAATTACGAGCATAACGTGATGAGTATGTTGTGATGCACCCGAGTCTAGTTAGTTGTAGAATGAAGAGTGTGTATGGTCACACAAGGATTAGTGTGAGCTCAGCATAAAGTTCTCTAACATAGGATATGAAGCATCATTTGCAACATCATGGGATCTTGACTCTGCCCTAGGGGGCTAGTAGAAATCAGGCGGTCAAGTTCCCTAGTTGTTTCAGCAATCGATTCTTACCTGTTTGAAAATAAGACCTATTTATCCCTTTCTTTTTAAACTCCTTATGTATTTTGTATACACAGTATACATCTCTAATGCTGGCCTCAGAACAAAATGTATATGAAATACTATATAGGCATTTTAAATATATTTAGTAATGCTATTCAAAATGATGAGATTTGTATTCTGTAGCTTGGTCCAGACGTACTGGGAAACCATGGTTTCCCGTTACATGTATAGATGAACCTCAGGATCACGCCCTACCCTTTACCATCTCTAACACACACCAGGAGGAAACTGAAAGTACCTGCTTTTGATTTTGAACTAACCACAGTTCTGTTGTGATGTCTGAACTCAGGGTACTGTGGTTTGCTTAAACTATGGGTGGCATCCAATGGAAATCCACTTGCTCAATTCAACTTCTAGCTTGTCTTCTCCCTCTCCATTCCTCCATGCACCGCCCAAAATCTGCTGCCCAAAGTCCCTCAACCCTTCAGAGCAGATTTTGGGTGCACGGTGGTGGTGGGGGAGCTGTAGGAGAAGATGAAGAAGACTCATTGCATGAGCCAGACGTCTGCTCATGTTAGTTTGGATCTCAGCCCACGGTTTGAGAACAAACCAGAATTCAAAACCGCAGTTTGATTTGTTTGTAACCCATACTAATTATAGTTCAGGCACAGTTTCCTGAGTTCAGATGTCATGGGGAAGTGTGGTTACTTTAAAACTGCAAGCAAACACTTTGATCAGCTCTGACATATGCAAAAGGAGGGGAGGTGACATGGGAGTGTGTTAAGTGCAAGGCTTGCTGAACATTATGGACCAAAGAGGAAATCTTCATTGTGTGTGAATCTGGCCTATGTGTAATTTTCAGAGCAACGAATAGAATAGAAGATCTAAAGACTTTTTGACATTTTAAGGCAGTTCCTTGGCCCAAGGAAATCCATTCTAGCCCAAGGAAATATGGCAATGCAGCGCTCATTGGGGGTTCAGTTGCTTATGTGTTTCTAAGAAAAAGCAATTCATGGCAAGTATAATTTTCCATCCACTAGGTAAATGACTCGGGATTCATGTGTATAAGAAAACAAGAATCTTATACAGTAATCCTAGGCATATTTACTTGGAAGTAAGAGTTGTTAGGGACATGGGTGGCACTGTGGGTTAAACCACAAAGTCAACTCTAGGACTTGCTGATCAGAAGGTCGGCTGTTCGAATCCCCGCAACGGGGTGAGCTCCCATTGCTCGGTCCCTGCTCCTGCCAACCTAGCAGTTCGAAAGCACATCAAAGTGCAAGTAGATAAATGGTACCGCTCTGGCAGGAAGGTAAACAGCGTTTCCGTGCACTGCTCTGGTTTGCCAGAAGCGGCTTAGTCATGCTGGCCACATGACCCGGAAGCTGTACACCAGCTCCCTCGGCCAGTAAAGCGAGATGAGCGCAGCAACCCCAGAGTTGTCCGCGACTGGACCTAATGGTCAGGGGTCCCTTTACCTTTTAAAGTCTTGTTAAGAATAACGGAAGCTGCCGTATACTGAATCTAAAAGTTGACAACTGTGCTTTTCCCATACTGTTCCCCTTGAGACTATCAGAACACCAGTGGTGGACTTTGGGATCTCAAATCGCAGCAGTGACTTGTGTGACACTAAAATTCAGCACCCCTGCCTATTGCACTCTGTTCTACGATATTGTTGTGGTGTCCCCAACAGCGTGGCACGCATAGCTGCCACACTGGTTGCAGTTCCTAAAACTGCCCCTGCTGTCACGTCCAGGGGACTTGCTGTATATGCACACTCAAAATGTTGCCATTGTGGTGGGGGGAGAGCTTCGTGCACTAGCCCCTTGGGGTCTGGATGCCCTATTCTAGAAGTTTAATTTAATTTTTTTAGGGGAGGGGATGGAGGCAGCACACCCCCATGGGATGCCTTTGTATAGGAATCTGCTAGACTACAGATTCTGAAGTGGACCATTGATCCAATCCCGGTCATGATCCACCCGGATCACATCCAGTGACTCTGCTTCGGAATCTGAGTTGTGCAAATTCCTCCCCCATCCCTACGCCCAGTTTCCTGGATTTGGGCATATGTTTTGCTCTTTATTGACTGGCAACGCCACAGAAAACTGCGACTTACATAATGAGATCTGCCCTCCTCTTATGCCATGAATTTTTACAACAAAAATCTTACAAGAGTTTCCCTAGCACTGGTGACTTGCAAGCAGACTTCACCTGTGGTTAAACTGCTTTTAACTTTTACTATTTATTAAAAACACTAAATCAGGATACATAAAATGTATGAGGAGGGGTTTTTTCCCCCCTTGTGGGTTTTTCTCCCCTCCCTTTTTTTTTGACAAAGCAAAAGTCAGTGCAGCTGTGGATAAGTGGCTATTGAAAACAGTGACCAAGCAGCTGTTTCTGGGTAAATGGCTGGTGGGCCTGGAGGCATTACGGTTTCTTGAATACTGACAGAAAATTGTGCAAGTAGCAAGAAATAGGAATAAGAACTTTAGTCTGCGATCCTATACCCACTTGCCCGAGAGAACACCCCACTGAACTCAACAAGATTTACTGTATTTTTCACTCTATAAGACGCATCAGACCACAAGACGCACCTAGTTTTTGAAAACAAAAAATAAAATATTCTGAATCTCAGAAGCCAGAACAGCAAGAGGGATCGCTGCACAGTGAAAGCAGCAGTCCCTCTTGCTGTTCTGGCTTCTGTGATAGCTGTGCAGCCTGCATTCACTCCTTAAGATGCACACACATTTCCCCTTACTTTTTAGGAGGGGGAAAAGTGAGTCTTATAGAGCAAAAAATACGGTACTTCTGAGTTGGGTATGTATAGGATTGCAGAGTTAGTATTAAGCACAATAAAGATGCTTTAAAAGGAGGACAATAGCTATGAGGGTTGTGAACAGAAACGGAAGGTGCAGAGGGAAGGACAGGGTCAGAAAACTCAGTGGAAGCTCAAAAATCATTTCAATGGCATCGTGGTGGTAGGCTAGAGGCTTTGGATTTCTGGATGAGAGAATGTTAAGAAAGTGACAGAATGGCCAGGGAGGGTCAAGATTTCTATCCCTTGGAGCATTACATAGACCACCTGCATGTTTTCAAACATTCATCCGGAAACAAGCAGGCTAAGGAAACCAGAATTACCAAAATAAAAGGAAAGGCGGGGGGGTGGGGGAGCCAAACATTCTGCAGAATTGAAACTTGGTGCCACAACACACTGAAAAGTGAAATTCTATGCATGGAGAAGATGATAAACAGCTTGGACAAAGGGAGACGAGATGGAGAGCAGGACCAGCTGGGTGCATTGCCACAATTTGCTTTTTTGAGCGGATAACTATGTAAAGTATGGAAACATTTTTCAGAACAGAAAATAGATATGCAAGGCTACGGATGTGTTTTAGAGCCTGGTGCTATAGGAAAGAAAGAAAGAAAGAAAGAAAGAAAGAAAGAAAGAAAGAAAGGAATGAATTATGCTGTCAACCAGGCTTCTTCGTGTATTTATAGTCCAATTATGCCTAGTTGACAGTGTGTGGCTGCTTAATGCTTCTCAAGCCTTGTTTTGGCTAATAAGTGACCATTTAACACGTTTCCGCTGTAACAACTTGCAGTGTTGAGAAGGAACATCATTATGTACAGGAACAGTTTGGTTTAAACATAACAAACAAACAAAGAATACAAACAAACAACTGGTACCAGAAAAACCGGAGAAAGCACCAATGCATTTCCCAAGCTGATAGCATAGTCATTGCATAACTCCCTTTATTATTACTAAGTATAAAAGACATTTTATAAACTATAAAATTGGAACTCATAGTCTTTTGGGGGCTGAAGAGTCCTCCAGATCTGAGATAACTTTGAGAGAGGAAAAAAAATGCCTTTAAACCAGAAAGGAAATCTGATATTTTCCTATCACTTTTTCATAGCAGTTCCTGACCGATAGGTTTTAAAGGATCGGATTCATATCTGTTCTGTGGCTTGTGAGCTGACTGAGGGTTGAGCTTCCGACGACGTCGCTGACCGTTGATGAAGTTGTGATGGTGTTATGCTGGATGACTTGTTGCTGGGAGCAGGCAGGGACTGGACTTGAAGGAGGACTGCTTTCAGGACCTGAGAAAGGAACAAATGAAGGCTCAAGTCGACATGGGTAGAGGAACCTCACTTTCTCCTCCACTACCCTTCCATTTGCCCCACTTTTTGCAGAATATTACAATGCTGCTAAACAGGCAGCAGAGTGTAAATGGCACAAAACACACAACGAGAGGAAATCCAGAACCCAGATATTCAGATTAGGACATATTATTATTATTATTATTATTATTATTAAGTTTATGATTAGAAAGTACATATCTGTCTTAAGCCTTAAGCATTTTGAGGCGGCAATCCTCTACTCACTCACTCACATAGGAGTAAGACCCACTGAACTCACTGGGACTTGCTTCCAAGTAGACAACTGTAGGATTGTATAATGATACCTCAGTGTCCACAGCAAATCATCACCGTGCTACTTGCATGTACTGGCGTATCATCTTCATGAAGTCAGAGCTGCTCCAGCAAAACACTGAGTATGTGGCCTCTCCTCTCCAGGCTGCCTTGTCTCCTTTCCAAGCACTTTAATGGGGGTCTGAACGAGGTGAAGCTGGGAAAGGAAGGCAGTGCTAGTCCCAGATTCCTTGAACCTCTAAAGATACATGGGAATCTGGAAGTATGAGTATTGTAGGAAGGCACTGCTCCCTGGGCGGAAGGACAATATGGCATTCCCTCCCCAGTCCACTTGGCAGCTGAATCTTACTTCCACAAAGGGCAAAGTTGTGTGGTACACAAAACTCTGTCCACTAGCACCTCATCAGTGGACTAATCTACAGTGGTCAATTAAAACGTAAAAAATGCATTATAAAATTGCATTGAGAGCTTTTCTCCGCTTCTCAATAGCGTTTTCCAGATCAGTGTAGATCCAGCCCGTGTCTGCCTGACTTCTGGCATTTGCTGCCTGAGGTGGCTGCTTCATTTTGCCTAATGGTAGGGCTGGTTCTGGAGTCTTCTCTGGCCCTAGGAATTTATGGATGCTGCTGTCTCTGGGGGAGTAAAAGAGATCCTCACTCCTGAGATGAAGAGAAGTAATGAGTTGGAGCAGCCCCGAGTAGTAGTAGTAGTAGTAGTAGTAGTAGTAATAATAATAATAATAATAATAATTTTTATTTATACCCCGCCCTCCCCAGCCAAGGCTGGGCTCAGGGCGGCTGAGTAGTAGCAGCAGCATTATTACAGTTTATTACCTGCCCTTCCCACGAAGGTCCCAACAATTAAAACACAGCAAAATATTAAAACACAATTTTCAATGTTAAGAACAACTTAAAATTACAATAATAAGGTGGGTCCTAAAAATATATGTCTTGGGTACCAAAAGCCAAGGCGAACAGGTGTCTCCTCAGCATTCACCCAAATCTGTACAATGAAGGTGCCAGACACACCTCAGTGGGGAGTTCCACAACTTAGGGGCCGCCACAGAGAATGCCCCCTCTCAGGTCACCATCGCCATTGCTTAGGAGGGCAGTGGAATAACCAAGAGGGCTCTTTTCACCAATCTTAGCACCTGAGAGCTGCTGTAAGGAAGGAAGCGTTCTTTCAGGTATTTGGGGGCCTGACATGTTTAGGGCTTTATTCCGACCTTATTTGCACTAAACTACAACTGTGGGGCACCTCATATAGCAACAAACCTACGTTTGCCGCCATATACACACCCAACTGGCAGCACAGCTCAGCTGAGCTCTCAAATAAGTATACCAGTATGACATCCATGTTTGCAAACACAGGTTTGTTGCGCTCATAATTCCCTCCCCAGTCCAGTCAGCAGCTGAATCTTACTTCCACAAAGGGCAAAGTTGTGTGGTACACAAAACTCTGTCCACTAGCACCTCATCAGTGGACTAATCTACAGTGGTCAATTAAAACGTTTGCAAACACAGGTTTGTTGCGCTCATAATTCATATTGCTAGGTGCACAACAGAGGCTATGTTTTACTTCCAAGCAGTACCACTTCAGGTAAGGGCTTGCATACAGAGAAGCAAAGAAAATAATAAAACCATGCAAGAAGCAAGAAGCGTTTGAGGTGATTTTCTATGTGGTCCTGGCTTTTCTCTTTCATTTTTGGGGGGCTATTCCAACTATGTGAGCCCTCCGCTGCAGCCTGAAGTGGTACAGCTTTGCCATGTAAATTGGCGCAATCTTTGATGCTCCCCCCCCCCCAAGTCTCAAAATATTTTTTTCTTGCATCTCTAGCTGTTCCTGTACTTTTAATGTCCTATATGGCATTTCTATTGTATTTATCATTCTAAATTATACCCTGCCTTTGAAGACTTGAACTCAGTGACAGCCAGTTGATCAAACAAGAAAGCAAATAAATAAAATAACAGTAAACTTATGGTTTAGACTGTAATCCTAGACCCACTCCTGGGAGTAAGCCCCATGCAACTTACTCCCAAGTGCATTGGGGCTTACTTCTGAATAGGTATAGATATAGGATTGTATATGGAAGGTGCAATGCCCAGAATAAGAACAACAGGGCTAGGCATTACTGGACATTCTGAGGCCTTTGAGATGCCCCTACCATGTATATTTTAGTACTGAGGCTTCTCTAAGTCTGAACTGGTCCAGCTTGCACATAATGTTAAACCATAGCTCATATTTCACTTTGATGGTTTGGCTTTATAGCAACACACGGGCTCGAGTTTGCATGTAATTACAAGCTGTGGTTTGTTGCTTGTTGCTCCCATTTAACATTGCGTGCAAACCAGGCCATTTTAAGCTTTGGTTGCTAGCATGCTTCACCGCAGGTGCTTTTCCTCCATGCTAACTTCATGCCATTCCTAAAGATGGTTGAAGGAGACTGTTTAGAAATTGAGAGGTTAGGTCAAAAAAGAAGCGCATCATTAGTACTTAACCTATGATAATATAAATATGTTACCTACTTACTTAGGTATCCTTGCGATTCTTTCTGCATGGCTGTTATTGGACAGTCTTTGTGTGTTAACAATAACTGTTTCAGCTGTGCTACCTCATTTTTCAACATGGAAACCTCATTCTGGAAGGAGAGAAGAGATTTTTTTACTTTAACAGATGTATACATCTTAAGAGGAGACAACTTTGCATGCTTTTCAAAGTCATAAATATAGTAGGCTTGCATACAGTTTGAATCTTCATGCAATTATTTTTTCATTGTAGATATACTAGGACAAAATCCATATCCTGCCATGTGCCTTAAAGTCTACTGTGTATCTGCCATCTCATTTTATTTTTTTAAAAAACAGTCTTAATAGGATTATTGCTCTAGAGCACGACAACCACAGCAAATGAGGCAGCTCTACTGCTCATTAGGATTGTGCTTTAGGATCCCAGCATCAGATTGCTGCTCTGTGTCCATTTAAAAAAACACATTAAATTAAATTGTATATATTTAGCAGTGGATTGACAATGAAGTAACCATTTTTTAAAAAAACAAAACCCAATTCTGACAAATGTAGCATGGTGTAGTGGTTAAAGAGGCCAGGGTTTGAATCCTCACTTGGCCATGAAGTTCACTGGGTGTGACCTTAGGCCAGTCCCTCAGCCTAACCTATCTCACAGGTTTGTTGTGGGTATTTCCCCTTTGGGGAAAGGGTGAGATCTAAATACAGTAAATGAATAAATGAATAAATGAATGGATGGATGGATAGATAGATGATAGATAAATAAATGAATAAATGAATGAATGAATGGATGGATGAATAAATAAATGGGCTCCCATGTATACACAGTGCTCCCTTCCTCTCCCTCTCATGTGAATGAGCTCTGTGTGCATATTACAGTATACAAGCAGCTCAGGATTGCAACAAATATCCTTTGAAAATGAGGCCCGATATTAGAAAAGGCTTTAGCTACAAATAAATGGATTGGAGCCTCGTGTTTTGCTCTGGAAATGGAAGAAGCTTCTGTTTACAGAAGAAGAATTGTGTCCACAGAAGGGGTTCTTCCATTCAAGGAGCAAAAATATTATCAAAACTTAAACTCGTAACTGTTTTTAAAAGAGAACTACAATGACTCTATTGGCTCGCCTGAAAAATTATCTCTTCTGCAGTATTGGCTAGGCTAGCAAGGTCAGACACAATGAATCAGAGATGGAAATAAGGCATGGAAATGACTGCTGTGACGAAAATCATCCCCGTAATCCATACAGACTATATTCATCCAATTCAGAAAAGACTGTTGCGAATCGGACGTGCTTGTCTCTAGCTTGCACATGCAGACATATGATGTAGCATTAAACACATGCTTACAATTGAATTTTAATTCATTCATTGCTTTTGCAAGCAGGAAATCATATTAATTTGGTAGAAACGACCAGTTTTTATATTATATAAAAGGTTCGGCTTGTCACCAAACTACTGCCATATGGTATGCACTGATCCCAATTGGTGTCAATAAATTTAACAGATAGATTTTCTGCTTCACTTTTTCTTTAAAATAAAACGAATTATTCCAACTCCAGCAGAACACTTCTGACTATCAAATTCATCTTCATTAGTAAGAAATCCTGTAACAAAGGGAAATCTATGAATTTTTAACTTTCCTCTTTCATATTGAGCTGCAGCACATTGATTACAATGTGTAGATTACATTGTCTAGATTACAATGTCCTACAGTGCAACTGGGACCATATAGAAGACAAAGAAACAGAGACAGGGGGAACCCTTTTTCTTATGGGCAAGTTGCAATCCACCTGGAAATTATCCTTTGCATATTACCATCTTATAATGAGTTGCATTCATTCTGATGTGATTTGCACGCAAGAATTTCCCATTTTGTGCCCATTGATTGCGCACAGTCCTCACTGAACCCTTTTGGTATTCCCTCCCACCTTACAGTCCCCTCCCCCTTATCCTTCTGGATTTACCCAATCTTCCCGATTCCCTCTCTTGTAGGTGGGCGGTGCCATTTTGGGTACATAAGGATTGGCATCCTGTGAATTAATTTGCTATTAGTACACAAGGTTGTCTTAAGATGTCACTGTTTGCGGTGAGAAAAATGATCGGTGCAGAGTTTAGTCTACTTCAGACCATGGCTCTGTACTTAAAATGGAGGGTGAAGATCATTCGTTCCTTTTGAGGTCTGGTAGTACGAAGGAGAAAGGCCCAGGCTAGATGAGAAAGGCTTCCTTTCTCTCTGCACATCACTCATCTATTACTTACTGTCTTTAAACATCCATTCCATACCTGATCAAAGATGAAATGAACAAAAGGTGTTGTTTCATGCTGTTTGCTCAGAATGTCTTTATATGTGAGCCTGCTTCCAAATCTTGACACTCTTCTTGGTTAATGTGTGTGTGTGTGTGTGTATGTAGATAGATAGATAGATAGATACAGAGGTAAAGGTAAAGGGTAAAGGGACCTCTGACTATTAGGTCCAGTCGTGGCCGACTCTGGGGTTGCGGCGCTCATCTCGCTTTATTGGCCAAGGGAGCCGGAGTACAGCTTCCGGGTCATGTGGCCAGCATGACTAAGCCACTTCTGGCGAATCAGAGCAGTGCATGGAAACGCCGTTTACTATCCTGCCGGAGCAGTACCTATTTATCTACTTGCACTTTGACGTGCTTTTGAACTGCTAGGTTGGCAGGAGCAGGGACCGAGCAACGGGAGCTCACCCCGTCGTGGGGATTTGAACCGCCAACCTTCTGATCGGCAAGTCCTAGGCTCTGTGGTTTAACCCACAGTGCCACCCGCGTCCCTAGATACAGAGATGATAGATAGATAGATGATAGATAGATAGATAGATGATAGATAGATAGATAGATGATAGATAGATAGATAGATAGATGATAGATAGATAGATAGATAGATGATAGATAGATAGATAGATATTGTTCAGATTCTCTGTGTTTGTGTTAGTAGCCTAAAGTGTAGCAGCACCAGTTTAAGTCAAGAAGGTCTTGCTGGTGCAGCAGTGACCCAAGATGCAAACAGAGCCTCTCTGTGTCCTAGCCATGTCCTAGACAGCAGCCCGCACCTGAAGTTGCATGTTTGTCTGGGTGAGTTCTTCTGCTTTCTTTTCCAGTGACATCACCCAGACCTTCCTCTTCTGTCTGCAGCGTGTGGCAGCTGCTCGGTTTCGTTCCAGAAATTTCCGCCGCCTCTCATCTGGGTCTTCGTCCACCACTCTCCTTCGGCGCCCCCCAGTGGGCTGAGGCGGCTGTATTGTCTGTGTGGGCTGCATCTGTTGGGCTGCTGCTGATACCTAATGAGAAACATAACTGATCTTAATTAAGTAGCCAGCAAGGGGATGACACCATAGCTGACTGTGGAATAATAGTAATAATAATAATAAAGATCAACTGTAATAATAATAAAAAATACGACCGGGATATGTTCTTTGAATACAGACATTTTGGCAAGATATGAGAGTGGCAGAAGTTCAAAGACTCTACCAGATGCCCTTAAATTACTCTTTGACTAACAGCCTGCATGGACCAGGAAGATGTTTTGGAAAATGGCCTTTTTGAATTGCAGCAGAGAGGATGTTTTATTTTATTTTATTTTGCTCCACCGTATTAAAAAAATGTTTCGTTTCATTTCAAGAACAGTTTTTTAAAAAAGCCAGTCAGTTCAAATGTGAAACATCTAAATCACACCAGTGACTTGCATTAATCATGAAACAGAAGGAGCCTTGGGACCCTTAATTTTGTTCCTAATTTAAAGGCGTGCATTTTCCTTTGCACTGCATGTCTTGTTTACACAGATAGCTATCCTGAGGTAACAACCCATTAATTTGCTGTGCTTTGGATTTATGAGGAATAAATAAATCTTAAGATGGAAGCAGGCTTTGAACCAAGTGGGCAATTAAGGGGTGTCCTATTATCCCCCTTTTCCATTTTCTTGGGGAAACTGAGGTGATTCACTGATGAGTTTATGGGAACTAAAAAGAAATTAAGTTCTCAGAACCATTAATGTGACAGTTCTGTGAGGAACTGGAACACCTCATAAGACACATGATGGATTTCATATTGCTTTCCATCTCAACCCGTTCATGGCTGCTACACCAGGGAGGACAATTCTAGGCCAGTGAGCTAGCTTCGTTGGCTTCCTAGCTTTGCACCAGCACGACATGATCCTTTCAAGTAAGCAATCCCTGCAAAACCTTCTGGAACGTCGTGAAGGATTGCGAACACAGGCTGCTCCAAACATTTTTGCCATCTGAGTTTGGGAATGTGCCTAGACTCAAAAATTTTACAGTGACACCACAACAACTTTCAGCTGCTGGTTGGTTTCCAAATAGTAAAAGCCAAATGGCAGCACGCGTAGCAAATCCAAGTTGTTTGGCCACGAGTAAGGCAATCACTGCTTTCATAATGAAATTACTATTGTATGCCCAAGCACAGGCCCCATGCCATCCACCTCACATTTTAGCCTTCTTCCTGGATTCTGTGAATTGGTCCTCAGTGTCTATCACCCCCATCTTGGCTTGAGAAGCTAATGTTGAGTAATGCCAGATGCCCCTTCCAGCAGGGATATGTATGTTGCCTCTACAGCAACACACCTGAAATGTAAAGGCCTCAAAGGTCTCTTTTAAACTGTCAGTCCAACATCAAAAGCCACAAGCAACACCTTCTGAGCCATCAAAGGTTTGTTGTTTACACTGCAGGACACAGACATCTTTGCACAAGCCTTTCTGCCTTCTCCCTTTTTAATTCAAGCTGTAAATTCTGTCTCTACTTCTCAGGTTGGTTCTCTTATACATAACAGCCCTTTCCACTCCTTTAATGTTGTTTTACTTGAGTGAAAATGTGTTCTTTTTCAGCCTCTTGTTCCTCTGTTGCCTGAATAGTCTTAGATGACATGGTGGGACAAACCCTGGTAAAAACAGGGCTCATGTACCTCACTGTTTATGCAGGAAAAGGTAGACCAACTTACACAACATGCAGAAAATGTGGCCAGAACGGTTCTGTCCAAAGTTTGGCATATGCTGGAAGCATACCCTCCAAAACCTTGAAGGCAAAAACCAGGAAACCACCTACCCATTTTTTACGCAAGAGAAGGGTGGCCATTTTGGGCGCTGTGATCTCGCATGATTTCATGCTGCAACTCGACTCTTGAAAAGCACATTTTGGGGGCATGGAGCCTCCAGACATGTGTTTTTCAAGGCACAAGATCACGGCCCTGGGGGGAAAGCGTTTTTTTTCCTGGAGAGAAATTGCGGTGCAAAATTGCACGAGATCACCGTGCCCAAAATGGCTGCCGTTCTCTCACAAGAAAAAAAATGGGATGTCCCAGCTTTCTTGGGAGACTTGCAGGGTATGTGAAATAATCACTTGATAGCTTACCACAGAAGGGAAGCTCTTGCATCTCAGTCCACATTACACGCCAGCTCAGTGTTGCCCGCTGACATGGTAAATGTACTCCATGGTTCCATTCAACACATGGATGAGTTCTTTACAAATCTGCCCAACACATATTCTGGGTGCATCAACATGGCTATGCCAATGCCCTTAGCGATGTCTTATTTAGTATATGCTCCAAAGGCTGAGAGGAATGTGACACTGTTTGTGCTTATGTGATGACAGAGGATCATGGAAGTGCATAGACTGCAGCTTTTAGAGCTTCTGACTCATTTGAAACACATGAATGTGTTTGGTTATGTAGATAATGTAGCAAAATCAATTAAAAAGGACACAGAATACCATCATATATAATTTTTTTTTGTTAGCACATTTCTGACCATGTATAATTTGCAACAAGATACATTTCCGACCATGTATAATTTGCAACAAGATATAATATAATGGCCTTTTGGGGGTGGCGCAAAGTTGTTGAGATTTTTTTAGTGATTTTCCTGGACATTTCAGTGATTTCCACCAGGATGCTGTTTGCAAGGGCTGAATACCAGCTATGTCCAGGAAATTACAACCTTGCTGTCTCAAAGTTCTTCTGATTGGAAATTCATCTGAAAGAAATTTCAGTATTAAAACCAAACATGTGTGAAATATCTGAATTAGGCCAGCCGGCACAGAGCAGAACAGAAAGGGAACTGCTAAATTGGCTGGGCTTTGCCTTGATCCCTGATCCTGTATGTCTCTCCAATTGTTTATAACCCTACTGCTATATTTTTAGCCATTCATTTTAGCAACCCCATAATTCATTAGGTTCTGCAGGGCTGTTGAAAACTTTGAAATTTAATACAGGGGCATGGCATAAAATAATCAAAGTTATGGCAAAAGGGGAGCGTAGCTCCTAGCAATTCAGATCATGCATTGGTTTTGACATGAACCTTGAAACTTAAGTATTTGGTTCAATAGAAAGAGTTGGTTAATAATTAGTAAAGTGTACCATAAGATTAATGTGTCTGCTGAAGCAGTCTGACCCCCCAAAGAGGCCAATACTGAGGGGAATTATAGATGGATTTTGAAAGCAATAACCTTATGTTTATTACTCACTCAAACCATCTTTTATCCCAGTCAATGCCCTCTTCAAAAAGTGTCATTGCTTTTGTGTTCCCTTGAGGAATTCAAACTGTTCTGTTGTCCAGGGAACTACCTGACCTATAGATCTTAAAATCTCCACCCATCCTCCAAGCAGCACCGCACAAATGTTTTTTGAACAAATATCACTTTTACATGTCCTACAGAAATGGAACAATTTCTACTAAAGCCCGTGAGACTGCTCTTTGTGGGTTTTGGCAACAGCCGTTATCTGTTGTTTCCTCCTTCCATGTGGAAATATTAAATCTTTATCTGTTTAGAAGGAAGGTGTAATTATCTTGGAGTTTGGTAACAATTATTTCTGAACGGGCAGTTGAAGGACTGTACCTGATTCTCCCAAGGCACCAATCTTAAATACATACACCACAGAAATGGAATTTAATTCATAGGTGTAAGATGAACTTCCGCATAACTGCTATAACCTGGCAAAGGCAATCTGCATATGGAAAGAGGTCTTGTGTGAATGGATTGCCTTTCCTGATCCAAGTTCCATGTGTGCAAAGCGTGTTGCACAGTGTGGGTGGAAAAGCCCTGCATCTAGTTGAGGGCTGCACATGCACAGTTTTTACCTAAATCAGGACCTCATGTACAAACTCTTAGTACTGTTGAGTGTTGCATTGTTGAGTACCTCTTCTGAGGAATGGAAGAACTGATTCCAGGCATCTCAGTTGTTCCTCTCTGAAAGTGTAGATCAGTACTGTCAAAGCTGGTAGTATTCCATCACCACCATCTCTTTTCATACACAAGAGTCTCTACTGAAGGGCCAATCTACCGGTATATATATTTTTAAATCACAAATGACAATTGGCTATGTCCATCTCAATTATTTCTGCACTGCTTCTTTTGTTAGTTAGTGTCCATCTTGTATATATGCTTCCTTCAAACTTCTATCTAGTGGGTCAAACATTGCATTCCAAGCAATGAGAAATTCAGATCCCTCTCTTAATGATTTCACTTTCTTCTTTCTCTGGTATTACTTATTATCATTCTAGAGTCCCACAACTTTTCACCTTGGCACCATTTGTCACTATCCTGTAACTTATGTGTGTGTTTTTTTAAGCCCACGTGATCTTAGAAATTGGATTTTTGATTAGGATGCCAACCAAGACAGAGCATCCATAATTGCCGTCCGTTACTCTACTTGGTACCCCCAAATTAAGACCAATCACTCAAGGTCCTGTTACTTTAAGACTATGACCTTCTCACAACTATGCAAGACCTTTGTAGAACTAAGATTCCAACAGATGCTCTCGGCATACCGTATTTTTCGTCCCATAGGACGCTCCGTCCTATAGGACGCACCTAGTTTTTTGGGGGGGAAATAAAGGAAATTTTTTCTCCTTTATTTCCCCCCAAAAACTAGGTTGGGGAACAATTGGATGGCGGTGCTGCACCTCCCCGCTGTCCCCCGAGCTTGTGGGGCTGCCCGATGTCTGCCCGAAGCGCGGGGCGCTCTGCTTCAGCGCGCCCCGCCCTCCGTGCAGCAGGCTGCTATCCGCAGCGTGGGGAGCCCTGCGGGAACTCCCGCAGGGCTCCCCAGGCTTGCTGATAGCTTCCTGAAGCCTGGAGAGCGAGAGGGGTCGGTGCGCACCGACCCCTCTCACTCTCCAGGCTTCAGCAAAAGACTGTATTCGCCCCATAGGACGCACGCAGATTTCCCTTCATTTTTGGAGGGGAAAAAGTGCGTCCTATAGGGCGAAAAATACGGTATTTAGAGGGGAGATACTGGGGAATTCTCCATATGGATCACAAATGTGATCTCCTCAGTTAGAAGACATTACACACTATCTGCTGATTTGCCCCCTGTACACAACACCCAGAAGAAAATTTATATCGCCAATTCTTAATTGGCTTCCGGGTCGATCTGCACAGGAAGTGATAGGAACTCCTAGCAGATAAACACCAGTACATTACACACCAGGTAGCCAAGAAGCTCCATTCCAGCTATGTGAATGCACCCCAATATTAAATTTTAATGTTGTAAATTTCCTTTATATTGTTAACTGCTACAGGTTACGTTATATGATTTTAGATGAAAGTTTTGCTTTTATTCTCTGTCGTCCATTGTAAAGGCCTTTGACTACATACAATAAAATTGGCTGATATACAGAATGTATAATTTCACCTTTGATACCAAGACTTTTTTTTTAAAAGGATTGCAGGTTGTTTTAAATGGTTTTTAATGTTGTATTTTAGATTGTTGGAATCTGCCCAGGGACTTTAGGATGAAAGGTGAGTAAATAATAATTTTAATCGGCTTTGCTCCTCTGCTGTGTTTAAATCTTGATGGCATTCTAGAGAAAAAAACTTCATGCAAACTTCCTCAGTTGTTTCACATCTAACTTTAATGTTTAATTTTATATTCAGCTTGGTTTCAGTTTTGCTCTGGGTATTGCATTAACCTGGTGAATTTTATCCCACTGAGATTGAAAAAACCCTCAACGGTAAAAATAAAAATGTTGTTTTCCTATAGGACTGATTCTCCGTAACATCCATAAATTTTTTATAGTAATGACATGTAGGTTGCTATGGTATATAAAACAAACAAACCATGGCACATACATGGTCAAATCTTGCCCCAAAACACATGTGAAAGGCTAGTTATTTCAAGACATTTTGCAGCAATACACTTGAACAGCTGAAAACCTCATGCGACGGACACTTCTGCAGCTGCTGTATGGCAGCAGACACATGAATTCTCTGTGGGAAACACTGCTGTAACTCACAGGAATGGGTCCTGCGGCATAAAGTGTGGACCTGCCTTGAGCTATATTCATAACCGTAGACTTCTTTAACCTGAAAATTTGATTCAAGCTCTTTGGAAGGTGGCAGCTGGTGCAAGCAATGATACCTACATTTAGAAACGTGTTTGAACTTCTACCCCAATATAATCCACTTTAGGTTTTTGGCATAGATTCCTGAAGTACAATGTCCACCTTGATGAAGATTTTTTAAATAAAAAAATAGTCCTTGATATAAAGTGAAGGTGCCAAGGAGCAGTGCCAGATTTACGTATAAGCTAAACAAGCTATAGCTTAGGGCCCCACTCTCTTGGGTCCCCCCAAAAAAATTAAAGGGAAAAAAACCTGGATGTACATTTCCAAAATTTAAGATAAAAAAGAAATAAAATAAAACCTACATACAGCAACATTGTTTTGCTCCTGTGATGTAAGTAATGGGCCCCGCCTGCTAGCCTGCTCCCTAAAATATCACTGGTTTGTTCCTTTCTATATACAGGGTGCCTACATTCTGCATGGACTGGTTGTACGGCAACATGTGCAAATGGCTTTAGATACCTATTAGGTCCATAAATTACCATGCAGCATATCTTCAGCACAAAAACAGCAACAATTTGTTGTTGACAAAGGACAGCTGGACATATAAAGGGCCCCATTACCTTCAGTAGCTTAGGGCCTCATCAAACCTAAACCCGGCCCTCCAGAAAGAGCTGGAGAAAATCAAAATCAACATAAAAGACAATGCAAACATTTGATTTTAAACCCGAATTTATATCACAGAATATATTTTGAGGAAGTTCTACCTGTGCTTGCCCGCCTGTGTGCAGGGGTGGATGTGGCGAGGTCTGATGATGCGCTGGGTGCGCATGAAGGTGGGCGTGAGAGTGGTGGTGGGGGTGGTTCTGCTGGTGATGCGTCTGAGGGTGGTGCGCTGGGTGCTGATGCTGGTGTGGATACGGGTGATGAGGTGGAAGCGCCTGGTGCTGATGCGGATGTGTGTGCATATGGTGGTGAGCTGCCTGGTCCTGTCGGGAGCTCATCATCTCCATCATATGGCCCATGCTGTTCATATTTCCATTTGACATCCCTGCAGGATGGTGAGTCAATGCTGCCTTCAACCTCTGCAACACAAAAAAAGAGTTTGTTTATAAAGTCAGTCCACAGGCGAGGAGACGTCATATTCGTTCTTTGCATTTGTTGGCCGCTGTCTACAAAAGAAAGGTCTCAAAGCAGCGTGACAAAAGACAACCATTAAATCATCAGAAAATTATTCATAAAGATTATGTGCGGCTAAGATTTGTCGCAACCGTTGTCGGTTTTGTTAACTGACAAAAATGCAGCCACAATTAAACACTCGGTAGAATCTCATTTGAAGGTGGAAATGTGAATATTCCTGAGGGAAGCAGAACCAAAATTACACCAGAAAGCAGTGGAGTAACTCAAAAAAGTGCTGGAAAAATTAACTGATTAACACCAAATTATTCCTCAAGCGTTTTGAGAATAGGATGCTGAAAATGGAATTAAAAAAATAATAATTCAATACAATATTCTCACATTTAAAGCACAGCCATTTAATGCAACCATATGGTGATGTAGGAATTGTTTTGTTAAAGGGTGCTCAGTGGAACCTCAGTGTAAACATAGATTCGAATCCAAGGAACTGTGCGCTGAGGTAAAAATGAGGGCTGGTGGCAGATGGTGGGCCTTACAGCACCACAACAGAGCTTGGTTATAACCAGTGGCGTAGCGTGGGTTGTCAGCACCCGGGGCAAGGCAAGTAATTTGCGCCCCCTAACCCGTGGATTTGCGCCCCCTAACCCTAACCCCCAGATGTTGCGCCCGGTGCGGCTGGCCCCCCCTGCACCCCCCACGCTACGCCACTGGTTATAACAGCCTTCAGCATATCAACCACTGTGGATCATAAAAAGGACTTGCTCAAGGGCTGTGCTCACGGAGTAACTTTTCTGGATTTGGAGACATTTTTTCTCAAAATCTGCTTGGTTGGAAATATCCCTTCAGTAAGTTAAAGGCTCTTTCTGCTAGCAGATGAAACACCCTAGATCTCTGGATCAAAGCTGTATTTGTTTGTGATATTTTGTATACCGTTCTTAAAAATAAAACTATTATTTATTCCAAGGTGTCTTATAATAACAATTCAAATAGCAAAGGCACAACAACACTTAAATAAAAATCAATAATCTTTTAAAAGGCTCTTAATATGCCACTATTCTATAAATATCAATTAGTATATGGTTACAATAAAAATATGCACCAACTATGCCTGGTATTAAATAATAAAAGTCGCCATTCATCTACACACAAACATACCTGATTCATAAAAAGAGGAGGAAAATATTCAAAATGCCATTTAAACAAGGATTCAACACATCCAAAGCTAAACGTCTTTTTAGAAAACCCACTAGGTTTCTTTCTTTTATATTTTAGTAATTCTGTGCTCTTACTTTTGCCTTCTTTGTTTATGCTGAGGTTCCATTGGAAACACACACACACACACACATATTAATGGCATGATGTGCTTACATGAAAACCTCATGTTTTAAATTGAATGTTGATTTGTTTGTTTGTCTGCTTAATTGGATTTTAATGGCCTCTGATGCATTAGGTAATTTGGAATGCTCCCGTATGAAATTTGTTTTAAAACCCAGTATTTCTAGCTTCTCCTTTTGAGGTTTGTCTCTGTCGACGTGCATATCTCCTATTTGGAAAAAGTTCGGAAGTGTGGGGATGAAGGAAGCACAAATCACTCATCCAGTTTCCTCCAAATGTCTGGTGTGGCTTTTGTCTGACAATGCCAGGGACTGAACAATAGGATGTGCTTTTCTGTTTCAGAACCTAAGAGCCTGGAATGTAACAAGTTATCAGCCACACTCAAATAAAACAGCAACTGTTTCCATCAGACTAAAAGGTTAATTGCTGGCATTAAGGAAAAAACAATGGTGAGAATATTGAAATATTTGCTGGAGCAACCAAACATTAAATGCACATTGTAGTCTAAGCAGTCCTCATCTTTTATTTTACCTTAGGGATAATTCTTCAGCTTTAATATAGGTGAAATATGTCAACCTGCCTGGGTGCAGCAGCTCTGATTTCACTTAACTTATTGTGGAATAATCAATTTCCGTAGTAATGAAAAGGCAACAATGCTACCAACCTCCTGTTTTGAACTCAACATGGCTAATGCCTTCTGGTTCAGGGGCATAAAGTGATCTCTTTCCAGGAATAGGATTGTTTTGTTTCAGTTCGTGTGATCAACAGATTTCAGATATCCATTTCATTCAGTTTTGCCGTACACATCAGATGAAAGAATTCCTCCATACCAGACTTTAAACATGAAGAATTCACCACATGCAGGCAGGCTCTGGACGGAAGCCAGAAGAGCACAAAATATGTGATACAAGTGTTGATAAAGTATCACAGGCAGAACTCAATTCTTAAAATAACCTTTAGCTGCTTCTTGTGCTATAAAGTACTGTTCAAAGTTCAAAAGCCTGCATTCATTTTCAACACCAAGATTCCCCTTATCTGCTTTGCGTATCTCACATTTTCACCTAATAACCATCCAAAAACAGCACGGCATTTGCCAAACAACCACTTATTTCAGAGAAACGTATTTTTCTCCACTTGTGAGGAATTTTCTGGGAAAGAGAGAGTCTTCCCCTAGATTCCCCCTTGACTTGGGCTACTGCTACACAACCCTTATTCACACAGTGATCTGTAGAACATGGTCACACATTTTTCTTTAAGAGGGCTTGCAACTTAATGTAATTTGCAAAAGAGAGAAATGGAGGGGAGATATCAGGTGGCAGTGCAGACGCAGAGGAGGTATGCTGCTATTGACCCAGGATCACTTTTGTTGGTGAAGAGACCAAATGCAACATTTCACCCACTCAAGATTGCTGCACGTCCCCCTCATGTTCAGAAAAACAACAGCAACAAATAAAGAAGAAAATATGGAGGGCGGCAGACACCAATACTTTGGTAACCTTAGTTTCTCAGTATGCGTAACTCAGGAATCCAACGCAAGCAATACAATATTGAGTTTTCATCCATTTAAACAGGGATGAGGAACTGTGGCACTCCAGATGTTGTTGGCTATGGTGGCTGGAGCTGGTTGCAGCTGGGAGTCTAACAATAACATCTGGATGGCTTCAGGTTCCTGCCCCCCTGTATTAAAATGTACTATATTTCACACAGCATATACAGAGACCAGCATGAACAGACTCCCTTCCATCTGAAGGGTTCTTCAGGCACTGTGGTGGTGATATCCCTGGAAGAGAGTTACTTTTGGCTAATCCAGAACTGACCGGCCTAGCTATGCTCGTCTCTATTTAAGTCAATAGGACTGACTAATTGAGTTTTACCATGTTTAAATATCCCTCCTTTTCCCCATTACACCGGGAATCCAATTTGGGCACACAGGTTGGTCAACCTGGCCATGATGACGATGTACAAAAACTCTCTCAGCCAAAAAGCAAAGCAAAAAAACCCCTCCCACTTGTTTTATAGATCTGGTATCTTTACTTTGGACAACTGCGCCATAAATTAGGTTATCTGTCCCCAATTAACTTACTGAAAAACAGAAGCATTGCGGCCACTCAAAAAGCAAAACAAGCAACTTAATCAAGGAATTCTAATTCATCCTTACCTCCATTACCAAAACAAAAATGTACCCAGCTCTGCTGCCCGCGGTCTTTGCTGTACGTACTGTACACTGAAACGGAGGATCTCTTCGTTTAGGCTATTTTTTTTAAAAAAATGAACACAAATTCTATCATAGCCACAAAATAGCTGGTGGTAGTAGCTGACGGAACTCACCAAGGAAAGATATAGAAAAATACACCAATCTAAGTCGTTTTCAAGCAAGGCATTCTTTTTCAAAGCCAAATCTGTGGCATTAAAAGGGTTGGATAACTACCACTATTTTGGTAAAAGGCCAGTAACGTTATATTAAAGAGTGTTTATTCTGCCCAAATATAAAACTCCCACAAACCCCTATTTGCCAGAATTTTTATAAATGGTGACTATTAGTCTGTAGATGTGCCCACGCACTGTTTGTCCAAATGATCCTACTTTGATGGTGAATTGCACCATTTGCCATTATAAACTGCACACTCCCCAAACTCTCTTCCCCTTTCCCCAAAGTGTCAGGGATGAAAAAGACCTTAATGTGTGAAGGAACACCCAGCTCCAAATGCACACACACACACACAAATATAAAAGCTGTGAATTTGATTCTCAGTAGAATACATTATTCTGTTTTCTTTCCACAGACCCTTCAGCCACATCTATTTATTTGAGATTGCAAATCAAGAGAGGCAGGGAGAAGCTTGACGTGCAGCTGGTTTCTGTCAATAGGGGTCATTTGTATGTGGTCTCTGTACTTTACAAGCTCCTTGTTCACTTTTCCCAATGGGAGGGTGGGCCAGCTGCCCTGGATCCAAATTCTGGTAAGAGACCAGCTATCTACCTCATCTTATCCCATAGCAACAACAGCAACTGCCCAGCCCCTCTTTAACTTCATGCTTAGGTCAGCGCTCCATTGACAGGAGTGTTACGGAGCCCCTGCAGAACATTTATCACACACACACACAACTACACACCCTGCTCTTGCCATGAATGAGAAGTATTTGAGGAAACATTTTTATTCTTCTGCCTTTAAGAACAGGCACTTAAGACCTTTGAAAAACTGAAGGCTTTGCAAAATAAAGCGACATTGCACCACCCGCAACATGGTCACTGCAATATCAAATTATCTTACATGCATTAGCCAGCATTACTGGAATAATGTAGACAAAACGTCTTTGATATTGCCAAGTGCTGCTTAGATTCTAATTCATAATATTTCAAGTGGGATCTGCCATGCAAAGTCTTCTTCTTTACTGTTCTAGGCAGCAATGCCCTTTTCCATGATACTCCATTTCAGCTTCCCATCCCATTGCTGTAAACTTTCCCCTTTTTTAAAGGGAAATTCCCTTATTTTGAATAGGATTCCTCACAAGAAAAGGGAAAAGTTGACAGCTATGTCCCATCCACACATTTCTGGCCACCCCCCAGCAATGACCAGGCTGTATTTGGAGGCTACAGAACATACTCAAACCTCACTGAACTGTTTTTAGAGGTCCTCCATGTAACGCTTTTTTTTTTTTAAAGGAAAATATTTGCACTTAAATCAACCTTGGGGTCCCCCAAGCCTACTGATATTTCCTCACATGCACAACTAAATAAATATATGTATTTAGAGACATCTATTGCCCAGCCTTTACCACGGAATCCCAGGGCAGGTCATGTATAGCTCATTATAATGAAACCAGGCAACATCTTCTGCCCCCAGGTTTTAACTAGATAATCCATGACAAAGAAACTTGAAATTGCATTACAAAAACAGTTGCATGTTGCAGCAAGGTTACTAGACAGTAGACAACTACTGATACATTTAAATTAACCTCTTTTAGTAGTTTAACTTTTGTATCTTTTAAAGTACGATTGTGAATTTTCCTTGAGGTTTTTTACAATCAAGCCTCTGTGTATGGGTTTTATGAAATAAATAATAATAAACACATGGTCTGGTGTTGGTTAGCTCAGTGGGTTAGAGCATGGTGTTGATAATGCCAGGGCTGCAGGTTCGATTCCCCATAAGGTACAGCTACATATTCCTGCATTGCAGGGGTTTGGACTAGATCACCAGGGTCTCTTCCAACTCTTATGATTCTATGTACAGTGATAGGCTTGTGTCAGTGGTGGCCCTAACAGGATTGAACTGAAGCACATGCATCTCACATTCCCCCATAATCTTTTAGGTGGCTTGCTAATGCAGTGCTATTCCATCAAGCTTTGGGAACGTGCAGGTGTAGATTTATATTTATTTATTACTATTATCCAATGTTTTGATGGACTGCTGCTGATTTCTGACATTTGGATCGTGCTGTGTGTTTTGGCCTTTCATAAAAAAAAAAATCATGTAATGGGCGCTAGCTACCATGTGGATATTTTCTGTCGAAAGGAATGTTTCGATAAGTAAATAAAGAAATCAAGAAATACATTTATATTGATATTTCATTGCCTTTTAAGATGAATGCATTGAGATGCAGAAGAAGCACAGGAACGAATCTTATCCCGTGCTTCTCCACCAAACCCTTTAGAGGCAGACAAGATGAAGCTGCTTTTTGTAAACCAGAATTCCACTCAAGATTTGTAAAAAAAATACAAGCTGAATATAATTCATCTCTATCCAGCAACAGAACTGAAGATACTTAACGATGACATTTCAGAAATGGATAGAGCTGTTTATGATGATGACATGTAAGGAACAGCATTCTTTTCTGAACAGAAAACGCCTAATGATTTCAAGAGGGGGACGGCCGTTCCAAAAATCCACATCAAGGTCTATGTCTTAGTTTAGACAATGCTAATTTGCTAATCTTGTGCCCCTTCTGTTCTCCAACACTGAGACTTACAGCAGTTGGAACAATGACCTGAACTGCTGGGCCGATCTGGATGGGAGTCAGAGTGGAGAGCCAATGTTAAGGATTTGGTTCTATGGGTGGGGCATTGCTCAGTCCACAATGCAACACGATGTGGGTGGAATTTCTGACCGAAATTGGCAGGATTCTATCAAGTAGGCATCATCCACCCAGTCCAAGCATAAACCATACTCACGTTGGGGAAAATTAATGTGTCATTAAGTGCTGTGAGTGGAGGTGAAAGCTTGTAAACTCTGAAAGACCAGAGAGTCTCCTTCTTTAATGGGCATACCTCATAGCAACAAAATGGACGCCATTAACTGGTTGGCACAGTTTTTCAGCAGTAATATCTACAAAAACACCCAATTTGTTGTCTTATTAGAAGCCTCATCTAAAAGCTGCTAGGCTTCCCTTAGTAGCTTCACCTCTTTCAAACTGTGCAGGGTGGAGGGGGAAAGAAGATAATAAGTGGATTTTGCAACCATTGCAACATGTTGTGAAGAAAACGAAATAAAATAATTTGTTGGTGTAGGCCGCATGCCACTGAACTTAATAGTGAAGCTCGTATGGATCTTAATGAGTCTAGTTCTTTCCTCCTTTCTCACTGCTAAAGAACGGGACCACAAACCCGAAAGAAAGGAGGATAGTGCCGGGATACGGCCAGTAGTCCAAAGACAGTGAATGAAGGACAAGCTCAAATTTAACAAAACTCAGTAGGGAAAACTGCAGATGTGATGGAGCCTAGGTCAACTCTTTTGCAGTCTTTGTTCAGGATAGGTATTACATGTGACTCTAGGTCAGGGTTTTCCAAACTTGGATCTCCAGCTGTTTTTAGACTACAACTCCCATCATCCCTGACCACTGGTCCTGCTAGCTAGGGGTGATGGGAATTGTAGTCCAAAAAGAGCTGGAGACCCAAGTTTGGGAAACCCAGCTCTAGGTGACCCTTCCTTAGATCTTTGTATACAATGTTGCTATACCCACTGCCAGGAAAACTTGCAACAGCTCTACTGATTATTTGGAGATCATGGCTATACAGACACAGAGAACAGTTCACATTTTCTTGTCTGGTGTGTGTGAGAGAAACCCTATCAGAGCAGCCCTAAAGCTGTTTGGCATTAAGCAGAGATACCACTGGAGAAAGCAGACACTGCAGTATTAAGCTAGCAAACCACATCACACACCCCATTCATTTTAACAAGTATCTTGCGGGCTTAAGCTGTGGCAACCTCGGATCTGAACGCGCCTCGCCGGTGGAACAGATGATCTCCCTTTCCCACAGAATGCTTGCATCTTACCACAGTCTAAGAGCTTATCTGCTATCAGCCTGGGCAAATGAAATAAGTTCTTCTCGTACAGCTACTTCTCCTTGGAAGACTGCCAATGTGTAGAAGGCAGGTTGTGGGAGAGGCAGACTCCGTGGTGGTTGGTTCAAAGAAGGGGGTTAAGGTGACTGCATCTTTTCTAGTTATTTTCCCTCCTGTGGTTAAAGCCAGGAGAGATAAATTATCCCATGTTTTGATGGTGCTCCAGTTGGCAGCAAAGAGAGCTGTTTATTAATTTGCTCAGTCCACCTACTTATCAGCGCAGGGCTTAAAGGTGCAGTCAAGCTGTGCTGGTGTCAGGAAAATTGAGGAACGGAAGCGTTTTTCAGCCGTGTTGCTCTGACAGTGCATGCCAATCACATCTTTTGGTGCGAAAGGGCCTTACTATGGAAGATGACAAGTGAATTTTCTGTGTTTTGGGGGTAGACTTCTAGTGATGTCTATCTTCCTCAAAATTTACCCAGAATTAGGGATGGAAGAAATTGTCAGTTGTAGTTCTCTCTCTTTTGTCATTTTTCTACTCTTAAATTCAGTTCTTCACATTTCCACAGCAACTTGCGTTTTTAAAAACATAATCCTCATGGTGCAGTGCAAATTTCTCCTCAGAAACACAATTTTCTATAGTGTTTTGACTAATGCACATGCTTTTGCAAACAATTTCCCCTAATATAAGTTAGGTTACTTTCACTATGTTATTCATTTTCATGCACAATTTCCCCATATATATATATATATGAATCACACACCCCCTTTATTCATATCCTTCATTCCTCCCTTTCAAACACACCTGGGTGAAATACTTATAATAATATAATCATAGAATTTTGGAGCTGGAAGGGACCACAAGAGACATGTAGTCCAACTCCTGCAATGCAAAAATCTCCTGAGATTAAGAGTCTCATGCTCTACTGATTGAGCTAACTTTAAAAAGAAAAAAAGGTAAGCATTTGGGAAATAACATATTTTCTTTCAGAATTTGCATTTGATTTTTAGAAGCCTTGTAACTTTTTTCTCTTAGCGCCACCCTTATCCTAGCATGACCCAGTGCTATAATTATGACATGCAGTCTGCACATAATGGGCAGAGAAGTTGCTTTACTGTGTTTCTCGCTTAAGAAAAAATTTTCAGAAGAAAACAGGAAGATGAAGAACGTTATTGAAGAATGAATACAAAACACTGTGTGAAAGCGAAAGTGGTCAAAATGGTGGGACATTGGTTTTGGGTGGTGACTTTATTTCCATAGCTCATTAGTTATGAGACTAGATGAATTTCCCCATGCTGTTGTGATCTACAGCAGTGGAATGCACTGGAATGTGTGTTTTTTAATTTCTTTATTTTATTTTAAAACATTTTTCAGCTGCTTAATATTTTTTTTTAAAACCCAAGCTGCATAAAAATAGAAAAAATAAAATACAAGTAGCACCAAAACAGAGACACAGTATAAAAACTAGTAAAGCAGTATTATAAAAACCGGTTAAAAACAGGAATTCAGTAAAAACAAAGACCAATATTATGAGTCGGAGAAAGCCTGGCTGAAAAGACAAGTCTTTATAGGACTGTGTTTTATGTATGTCAGTTGGAAATGCCTTTTTTTTTTTTTGGTATATCCTCTTGATTAGTCTTTTTTGGGAAGTTTTAAATTAAAAGTGAAACAAAACTTTTAGAACTCTAAAAAAATTGCAAGAAGACATGGCCATAGGAAGTTATGCCGTCCATTAAGTCAGAAACTACACCAATATCCGATAGGAGCCATAAAAACTCATGCAACCACTTCCTCCACAATTTTCCACAGTCCCTTACTAATTCTATTCTCTTTGAGTTGCCTTTCTATTTTTTTTTTTAATCAAAACGATTGGCATAGGAAGATTTTAGGAGCAGACTGTACTTTGGATTCTGGTGTGCATTTGGGCACATTTCAGTTGCTTTGAGTGAGAAGATGTTGCTTTTCTTGCTTCTGCTCATACGAAATGCCTTCTTCATCACACACAAACCCACAAACTTCTAATTTAGACCTTCATATTTCTACTGATATAGCTAAGTGTTTTCTTCTTTTAAATGGCATGGCGCAAGCACATATCAGAATGGCTCTACCTGGAATCGGAACAGCAATCTCCATGGCTATGTCTATCGCTTTATTCATTTTAGATCTCCGCTGCTACTTGCACACATGTGTTTCGTATGAAAATCTGTTTTTAAACTCATATCCCAGCAAACTTTTTTACAGATAGAATTAGAAAACGCCTCTGCAGCAGGAATAGGTTTGAGCACAACACAGGCATTTCTAAGAGTTTTAATGAAGATATCCTGGAAGGCTGTTTTGCTCACCCTTGTTGTTTGGGTCTGAGGCACACCCCCCCCCCTGGATTTTTCTTCTAAATTATTTAGAATTGAGACTCTATATGACACATGATCCCATTATTATTTGGGAAACACAACAACAGCATTTCATACATTCTTCATTTTTCTCACTGCAACCACATTGAATAGTTTTGTGCAAATGAAGCTTATAATTACTCCTATAAATCAGCCCAATGTGGTATTTCTTGTGATCTCTTTCAATAGCCTCCCTCGAGGATAGGAATCCCATCTGCTTCCCTCCATTCAGGCTAATTGAAGGGCACTGACTTTTCAAAATGGATTCATTAATGACTCCACAGCGCATATTCTCAAACTTTGTCACAGCGATCCTCTTTAAGTCAAGAAGGGGGGAAAAGGGGGGGGGGAGAGAGAGAGCGGGAGACGAGGGGGAAAAAGAGAAGAAGCTGACCTATTCCCAGGTGTGACTCAGAACCACTTTGTGAAATATGCACATCACACGTGGAGCAATTGCAACAGTCGCTCCACAGCGGCAGACATCGCTTTGGCATACCAACTCATTTGCTAGATTCCACGCAAGGGATGGCGGCTCAAGGGATGCCCAGGTGTGTTCACCAGACTGTGCCGTAAGGCAAGGGAAGAGTTGTTGTCTTCTTCACAAGGTGGTACTCTGAGGGTGGCTAGCAGCACCCTACAGGGTGACATCATTGGCTTGGGTATATGTAGATACTGGGGTGCCCAAGGGCACTATCCTTGCCTATCATTTAGAAATTTCCCTTGTTGATATTTAATGACATGCATGAATATAGTCTCATACCCTCCAATGTTTCTCCAATGGAAATAGGGGTGTCCTAACAACAAAGGGATGCGGGTTGTGCTGTGGGTTAAACCACAGAGCCTAGCGCTTGCCAATCAGAAGGTCGGCGGTTCGAATCGCCGCGGCAGGGTGAGCTCCCATTGCTCGGTCCCTGCACCTGCCAACCTAGCAGTTCGAAAGCACAAAGTGCAAGTAGATAAATAGGTACCACTCCGGCGGGAAGGTAAACGGCGTTTGCATGCACTGCTCTGGTTTGCCAGAAGCGGCTTAGTCATGCTGGCCACATGACCCGGAAGCTGTACGCCGGCTCCCTCGGCCAGTAAAGTGAGATGAGTGCCGCAACGCCAGGGGATGGGGTTTGAAATACTGCTGACATGAGTGCAGGGCTGAAGGATGTGCCTCCGGTTCTTCCTGCTGTTGTGTGAGGAGGAAACAAATGACCAGAGTTTTCATCCCCTTATTTGTGAATGCTGCCAATGTCTGCTCTGAAGCCACATTATCTGAATGACTTTACTTTGCTGGGACATTATATCTGTAAATGGCCCAGGCTTTTTAATGGATGTCTGCAGGATTCCCCCCCCCTCTCCTTCTTTAGACTCTTCTTCATGATGATGCCTCTGCTTGTTTGTGCCATCTGACCAGGTTTCTGCAATCTCATCGTTCTCCTTATGTCTTGATCTAAAACAAATACAGATGTGCTGGCAACTTTCCCCTCTCTTTATTTCTAGTTTCTGAGTGCAATGTTACAAAACACTTGTAATCCCATTCCTCTTTTGCCACTAATTTAATGTGCATTCAGCATCTATAAATATTAAGGCCAAAACTGTTTCAATATGTTTTCTCCATCACAATAAATGCAAAAGATGGCCTGGAAAAAAGAAGAATAAATATGCAGGTAATGAATGTCAAACTCTCTCTATCCTCCCCTTGCCAAATTATTCTTGTTTTTGATTATATATATATATATATATATATATATATATATATATATATATTCAGCAGCATACAGTGAAGAACTGCTTTCTGTAGGTTGTTATGAGTTTATGGAACAGACATTAATTGAGAGCCAGGTTTCAATATACTGCTTAGCCAAGGACCAAATTTAAGGATTTGGGGGTGGCGGTGGTTGTTATATATCTGTGTGTGTTTTAAATGAACAGATACATATACTATGCAACAGAGCAAAAAGACACCCTATATTTCAAGCCTGAGATTTCTCCTGATGTTTTGTATACGTTCATCCAGCATTAAGCTTCAATGGAGCATTAAGGTTAAACATGTTGTTGATGCTGACATGAAAAGCAGCAAATGGTGCAAACTAGCCTGTGTCCTCCAGATGTTTTAAACTACAATTGCCGCCACAGATGCATGATGCCTGTGGCTGGTGTGGGGAAGGCCAAGGAAATGAACACAGGAGATTGGTATTGGGTTGAATTGGGCCACAATTGTACTGATTACCTACTGTAAGAGTAGGTTTTGCTAGGGCATTGGGCCTGTATCTGGCATCAGACAGCCCACATGCTGGCTGAGAGGAACCCAGTGGTGTCTAGCCTATGCTGTGGAGTCGTCCCCAACATAGACTGGGTACCACAACCCTACACAGACCGCCATTTGGAGAGGTGTTTAGGCCTGTGTGGATTCCTGGACAGAGTTACCCCTCCCAGAGCCCATTAACCTTATGAGGAGGCAAAATTACCTTCCAAGTTCCATGCTATTGTATCTAGAACTGACAAGTAAGTTTGCAAATTATGTGCAAATACTGTAGACTCTGACTCCTTTTCAAATGGTTGTAAAAATTGGAGTGGTTTTTAAAAAAGTGTCAGTACAGTCGTACTTTGGTTTTCAAACAGCTTAGTTCTTGACCATTTTGGCTCCCGAACGCCACAAACTTTTCCAGTTTGTGAACTATTTTTGGAAGCCAAACATCCGACGGGGCTTCCGTGGCTGCACTTTGGTTCTCTGAACATTTTGGAAGTCGAACAGACTTCCAGAACGGATTCCGTTCGACTTCCATGGTATGACTGTATATTAAAAAGGTTTTCAAGTGAAAGTGTCATATTATGCTTTGTTCAATAATATTTCAGTGTTTCAAAAGATGGAATGTTGAAGAATAACAGAAGTTAACTGAGAAATGGTATTAGAAGAGTATCTTCTAAAGAAGATATATTTATACCCCTGGGATCACACTTTAAGAGATAATATGTGGAATCTGACATTTCCAACTTTAATAAATGTGCTCCCTCCCTCTCTTTAACACACTCACACAATTAGGGACTGTAACACAATTATTATGGTGGTGATGTGATAATCCATTTCTCTGCAACACACATGAAGCTGTTGGCTGGGGACAGCTGAACAAACAGCTTGCAAAAGTCTTTTTGGAGACAGCCAACAAGTTACACCCATAATTTCATCTCTGTTAACAAAAACAACTCATACTGGTGCGGGGCTGGGGTTGATTTCCTAGCTTTTGAATTACAGAGTGTCAAGATGCACTTAAGGTACCACCTTACTGATTTATAGGACGCTATATGATGTCAACCCAAACTAGAGGATTCCATGTGAAATTATGCAAAGCCAGTAAGTTTTCTTGGCAATGTTACTGCATGCCCAACAGAAAAAACGATGACACAGAAGTGTTCAATTAAAGAGCTAAGATTGACTAGTTTAAGAAATTCCTTATTTGTACACGAAACTAGATTAAACGAAGAAAGGTTAACGTTTTAAATCAAGCTGATTTTGTTATCTGTTTACCAAATTAAGATACTTGCTGGAGTTTAAGGAGCCTTAGGTGAAGTCACTAAGATTTATTACACTTCCCAAAGTGACATTTCAATCTTCCTGGGGATAGAAAATAATGGAATAGAATGAAGGAAAGTAAATGAAAGGATGGGGGAGAAAAGATTGTGGCATCCTAAATTGCTGTAATAAGGTATATCAATGGCAGGACTCTGGTGAATTACGACTTGGTAGTAACATGAAGGTGGGTCAGCAAAATGAAACAACAAAAGTCATTCGGGTGAATGATCACAAAATGGTAACACAGAAAGCCAAGTGAAATATTGTGTTTAAAGTGGGGCATATATGTATCCTTGGTACCAATGGCAATTGTTAGAGAAGTTTAGAAAAAAACATATGTGGAAAAGTTGCCAAATAAGTATTGGGCTAAGTTAAAGGAGCTGGTAAAGGTAAAGGACCCCTGACAGTTAAGTCCCGTCGCAGACGACTCTGGGATTGCGGCACTCATCTCACTTTACAGGCTGAGGGAGCCGGCATTTGTCCGCAGACAGTTTTTCCAGGTCATGTGACCAGCATGACTAAGCCACTTCTGGCGCAACGGAACACCAAAACCAGAGCAGCGCACAGAAACGCTGTTTACCTTCCTGCCACAGTGTACCTATTTATCTACTTGCACTTTTTTGAATGCTTTTGAACTGCTAGGTTGGCAGGAGCTGGGACAGAGCAACGGGAGCTCAATCCGTCGTGGGGATTTGAACTGCCAAACTTCTGATCGGCAAGCCCAAGAGGCTCAGTGGTTTAGACCACAGCACCACTCACGTATTGTGCTAAGTTAAAGGGGTTGGTACTAGTGCATAAAGCTCTGGATGGTTTACTATGAGTTCGAGATAGACACAAACCTCTGTCTCTAGATGGAATAGCTCATCACATCCAGGCATAGCCTTGCAGCTCATCTAGGCTGCAAGGCTATGCCTGGAATTAAGCCGCACAGAATTCAAATGGGATTTACTTCTGAAAAAACAAAGGATGATGCTTTTAAATGCCTTGGGGCTATAAAAATCCAGAGTGGAGGTAAAGCATTGCTTGATTGAATTCTGTTCCAGGGAGAGGGGTGGGGGACTAAGATAGAAGACTAGTACTTCACTATATGCATAGAAACATTCGGTCACAGAATTCCCCACCCAGACTCTGGAATGATAGATTTCAGGAACCACGCAATGGACAATTTGTCTAGAGAGCCTCTGAACAAATCAGTATAAATCAGTATAAAAACAGGAAAGCGCAATTGTCAGGGGTTTAGGTGCAGAGGCACGGGCAAGGGAGGAAACAGAGAGCGAAGGGGAGGAGACAGAGGAAAGGATGAGTGATGACGACGACCCGAGATCTCCCAGTCTTTCCAGTGAATCAGAGGATTCACAGAAAGGAGCACCAGTGGCCAGGGCAAGGGGGGAGTCTAGGGAGGCACCCCAGGAAGATAGAGCCAGAGGAGACTCAGGGGGGAGCAGCTGGAGATCGGGACCAGCGTCACCGCCAGGAAGCAGGGAAGAGGAAAGGAGCCAGGAGGGAAGCGCTGGCAGCTCACCACAGGAGGGAGGGCAGGAGTCAGGAGTGGCCACACCTCCATCGGGGAGCGAGGAAACGGTTAAGAGGAAAGTGGAAGGTTGGGCGCGCGCGCCAAGTTCAAATGCAGAGGAAGGCGGCGCAGTGAGCAGCCCCGAAAGGGAACCGGGTCCTAAAGCCCGGCGCAAGGAGGCAGAAGGGTCCGGGTCAGCGTCAGAAGAATCCCGGAAGGAAGAAGCCCCGGGGGGTAGAGGGACCCAGAGGAGGACAGTCAGGAGGAAAAGGTGGAGCAAGGCTAGGATATTAAGTTGGTGCGCACGGGGCGGAGACTCAGACGGAGCCTCGCCGATCTAGCTAGTAGACGTAGAGTTGCAGACAGCAGCGTGAGAATGGAAACTGTAATTCAATAAAGACTTTTACTTAATGACCGCTGGCTAGCGTGATCCTCTGTGAGCTAGGATCTTGAAGCAGCTCTGACAGTAGGCTCCGTCTCCACATTGTGGGCATCTGCAGCCTCGAGGAGAGGAGAGAAACAGGCGCCCACTAGCGAGCTCACGAACGGCAGGAGACATGACGGCTGAGCAGCAGATAGAGGACCTCAGAAAAGCAGTGGCACAACTGAACGCCGAGGTTCTCGCATCCAGGAAGAGAGAGGACGAGGCAGCTGCCGCCTGCAGGGATCTCCAGGTCAGGTTAGACGTACTGGCAAAGCAACCACCCCGGCAGGAGGGAATTGGGTTGGCGAGACGGACAGGCGGGCTGCTCTCTCACTTCGATGGGAACCTGCTACAGTATCCCAACTTTAGAGCCGACGTACTGTGCGCACTGCAACTGTTGCATAAAGACTTTAGAGATGAACAGGAGAGAGTGGGGTTCATCATGTCCCATCTGCATGGGGAGGCGAAAGCATGGTTGCGCAATTTATGGAGAGATAACGATCCGGCGCTCCAGAATGCGGATGCCTTTATTAAAGCGATGGATGGGTGTTTCTTATCAAGTATTGACATTGATCTTGCACGGAAGGAGGTGCATGGGCTGAGACAAGGGAGGGCCAGCGTCAGACAGTATCATGCACGCTTTTTCGCCTTGGTCAGCGCCCTGGAATGGGACAGAGATTCGGCTCCTGTAAGAGACCTCTTTTGGGAGGGACTGCACAACTCGATTAAAGATGAGATAGCGAGGGGGGAGAGACCCCGAACCACCCAGGAAGTCGTTCAGAGGGCACTGGCCGTGGGGGTGAGGCTGGAAGGACGTCCGTGGAGCAAGGACGAAGGACGTGGAGGGCGCGAACCAGCCGGGGGCCCCTCCTTCTTTCCCAGAGAAGCAGCGCGAACGCAATCCACGCCTCCGCCAGGAGGAGGAGCCGAACCTATGGAGGTTGGAGGTGCAAGGGCTCAGTCAGCAACCAGAGCCCTAGCACCGGCAGCAGTGAAGGCGAAGCCTCCTAGAGGGACCAGGAAGTGTTACGTCTGTGAGCAGCCAGGGCATATGGCGAAAGAGTGTCCCCAGAGGCCCCACAAGCTTACTGCAGCCTCAGCAATGGTGACTGCAGCAACGCAGCAGGGAGGACCACAGCAGGGAAACGACAATGTCTGGCTGGAGGAAGAGGCACTGGGGCCCAGCCAGACGTGTTAGTGACGCAGTCCCCAGAAATTTTACAGCCAGTGAACCCCCTCCCGCCCAAACCAGTAGTGAGGCTCACAGCATCTCTCCAGCTGCCCAATGGAATCACCATGGACGTGCCAATCACCATCGACTCCGGCAGCAACGCGGACTTTATAGGGCAGGAATTTGTCGACAGGCACGCTGTGCAGTTGCTGCCGGCCACACTGCCCCTGCAGGTTGTCACGGTGGATGGCAGGGAGCTGCTAGGGGGGCAAGTGGTGAAGCAGACGCCACCAATGGTGATGCGACTTGGGAATCACAGGGAAGTCATCAGCTTCAACGTCACTCAACTGTCTGACACGCCCATTGTATTGGGTATGAGTTGGCTGGACAAGCACAGCCCAACGATGGCTTGGTTCCAGAGGCAGCTGGTCTTCGGCTCTTCCTTTTGTGCTGAACACTGCATCGTACCCAGGCAGGAAGGAGAGGAAGAGGAGTCACAGCTGCTGCTAGGCACACTGCAAGCGATTCCCCACAAGTACGCAGAATTTCTGGAAGTTTTCTGCGAGAAGGAGGCGGACAGGCTACCCCCTCACAGACCATATGACTGCAAAATTGACCTGCTGCCGGGGGCGGCGCTGCCTAAAGGGAAGCTGTATTCCATGTCTGAGGACGAACTGCAGGAACTCAAAGACTTCATCGATCATAATTTGGAGCGCGGTTTCATCCGGGAGTCTAAGGCAGTGGGGGGCAGTCCGGTATTCTTTGTTAAGAAGCGAGACACGCCCCAAAAAAGACTCGTAGTGGATTACAGGATTTTGAACAGTGTGACCAAGCCGTCGGACTTCCCCATGCCCCGCATCGACGACCTCCTGGCGAAGGTACGGAAGGGAAAGGTGTTCACCAAGTTGGACCTGCGGGGGGCGTACAACCTCATTCGCATGCGGGAAGGTGATGAGTGGAAGACAGCCATGTTCACGCCACTGGGTACCTACGAATACAGAGTTATGCCTTTTGGACTGCAAAATGGCGCTCACGTTTTTCAAGCATTTATGCATCACGTGTTGGCGGGACTTCTCTACAAGACGTGCGTCTGTTTCTTGGATGACATCCTGATCTTTTCGGAGTCGCAGCAAGAACATGACAAGCACGTCAAGGAAGTGCTGGGCAGGCTAAAGCAACACAGGCTCTACGCCAAGCTGGAGAAGTGCCAATTTGACGTGCCGGAGGTGGATTTTCTGGGCTACAAGCTGTCTGCCAAGGGGCTCGCCATGGACAGCGCCAAGGTTCGAGCGGTGTTGGATTGGAAGAGCCCACGCAACCGGAAGGAGGTCCAACGGTTTGTCGGCTTTGCGAACTTCTATCGCAAGTTTATCAAGGGCTTCGCGATGCAGACGGCGGCCATCACTGACACCCTTAGCTCCAAGAAGAAGAAGTTCATCTGGACAGAGCAGGCGGAGCAGTCCTTTCAGGCCCTCAAGCGTCTCTTCGCGTCGGAAGAGCAGCTGCTTCATGTCAACCCCAGCATGCCGATGAGGGTGGAGACAGACGCTTCGGACAGAGCAGTGGGGGCGGTCCTGCTGCAGAAGGACCCGCAGGGCGTGTGGCGGCCGGGAGCGTTTTACTCCAGGAAGCTCAGCAAGTCCGAGCAGAACTACACCATATGGGACAGGGAGTTGCTGGCCATTCATGCAGCGTTCAAGGCGTGGAGGCACTTTCTGATCGGCGCCAAGCACACGGTGCAGGTTTGCACGGACCACAAGAATCTGGAACACTGGCGCACGGCACAGTTCCTGAACCAGAGGCAGATACGTTGGGCTGAGTTCTTTGCGGACTTCGACTTCCGAATAGAGTATGTCCCGGGGGACACCAACATCATGGCAGACGCTCTCTCCCGCAAGCCACAGTATCTGGAGGACGCAACACCAGCGGCCGCCATGCACATCTTTGCACCGACAGTGTGGGCGTGCGCCGCGGCGACCGTGGACCTAGAGGCGGTGCGGCGAGCGTTGCAGGGGGACTCCTTCGCACGAACGAAGATGGCAGAGGTGCGAGGGGGCAAGGCAGCGGCCGACGGTTTCCAGCTACGAGATGGCTTGCTCATCCGTAAAGGGGCCATCTACGTGCCGGGTGACGAACTTCGAGCCAAGGTGCTACAGCAGCTGCACGACGCACCCACGGCCGGGCACTTTGGCAAGGAGAAGACGGTGGAATTAGTAGCCAGGGATTTCTGGTGGCCTGGAATGAGAGGGGAGGTCGCAGACTACGTAGCGAGGTGTGACACCTGCCAGAGGGCAAAGCCGGTGCACAAACCGCCGGCTGGACTGTTGGAGCCGCTGCAAACTCCGGTCGAACCTTGGGAAAGGGTGGCTCTGGACTTTGTCACGGATCTGCCCAGCTCAAGGGGCAAGACGGCAGTGTTGGTGGTGGTGGACCTGTTCTCCAAGATGGCGCATTTCATTCCGTGTGCTAAGGTGGCCACGGCGGAGCAAACCGCCAAACTGTTCATAGACCACGTGTTCAAGGTTCACGGTCTGCCACGGTCTATTCTGTCCGACCGCGGGCGGCAGTTCATCTCGAACTTCTGGCAGAAACTGATGGGCTTCCTAAACGTCAAGATCAATCTGGCGTCGGCGAGACACCCGCAGACCAACGGGCAAGCGGAGCGAGCCAATGCCATCATGCAGCAGTACCTGAGATGTTATGCAAACCAACAGCCTGCGACGTGGGTAGATTACCTGCCGCTTGCAGAGTTTGCCTACAACAACACGAAGCACGTATCCACGGGCGTCACGCCGTTCTTCGCCAACAACGGGCGGCACCCTAGAACCTTTCCGGGACTGGAATGCAGGGGAGAAGGGGAGCCGCAGTCAGCAGATGCGTTCGCGTCGGAGCTGCAGGAAGTCCACGATCAGCTGCGGCGCCACCTGGAGCTGGCTAAACACGCATACAAGGTACAAGCGGACAAACACAGAAGGGTTGGTGAAGAGCTCCACGTGGGAGACTGGGTCTGGTTAGCAGCCCACGCAGTGCCGGCCAGGTCGTTGGCCAAGAAGAAACTAGGGCATAAACAACTGGGGCCCTACCAAGTCGAAGAGCAGGTCAACCCGGTGGCTTTCAAGCTGGCGCTTCCGGAGGGTTCCAGAATGCATCCGGTGTTCCACAGATCGGTGCTCACTCCCTACAAGGCACCGCACAGGTTCCAGGAACCCGGAACGGCGCCGAGTCCGCTCAGAGAAGGAACGGGGCACGCGGGAGTGGCACAGGAGGAGCGCATCAACGAAGTCACGGAGATTTTGGACTCCAGATGGGGGGAAGAGGGAGTAGAATACTTTCTCGCCAGGGAGGGCACCCCGGCCAGTGCGAACAGCTGGGTGCCGGGCTACGCTTTAGACGAACCTCTGCTCAAAGACGAGTTTCATGCCCTCTTCCCACATAGACCTATGCCAGCAGACTTTTTCGACGACTGGCTTTTCACGCCCACGCTTTCGGACAGCACGTTCAGGGGGTTCGACTCGGACGAGGAACCAACACGAGACGTCCGTTCCCCGGAGGGGTCACCCTCGGGATCGGTCTCAGAACCCTCGTATTGGTGGGACGATAGGCCGGAGGAGCAGTTCCGCAGGAAGTGGCTGGACTGTTCCGGCAGAGCAACGCCGCCTGGAGGAAGTGCGGGAGAGACGGACATGGACATTTTCGGGGACGACCCTGGTTTCGAGCACGGCGGCACAGAGATGGAAGAGGAGGTGACTGTCGTCAACGAGAGCAGAGAGGAAGACCTGGAAGAGTTCCGCTGGAGGCCTGCCACGGGAAGCGACCGATATCCGACGTTCGTCCCTTTGCAACAGCAGCCCCCAGCTCCAGCACCGGAAGGAGGGGAGGGGGGACTGGGGGGCTTCGAGGGGGGGATGGATGTCAGGGGTTTAGGTGCAGAGGCACGGGCAAGGGAGGAAACAGAGAGCGAAGGGGAGGAGACAGAGGAAAGGATGAGTGATGACGACGACCCGAGATCTCCCAGTCTTTCCAGTGAATCAGAGGATTCACAGAAAGGAGCACCAGTGGCCAGGGCAAGGGGGGAGTCTAGGGAGGCACCCCAGGAAGATAGAGCCAGAGGAGACTCAGGGGGGAGCAGCTGGAGATCGGGACCAGCGTCACCGCCAGGAAGCAGGGAAGAGGAAAGGAGCCAGGAGGGAAGCGCTGGCAGCTCACCACAGGAGGGAGGGCAGGAGTCAGGAGTGGCCACACCTCCATCGGGGAGCGAGGAAACGGTTAAGAGGAAAGTGGAAGGTTGGGCGCGCGCGCCAAGTTCAAATGCAGAGGAAGGCGGCGCAGTGAGCAGCCCCGAAAGGGAACCGGGTCCTAAAGCCCGGCGCAAGGAGGCAGAAGGGTCCGGGTCAGCGTCAGAAGAATCCCGGAAGGAAGAAGCCCCGGGGGGTAGAGGGACCCAGAGGAGGACAGTCAGGAGGAAAAGGTGGAGCAAGGCTAGGATATTAAGTTGGTGCGCACGGGGCGGAGACTCAGACGGAGCCTCGCCGATCTAGCTAGTAGACGTAGAGTTGCAGACAGCAGCGTGAGAATGGAAACTGTAATTCAATAAAGACTTTTACTTAATGACCGCTGGCTAGCGTGATCCTCTGTGAGCTAGGATCTTGAAGCAGCTCTGACAGCAATGTTATGTGGTTGTAGTATATAATAGGAACTCAGAAATGTAGTCTACTTTAAATCTTTCAAGCAGGGAAGAAAGAGAGAGAAAGTCACAGAAGCGGCCACTGCAAATTTCCATGGCTAGGTATCAATTTCTGAAGAGAAGCCCTAAGCACCCCCCTCCCCCTGGCCAATTCGGGAGATGCATATAATATAGCTAGTGAACTACACATAATGTTTAAGAAAACGAAGGAACCAGAATGTTACAACTTTCCCACCCAAACACATATGTGAAGCCATAAAATGAAATATTAACAACACAGCAAACTGGCAGCTGGCGCAGCGAGTCACATTCAGTGCCAGCTGTGGGCCCCTTTACAGATTCCCCACCCGCTTAGACATTCACCGCTAAATGGACCATTAAAAGCACACTGATTCACTGGGCAGAGCTGAACTGAACATAATCAGATAGAAACAATACATTGTACATTTTATGCCTCTAATACAGATCTGATGAGACATGGGACTCAAAACTCAAAACTACCCATATAATTTTGTAGGCTGCTGTTGTTTTCAAGATGAAAAGGAACCACCGTACAAATGGTTGAATTCTAAGATTTAAGCTTCATTGTGATATAATGACAAGTTAAAGCAGCATCTCGAAGACCTTACTGTGCACTAAAATAATGTGAGAATCAGCCTTATTAATGGGCTAATAAACAGTTGCTTCCTTGTTTGCAAGGCAGATTTATTTTAGGTTCTGACTGTGAAATGAATGCAATCTTGTGTAACTTTTTTCTTTTCTTTTTTGCTTATAGACACTGGGTTGGATCCAGTCTGATATAGTTGAACTTAGTTCTCACTGAAATCAGTGGGGCTGAAAGTAACACATAACTTGTCCCAATGAGCCAGTGTGGTGTAATGATTGGAGTGTGGGCTAGGACCCATGAGAACAGGGTTTGAATCGCCACTCAATCATGAGGCTCACTGGGTGACCTTGGGCCAGCCACCATCTCTTAGGTCACAAGGTTGTTGTAAGGATGAAATGGGGAGGAGAACCATGTACACCACATATAAAGGTGATATATAAATGTAATAATAATAATAATAAAATTCAATGAAAACTAACTTCAACTAACTTACTCTGGATTGAGTCAACAGTTAATGTTAAAATATTGTTACAAAAGTTGGGTGCCACCTCCATTCCCTGCAAAGATTCCAGGGCTTCCAGGCACTCCTTTGGGGAATTGAGACATGGCAGAGACTGTTGTAGCTTCAAGAAATATGCTTTATTCACCTATTTATACCTTCCGTCTGCATGGAGGGAGTCCAGATCTTACAGAATGGTCATTTCAAGAGGGGCTCCAGTGCAGCCCTGGAGTCCAAGGCATCTCTCCCAGCCAACCTGCAGCCAGCCTGCCCAATATGGACCCCAGTCTTTTCTCTCCTTTCTTCTCCCCATAACACCTTGCTAACCCCCCTTCTCTTTTCCTGTCACCTCAAACACATACCCCACCACCTTGGCAGCATGTGTCTCCACAGGCTAAAAGATTTCTATCAGATGGCCCATCAATACCTTTCGTCACGTTAACAGATTTGCTCCAGCCAGGCTGGAAAACTGTAACAATACTAAAGAGAGCACGCAGTTTCCAACACTCTCTGTGCGCTTTGTGTGTGGATGTTTTAAGCAGAAGGTATTAACTATAGGGTGTGTGTGTAAGGACTGGAAAGAGTGCCTTGGAAGACACTGAGGTCCAGTGCCGAGGGCCTTCTGGCGGTTCCCTTGCTGGGAGAAGCCAAGTTACAGGGAACCAGGCAGATGGCCTTCTCGGTAGCGGCGCCCGCCCTGTGGAACGCCCTCCCACCAGATGTCAAAGAGAAAAATAACTATCAAACTTTTAGAAGACATCTAAAGGCAGCCCTGTTTAGGGAAGCTTTTAATGTTTAATAGGTTATTGTATTTTAGTGTTTTGTTGGAAGCCGCCCAGAGTGGCTGGGGGGACCCAGCCAGATGGGTGGGGTATAAATAAATTATTATTATTATTATTATTATTATTATTATTATTATTATTATTATTATTATTATTATTATTATTATTATTATCCAGCTCTACCTGGAAGTGCCAGGGGCTGAGACCTATTGCATTCAAAGCATGTGCTCTACCACTGAGTTATGGATATCAAATCCACTGAGTTATGGCCCTTTCTAGATGGAATAGCTCAGAAATAAGTCCAAATTTATTCAGTGTGGCTTAGTCTCATGCAAATATACATAGGGTTACATATTCAATATGAGGGAAACTTGCTTGAAGCCTCCCCTCCCAATGCATATTAATGCCCACATCAGCTGCAAGTGTTAGTTATGTAAACAGGCGTTCTGCTGCCTTACTGTATTGCCAGAATGAAAATGCATTCCCAGCAAATGCTGATTCATGGCTAAGTAAAATGGAATCATAAACTATTCTTGTGCTGAAATTATATTACAAGCACATACAATCCACTGGCAAAAAAATAAAATAAAAAAATCCCCTGTATTTAGTGATTAACTGCTCAGTAGGTAATACAATATTCTAATGAAACTCAGAAATGCTTCCATGGGAATGTAATGAGAAGGATTGGGAAACCACCTCCAAAATGAGCTGTTACAAAAAGGAATGTTGACTGTGGAAAAAGACATTACGCTCAATTTTCAAAACAAAGCCCGGCCAGGACTTTTGAGGATGTTGCTGGCGTCCACCTACTTAAGCCCATCAGTAATGGTTGAGAAATCAGAGATGACATCATGATATAAGCAGCAGTCTGTGGCGTGTGTGTGTGTATGCGTGTGCTAGAAACTAAACCCAATCCACTGCTGATGTCATTTTACACACTTGCAAATAGTGATGTCCGTTTGCAGGAATGTCCATTTCTTTCACATAATAAACAGCCTGGGTAAATTGTGGGCAAACAGAAAACTGGGCATGTCACAAAACTAGAGAGGGGAATAATGGTTTTTAAAATTAGGACAACTCCTCAATTATAGGATTTCATAGATTTGGTGTAAAAGAGCTCTCAAAAAGGGAAATGTCCTCCTTCATCTGAGGCCCTTTTTTGTGTCTCTTCCATGAGAGGTCCAGAGGGTAGCAATGCGAGAACGGGCCTTTTCTGTGGTGGCTCCCCATTTGTAGAACACTCTCCCCAGGAAGGCTCGCCTAGTGCCTTCATTACATATCTTTAGGTGCCCGATCAAAATGTTTCTCTTCAGCCAGGCCTTTGGGTGATTAGTATCCTATGGCCTTTCAAATGTGTGTAAGTGGGGGATATTGGTTTGTTATTATTCTTGTTTTTTATTATTATGTATTCCTGTGTGTTCTCATTTTGTATTTTCATGTTGTGAACTGCCCTGTGATCTTTGGATGAAGGGCGGTATAACAACAACAACAACAAAACAATAAAAACAACAACAATAATAGGTTTGCCTTCAGTATGCTCCCAAACACTGGCACTTTAGTGTGGCCGATGAATTGCTTGCTAATGCGTGCAGAATCTAAACACATTTATCAATTATGTCAGTTATTGGATTCTGTACTTTACACCAAATGGAAAGAGAGTGTTAAAGGAAATATATACGTTTATCAACCAGAATTTCTGCCTCATAGATACAAGCTGCCAAGCTTCTCCATAACAGCTACAAGGCACCACATTGCTGATTCATAGGTACAAGCTACTATACGGCCTCTGTTCATCCCACTAGTGTTGCCATTCAAGTCCCTTTGAAATGAACAGGCTCACAATATAGCTTATCATGTGTATCATACATTTTACAAAAATAAATAAATACTGTCTTCCCTTCTGCAAATTGTGGATGTAGACACCATGCATTGGAATGTGTGGTGGAACTGTTTTAACCAAAAGTGATGTCTGTTCAAAACAACTCCACACAGTTAAAAACTTGCTTGCCCTTCCTTCAACCCAAGCATTTTTAGACAGAAGCAACCCCTCCCCCAAATAATAGCTGCTCTTGTTTAGTAATTCAGTTAACAGCACAATCTTCTCCATGTCTACTCGATAGACTTACTCCCAGTCCCAAAGGAGCTTCAGTCCCCGGTAACTGGGCAGAGGATCACTGCTTAAAAAGTAAACTGTGCACAGCATATCCATGGGCTATCTTCTTTCTTGCTTAATTGTTTCTGCTTACATATTCTTGTAAAAGCTACAATCTTCATTTTAAGCACACACCCCTTTTATAACTATAAAACGTATGTTATAACTATGCCCTGGAAACTTAAAAAACCCCTTTCAAATTTGCAGGGCAATGTGACATGGAAAAACAACACACTTAATCATGCTATTAGAAAAAAAAAAAGGATTGCTGTTTTGGTTGAGTTGGTTTGCTATAATTGCCTCCTAACTATGCATTTTTCATTAATGTTATTTATGCTGAGGACTTTCTTTTCACTGTAAATAGCAAGATTACTGTAAGTCAACAATCAAAAGAGAGGCTCTGAAATATATATCAACAGGTGTATATATATATATATATATATATATATTCTGACAAGCCAATCAGTATTGTGGTATTTTCCTTTCTACTGAGGTTCCTCCCCCGCCTCCGGAAGGTTACATAGGCTTTCATGAAAACTTGAGCTGAGCTGAAAGAGGTCACTTTCAGTGGCATAAAAAAAATCCCTTCCACTTTTGGGGATTTTACAGCTATTACTTTAACAGTAACAGTAACAGTAACAGCAATAGAGAGCATTCAGAGTGAGGTCAATGCTTCCTTAATTTGCTTTCCTTGCAAATTCCTTAGCAATGTCAGTATGTAGCCATATCTGATTCACTGCATATCATCCTGATGCCATATTTTACCATGTGATCCACAAATGGCTAGGATTAGCAATATGAAGGATGTAGGAAGTGTTGCCCTCACTCCTCATTGACTCGTGTGCCCCTGACGATCTTGTCAAATCTGACTTGACTGTGCAAGACTGTGACATCATCCCAGTTGCTATGGAATAACCAGTTGGCCTGGACACCCTATATTAATAAATAAGGAAGAAAAAAGCACAGCCACCTGAAGAACAAAAGTAGTGCTGAAATTCCAATGGCTCAAAAAAAGAGGCTGACATTTTCCTAATTAAGGTTTTGTGGTTTTTAAAGGAAATATTGCATCTATCCTAAAAAACACCTCTCTTCTGTTAGAAAATAAAAATGGATGAAAGTCTAGCACATTTCTATTTAAAATGTCTTCTTCAAGGACCATTTTGTCCTACCCCCACACAAGGCAAGGAAGACACATGCCTGATAGCTATGTCTTTATTGCAGAAGAAACACTGACAACAGTCCCCACAGTGTTCCAGATACACACACACGTGCTTCTAAACCTCTAAGCCGAGACCACATAACACCAGTCTTAAAAGACCTGCATTGGCTCCTAGTACATTTCCGAGCGCAATTCAAAGTGTTGGTGTTGACCTTTAAAGCCCTAAATGGCCTCGGCCCAGTATACCTGAAGGAGTGTCTCCACCCCCATCATTCTGCCCGGACGCTGAGGTCCAGCGCCAAGGGCCTTCTGGTGGTTCCCTCATTGCGAGAAGCAAAGCTACAGTGAACCAGGCAGAGGGCCTTCTCGGTGGTGGTGCCCGCCCTGTGGAACGCCCTCCCATCAGATGTCAAAGAGATAAACAACTACCTGACATTTAGAAGACACCTGAAAGCAGCCCTGTTCAGGGAAGTTTTTAATGTGTGACATTTTGATGTATTTTTAATCTTTGTTGGAAGCCGCCCAGAGTGGCTGGGGAAACCCAGCCAGAGGGGCGGGGTACAAATAATATATTATTATTATTAGCTGTTCCCAGATTTGTGCCCTGTGGAGCAGTTGTAACAACAGGGCGAACTCTCCCCGACAAACTTATGTACCCTCGTCTGACAGGGCACGCATACATAGAAGCCATTGCCGCTCTTCCCTCTTCAAGCCCCTCCTGGTTCTAGGAGACAGGGGGCGGGGGATGGCAAAGGGTCTACATGACCGTCTCTTCCACGCCTCTCTCCATCTCAGACTGCCCTGCCCCTTCCTCCTTGGCTTGTGCCTTGCAGGTGGCACCAAACCTCATAACACTGAGGCTCCCCTCTTCTGAGTCACTCCCCTGCCTCCACCACACAGTCTTCAGAGCCCTGCCAGTCCCTAACACATATGGTTCCTGAAAGTCTATTTCCCTCTGTATCCCATCTAAGGGATGGCTCTTTAAAACGATAAAGATGGGCAGTGCTATTTTTCTAGAAAAAGAGGTGCCAGAACTCACCAACGCCTCTCTTGTTCTCTTATAATGGCAATGGCGCCCACCTGAGAGGTGCCGGAACTGAGTTCCGGTGAATTCCGGCTGAATAAAAGCCCTGAACATGGGTACCTCTTAGGTTCCCTGTCATTAAGGCTCTAAGTGCAGCAGTCTATTTGAGTAGTGAAGAAGAAGTGGCTGTAACTTGGGTTTTAAAAGCAGCTACTTTGCTTTCCCCTGAGTTTGGAGAGGACTGTGGAAAAAAGGAATGTATCCCATGCTCACAGGAGGGATTTTCCAAGTTCTCACAGCTCTAATTATGATGGGTGGGCAGAAAAGAATCTATTGGCCCACGAATCTTTGGCAGCTTGCTGCAAGTCCTTTGAAGTTCCCATAATGTGCAAAATGAAGTGACACATAGCTTTGACACAAACCCTAACATGGCTTCGTAGTTCAGCTCTGCTTTCCCACCTTTCTCCATTTCACGAGTTGTATCCAGCCCAGTCCTACTCAGGTCGGACCCCCTGAAAAACCAATGGATTTAAGTTTGCAGTGCCCACGGATCGCGGTAGGTCTACTCTGAATACGAGCGATTTGGAGACAGCCCGAAATCTTGGCTGAATTGGAAAACTGTGCAAGTTCTCACCAAAATGATGCCAACATGAAGCTATCATATATATATATTATGGGGTTGAGTCATTTCTTTTCCCAAAGGAAGGTGGGCGCGAGTGAATGGATGGGTGGATGTGAGTACAAATTTTGGTGTGTTTTCAGTATTACTAATGTGGACGGATCCTTAAGCAGAAATTTTCCTCACCGTGGAGTTGTTCAATAGCCACACCAGTGGCAGAATATGGCTCAATAGCTTTTCTTTCTTTCTTTCTTTTTTAAAAAAACCATAGGCTTTAAAATAAACTATATGAGGCTTTGCTTACATTAGAGGTGTAAAGAGGTCTCCACAGTGCACTTTATACAAGCTGAGGAAATAGTATACTGTGTATCAGACTGTAGAGTACAATAGTGTGTGTATTTCGGGTCCTGCGAGAGGCATTCAGGCATGCTACGGAGTGCCCGTCATAGCTCTGCTTCAAGAAGAGACAAACTGTTGCTGCGGCAGAAAAGCCTGTAGATTCAGCTGCCTTCTTACCTCACTTTCTCTTCTGCAGTGACCTCATCCTGTTACAATGCTACTATTCATGCAGATGCGGTGGAAAGCCACACACAAAAGTTTCATTTAGTCACATAAACAAGTATATTTGGCCTGTTTGATTAAAAACGAACGCTTAATACGGTCCTGTGTCAATTTTCTAATTTACGTTCGAAAAGGATACATTGCCGTGAAAGAAACGACAACAACAACAACCCACAATCACTTCTGCCGACAAGTATTCCTTCATATAAATATACATGCAAGCCCTGAGCTTCAGCAGGCTTTAAAAAAAGTAACTAGGGTATAGGTATATATACAAGAATGCATCTTTTAAAAAAGTGAATCTGGGGCAAACATCCATAGCTGAAATGCATTCCTGTAGAATCTACTGATGTCAGGAGATGGGCAGCAATATATTCTGGGAAAGGGTGAAACCCTAAGAGGGGCTTCACAAGAGCACAATCCTTCTATCAGATGCCACCAGAGCCTCAGCTGAGTGCCATCTATTCCTTATTCTTATGCCCTCTGGTGGCACAGATCTGGGGTTAAGACTGTGCCATTCCTTCCTCGTATGTACGTTAAGCAATGCCGCCTAAAGCACACATTGAGTTCCCCTCATCCCAGTAGAAGAGACAGCTCCATCCATGGATGAAAAAGGATTTCTGCAGAGATTCATTGACTCAAATAGGGAATATTTATGATGATCTGAAAAGTAAGGAAAGGAAAATCCTCGGGTCCCTATTTCGAAATAAATTTATTCCTGACAGATTAGATTTTTACCCAGTGGCACTTTCAATTACATACCTCAAATAAGGATTCAATTTAGATTTAATAAGACAGTTATTGCATGCTAATGAAATACTAATGGATTATTAAAAACATATTTTTCCTCAGGTTTAACAACCCCAGAGTCGACGCATCTATCTGGATCAAAATACACATGGCTTCAATCTCCTATTGGAATTGAATTTAAACATATCTGCTGAAAGATTAAGCATATCATTTGATTATAGACAATTACAGATTTGATACAATGGAATAGGTAATAGGTAATATTTATCTATGAAAAGACCGATGTTGCTTTGAATTAATAATGATTAAAACAAACAAACAAACCACAGTTTTCCTGACAGGGACATGTTATCTTTATTGTGCGGGTGGGTGTGGCACTCAAAATAGATTTTAGCATGGTTGGACATAGTGGGAAATTGTGGTTGGCCACTGTGTGAACAAGACTGTCTGTACCCATTCAACCCGCTTCTCAAAAATGAGAAGAGATTGTTTTACAGATTTGTTTTACAGATTTGCTGCCTTAGCCTGTTTCAATGTATATTCAGGTGTCTGAAATATTTATCAAAAGCTACCTTGCTAATGTTGTTAAAGGACAGGGTACAAATGTGAATATATAAATAGAAAGATTCTGCTTTCTGTTTCAAACTAACAACGGATTTACATTATGTCTGAATTCTTTGGTTTATTTAAACTATGGTTAGCAAGGGGAAACCCCCTACCCCCAAAAAGAAAACCTTGGTTCTCAAACCAGCAGTTCTTTTCAAGCCACAGTTCCCTTAGCTTGGGCATCACAGGAAACTGTGGTTGGTCAAAATAGAAAGATGTTTATCCTTGTGAACCCAAAATAATAGGCAAGAGAGAGTGATCAAAAGAACAACAGACTCTCCAAAGCTCATTCACATAGCCAGAAACCATAGCTGCCTGTTGCAGCTGAACCAAACCACAATTTGAGTAAAGTGCACATTTGCTACGTTTCAGGAATGTGTATGGTTTTCTCCCTCAGATCAAGTTCAAGGGTTACCTGGTCTTCAGAAGAAGGCAGATTTGCCCATTACTGATTGACTAGCTGTTGCTTCAATCACACAGCCACATCCCCTTGTCCTCAGAGCAGCGAGGGGCTGAGCTAAACCTCAGGGCTGTCGTGAAACTACGACCCCCTCTTCTCAGAGCTAGCATTAAACAAGGGTTCAGAATGAAGCACTAAGCAAATGTTTGAACAGAAAAACATGGAATGTGCCTGAAAGCAAGAAGAGTCGATTTATTGTGTGTGGTGCTGAGAAGACGTTCGATCCAGATGCTCTTAGCGCATCATTACAGGAGTGAAAGTGGGAGGAGGCAGAGCTCACCCGGCACCAGCAAAATGCACACACTTGTGTGTGAAAGTACATCTGAATGCAGCCTTCATACAGAAATGGGCAACTGGTGATTTCATTGAATTACAAGGAGAGTTTCTGCGTGAGACAGTGGGCGGTGGTAGGTTCTCTCCTGTTCCCATGGTCTGCAGATTGGGAGGCATATTTTCAATATGAATTTGCACATAGAAGTATATACCAAAAGACAGGCCTTCATGTGACCATACATATCTATGCATGCACAGCCATATATTGAAAACATCTATTTCAGTGTGTGGACAGCATGACCTTAAGCCTACTGCAGCACACCCTCCAACATTTCTCCAATGAAAATACGGACTTCCTATTCTATCATCATCATCATCATCACAGCTCCCATATGACTGGGTTGCCCAAGTCACTCTGGGCACCTTCCAACATATATAAAAACATAATAAAACATTAAACATTTTAAAACTACCCTATACAGGGCTGCCTTCAGGTGTCTTCTAAAGGCTGTATAGTTACTTATCTCCTTGGCTTGGGGGTCGCATAACTCCATACCCTCAAACATTTCTTTGATGAAAATAGGGATTCTTCTGCTCTTGAACAAAGTACCTCCCATTTGTGGCACTCCTGTTTACACTTTCTCCAGTCCCCTGCTCAAGCTCACAAAGTGAACTGAAGTACATGCCCTCCAAGCCTAGATTTGGGGCCGGCTCTGATAAGCTGACTTGACGTCTCAATTCCGTCCAGGATTCATTTTGTGATTTTGGGGGGATTTCCTGTCTGTAAACTGGGAACAATAGCTTATTCACAGGGTTGTTGTGAAGGCAGTCCATAGTAAAATAAAACAACAACAACCGTGAAGCATATGTGAAGAAAAATTTAAATTATTCCTTTTAAATAATAAATAAAAGGGGAGCAGGATTATCAGGAACATCCTTGAAGACCTCATTGATCATGAATATCCTGACTGTTTTGAGCAATAACGATAAAGCAGTCAGCTTTTTGTGTTTGGGGGGGCGGAAAAAACACAGCTCTTTGTTTTTGCTATGCTGAAAGCTAATTGAAACAGTATTTCTAATTAAATGAATTCATTCTTTATTTAAGAAAACCTCCCTAGTTATTGTGTGTTTATTGGGTTGCTAGGGGTACCTAATGAAGTATGAACTGAAGTGTTCAATGTGAATGCCAGATTTTTGGAAGATAAATGGTTTTACATGTCTCAGACGTAGAATCCAATTGGTTGAAAACTTGGCTAACAACCTAAAATGTGACATCATTCTTGGCAATTGATGGGTTTTAAAAAACACACCAAAAAAGCATATCCTATATAAAAAGTGTTCTATATATCTTGTAAGGTACAATTCTGTTTTGTTTTTTTTTAAAAAAGGATCAAATACATTCTGGGACCAAATATATTCTGGGACTTTTCTGCATGCATTCAGTATATGCACAGATGCTAGACAGCAGCAGATTCTCCAAGTGTCCCTGTTTTCTAGGGATAGTCCCGGATTTACAGAAGCCATCCCGTTTTCTGATTTGGCCCTCCCATCAGATGTCAAGGAAATAAACAACTACCTGACTTTTAGAAGATACCTGAAGGCAGCCCTGTTTAGGGATGTTTTTAATGTTTGATGTTTTATTGTGTTTTTAATATTCTGTTGGGAGCTGCCCAGAGTGACTGGGGAAACCCAGCCAGATGGGCAGGGTGATCATCATCATCATCATCATCATCATCATCATCATCATCCAGAATTTACACCAGACATGGCTAATCCACTGATTTCATCATAAATCAGCTTCAGGTATTAAAAGGGCTCAAACTGGGTAGCAGTCACACACACCCCCAGCTTCTGTGTGTATGCAGAATCCACTCACTAACTATCACACACTGAGTGTGAAGGAAAATCCTGGGCACATTCAGTTCCCGTGATCCAGAACCTTGAACAATCAGGGTTCCTGATCAAAGAGAGAACAAGGGAGGCGTTCACAGTGAGTTCCGGCACCTCTTTTTTCTAGAAAAATGGCACTGCTTAACACATAGTTCCTGTTGGATATGAGCTGTGCATCCAAAGCTGTGAGGGAACACTAAAAGTGAATCCTTCAGAGATCTCAGTGATTGGGCACAAATATAAGGGATCAAGTGGCCCCTGAAGGGCTGTCTACTCCCAGTCCCATTAAAAATAAAGAACCCTGAGAATGAAGGTTATATATGATATTCAGATCTATCTATGTGCTTATAGATCTCTTGCCTGGAGTCTTCAAATTACCCTTCTCCCTCCACTGACATTAGATTTGAAGGAAACATTCTGTTCCAGCCAATATAACAGGTTGTGTTGTGTGTTTGGTTGCACTGGGTGTGGTGAGTCCTTGGCTGGGACGGGGACATGTTGCAGTGAACTGCAAGAGAGAGGACATAGTGAGAAAAATCACTCCTACAAGGTTCCTTCTACTCATAGTTCTCAGGATCCAGCCCAATGCTTGGATAGCGATCAACGTTCTCTAACAAATTCCTCATTTGTTCACCCGTCACGATTCTCAAGACATTTTCACATGTGATGCTCAAACCAGCAGATGTCGGATGCTCAATAGGGAGGGAGATTGTATGGTCTCAACTGGAAGGAAGTCCTATAAAACTGGACCCACAATACTGAACACACAGCTCCTGCTGGGTATGAGCTGTGCATCCAAAGCTGTGAGGGAACACTCAAAGTTTTATCCTTCTAATCCCAATGCCAACACTACATCTCCTATACCTCTCACTCTTCCCTCATCTCAAATTTTCTTCCACAGTGACAGCATTCAAATGCCATACAAACAGTGTGGGAACAGATAAACACTTATGGGTATCACATAATCAAGCACCATCATAGCTTATCCACTTGTACCTTTCCTCCATACCACACACACACACCACCACCACCACCACAACAACAACACTTTTTTCCCTCCAGAGCTTTCCCCACAGAAACCAAGCTGAATTGGAGCAAATGGCAGTCTGTGGAAAACCTGAATATATGTTGCTCCGATTCAGTTTTGAAAAGCTGGGGGTTTTTTTGGGGGGGGGAAGCTTCGGAGCAAAGAAAATCGCTTTTGGACACAAAACTTTAAAGTGTGGACCTGTGCCTAGAAAGAGCAGGGCTAAAGGTAAGTGTGGATAAACCCTTAAAGGTAAAGGGACCCCTGACCATTAGGTGCAGTTGTGACCGACTCTGGGGTTGCGGTGCTCATCTTGCTTTATTGGCCGAGGGAGCCGGCGTACAGCTTCCGGGTCATGTGGCCAGCATGACTAAGCCGCTTCTGGCAAACCAGAGCAGTGCACGGAAACGCCTTTTACCTTCCCGCTGGAGTGGTACCTATTTATCTACTTGCAATCTGACGTGCTTTCGAACTGCTAGGTTGGCAGGAGCAGGGACTGAGCAACAGGAGCTCACCCCGTCGCAAGGATTCGAGCCGCCGACCTTCTGATCGGCAAATCCTAGGCTCTGTGGTTTAACCCACAGTGCCACCTGCGTCCCAGATAAAACCTTAGTCTTGCTCAAAAAAGCCTGAGCCAATTCTAATCCTGACTAAAACTCACACTGAGATCCCCTCCCTGTGATTCCGAATTCCTTTTTTAGTAACCCAAGCTTAAAATATATATCATAATTTGCATTATGAATCTCTCTCTCATTATTCTAGTAGACAAGCATGGAATTAGGTAAGGTAATTTGGAAAATAAGATTAGATATGATTTGTTTTAAATCAACACCAAGTGTTGGGTCCCAATCTGGGGCCTTCAATTAGTGCACAGAAACAGATGAACATATTGTGTTTCTTAGACCAAAGTCTTTGAGAAAGGGAGAGAAGCACATCTATCAATGAGATCACATATGCAAATGCCCCTTTAATCACTCCCAATCGTCCTGGCACTGTTTATCCATAGGAACACCAGCATGCATGTGGCTTTCAACTAGAAGCATCATGAGGATTGAAGTGGAGAGTAAAGACAGCTCTGCTCAAATTCTTACAAGCCATATAGCCCATCTCAAGTTGGTCCTCACCTCAATTTTTCTTGTACATATTTCAAAGAGTCACAGAATCGTAAAGCTGTATGAGACCCCAAGGGTCATCTGGTCTGACCCCATGCAATGCAAGAATCTCAGCTAATGCATCTATGACAGATGGCCACCCAACCTCTGCTTGAAAACCTCCAAATGAAGGAGAGTCCACAAGCCCCCAAGGGAGTCCATTCATTCTCTACTGCCTGCTACACCAGGCAGAAAATGTACTAGGAAAGTGGGGGAAGCAGCAATGATGGCTTCATAAATGGAGAAAGAACTTGCCCATGTGAAGACCCCCTGGTGGAAACCCTTACACATATGGTTCTTAATTGTAAACTATATGTTGACCTCTGTCAGCAATTTCTAGATAAACTCTGTATCCCCAAATGGAAACCAGTGTTGGAGGTCATACATTTACTATTACTGGGGAATGATCAGGAGCTCAGCAAGTTAGTGGCTAAATAACTCTATTTGGTTTTTTGTCGTTGAAATACACTGCAGATGTCTGATCTCCCTGGAGACCTAGAGATGTGACGATAGACTGCTCTGCCTCCTTTCTTTTAGTAAATGTTTTGTGCCGCTGGGGAAGTGGTAATTCTGTATTGATTTGCTTTTGATGTTTGTATGTGATGCCAATAAAAGGTTTGATGATGATGATAAATAGTGGTGGCCTTCATAAATAGGAGACACCTGTTAGACTTCTCCTACTTCACCTGCGCTTGTAAAATGAAGAAGATATTGCAGAGTAGTTCAATCGCAATGATCCTTGGTAGATTATTTTGTTGGCAGACATAGTGGTGATGGGAGGTGGAGAGGCTGATGGGCTCCCCTATATTTGAAAGTGTCAGCTGAAAGTGGGCCTGTTAATATGAAAAGTTCTTTAACAACAGCAGCAGCAGCAGCAGCACACTTCTCTAGCAAGTGTAAATTCTGATTTGCTGCATAACCAGTTTGTTTTTACCTGTGCATAGAAAACTCAGTCACCGCCTGCCCCCCGAAAAAGGTCAACAGTTATCTTTATTCTTGCATGCATTTCCTAGACAACCCAAAGAAAGAAGGAGGAAAAAGGAAAAGGAAACATCACTGACTCATTGCAGCGATCCATGCTGGATGACAAATTCTTGAAGCAATTCTAAAGCTCAATCCCAGAGGTGGCATTTGTGCCAAATTTCAATGACACGCTTCAGTAACATGAGATGTTCACTGTTAGCTCTGCCGTTCCTAACAACTCTCCAAGATTTGGATTCCTTTTCCCCAGGCTACAAAAGCACAAGGAATGAGTTCATTGCTGAAGAACGAAAGGGTCTCAGTGGCACAGGCTGCCTGGTGATTTGCTAAAGGAGCATGTGCCTGTTATTTTTCTGCTTACTCCACTGTTAGGAGTTTTAGCCAAAGCAGCCTACTGATTTAGGGGTTGGAAGACACCAAGGTAAATGCTAGAAGAATAAGAAACATGGCATTTTAAATTTAATATTTAAGCTCAGACTAACAACCAAATCCATACCTAAAACAATGAGAACCCTTCTGTTAAAGTGCGTCCTGTACACTCAATGCATTTTCATATTTAACATTTACATGTCATGTAAAGCTTATCACATCCTATTGGAAAGAAGCAAATTGAGTACTTTGCTTTTCATTTATGGCTCAAGCCAATCTGGAAACTCTTTCCACAAAGTTAACATGTGGAAAGCCAAGATAGGATTAGTCAGTAGTAAGGGATATATACAGTGGTACCTCAGATTACATACACTTCAGGTTACAGACTCCACTAACCCAGAAATAGTACCTCGGGTTAAGAACTTTGTTTCAGGATGAGAACAGAAATTGTGCTCTGGCGGCGTGGCAGCAGCAGGAGGCTCCATTGGCTAAAGTGGTGCTTTAGGTTAAGAACAGTTTCAGGTTAAGAACGGACCTCTGGAACGAATTAAGTACTTAACCTGAGGTACCACTGTATGTATTTTGAACATACTCAGAGGTGTTTTTGTTTTGTTTTGTTACACAACACAAGTCATTTAGACATCAATAGAGCACTGGATATTTTGTGGTGGTGGGAATGGCACCTGTTGACCCTGCAACTCAATGTCTATACTTCAAAATATCTGCAAACTGAGGTAGAAATTTGGAGAACTTAATTTAAGACTGGAATAATGAGAAACCAAAGCTGGCAAATTTATGTGACCCCTGAGCTCTGTCATCTATGATCTAGTTGAGATCCCTGCATTGCAGGGGGTTGGACTAGATGACCCTTGGAAACCCTTCCAACTCTACAATATTATGACTCTATTATTCATCCCTAACCCTATGATGGCCGTTCTTTACTAGCCTGCCCAAACCAGGAAACTCTGCTCGGGATGAAAGGTCAACTAAGAAGCCACAGCAGGAGTTTCTAAACTTTCCTTTGACATCCAATAATCTATCACAATAACATATGCTTTTATAGGGCACAATATCAAAAGCCTGCGTTAGCCCATGGAAATAACTATGCTTACAACTGCAAACGGGCAAACAACAAATTGAAAGGTTAGAGATTTTACAGGGATGGAAAACATATTAAATACTTTAAAACCCAATAGCATTAAAGTTCATACAGAGTGAGCAGGTGCTTACAGGGCAAGTATTCAAGTAAAACTAGAAATATTAATATTCTTACTATATATTATATATAAAGTGTAGCATTAGTCGTGCTGGGCCAAAGTATTCAAGCCAGAGATTTTCATAAATTTGGGGAGTAGGCAGACACACCCTGAAGAGTGGATCAATGTTACTGGTGTTATTTCAGCAATTTTAATATCTTATTGTCTTAGTGGCCAAGGGATTTTCTTCCTTGCCCCCTTTAACAATATAAAGCCTTGTTGCCACTTCAAGAGTACCTATTCAGCTGCATTCCTGGGACAGAATGCCCCCTGGTGTAGCAAATATTCTGAAACTGCAAAAAAACCCAATCCTGCTCAATTTTGTAAATACTTTTTATGAAGGATCAATGCAGGTTGCATTGATTTATCACTGAGCACTGAATTAGAAACAGTTTATACAGTCAGGAAAACAAAGTGGCAAAGCCTTCTCCAGCCCACGTGTCTTCATCAGACAGCAGAGGAGGGTTTTAGGAGTATGAATGCTCCCCATCAACATTTTGTTTCATGTAGAAAAGTCAGACAGGCAGAACCTATCTTCTGATGTGCTAGGTTTCTCTGTGTTGCATTTTATGTTGCCTTTCTTTCAAGGATCTCAGGGCATCATACATTTCCCCCTCCCCCACTTTATCCTCAAAACAACTCTGTGAGATGAGATAACACTGAGAGAGTGTGACTGGCCCTGTGAATGTCATGGATAAACAGGTACGGTGGTACCTCAGGTTAAGAAATTAATTCATTCTGGAGGTCCGTTCTTAACCTGAAACTGTTCTTAACCTGAAGCACCACTTTAGCTAATATGGCCTCCCCCTGCCGCGCCGCTGCCACACGATTCTCATCCTGAAGCAAAGTTTTTAACCCGTGGTACTATTTCTGGGTTAGTGGAGTCTGTAACCTGAAGCGTATGTAACCCGAGGCATCACTGTACACTGCAACACCTCTGAGCCTTTCCCCAGAACCTTCAGGCAAAGCAGGTTACAACATCCCAGCTGCTGCTGCTGCTGCTGAGTGCGACTTGCAGTAAATTCCTAAGGAGACTTCAGACAAATGAGTTTAGACTAACCTTAATGACCCTCAGCTGCTGCTGTTCTTTGGACCCCAGAGCCATAAGCTGGAGCAGCTACAATGTGTTGCCGTATGCTAAGAAGGAAAAATTTAGCAGCATGCATTCTATCTCTAAAACTAATATGTTGATACACAGAAAACACAAAAAACTACTTCCTTTGCGGTATCTGGTGCTACTGACTATTGGGGGGGAAATACTGCGAGCTATGAAACACTGGGAAGAGAAAACCAGACCAGCTGAAAGTTAATGAACATTTCTAGTAAAATGTCCCATTTTACTAGCATGCTTGATCTTTAACGTTAGGACAGAAATTCCTATATTGGTACTATTTATTTATTTGTATGCATGTATCTTTGAATTTCAGGGGCGCGGGTGGCACTGTGGGTTAAACCACGGACCCTAGGACTTGCAGATCAGAAGGTCGGCGGTTTGAATCCCCACGACGGGGTGAGCTCCCGTTGCTCGGTCCCTGCTCCTGCCAACCTAGCAGTTCGAAAGCACATCAAAGTGCAAGTAGATAAATAGGTACCTCTCCAGCCGGAAGGTAAACGGCATTTCCGTGCGCTGCTCTGGTTCGCCAGAAGCAGCTTAGTCATGCTGGCCACATGACCTGGAAGCTGTACGCCGGCTCCCTCGGCTAATAAAGCGAGATGAGCGCAGCAACCCCAGAGTCGGTCACGACTGGACCTAATGTTGAGGGGTCCCTTTACCTTTACCTTTGAATTTCAGAGTTTTGATACCTCCATGTTGGCACACAGGGCAGATTACAACACAACAAAGAGCCCTTGCAAAAATCTCACCAGAACTGAATTCTTATTAGAATCATAGACTCTTAGAATTGTAAGGCTGGAAGGGACCCCAAGGGTCATCTAGTTCAACTGCCTGCACTGCAAGAATCTCAGCTAAAGCATCCATGACGGATGATCCAACCTTTGCTTAAAAACCTCCAAGGAAGAAGAGTCCACAACCAGTCGAGAGAGAGAGAGAGAGAGAGAGAGAGAGAGAGAGAGAGAGACCAGCTGACTTCTGGGTTGGTGCCTCCGGCAATGGCGGAATTCCTCTGATCGGGAGGAATTTGCCCCGTGGGAATTTGGGTCTGTACCGCCACGGCGAAGGCGGAGACCCGTAAAAATCACAGGCGGGAGAAGCCTGTGAATGTGGGATTCGGCGGGCACCTTTTGCGCCTCCCCTACTTGCGGGGAAACCCAGTTTTGGGGATCCGGAGCGATATGGGGTGAGCGGCGCGGTGCTTCGAATCGTCTGCTTCTTCCACGGAGCGAAGCCGCATAGCTGTTGTCGGAGAACACTGACTTTTTCCTGTGGACAATTTGACTCTAAAGTAATTACCCGTGAGTAGAGCTGAATTGGGAAGAATTGGATTTTTAAACGTTTAATCTGGCATCGAAACGGGGAGGTTCAATACAGGAAGTCCGCCTCCCCCTTTTGTAGATAAACTGAAGCAAGGAGGCTGCAAGCTAAAGTCTTGGAAAGCCTTTTGTAAAAGACTAAATTTCCATCGGTAAAGAACTAAACCCCCCCTTTTTGGAGACAGGAGAAGAGGGGGGGAAGTGGTGGACTGAATATGCCTGTAGGAGAGAGTTAAGAGAGTTAAAATACCGCCTCTCTGACCCTGGAAACGGACTGCTAGCAGGATTGATGTTTTTTGGAACGTCCATTGACAGCGTTTAGAACGTTCATTGACAGGTAGCTAAACAAGAGAATACATTGTTTCTACTGTCTCCGGTTGTTTTTTAAAAAAGGAGGAAAGTAACTGAAAATTGAAACTAACTTTGGATTATTGAAACTGTGTTTAAAAGAGGACATACTGACTGATACAAATAGAAACTGCTTTCCCCTAGTGGAAGCTTTTGAAATTGGTTACTTTACAGGAGCTGGGCTAGGGGAATTTCCAGCTGCAAGATACAAATTGTGAGACTTTGGAATTGACCTTGAATCTCTTAAGTGTTATGGCAAACGGAAAGGAAAAAACAGACGGGATGTCGACAGAAGAGGCCTTAGTGGCTGCATTATTGAAAATAAACGATTCGCTGGAACAACTTCACAAGAAAACAGATGTGATAAATGTGAAAATGGATGCTGCAAATATGGAAATTGCTTTAATCGCAGAAAGTTTAAATAACTTGGGACAAAAGGTGAATACCAATTCAGAAACCACCCAGAAATTGACACAGGAATCTACTCTGATATGGCAAACTGCAGATGAAGTCAGGGAAAAGACCCTTGCTGGTGAATCTAAAGCAATACAACTGGGAGGAGAGTCCCATCCATACAAAGACAAGCTGATGAACATAAGATGACATTCGTTATGATTGAACTTAAAGAAGAACAGATGAATTTGAGGACCAGAGCCCTATCTGAATTGGAAAAGGAAAGCTTGACAGAGTTTCAGGAGGCGACAGGACTAACATCGGTTGAGAAAGAGAGGTATTTGGGGGCTAGTATGACCGCCAAAATGTGAATCTGTTTAAGGATAACTGTGAAGGATGTTAGATTGAAAAGAAGGGGGATTTGGAAATATGGACAAATCAGAAGTTGTTACTGTTGGGCCGAGTTACTAGGTGGGGATGAGGGCTGCTGTGTTGCTGGAGATGTTGCTTTTGTTTCAAACATTGCAAGCTTTGGATGGGATGGATTGTTTCAGGAGGTGGCAGAGGGATGTTTCTAGAGTTGTTTGGCAGGGCAGGAAGCCTCGAGTAAAACTTAAGATATTGACGGATGCCAAAGAAGGAGGTGGACCTGCCCTGCCAGACCTTTAAATTTCGTTGTGAACCATCTGCTTTTTGCTGGTTGAGAGAATGGCTGCTTCTTGAAAGCACTGAAGTGTTGGACAATGGCAGACAAAGTTGATGGACTATATGGAATTGGCGGAAATGACTGGCAAGATCCGAGACCAGGGAGAAGAGTCGGTGGAAGAAGATTGGAAAAAGTTTAAAGACTATTTATAGAAATATTGTAAAATTAAGGAATGTTAGAAAAATGTTGGAATGAAGTTATATGGCTTTAGTAGAAATGCTATAAGGAATTAAGTATAAATAGATTAATAGAAAATTAAAGGAAAAATAAGGCAAGAATGTGTTAAGATAATTATAGGATAGAAAACAGAGTAAGATGGAAAGGAATTGCTGAAACAATTAATAGAAGTGGAATACTAAAAGGGAGGTGTGAGGAGGTCGCTGGAAATAAGTGAATGAAATATAAGATATTGAAAATGTTTGAGGTGTTTTTAAATTGTTTTTGTTTGTTTTTGCTTTGTTTTGTTAGTCCATGTAGCGTTTTTGTATTGTATTTGTATTGTTTTTTCTCTTTTCTTTTTTTGTTTGTAGTGTTGTGTTGAAAATGTTGAAAAAGTAATAAATATCATTTAGAGAGAGAGAGAGAGAGAGAGACCATCCATCTCGCCCTTGGTCCTTCACTTGCTGCCTCCTCTACTCCTCCTCCAGTTAGGAAGTTAGCACAGCGCCCCATAGTTGGTGCTTCCTCTCTAAGGCAACCAGCTACAGTGGTACCTCAGGTTAAGTACTTAATTCGTTCTGGAGGTCTGTACTTAACCTGAACTGTTCTTAACCTGAAGCACCACTTTAGCTAATGGGGCCTCCTGCTGCTGCCGCGCCGCCAGAGCACGATTTCTGTTCTCATCCTGAAGCAAAGTACTTAACCTGAAGCACTATTTCTGGGTTAGCAGAGTTTGTAACCTGAAGCGTATGTAACCTGAAGCGTATGTAACCCGAGGTACCACTGTATAGGGAGCCTTGTTAGCTTCCACAACTGGAAGAAAAGACAGCCACAAGAGTAGAAAGGGACAAAAACGACAGCTGAAACCCGTGCTTGATTTGCTGCTGTGATCAAGAATGGCGAGTTGTCCTTTTTTTATTTTATTTTATTAAGTCTCCTTTCACCTTCAACGTGCCTAACACTCCCATTTGGAAGCACTCCCAAAGTTAGAAGCAATTTACTGTATGCTCTAAGATACTGTGTTCCTGGAAGCCAGACTGTTCATACCAAGTCTGTGGATAAATAATGCTTTTATTAAAAAATGCAATCAGTCAAACGCCACAGATACTGAGCTGATGGGGGCTTTTGAAAAACATTAGGGAACAATTTCCTAGCTTACTTTAAAGAAGAAAAACCAAGGGGAAAATCAGTTGCAGTTTCTGGATCAAATTCACCTTGATAGACAGATTAAATAGGCATATTACCTTTGATGTTATATGAAATTTGAGACTGGCTTATCTCTCCCCCCCACCTTAAAATTCAATTAAGAGCTTTTTCCTCTTTAGAAATTGTTTCAAATTAGGTTAGATTTCCAAACACAGAGCTCAGAATTGGGTTATATGTGTTTACAATTATATAAAATTCAGTTTTCAAAAAGTATAGACATATGTAATTTAACAATAACCAGAATAAATTTGTAAAGCCGCTTTCCAAACTCCCATCTTTCATTTTTGTTATAAAAAGCAATTCTGCAATATATTATACATACTCAAGAGGCTAAATGAGGGTCAGTTCACATAATTAAGTCATGTCCAACAAGTTGTATGGAACCATAGGTGGGGTTCTTGTTGGATGATTATATTGGAGCATATAGGTGGATTCACTCTGAGATGTGCATTTGCATCCAGTCTGTGCATGTGGTTCCCAGACCAGCAAGAGAACATCTATTTAGTCTTCAAGTTGATCTCTGTTAGTAGATCAGGGTAAATATGTTTTTCTACAATGATGTATGCTGGTATAGGAAAAGCCCATATACACTATGTTCACCATAATGTGTGAAGTTCACGCAACTGAATGTTCACTCATTGTGAAGTAAACCTTGCCAGTAGAAGTTAATGGAATGATATGTATCCTACTATATAATAAAACTGTAAGGTTAGTGTCATGCTGCAATTCAGCATGACAACAAATCCGCAGGCACACAAGCAAACAAGTAGCAAGTGGCCCCACAGTTGGCTAAACTATTCTCTGAAGCACCTCCAACTCTCCTTTAAAAGAGCTGGGGGGGGGGAGCTGTGAGGGGAGAGGGAGGGCTTTGAGGCAAGTGGGGAAGGGAGAGATTTGGGAGAGCTGTGAGGGGATGAGTGAGGAGTACAGGAAGGGGAGTTTGGTCACATGCAAAGGGAGGAGGGGCTGGCCAGGTGTAGGGGGAGGGATGTTGGCAAAGGGGTAGGTGAGCAGAGGTAGGAGTCCCTAAAAAGGTAAAGGGACCCCTGACCATTAGGTCCAGTCATGACCGACTCTGTGGTTGCGGCGCTCATCTTGCTTTATTGGCCGAGGGAGCCGGCGTACAGCTTCTGGGTCGTGTGGCCAGCATGACTAAGCCGCTTCTGGAGAGCCAGAGCAGCGCATGGAAATGCTGTTTACCTTCCTGCTGCAGCGGTACCTATTTATCTACTTGCACTTTGATGTGCTTTCAAACTGCTAGGTTTGCAGGAGCAGGGACCAAGCAATGGGATCTCACTCCGTCGTGGGGATTCAAACCGCTGACCTTCTGATCGGCAAGTCCTAGGCTCTGTGATTTAACCCACAGCGCCACCCGCGTCCCAGCAGTCCCTAGTACATGAATAAATATAAATCAATATATAAAACTTATTCAGCAATCCGTGAACTTCCCAATGATCAAATGCCAAAAGTGATAGACAATTACAGGATGCAAAGCAAAACCATACTTACCAACGATGCCTCATTGTGTATACATATATTTCTACGGTTAAATGTTGCATTAGAATAAAATATGACATCATCTTGCATTGAGGGCACAGTCCTCAAATCCCTGGGAGGGTGTTGTTGGAAAGGGGGTCTGATGCCAGAACCTCCTGGTCTGACTACCACTGGTGCCTCTGTGTGATCTGATTGACATCAAAGTTCAGATGTCAGTAGGGCCAAAAAGGAAGCGTCTTGGGGAAGCATCTTGAATCCAAAGGATCTAAAATAATCTGATCCCCTGACACACCACCAAACCAGCGAAACGTTTAGTTAGGCTCCTGAGTGTGACTTAATCACTTTGTCCCCTTTCCCTCCCACTGCTTCCAATCTGGAGGCAAATAGAGGGAGGAACACAGAGGGAGTCTTTCCACTCTCACTTCCACCCTGCCAGTTCGAGCCCATCAGGATGTTTGGATAGGCCTTTGGTTTTCTCTCTCCACACTTAGGATTGCAGCCCGAATATGTTTTATATTTGGTGCATGTTTTAAAACTCTACAAAGATACGAAATACACACACACACACACACACACACACACACACACACACACACACATATCTCAGGAAGAAAAACGACTAAAACAAAGCAAAACACCAAGCCTCAACATCAAAGTGTGGGAGAGTAGCTTTGTGACCTGATTTATTCTAACCTGTAGAGGGTCTGCCACCTCCTGCTGGAATTTCAATTAGGTTCTTTATATGAGTTCTGGAGCCAGGCGCAATAATGCAATGCAAAGCTAAGTGCTCAAGCTCATTGGTTTCAATGGGCTTTAGCACACTTAAGCCTGTGATGGATTGTGGTCACAGAATGTAAGAAAATCAGTTCACACACACAAAAAACATGAAAGCAGCTTCACAGTCACAGCCCTTATGGGTTTCTTTTCCTCCTAAGCATCTGGGGTATAGATTGGGGCTTGACACCGCAAGTCTGCAATTTTTGCGCGCGTTCTTTTGAACCTGACACCGGTTATAAATCCCAAGAATATACAGCCAGGCTCAGAGTGGCGGTTGCTGTTGTTGTTGATTCTCTTTTTCATCTGAAACAACTCCCTGACACACCATGGTATTATTTATTCATTGCAGAATCGCAAAGATCAGGTAGCACCTTCCAAAATACTCCCGGAGCCTTTGAACTGGCTGCATATTGTATGAAAGTAGCCGGCGACGAGAGAAAATTAAAGATTAGACCTTTCTTTTTAATTTAGAAAACAAATGTGAATAAGGCAAGCATTCAGAAATAAGTTACTAAAACCGACTTATAAAGTCGCCTTAAAAATCTCTCAGCAGCTTTAGCTTCTATTGTGTCTGAAGAAATATATGAGCCCATAACAGTCTCATGAGATTTCATTACTGAAAAGGCTCATTAGAAAAGGCATTAAAATACTAATTACCTCATAAACTATTTAGTTGTGTACCCACTGGGAGAGTACTTACTAGTGCCCAAGCTCTGCATAGATCCAGCTAATCAATTAATGCTCATTACAACTAGAAAGAGTATACAGACTGCAGCATGTAGCAGAAATAAATAAGTCAGAGGTTAGTTTGGAAAGTGACTTGGCTGTAACAGAGCCTTCCTTTGCAACACTGCTTTTATCTGCCACGATTTAATTTTAATCAGCATTTTCGATACTGTGGGTAATGTGACTCTGTCGGCTTGAAGAATCTCAGCAAACACCATTGCTTCTTAGGTACATAATTTATCACAACCAACCCTATGAATGGCGTTCAGAGATTAAAGTGGAAGAGGTTGATAACTGTTGATGTTTTGCAAAGTAACCTAGATCCCAAAATAAGTCATCTCAAAAGAAAGGGATGCAAGAACTTTTCTTTGCACATGCATTGTAATGCTTGGGAAACACAGGAAATGGCTTTCATAGAATCACAGAGTTGAAAGGGACCACACGGGTCATCTAGTCCAACCCCCTGCAATGCAGGGTTTTTTGCCCAACGTGAAGCTCAAACCCACGACCCTGAGATCAAGAGTCTCATGCTCTACCGACTGAGCTGTCCAGTTTTACACCAAGTTATATCACTGGTCCATCTGCCTCAGCGCTGACTACAATAACTGGCTCTCTGGGGTTTCAGGTGGGGAAAATATCTTCCGTCTGTGCTACTGCTTCTGCTGCTATGACAATTGTGGAGCTGTAAGAAAGACGATAGGGGAAAGGGGAAGGGTGGCCTTTTACAAGGATTGTGCAGCAGAGCTGATGCAACAGGGACATTTGAGCTGTCCATACACTCCACATACACAGCAAGAGATCATTCCTCCCTCCCTGCTCCCTCCTGCTTTGCTCATGATGGTGTTTCTGAAGCAATCAAACGTGTGGCTATGCTCACTGCCGCTGAATGTTTGTGTCTGATATGCGATGGATTCCGAGCGACTATGCCTTCTCATTGAATTCTTGCCACCTGCCAAATTGTGATAAGGATGAAGCCTGTCATATGTTGGACTCCTTCTGATCTCCCATCTTCAACCAGAGTAGTTTTTGGGGGGCAGAGAGAGAGAAAGAGAGAGAGAGAGAGAGAGAGAGAGAGAGAGAGAGAGAGAGAGAGAGAGATGGATGACTATACAATGGACTGCTAAAAGGTGGAAGAGGGGAGGAAGACTAGATCAGTGTTTCCCAACCACTGTTCCGCGGCACACTAGTGTGCCGCGAGATGTTGCCTGGTGTGCCGCGAGATGTTGCCTGGAGGGAGGCGGGCGAGTTGGGCGGCGAGAGGCGGGGCGGCAGCGGCGAGGAGAGGCCACCCAGCGCAGGGCTCTCGCCGTCTGCCTGCCTGGCTGCCTGCGAGCTCGGCGGGCAGCGCCTCCGTCCGCAGTGCCCGCCTCGCGGCTCTCATTCCCTGCCCCTGCCAAAGCTCACCCAGCCAAGCCGCGCTCTCCTTCCTGCATCGCTTTGCTGCCTCCTCCCCCCCCCACCCCCAAAGCTTGGAGGTTCCCCGGCAAGGGGGAGGGAAAAAAATTGAAACTTACACTTTCGTGCGTCCCTCCCGGCGTGACACTGTGCGCTGACGTCACGGGGCTGTAATGGTGGTGTGCCTCGAGATTTTTTTCATCAAACAAGTGTGCCTTTGCCCAAAAAAGGTTGGGAAACACTGGACTAGATGGTCAGGGTACCAGAGAATGTAATGTGCGGCAGGGGGACAGGAGCTGTGTGACTGTTCCTTTAAGTCTTCCAAACACCGGTGTGCACATGTTCAAAATGAAATCTTAAAAATAGGAGTGGGACGTGATGGTGACTGCAACATTATTCCATGTATGGTTGAATATTTATTCCAGAATGCTCAGCAACTTGGAGATGTGAGTGGAATCTCATCTCAACAAATGGTTTGGCCCATTGATTTCTAGGCACTGGTTTGTGTGATATAGTTGATTTGTGTGATATAGATTGGCCAACTGGTTTGTGTGATATAGATTGGCCAACTCTGGGAACTGTATATCCACCTGTATAATTTCCAAGCTGTGAGTGTTAGTGTTTATCTGGCCAACATGGCACCACCTCTGTGCAAGATGTTAGCAGGCTTGGAGGAAGGAATCACAGATATCTTTAGAAAAATTCAGTGGGAGGGCACAGACAATAGTTCAGTGAGGATTGAGTGTGCTTAGAGGCCATGGAATTTTGATTGTTGGGGTCTGTGTAAAACTGAGTAAGAGGGGGAATGGAAGGAAATATTATGGTGACTGGGACACTGAACAGAAGCACTTTGCAATTTTGTTGCAGGCCCCATGTATTATATATGATGTTGTAATACACCAATTCCCTGGAAAAGACCCTGATGTTGGGAAAGATTGAGGGCACAAGGAGAAGGGGATGACAGAGTAGGAGATGGTTGGACAGTGTTCTTGAAGTTACCAGAATGAGTTTGACCAAACTGTGGGAGGCAGTGGAAGACAGAAGTGCCTGGTGTGCTCTGGTCCATGGGGTCACAAAGAGTCGGACACGACTAAATGACTAAACAACAACAACATTACACCAATACTCAAAATTTAGTCAACACTGGTCTACTGCCTGACATCAAAGCAAGCCGCCCACGGTAGGCAAGTGTGTCTTTTTGCAAACCTCCTGGAAAATGCAGCACCCTTTCCTCTGGTGTGCCTGACTGGGTATGCAGAGGGCTGTGGTGTACTGCCTGTAAAATGGTGGCCATAATTACCTACAATGAACTGCAGGCTAAATAGGCTAATTGGAAACAAGATAACCCCAATGGCAGTTGTGAAAAGTACTGTATTGAGAATAGCTGCAAAAAGTGCTTCCACGAAACAAACGATCGCCGAAAAGAAAAGATAGAAGGCCTTGCCAATCGGCAGTGTCTTGCCAATGAACTCTCCCACTGGTGTGGACACCAGGAAAACAGTCCTCTAGGCTCCTTCATGATGGCAAGTGTGGTCGTATGAAGGCAGGCGCAGACATTTACAGTTTCTCCCTACAACTCGCATAAAGAGACTGCATGGCTACATAAGGAACTGAAGTCACAATTTTCATTTATTTGTATTTATCTAACTCCGCTGACATTTATGGGATGTAAGAGGCCTGGTTAATGTTTTGGCCAGTTTAGTTCACATCCAAAATTGCCTGGGCAAAATCTTCTGGGCTGCTGAAAAGTGAGACTAAGGGAAAAGGCTTTCAAAAAGTCTCCTTATTGCTTAATAACACAATCCTCCATTTAGCGGCAAGCTCCTTCGAAATTAAACTTCCCTTGAAAAACAAAGGTTCATGATTAAAACGTAAGGTTGTGTTTTTTTCCAAGAGCAAAAACAAACCCTGAAGAGTTTCATGAGGGGGAAAAAATGAACTAAGAAAGTTTTAGATGTTTCGTGGAATTTAAAATCTCAGTGCCTGCTATTCATGCAAGGTGAATATTGGAATCACAAAAGTGTAGAAGTCCAGGCTTAACGCCACCAGAAAGCCATTTAAGCCAGCAGCATTCAAGGGAAGGATTCTCCCAAACTAGCACAGAACTAAACTTGGTTGATGTTCAGGGATATTGAAGAATCCTGGCAGAAATGTAAAAGGGGGCAGAAATTGCTGTAGTTCACATGTGGTTAGGAATGGAAGTGAATACAACTGGGATTCATTCACATCATTGCTGCTGTTTTGTTTTTAAGACTGCAAAAACAATATATAATTAATGACATGGGTGTGGTTTTTTTACATTGTTTTGACGTTTTCTTTACATTGAGATGAATGTACGCCATGTAGGTTATGTGAATAGTTATGTAACATATGTAACCTATGTTACATAGCAGAAAGCAGGATGGAGAATGTAGTATTTGGCAGAAACCAAACTGCAGCAGAATGGAAACAGCTCTGGTTGTGATGCATGCAGGGGACGAGTGTGTTTCCAGCTACCCTCCTTTGCCCTTGGATGCCTTATAAGAAACTGCTTCAGGAAAGTGACTGTGAGCAACCTGAAACTGTGAAGCTCCCTTGTAATTTTGCAATTGGATGCTGCTTGTTGTTATATTTCTAGTACTGGTATACATTTTTTTAATATGTTATTACATTTGCAATTCTTTCACTATGCTATTATGAAATTGTTTTGCAGTGTTTTGTTTTTTTAAAATGCATCCCTGTTCTTTGTTGAAAGCCGCTTTGAGCATGATTTTTTTTGTGTGTGTGTGTGGAAAAGTGGCATAAAAAACAAAAACAAAAGAATGAAAAAAGGTTGGAATGGGAATGGCCGCCTTCTTGCATCCCTATTGATGCTATTTTAATAAGAAGTGGCAAAGACAAGTCAGATCAAGAGGGCTTCCATTCTTAGACTGGAAGTCCTTTGGTCAGACATCTTATCTGTAAAGCACCATGTGCATAGATGGTGCTTCAACTAGAACATGATCTTCTACTGCGAGTGGCCAAAGAATATTTAAATCAACTGCAAAATGTTAAATCACAATTAGAAATCACATTTTCACATTTAAATGTCATAGATCTGTTGGTTACATTCTTATCATTTTCAGAATTGCTCAATTCAGTAGATAGCAAATGCAAATACACAGGCGCATGCGTGCGCATGCACACACAAACACAAGCCACAGATGGTGCGCAAAGTGCCATATCTTGTCTCCATGTAGCGAATGGGTGGGGGTGCTGCTGCTGTATCAAAAGACTGCCTTTTCAGGCTCCCACAAAACCTCAACCCCCCCCCCCGCCCAACAATTTTGCTAAGGACACAATGAAAGTGGCCCAAGCTCCCACTTTCTGTGCTTTCGTGCTTCACTCATGGTGAAACGTGTGAGCACAAATCCATATGCAAACAATGTATACCATAATGGAAGAGAAAACCTCCCCTTCTCACATCACCTAGAAAGATGAAATGTAGAGGCAAGAATCAGGTGTGTCACAATTTTTCACTATATTTCTGAATTCATGAAGCAACTCAAACAAATGAGATGGTTCTAAAGGTCTCCCCCAGAAATCCATCCCTAAAATGCTAGATCTGTGCGGCAGAAGGAGAGGATGAGCTTACTGCTATTTCCTCCCAGTTAAACTAGTGATGACATATTCATCAAGCACATTTAAAAAGTAAAAAATAGTGGTTTGATTGCTAGGGTAAGGCAATTTCCCTGCAACATATGCCCTAGCCAGTGAAAAGCATATGGACCCCAGTAACAACTCAGCAACCAACATATATATATACCTATATATAGAGAGAGAGAGATCCTGACAATGAAGTAATCAGAAACGAGATTTTCTCAGGCCTTCCGTGACTCAAGAAGGGAGACAGAATATGTTCCTGAGTCACATTGTTGGGTGGGTATGTTAAATACTAGAACATTGCTGATTTAATCTGTGGTGATTCTTATCCTTTTTCATACTATTCTATCATGCAGTTAATGTTTTATGGAAACAAGCCTGAATATTTCCTGCATTTTTAAAATTTCAAGTCTGCTGGGCATTAAAATAACCATTTACTTCATACAACAACTTCATGCTTCTGTCTCTGTCTCATGAGTCATTTGAATGGTGGTGGTTTTTATTTATTTTTTAATTTTAATTCACCCTGGATGAAAATTGCTGGGCACAAAACATTTAACTTGGGATTAGCCAAAGTGGAACCCTCCAGATGTTGTTGGACTACAACTCCCATCATCACCGACTACTGGCTGTGCTGGCTGAGGCTGATGGGAATAGTAGTCCAATGGCAGTGGAGCGTGTGATGCAGCAGCAAAAAACCCTAATGCTATTCTAGACTGCCTCAACACAAGTATAGTGTGCCCATCAAGGGAAGTGATGACGCCACTCTATTCTGCCTTGGTCAGACCACACCTGGAGTACTGTGTCCAGTTTTGGGCACCACAATTTAAGAAGGATACTGACAAGCTAGAATATGTGCAGAGGATGGTGACCAAGATGATCAAGGGTCTGGAAACCAAGCCTTATGAGGAACGGTTGAGGAAGTTGGGTATGTTTAGGCTGGATAAGAGGAGACTGAGAGGAGATATGATAGTTATCTTCAACTATCTCAAGGGATATCACATGGAAGAGGGAACAAACTTGTTTCCTCCTGCTCCAGAGGGTAGGACTAGAATCAATGGATTCATGTTACAAGAAAGGAGATTTGTTCTGCCTGGCCTTTGGCTTGGAATCAATTTGATTCTCCTCCCCTCTTTCTTTTTTCCTTTCCCCTCCTGCGATGGAACTCCTATTTGGGGACTTCCCTGACTTTTTTCTGGCCCATGTAGGACCAGTCTGGATAGTTAGCCTTGGTGAAGACATGACGTTTTCATCCCCCCAAAAACGTTTTTGATTTGAGTTTCCATTGAAATAAGGCTGCATTTTAATGTTTTAATGCTGTATTTTAATCTTGTTTTTAAAGTTGTATTTCAATCAATTTGTTTTTATATTGGTTGTTAGCCACCCTGAGCCCGGTCTTGGCTGGGGAGGGTGGGGTATAAATAAAATTTATTTTTATTATTATTATTAGACATCAGGAAGAACTTTCTGACAGTAAGAGCGGTTCGACAGTGGAGCAGACTCCCACAAGAAGTGGTGGACTCTCCTTCCTTGGAGGTTTTTAAGCAGAGTTTGGATGGTCCTCTGTCATGGATGCTTTAGATGAGATTCCTGCATTGCAGGAAATTGGACTAGATGACCCTTGGGATCTCTTCTATGACATCCGGAGGGTGTCAAGTTGGCTACTCCTGACGTAACTTGTATATGCTGTGTTGTTCTCCCTGAACCTGGTATACATGAAAGCAACTTTTGGCAGAAAAGCCAGTTGGAGAAAGGAAATTATAGTCTTAAAAAACAAACAACCCCCCCCCCTCCGTTTTACAGAGATGGGAATTTCTGGTGCATGGATATATTTTAAAGTCTTTTGCTTGGAATTTGTGCAGTCTCACTTTCCGGGATTATTTTCATGCACCATTAACAACAACGTTGTTTTACATTGCAAGCTTTTCTTCCTTCATCTGGCATGCACTTGAGTTGTATGTCTCATCACATCACAAACGGCCTCAAAGGCAGAGGGGAGATATTATTTTTACACACACACACACACACACACACACACACACACACACATCTAAAGATCTAGTTTTATCTGCTCAGGAAAGTGAACGTTCGCGTGCCAACTATTCATGAAACCTCTGACAGTTAAAAGGATGAGCTATGAAACACTTTCCCGTTTATTCTTCTTGAAATATATTTTTTCTTTCTTTTTTCCCAGTCCTCTCCCACAATACATTCATATATAATATACAGTGGTGCTTCGCAAGACGTAATTAATTCGTTCCGCGAGTTTTGTCGCCTTGCGATTTTTTTCGTCTTGCGAAGCACGGTGTTGGGAAAGTTTTGGAAAAGCTTCAAAAATCACCAAAGTCTTTAAAAACCTCAAATAAGGCTACCACAGTGCGTTCTATGAGTTGCTCCTCGAAGTCAAGTCGCAACTGTATTAACGGTGTTAGGAAAAAGGAAACAAACTTGCAAGACGTTTCCGTCTTGCGAAGCAAGCCCATAGGGAAAATTGTCTTGCGAAGCAACTCAAAAACCAAAAAACCCTTTCGTCTTGCGAGTTTTTTGTCTTGCGAGGCATTCGTCTTGCGAGGTACCACTGTAATAATAAACGCTTGTTTTGAAAGTTCTGAAATTAACTCAGGCTCTAAAATGCAATCCATTAATAAGTTAAATAATTTTTGATGAATTCAAAAGCTGCCGCTGATTAATCAGTAGGCATTTGTTTTGCATTGTTCTGTTAAATATTAATACAAGTAATTGAATGAGTGGTTCGTCCACATATAGTTCCCTTACTTTCACATAATGGAGACAGGCGCCTATTTTACCTGAAAATATGTGTTCTAAAATTCTTGCTGATACATTTATTGAACTGAAATTAAGATGCAATAATAGAAGGCGTGAAACCCAATGGACAGTTACATTCCAATATGTAAATTTCAACCCACATTTTTATGATCTAATGGACTTCCATTAAAAGTTTTTGCTGTGTACCTGTTAGAGATCCAGCTGCTGCTGCTGGAATACAGTGTTATTGTCCATATTAAAATTAATCAGTATTTTAGGATGAGTCTCTCCTAAATTGCACATTTTTATGCTATAATATGCTCCTAATATATACTTTTTTACAAGAATTTTTCCTAATGTGATGCATACATTATTTTACCAGTATTATATGCATTATTCTGCACATTTTAGCCTAGCACATGTGGGTTTTTTTTTTACACATTACTAGAAAGCTGCACTGCAAAATTCGCAGAAGCGTGAATTTTCAAGGAAAACTGTGTGCTAGTTTGTATAGTGTTACAGGAGCTGCACATTAAGTAAGTTTGCCTTTAAATGCACAGCGAACCAGTTTCCTCCTTCATTCTGAGTACACGCACAGACACCCTACTCAAAATGCAGATGTTGGGGGAGTAAGGCCAGTGGGGCAGGAGATGTCAGGGCCTGTGCGTGTGACCCTGCTAACAATATTTTGCCCATGTGTTGCGGCAGTGAGTGAAAGGGGCCACAAGGGCACAACTATTTGAAGCTGGGTGGGGGGAGGGAAAAACCCCAACATGTACGCATAACTTGCCTGCACAAGCCCAAGGGATTATTTGGATTCTGGCCTGAGTAATTAAACCCCAAATTTGTTTAAAGGAAACTGAACTATGAGATGAACTGACCTAGCCAAGTTCAAGGAAACTGTGCAGTAAATGGAAGGTATGGACAAAGGAATTCCTGGTATGCATTAATATATGTTAGAGCTTGCTAAGGTCATGTTAATGCAAATAGAGAGAACCAGTCATTATTCTTGTAATTTTATTTTTGTTACTAGCTGTTCAGTGGGTGATTTGCAAGGTCAGTTTTATAATTAGTTAAAATTACACAGTTTCGCCTTCGAAGTGGGAAAAGTTGTAATGTCTGATTTTGAGGATACGATGTACGGCTTCCAAAAGGTATTTAAAATAAGCATGTAAATGTATTTGGGAGTCAGATGCGCATAGTGTGACTCGGTTTCTTTCCCCCTTTTTCATAAGTAGCAACCACAAGCTTTTAAATGTTAATTGTGAAGTGTTTAAATTAGCACGAAACCCACCTCTGAGCACACATGCGAATACAAGTAAGACTTAAAAAATATTGTTTTGAAAAGACATGTGTCATCCAGTTGCCGGCTTAGGATGCTGTCAAGAAATAATGTTTTTATTATAGTAGTTCAGTTCGCATTCATTCTCACATGAAAGGTTTGGTAATGCCATATTCTCAGGTGCCAAGGCTATGCACGAATTCTAATGGGATCTTGCAAATGTTCGAATGCCTAAAATAGTCTTTGCTAGACCTGTACAAATTATTTTAAATTGCATAAATATTTTTAGTATGTCTGGCTTCTGACAGAACACTACTATATACATGAGGATGGCACTGGCTACTTTTTCCACTTCCTCCTTCCCTTCCCTCCCTCCCCCTGGAAAATAACGAGCAATCTTTATTAGTTCACACACACTGGAGTTGCTTTTATGTACTGCGTGACACTTATCATCAGTTAAACATCATATGGATGGCGGGCTGAATTCACAAAGAAAGGCACTGCAATCTGGAAGAGGGCGGGCATAATCTCGCCCAAGGTTCCAGTGCTATTGCACACCTACTTGGGAATAAGCCATGTAAAGTCTCTGGGCTTACTTCCAAGCAGATATAAGGGAATCTTAGAATTGGACAATACGTCAAAGGTCACCTAATCCAAAGCCCTGCCTCTGCAGTCAATCCACAACACAGAAGCATCAATATGCATAGGACCACACTGATAACCTAGGACACTTGACTTCCAGCGCTTTAGTAAGGAACCTACAGTAATATTAAAAGCAATTCGTGTTTTGAGAAATCAGCTGTTTGATTAATCAAGAGACACCTTGATAGCCATCCAAAAGTGAAACAATTTTTCAAGCTTTTAAACCTGACTGGGACCCTTCCCACCCTGAGTTGTGGGCGAGGTGGAAATAATACACAAGGCTGATGTTACCTATGTATGTATTTGTGTGCACACACACTGCAGCTACACTGCTATACCTCACGGCTTCTGCACAGCTCCCATAACCATTATCTGCTGATAGGCTGTTCTGCTGCTTTAGGATTCTTCTTCAATTTTAACAGAGGGTGTTTTACTGCGGTTTTCACTGATGTTTTATGTTCTGATGTCAAGATGCCACAAGGGCCCTCAGGAGCCATGTGATTGGTTATAAATTCCAAACAGGAATATTTCCCCCCAACACAACACTGGTTGCTCCTTATTCCTCCGCCCCCAAATATTACGAACCTATACAAACTGGGGCCGGATACCATCATGCTGTTTGGTTTTCTCCACTTATTGTCATTTTAAAACAATAATCACATCTTTTAAATAATGCAGTATAGAACAAAGAGAAAAACTACATGAATAAGCCAAAGGTAACTGATGAAGGCTCAAGCATTTACATCAAAAACTAACTCGTCCACTTTGACACAGCAGATTATATGTGATGTTTCTCTCCATGTAATCATGATATGTTAAAGGAATGATACTCCTTCAAAAGCATTGGTTCATGTAGTTTGTTCCAACAACTCCAACATGTCTTCAAAGCTGCTTTTTCATTTTTCCTCCCAACAATTTTCCTGCGTTATATATAGTGTAGCATATACAAAAACTGTTTGGCAAATCACAATAAAATATGATTCTGTGGGTGCAATCCTATCTGTAAGAACTGCCAGCTGAAGGGCAATAGGGTTTGGCAGGAGTCCTGCTGTATCAGCAGAACACCAGATACACAATGAAAAAATATGTCAGTGGAATTCTTTGGATATAGTGGATATAGTACCAGTGAAAATATAGCGAAAAATGGCTGGAAAGGGGTAGAGCTATGGGTGGGCCATGAGTGGCACAGCAGAGAACAGTTATGCCAAATCCTACACCTCTTCAATTCATACTCTTGTCAATGGAGCAAATTTACACCAACCAATGTTCTACAGTGGTACCTCGGGTTACAGACGTTTCAGGTTACAGATGCTTCAGGTTACAGACTCCGCTAACACAGAAATAGTACCTCGGGTTTAGAACTTTGCTTGAGGATGAGAACAGAAATCGTGCGGTGGCGGCGAGAGCCCCATTAGCTAAAGTGGTACCTCAGGTTAAGAACAGTTTCAGGTTAAGAACGGACCTCCAGAACGAATTAAGTTCTTAACCCAAGGTACCACTGTACTTGTGTGCGTTCTTCTTACCATCTCAGGCTAAGCATCTTTTGGCTGTTCCACCAGCATAATGTGAATATCAGATCACTCTATACGCCTGCAATGCTATATCCACAGTTGGTTACATAACGCCAAGGTTGCAGGTTCGATTCCCATATGGGGCAGCTGCATATTCCTGCATTGCAGGGGGTTGGACTAGAGCAGTGTTTCCCAAACTTGAGTCTGTTTTTGGACTACAACTCCCATCAACCCAAGCTAGCAGGCCAGTGGTCAGGGATGATGGGAATTGTAGTCCCAAAACAGCTGGAGACCCAAGTTTGGGAAACACTGGACTAGATGTTCCTTGGAGTCCCTTCCAACTCTGCAATTCTATGATTCTGTGACCTGAGATCAAACCCCATTGAACTTGCTAGAATTCATTTCTGAGTAAATATGTGAAGGCTTGTACTGTAAGCCTTGGACCACAAGCTTAACATGAGCCAACAGTGCGATGCAGCAGCAAAAAAAGCTAACCCTATTCTAGGCTGTACCAACAGAAGTATAGTGTCTAGAGAAAGGGAAGTACAGTGGTACCTCGGGTTAAGAACTTAATTCGTTCTGGAGGTCCGTTCTTAAACTGAAACTGTTCTTAACCTGAGGTACCACTTTAGCTAATGCAGCCTCCTGCTGCTGCTGCACGATTTCTGTTCTCATCCTGAAGCAAAGTTCTTAACCTGAGGTACTATTTCTGGGTTAGCGGAGTCTGTGACCTGAAGCGTCTGTAACATGAAGCGTCTGTGACCCGAGGTACCACTGTAATAGTATGACTCTATTCTGCCTTGATACACCTGGGACACTGCGTCTAATTCTGGGCACCACAATTTAAGAATGATGTTGACTAACAGGATGTATGCAGAGAAGGGCAACCAAGATGAACAAGGATCTGGAAAATAAGCCTTACGGGGAACACTTGAAGGATCTGGGTACATTTAGCCTGGAAAAGAGGAGACTGAGAGGAGATCGGATAGCCTCTGCTCTTGAGGGTAGGACTTAAGGCAATGGAATCAAGTTACAGTAAAGGAGATTCTGACTAAACATTCAGAAAAGCTTTCTGACAGTAGGAGCTGTTCGACAGTGGGATTGTCTCCCTTGAGAGGTTGTGGACTCTCCTTCCTTGGAGATTTTTAAGCAGAGGTTGGATGGCCCTCTGTCATGGATGCTTTAGCTGAGATTCCTGCTTTGCAGGGGGTTGGGCTAGATGACCCTTGAGGTCCCTTCCGACTCTAAGATTCTACGATCCAAAGCAAAAGAAGACTCCCAGCACTGATATTTGTAATAACCACAGCTTTCGGACTTAGCTTATAATCAGTTTATAATGCACAGCCTATTTAGGGAAATTGTATGAATGACTGGTGCATGTGTATGCTTAATGCACATAAATGCATATTATAATTCTTTTAAACACTACTTCTATCAAAAAGTAATTAAGTCCACAGGTTAATGGCATCCTGTTGTATGCCGGTTCTTGGAATTATCTGCTGGGGGGAAAGCTTGCCAGAGGAACACCTTTGCAAATCTGACTCTGAAGCCAAAACAAATTTACTCAGATTAAAAAGCGATCCACTTAATTGCACGTATTAAAGAACAGAATTCTCACCATATGTATCAATAATTTCGGTTTTAAAGCCTCAGAGTTCTATTTAAAAAAAGTGTGTGGGGGGGGAGGCAAAGTAACAGTAGAAATGTATGCCTCTGAAAGAGATGCCAATGTTGTGTTTTTTCTTCTTCAGCCAAGGAGTATTTTGCTTGGCTCAACAGTGCTTGGGTTAGAGAGAGAGGGGGGGGGGAACACTTGCCGGCAGCCTAATCCAGAAAGATTTAATAAGCTGGGCTGGAGATGCTGTTGCTATTTGGCACATCACGATTACGGTATGGCACACAGCAGAGAAAAAAAAACCTTGACCACAGATTTAGTTTGGCTGCCATTGCCAACTCTTTTGGCTACATCTGCTGCTTTAAGCCAACCAACTGCATGTTTACAGAGTGTGGTTTCAGCTGAGGTGTTAAAAAGACTTTGGTTGGCTGCCTAGCTGAAATTTATATTGAGTTAAAGATGTGACCGTTCATGTCTACCATAAGTGCGCATCGTATCTACTGGCAGGCAAAAGGCCTCCCTCCTCCGCCTCCTGTGGCGAACAACAGTAACTTCAAAAGCACACATTGCGGCTTTCTTTCAAATCGGCAATAAGCAGTTATAAGCATGTGGTGACAATATGAAACGCTAGGCACCAGCTGCCTGTCTCCCACTTATTAATGCCATTTTGTATTGGTATAGACTACAGCTCCCCTGATCAACCGAGGCGATTTTCTGCTCAGAAATGCTGTATCAGAATCCTGAAAACACTTTTATGTACAGTGGTATCTTGGTTTACAAACTTAATCCGTTCCGGAAGTCCGTTCTTAAACCAAAGCATTATTAAACCAAGGAGAGCTTTCCCATAGCAGCAGGGCTCTTAATTTACGAATGGAACACACTCAACATGTTCGGCTTCCAAGGCAAAGTTCACAAACCAAAACACCTACTTCTGGGTTTGCAGCGTTCATAATCCAAGTTGTTCATAAACTAAGCTGTTCTTAAACCAAGGTACCACTGTATGTGCTTCTTGTAGTTTCAGACTTATAAGAAGAAGAACTTGACACTAGCACAAGCGAGCCTAGATCGTATGGAAGTCCACAGCGTTAGCCCAATAAGTAAAGTAAAGGTAAAGGGACCCCTGACCGTTAGGTCCAGTCGTGGACAACTCTGGGGTTGCAGTGCTCATCTTGCTTTACTGGCCGAGGGAGCCGGCAAACAGCTTCCGGGTTGTGTGGCCAGCATGACTAAGCCACTTCTGGCAAACCAGAGCAGCGCACGGAAACGCCGTTTACCTTTCCACTGGAGCGGTACCTATTTATCTACTTGCACTTCATGCTTTCGAACTGCTAGGTTGGCAGGAGAAGTGCTATTTTTCTAGAAAAATAGGTACTGGAACATATAATGATGGAAAGGCACCTATTTGAGAGGTTCTGGAACTGAGCTCCGGTGAGTTCCAGATGAAAAAAAGCCCTGAGATGGAATGAGACAATTTTCATGTGGAGACAAAGCTCTTCACTGTCAACTCCTCTTACTCTAAGTCAAGCATGTTGGCTTGCCCCCATGATTGAGGGGACTGTTGTTGTGCAGCGTGCGCATGCCCGCCACGTGATGTGCTGACATCTTGCACAAATGCCATATGGCTGGCACATGTACACACCATAGTCATGGAATATTGAGGGGGTCCAGGCTGCCCAAGATGGTGCCCCTCCTCTGAGGAATGAACAAGGGAGTACCTCAAAGTGAGGCCTTCTGGGTTGGGCAGCCAAGAGAAAACTACTGCCACAGTTTGCCATTCCTTTTACTGCCACATTCATAATGCTGAATACCTGTACGTAACTTTGTCCATGTTGCAGAAAGGAAGGCTGTATTACCACAGCTGCCGCGCCCCCCCCCCAATTAATATTGTACAGTTAAACTGTGGCACTTGTTTCTGATGTTGCAAGACAGTTTGCCATGGTGGCTAGAACAGCTGCTTTGAACCAAGGTAGATAAAAATCAATGATTTGTAAATAAATAAATAAAAACGGATATTTTTATTTATTTAAATCAGATTTTTTTTATTTAAATCGGATATTTTTATTTAAATCAGATTTTTTTATTTAAATCAGATTTTTTTATTTAAATCAGATTTTTTTTTAAATTTAAATTGGATTTTTAAACAATCTGTTTAAAATATATATTTAAATATGTATTATGCATATATATATAAACACAGTTTAATGAGGAAGTGGGTCAAAGAGAACTTTTTGTGAGCTTATGGAAAAGTTGTGTGCGCCAGCAGTTCACCCATCTCTACTTTTTAGATATATATTCTAAGGTCTCAGAATTCATTTTGAAGAACAAAGCTAAACAAAACACACCATTAGATACACGCAGGCAAGAGAATCAAATATTCAGGCACTTGGGAAGCAAACTCACTGGGATTCCTTCAGCCTAGTGTCATATCCATCCATTTCTACATGCACCCAATGGCACCGACCATTTTTGCGCCTCCTTCCACTCCACCAAATATTCTCTCATAACTTGCACCTAAAAGCAACCTTTCATGTACGCAGTTCTACTGCTAACGTTCAAATATTCCAGCTCAGTATCCTCTCGCAATATCCTATGCCCAATATCCAGAGGCGTACCTAGGTTTTCTTGCACCCTTGGCAAGGAGATGTCTTGGCACCTCCCCTGCCCCTTGCACCCTTGGCAATCGCTGTCTCTCTCCATCTTTCCTCATGATTTCTGAGGCACCGCCTGGACCAACCTATCTAACCCCTATCCAACTGAGACACAAAAAATCAACTGAGTCAGCCATGCTCTGAACTTGTTTGCAGCAGACACGTAATCACATGACCAGAAAGGAATTATTCGGATTGTCCTCAGAGGCCAACAGACGAAGAGCATAATAATCTTTTCAGCAGACAACATATACAATATGTTTTCAATATTTTACCATTTTGGCTTCTGAGTGCATTGGCGGGACTTGTGGTGAAGCGCAGGGGTTGCTGAGGTTTGGGCCTTGCATTCCCATTATGTTGGTGTTCATAGACATCTGTCGTTCCATCTTGAGAAGGATAAAGAGCAAAATAAATCAGATGGCATTTGAAAGGTAAGATCAATTTCCCAAAGGCTTTCTACAAGCAGGCAAAAGCGAGGCTCATTGTGTCCATGCAGGATGGCCATCCCTTTTTGCTGGCTTTATTTATCTGCTTTCAGAAAATATAGCCAGTAACTTTGTTTTGTCCAACAATCAATAGAAAACTGCCTCTTCACCAGAAGAACGAATTAGTCACCTAGGCTTGAGACTTTCAATAATGATTTTCCCTTGCTTTTAGAAAACAACACACTGGGTTAAGTGGCTTTTAAAACATCACTGTATAAAATTATGGCTGATGCTGTCAGGGCAGCCCAAACTAACTTGTTTAAGATATATGTATAAAATGTATGATCTAGGGTGGAAATGGGAGGATTTTCCCAATGGGGCTGTTGAATCTGACAGCGGGGGGTGGGGTGGGGAATTCACATGCCTGCCTTAGACTACTGCGGCACAACGTTATTTAAATACTCAGTTCATGTAGCAAAACAAAAATGATGTTCCTGAAAATCACATTGCAGGAGAAATGCTCAAGAATTGTTTACTTTAAAAAGCGTGGTGTTATTTTCAGTGAAACTATACTGTTTCTTTCTATTCATTCACTTTTTGTTATATTTCTTATGTGGCGTAACAAACATAGCCAATCAAAAATTTAACAGAAGAGAAAAAGAACATGACAGAATCTAAGCTATTAACCAGCCAAACAGAATCGGGAAACAAAAATACCAAGAGGTTTCTATGCGCGGACCTCTTAATTTTTGTCTTCTTCTAACGGATGCAAAGATAAAGTAATGAAATTGAAAACAATGCATACTTGATTTAAATCGGCATTTACATTAAATTAGAAAACAATATAGTTTCTAAGAAGTCTGGCCTTTCTAGGGGACAGGTGGCAAAAGAACTTTGATTCACCAACACCATCAAATCACACAATCACACACACACACACACACACACACACACACACACACACACACACACAGCAGCCATACTTACGGGCATCAAAACGGCAGAGGAACCAGGCATGGTAGGATTTGGTAGAGTCCCAGGCATAGAGGCAGGCATTGGCTGTCGTTGCCGGTTGTGTAGTTGCAGTAATGACGATAATGAGCCTGGGACAGGCCTAGCAAAAAAGGGGAGAGAGAAAAAGGAGTTGAGACATATTAAGGAAAAAATGATCACACTCAATTTCAAATGAATGTCAAAACTCAAAACCCATCTGGTATTTGAACTTTAAGTTCAGCGAAATTTTCTCATTTCAGAGTTGGAAAGGATGGCAGAAAGTTTTGGGGGAAGACTTAATGCATAATCAGTTTGATTTTTTTAATTGTATCAAAGTCTCTGAAAAATGTTTCCCAAAAGTATAATTTTGAGAAGGAAGCTGCAATCCTACATTTACTTACCTGGGTGTAAATCCCAGCAAACTCTTCTGAGTGTAAATCCCATCAAACTCTTCTGAGTAGGCATGTATAGGATTGTGCACTTATTTCCTTATATTACACGTATAGGATTGTGCACTTATCTCCTTATTTTATGGTGATTTTTCTTGAACCTCCAGTACTGTGCTCTGAATTCAGCATTGTTTTTGACTGAATATGAGCAGTGAATAATATTTTTTTATTTATTTGCATGAGGAACATGATTCTTCTAAATCTAAATTTCAGTTCTTAAATCCGCTCAACTGAACTTGGGATCCAGACTGGCCAATATGGAGAGTTAGTGCTCCACAAAATATCCAGGACCCAAGTCGTTCAGAGTATGTATGATTCAACAGCACCAACAATTTCAGTACAATGATATTGAACTTGAGTATTTTGCAGCTGTTACTTAAGCATATCCTCCAACATCCCTCAGATGAAAATATGGGAATTCTAACCTACCTTAGTCCCCCCCCCCCCCCGCTGATGGAATTTAGGAAAAGGGCGGGGTTGGCTGAGCTGCCCTAATGCCTGTCACCAAGAGGAGTATGTGACAATACTGTATTGGCAAATGTCTTGGTTATATGTGGGGAGCCTTAGATGATACAGTGGAACCTTGGTTCTTGAACTTGATCTGTTCCGGTAGTCCGTTCGACTCCCAAAATGGTTTGAAAACCAAGGTGCGGTTTCCGATTGGCTGCAGGATCTTTCTGTACTCAATCGGAATCTGCAAAATGCATATCGGATGTTCAGCTTCCGAAAAACGTTTGCAGAACACAACACTCACTTCCGGGTTTGTGGCGTTTGGGAGCCAATTTGTTTGGGAGCCAAGCTGTTCGATTACCAAAGTACCACTGTATACGGCAAAACTGTGATGCTTCCATCAGCCTGCCTTGGGTGTCAGAGGAGGTACCCAGGCTGGATGTTTACAAAATGGCACTTCTGTGCCAGCAACGTAGTCTCTGTGATTGAGGGCTATGACTGCCAGAGGGCCCCTGTGTAGCTGTGTGAACTGCCCCCCCCCCTAGACTGCTCCTGACAGCACCATAGTTGGGTGTATTCAGTGGTACTGGCTGGGGGAGCTGGTGCCCTGCCCCCTCCCTTCCTTGTGGGTCCGGCTGTGTCACAGTGAGAGGCTGGGCAGCCTCCCCTCCCTGCCCCACTCCCTTCCCCCTTCCCTTTGCCCACTTGCAGAATCTGGGACTCTGCATGACATAGTAAGAAGCTGTGATGGCTTCAGGGTTTTCGTGACGGCCCTAGCATTTTCGCTGAAGGCTTTATTGATCCTGAACTTTTTCCAGATTAGTTCTACTGAAAAATATGGACAATTAAATAGTTTGTTTCCCTTGACTGTTCTCCACACCCTGAGCCGCACCACCAGCTGATATTTAAACATTTCTTGGCTTAAAGGCCAGCTTGAAATGCTGAGCTTCGGAGTAGCTGCTGGCTGAAAGAAGAAACACAAAACCAAATTCTGCTTTGTATGCCCAGGCCTTTTTTTGCATGCACATCAAGGGGTTCACGGTGCTATGGCTTTAAACTGCATTAAACTCTACCTCTGAACAAGGCATTTTCAGATCGCCTTGAGCCTTAAAAAAAAATCAAATCTAACATTTGTGACTCAATGAAACTATATTTTTGTGTAAGGGAGAGCTGATTCTCAAGGTGACTGACATAAAACAAGCAGCCCCCAGATAACTTTCTGGAGCCCCACAGCCAGTCCTTTCTGCACTGCTTACAGACCCTTTACAGAGCTCTCTACCTTCATAATAAACTTAGGTGTTAGGCCATTTGACAGAAACTTGTTTTGGCTTGACTTCTGCCGTTCGCACAGGTAATCCTCAAGAGCCCATATGGTTGGAATTTTACTTACATGTTCCAGAGCCAAAATGTTTTCTGAAATTGATTTAATGAGCCTGGGAATAGGGGTCTCGGGTAGAAAGGAAATTATTTGTGTATATTAAAAAAATAGCAAATAAGCTACTTTGCTGTCCTCACTCTCACCCTCGGCTCTGCTTAGCTTTGCAAGTCTGCATCTGCTTTGCAGTTGGGAAAATTACTGTTTTCGTTGGGGAGCCCCCCCCCCCTTGTAGCACCTTGGAACCTTCCAGGTTTTTCCTGGATGGAGGGAGAAAAAACAAAACACCACACACTTTTGAATTTCAGGCCGCAATTTTGTCTGTGCTCGCTAACAAAAGTATTAAATAATTGTGCACGCACAGTCTAAATTGGCAGGGATAAGCATGGGGACTACACGGGCTCCCTCTGCCTTTACGATGACAGGTCCAATGAAACAGTGCACCTGACACCCAAGAAATTTCGTTTCTGGAATCCAGAAGTAAATAGCCTGGAAGGAAGAGGCAAAGTTCAGAAGAGGAGCCTTGTTAGCTGGTATTAGTGAAACCTCAAAGGTCACCTCCATTATATTTGCAAAGCAACAAAAGTGTTCTGGGTACTGTGCAGATCACATTGAGGATATAGACCATCTAGGCTGGCCACAAAGCTTGAAGTCTACTGCTGTGGTGCCTTCTTGTACCACCTGCAGAAAGGTTGCTATTGCAACCTAAAATAATGTCAGGCAGTCAGCATCTGAATTATTTGCATATCTAAAAAAGGTTTATTAACATTTTTCTTCTAGGCCCTTGCATGAATAGTTCATGTGATCCTCCTTTACCCTTACTTTCCCTTTTTGCTTCCCCCATCCAAGCCACTATTTTCCCAATGAAAATGGCGCCCCTTGCTCTTTTAAAAAATAATGTTGCAATTGATACATTATCATCATGTCATTCGTAGTCTCTCTCTCTCTGTGTGTGTGTGTATGTGTGTGTGTGAAAAGAGCTACATCTTCCTTCTTCCCCAGGCCTAGAATACAAATACGTTATTGCCTAATTTGAAGCCCGGACCCATCTGGTATACATGGCATTTTGGAATGAAATCACTTTCTTGATTCACACAGTTGAATTTTAGTATAAAGGCGCATAAGCTTTCCTTGAAACCTGGTTTTTAACGGCACAAATATTTTCAGTAATTGTCAAAGTGATTATGTATATCAGTATTAACTTCCCAAACAAAGCAGAAGTTTTCCTCTTTAAAATGAGAAGGCAAATTACAGTAGACTCATGAAAACAAAGACCCAACAGTCTCTCCAGTGCAGGCTTGTTACCATGAGCTAATAATTCCAGACTTTAAGCAAGCAGAGTCTCCTTTTCTTAATAATTGTATGCCTCTGGGCAAAGCATTTCTACTAAAAACTATTGAGGCATGGAACAAGGCAAGGTGTGTGAGCTAATGTGGGATTGTTGAGCCACTAAACCAACTCTTGTGGCACCCAGCCTGCTCTGCACTGACAGATTATTTCTCCACATACACTTGTAAAAACACACTGCTTAAGGTTAAAAACCTGCTTAAGCTTTTCTTTTCAATTAAAATGTCAAAGATGACAGGACGTGCAATCGCTGTCCCCCAACAGTATGATGGATGCGAAGGTGAGAGTTACAGCTCCTCCTCCTTTAGAGACAGTTGCCTGATGATGGAGAAGTGGTCCTGTATGGTCCTCCCTTCCCGGTACCCATAACAAAGAGTTCCTGTGCCAGGTCTATCTTCCATAACTTTTGACAAACCAAATAACCACAAACTGGGACTTCTGTTAGGCCAGGGATGGGGAATCTGTGGCCCTCCTGATATCAGTGGACTCCAGTTTCCATTAGCCCCAGCCATCATGGCCAATGGCCAGGTATGATGGCAGCTGCGGTTCAACAACATCTGTAGGACTTCAGGTCCCTCATCCTTGTAGCAGGCACACATGTCTCCTGTGCCTTCCAACTGGGTATGGCGTGACTGCACTCAAGTGGAAGCACAAGAAGCATCCTTGGCAAGGACCTAGAACATCACCAAATGAGCAGTAGGAATCCAGGTGAGCTGGTTGCACAGTGTTCGCTGCTCCCGCAAGGCTCCAATCAAGCCACTTGGGAGCAAGAACTGTGAAGCACATTGTACATGTGTGTTGAGAAGATTAAGTGACAGCTGCAGGAGACTGGTTTATTGGGTCCAATGGGGCACTGCCCCACCCCTTGGCTAGCCCCCATTTGCCTTTCCCCCCACTTGTAACCAATCCAGGGGATCATACAACCTGTCAGCTCCCTCTCCCTATCCTCCATCTCAGTGTCATCCTTGCAGAACTCAGCAGGAAAGAGGATGGAGACGGACAAAAACAGAATTACCGTACTTGTCCATGCTCCTATGTATATGGAGTCTTTTTGGGGACTCCAAATTGAGAAAATGGCGGGAAATTACCCAAAGTTGTTGAGCTTTTTTTGGGGGGGGGGCTTGCCGAAAAAGCAACCGATCGTCTGCATGCTCACCAACAGCAAATGCCAATCACCCACCCAATTGCCACAGCAGCCAATAGCCTGCAGAACTTGCAGCAACAACCAATCACCTGCCAAAATGCCGTTGACAATCTCCAGCTCACAGCAGCCACCTGTTGCCCATCCAACCACACCACTACCCATGTATAAGACTACCCCAATTTTTAAGCTTCAAGAAAATAACCTAGTCTTATACACAGAAAAATACGGTAGCTGTTTCTGCCTGTCATTGGCTCTGACTACACCAAATCATAGAATCATAGAATTGTTGAGCTGGAAGGGACCACAAGGGTAATCTTGTCCAACCCCTGCAATGCAGGAATCTTTTGCCCATGACCCTGAGATTAAGATTCTTATGTTCTACCAACTGAGTTCCCTTCTTTTCACCCTACCAGTCACAATGGGCACCAGCCACCACTGGTAACAGTGCACAAATGTGTTAGCAGTGTGTCGTAGACAAGGTGTCAGGCTTGTACTAGAAGACCTTGATTTGATTCCCTGCTTTGTCATGAAGCTCACTGGGAGACCAGGGGCCAGTCATTATCTCTGAACCTAATTTATTTCACAAAGTCAACAGGAGCAAATAAAAGACTTAATCCCATGTACAGCATCTTTAGCCGTTGGAGGAAGGGACTAGTCCCAAAATCGACATAACCATTAGCTCTATTTTCAGTATTCAGTACAGGAGAGTCGTTGCTCATGAGGACAAAATGGCACCATCCATGCACAAGAGGGAGGTATCAATAGGGCTTGGGGGGGGGACCTAAAAATCCTGTTTAGAAAAAATGCTAATGGGAAACTACCACCCCAAAGCCCAATGAGTTTTGAGCATGTTAATTGGAAAGCTAACTGGCTGTTGAGGGGGGGGGGGAATAGTGGAATATCAGGAAGAAGGGGTTTTCCAATAGCATGGCCTGCCTGCTGCAACGTTTGTTGCAAATAATTAGGATAACCATGCCATAGCAGTTGGTATTTGTCCCTGTATTCTTCCATTCCCATCCCCAGAAAGAAATCACCACTATACTTGTGTGATAACAGATCTGTGAGCAGCACAATGGATCGCACCTGACAAATGCTGAATGCCCATCTGGGAGGTCAGAAGCGATGACTGCCGGTAGGTTGAGGGGATATAAATACCTGACTTGTACGTTTAACATTTTAATAGAAAGGTTCATCATTTATGAATGGGAACCAATTTGGCAGCAAAAAGGCTACCTTAAAGCCCTGCATACAAAAGCATTTACTCACACCTCGTAGGTCTCTGCATGTACATTTCTTTTCTAAATTCCCCCCCCCGTTCCCTCCCCCCCACCGCATACATACTCTCTCGCTTGTATACAAAACCCTTCCAATGTGCAGCTTTAACAAAGTGATTCTATTTGTGCAGCAAAGCATATAAAAGTCTGCGTTCCTTCCCAGTCACAATTTGGGCTTGCTCCATTCCCTTTCAAGTGCTGCATTGAACATGAACTTGCAGCTGATTCTGAGGGTTGGAGTCCATTTGTTTTCACATCAATGAAATTAATTTCCATTGGAAACTGCATCTAAGGCATTTAATCAAAATGGGCCTTAAAATAATTCTGAAAAGCTCATCTGTCTCCAATCTATATAGTGTTTTAAAAATTGGACATGTGCCCTGCAGTAATATTGCACTTTACAAAGCTTAATGCTCTGCACTTCTGAGTATCGGTTACATCAAGGCTCTGGTAAATTAAAGCAGACTCATATTCTTATTTACATTGATTTATAAATATACAGACAAAACTGAAGTAACTATGCCCCCGGGTTGAACAAAGTGGAATTTGAACATTCTTGTTTGGGGGTTCAGAGGTATTTTAACATTTCAGACAGAGTTCACTGTAGCTAAAATGTGTGTAAGGAAGCATTGCTCTTTAACTGAAAAACATTTTCAGGACAGTGCGGTTCTGAAGTGAAGAGCTGTGCAAGGAAGGAGGTACAGTGGTACCTCGGGTTAAGAACTTAATTCGTTCTGGAGGTCTGTTCTTAACCTGAAACTGTTCTTAACCTGAGGTACCACTTTAGCTAATGGGGCCTCCTGCTGACACTACGCAATTTCTGTTCTCATCCTGAGGTAAAGTTCTTAACCTGAGGTACTATTTCTGGGTTAGCGGAGTCTGTAACCTGAAGTGTCTGTAACCTGAAGCGTCTGTAACCCGAGGTACCACTGTATTTAATACTGTCCCCACCAGCCATTTTTCTGCTAAAATTCACGGTCAAGCTGCTCCTGCCCCCATGGGAAAGGTTGACAACTGTAACCCTGAGGAAGAAAATGCAGCTGGGGAAACAGTGCTTTGGAGTCGACAAGCAGCCAGTGAGGAAAGGGTTAAGCCAGGGGTCAGCAAACCTTTTCAGCAGGGGGCAGGTCCACTGTCCCTCAGACCTTGTGGGGGGCTGGACTATATTGGGGGGGAATGAACAAATTCCTATGCCCCAAAAATAACCCAGAGGTGCATTTTAAATAAAAACACACATTCTACTCATGTAAAAACACACTGATTCCTGGACTGTCCATGGGCCGGATTTAGAAGGCGATTGGGCTGGATTGTGCCCCCGGGGCCTTAGTTTGCCTACCCATGGGTTAAGCACTGCACCCACCCACCTCCACTCATACTCATGTCCTCCGGAAGCTGCTTTTCACTTGAAGAAGCAGCCAGTCATCTTAAAAATAATGGGTTAGAACCCAACTTAACAACGTAAGATGAGAGTTCCAATGCAGAAAGAACGGCTTTTGAAAATGATGCGGAATATGCGGAATGCGCTAGATTAGCAGCAAAGATTGGAGGCCAAAATGATGAAAAAATCCTCAGGGACCTTTTACTGAGTATTTAAAGAACGATTATAGCAAAGATGAAAACGCGAGAAGCATCTGAAATGTGAGCGCCGGTGCTAATTATTAAGATAAATAGGTTAAAATGGATGTATTGAATAGCATACGCGAAATATATGCCGCATCCGAGGGTAGGCATTGAAACCATGAAAGGGGAGGATGGGAAGCCAATGGACAAAGTAATTTATGGTCTTTTTGTGATTTTGTGTGTGTGAAAAATAAATAAATAAGCTTCCCACCCTCCAAAAAGAACATAAGGTGTGTATGCTGGATCTGGCCCATTGAGTCCGGCATCCTGTTCTCACAGTGGCTGACCACATGCCTGCAGAAAGCCTGCAAGCTGGACATGCACAGAACAGCCAACTTGAGACTCCCAGCAACTTTTGAGTACAGTGGTACCTCGGGTTACAGACACTTCAGGTTACAGACTTCCGCTAACCCAGAAATCGTACCTCGGGTTAAGAACTTTGCTTCAGGGTGAGAACAGAAATCGCATGGCGGCAGCAGGAGGCCCCATTAGCTAAAGTGGTACCTCAGGTTAAGAACAGTTTCAGGTTAAGAACAGTTTCAGGTTAAGAACGGACCTCCAGAACGAATTAAGTTCTTAACCCGAGGTACCACTGTACACACATTGAAATGAGTAGGACTTAACTACTCTAAGCATGGGTCAACTACTCTTAAGCATGATTAAATCTGGATCCAACTCATTTTTTGGGGGGGAAAGCTGAAAGGGCTTCTAGTTTGTGTGTAATATGTACTTTCCCCCTCACGAACAAGATAACTTGGCACACCTCAGTGCTTTGGCAGTTGTAAAAAGCCCCTGGGTCAGTCTTCGTCCAGCCTGGTGTCCTTCAGATGTTGTGAACTTTAACTCTCATCTGCCTCAGGCTGCATGAGGTCAAGATGCTTGTGTTACTAAGAATTCGTTCTGCTTTCTGCAACAAGTGTCCAGAACAGGTGGTTAAAATCAGAATCTGACTTCTCTCTCTCTCTCTCTCTCTCTCTCTCTCTCTCTCTCTCTCTCTCAGTACAGTGTTCTGTGTTTCCCTGAATGCTTTTCTATGCTCTAACCAGCCAGGTGGCATCCAAACTATGCTTGACTGCAATGTAAGTGCATTACTCCACACAAATTCCATTAAGCAAATATAAAGCTGAAAAAACAGAGGCCGAACTGTAATCTAGACTTCAGAATCACAGTTTTAAAAATATCCTTGTTGACCTTTGGGTTCCCAGGGGGGAAAATTCCAAATGATTAGCGGGCTCCTTGCGCAGCTCTATTGGAAACAATGTAGGCATGTGAGAGGCTTGAGGGATGCCTGTGGTTCAAGTAGGAAACTCTAAATTTGCTGCCGAGCCCCAGGGAGCAAAAAAAGATCTGGGAAAAGCCTTGCAGGAGAATGTGGTCTCGGAGTGCAACAGAGCACCAGCAACAGACTTGTAAAGCAAATGCTAAATAAGTGGAAAATTGGAAACAGCAAAATTAGGCTGCTTCCCAACAATAGCTGTGAATCCAGTTAAAGGTAAAGGTAGATAAATAGGTCCAATTGTGGACGACTGTGGGGTTGCGGTACTCATCTCGCTCTATAGGCCGAGGGAGCCAGCGTTTGTCCACAGACACTTTTTGCCAGTGTGGTGTAGTGGTTAAGAGCGATAGACTCGTAATCTGGGGAACCGGGTTCGCGTCTCCGCTCCTCCACATGCAGCTGCTGGGTGACCTTGGGCTAGTCACACTTCTTTGAAGTCTCTCAGCCCCACTCACCCCACAGAGTGTTTGTTGTGGGGGAGGAAGGGAAAGGAGAATGTTACCCACTTTGAGACTCCTTTGGGTAGTGATAAAGCGGGGTATCAAATCCAAACTCTTCTTCTTCTTTTTCCGGGTCATGTGGCCAGCATGACTAAGCCACTTCTGGCAAACCAGAGCAGCGCACGTAAACACTGTTTACCTTCCCGCCTATTTATCTACTTGCACTTTTGACATGCTTTCAAACTGCTAGGTGGGCAAGAGCTGGGACCGAACAACGGGAGCTCACCTCCGTCACGGGGATTTGAACCGCCGACCTTCTGATTGGCAAGCCCTAGGCTCAGTGGTTTAGACCACAGCGCCACCCACGTCCTTGTGAATCCAGTTACAGCCCCGCAACTCTCATCTCACCTTCACAAGCAGTATCAACTCTCCACAGTCAGTACAGTCCCTATCGTGGCTCAACAACCAAAGCAAAGTGTAGTAGTAACAGTCTCTACATATGGGATTACTGGGTGAGAAGCACAAAAGTGCAGCTCTCTGTGCGTAATGAAAGAGAAGGTTGAAACGTATTTAATGCAACTCTGATTTTATGAGCTGATTCACACATAACACCAAACCCAATGGTGGTGGTAGTCATGATGATGATGATGATGATGATGATGATATTCCACTCTTCTACTTTTACATCAAAAGTGAACAATAAATGCCTAAAGCAAAAAAACCCCCATTCAACCGCAATGTAAAAAACAAAAAATCCAAACAAATCCAGAATGGTAATGTTAAAAATAATTAAACAATCAAGATTAAAATAGGCACTGGTTTTCAAAAATTGCACATTAAATGTCCACTAGATCCATGAACCCACTACAGAAAATGTCCCTAGACCACCATGTGAATGAGCACTCCCTGTCAATATTTACCATCTCCTACTCCTTTTAAAGGTAAATCAAGTGTTGTTGTTCTATTCAAATCGTCAGCTTATGGCTCCATCCTAGTTTGCACGACAAGCAGAACCCACACACACATAGTTTGGACGAAACAGAAAACTATGGTTTGCCGCAAACCAGGATGTGGTCAGCGAATCATCAAGTGTAAAGGGAAGAGGGAGTCCAAGCTTTCACCATGGTTTGATGTTATGCCATGTAACTAGTTTGCTACATTTGTGTAGCAATTCATGGTTTGGCAATAGGTTTAAACCTCCCCTATCTACGCAATGTGAATGGTGGTGTTCTGATCTAATGGAGCCATCGAAAATGTGGTTCACCGTACTAGGGTGAAACGCATGGTTTAAAGCATGCATTAACAAACTGAGAATGAGTTTTATTTCACTAAAATGAAGTAGGGGCATAATGTAGCAATGTGTAGAAACTCTCAGGAGAAATCTGTCACCATTTTCCCAGATCCAAGTAGTGGGAAAGATTTAGGCCCCAACCTAAATTCATTTAGTTCCATGTTTACTCCATTTGCACAATGCTTTGTTCTTTTTCGTTTTCTTGAACGTATGTCCCAGATGTGGTTATGTAAGTGTATTTGTTTGAAGTCAAACTGTGTCATGGGATTTTACTGCTCAAGATGTCAAAATGGGTTTGAAGAAAACGTCACAAGAACACATATGTAGTGGGAATATAGAAAGAGACTTGGGGAGGGATAACCAGCAGGCAGATCACCTTTGGAGGGACCTATTTAAATGAATGGGAGTTGTGCGAGAGCACTAATGTTCACTTCGGGGGGGGGGCTTGTTACTAGAATTTGCTGTAAGATTGTGCTCTTGGTGTGTAAAGCTTTTCAAGAAAATACAGCTTAAGCAAAAAAGAAAAAAGAAAGAATAGGAAGTCTTTTGGAATCTATATATAATGGTCCATTACTACTACTACTACTACTACTACTACTACTACTACTACTACTACTATTATTACTATTACTACTATTATTATTATTACTACCCTGCCCATCTGTCTGGGTTGCCCCAGCCACTCTGGATGGCTTCCAGCACTTATAAAAACAATGTAACATCAAACATTTAAAACTTCCCAATACATGGCTTCCTTTAGATGTCTTCTAAAGGTTGTGTAGTTCTTTATCTCCTTAACATCTGGCAGGAGGGCGTTCGACAGGGAGCATGCCACTATCCAAAAAAGCCCTATGCCTGGTTCCCTGGAACCAACAGAAGGCCAAATGACATATAGTCCACTACTATATGTCATGTTTTTTATACCATTGCTCAACGTACTGAGCTATCAAATTGTACACTGATGAACCTGGTCTATGTTGGCCATCATTGCTAACACATGGTTAGCTTTATATTGTTGGCTTCCATTTTTAAATGGACAGGACTCCATTTTGGGAGCCAGCAAAGCTGGCCTGTCTTGCTACATACATTAGTGCTTTCTCTGCTAGTGTGGACTACAAATCTCAGCGCTTCCACTTTCCATCCTGCCTAATTAATAGGAGTGTTGGAAGCTGCCTTTTCAGACCACTGGTCCATTTGGGTCAGTATTGTCCACACTTACCAACAGTGACTCTCTAATGTTTCAGACAAGGGACATTCCCAGCTGTAGTGGACAGTGGGGTGGAGTGGCGGTGCTAACCTCCTGAGTGAGCAGCTGAGTCAGTTCTGCTTACCTTGAATGAAAGGGGAGGGGCTGGAGGTCAGTGCAGTGCAAACACACAAGCAGGAGTGCCAGACTGGCTCCGCCAGTGCATTTGCACTGCACCAGTCTCACCACCTCAGCTGTCCCTGTAAGCAGCAGCGACTTAGCTATTGGAGGATCAGGTAAGAACTCCCAGTGCACCACACCATGCCCTGAATTCAGAGGGACTTTGGAAAGACAGGTAGGGACTTGCCTAGCTTTTTCTGAATTTGAATCTTCAGCTACTACTTCTCTAATATGCTGTTGAGCTATGTGCCATGGGTGTTTGGATATTTAAATTTTACTGGATAAACTAAGGAACCTCCAGATTACTGTGGAAGAAGAGGAACTTATGAAGCCCGGTTTGGAGTGATTACTGTGCATTTGTGCTTTTGATTTTTTTTCCTTTTGGATTATTTAGCAAGCAAATTTAAGGGCACAAAGCTTGGAAGTTTGTCCCCTGCAAGTACCCCACATTTCCCATATATACCAAGAATAAATTTATACTACTGTGCTTGGATGTGTGCAGTTATAACTAGGAGCATAAAAGAAAAATGTGAGAAAATACTTTACACTAGACAGAAGTATCTAGCAGCTGTTTGTTCTTTAGCTTGTGGCTGAAAATTTAATCAGCGAAAATAACTCAGCTCCTGGTCTTATTCCTACTGTAGTCTTATCCCTTTCTTTGGATAAATGTGGTGTCTGGGGTTTGGAGTTAAGTGTCGTTTTGTATCATTTCTGACATCTCCTTGAGCTTCTCTTCATAAGAGTCTGATTTTAATTTGTGGTAGAGTTATGACTACAAATAAACATGTATCTCAGCTATTCATGAGAAAGTGCTAATGCATATAAAATATGAAGTCAACTCTTCTTCTGAACCATCAACACCATGCACACAAAGCAGGCACAATTCAGGGATCTGTTCTCAGTGAGTCTCACTTGTTTCCCACTGAAAAATAGGCTTCATTGCTCAACACATAAAATGAGATCTACCCTTAGTATCTAGGGGTAAATCTACACTGTCCCAGAGTGGACCAGGTGTAATCCTTTTCAAGGGTGGGTTAACCAAAAGATTAAGAACCCAGTGGCATATGAACTGCATCAAGACTGCACAATTTCCAGCTTTTCTGTGAAACATCTGCCTCTTCTTTCCTGCTTGTTCCACCATCATTTCTCCAGGATTATTTCCCTCTAACTTTTTGGAGCAACTGGCAACTTGGTCCAAAGTGGTATTTCCTGCTGCATATGTCTTAAGGAAATGTTGAAATAGGAATAGAGATAAAAGAACAGGTGTATAGGAGAGGCAAAAGGCGCCAGAATTGCAGAAACACAAATGGAACTAGTTAGATGAACAAGACAGTAATACTACACAAAATTACTATACATAGTGTGCAGAGGGTAGAAATGGCTCCAATTTTGTTTCCCTCACTTTGGAACATGTACATTAGAGTCCAAACTTATAGCTCTACAGTTAACAGAAGTGTCTTCTTAGTGAGGTTCTCTATGCTTGCTTTGGAAGTCAAAGGCTAATAATACAAGCTAAGAATACAGTTTCCCCCCTAGCAAATGCAAGTTTCTGGATGCAGAGTACTAACTATAATGGGTTTCTGGTTGAGACTATTTTCAATTTGTTTTCTCCCATCAGAACTTGAAACATTCATTTTCCCATTTGCCTCTCACTTGCCTCATTTTACTCAGAAAGAATGCTATTAACGGGTATAGGTACGAGGACGGTGTTTTCTGTGTTTTATCCTTTTCTGTGGAAAACTCCACAGAAACCAACTTCTTCATACCTATACCCATTTCCAGCTGAAAGCGACAACATTCACAGTCCTTCCTGTATCCTTCAAGCAGTTAAAAAAATAAAGTGTTTCAATTTCAAATTGACATGATCTTGTTCATTATAAGCTTGGCATTATGTAGAAAAGTCCAGGCCACTAATTTTCTAGTCATCATGATAAGGAGATAGGTTTGTATTAAAAGTCAGAAATACCAGTTTCTGGTATTTTTCCTCTCCATTGCAGCCCCTTTCCCAAATTTGATTAGTGGAATCCTGACCCCCATAACACCTTTTTGGGTGCGCATGGGGAACTGCGGTGGTTGGGGGGAGGAAGTCCTACTGCGTGAGGAGAAGTCCATTCCAGTGGTGATGATCACCTTTGGATGTCACCCACAGATTTTTCAGAATTCAATGCAAACACTCTGTTCAGTCATCCATCAGCTACTGTGACTAAATGAAACCTTGTCTGAAAAGTTGGCAAAAAATGGGGGAAAGCAACTCATACTGACAACAAGAGGCTAAGTAGAAGTAAGAGATTATAATTGATACTGATAGATCTTAATTGCTGACCCAAATTACTGGCAAAAGTAGTGCCTTTTTAATTTCCCAATTATTTACTGAATAATTTCACGTAAGGAAAACAGAAGATCTGTCCAACTTTAATTAATGAACCACAGTTGTTTCAAGTTGAGGTAAGCCTAGTTAATATTGTTGACTTCCATGAATCATTGCCGGTTGTGAGGTGAAGATTTGACACATTATTAGGAGAAAGAATACAAAATGGAACACTTCTATAAAGAGTTCAAAGCCCACAGCCAGGAAAAGATAGAAAGGCTTCTCTCAACCATTTTTTCCCTAAGAAAAGACAAACTGCAACACACACACACACACACTTATCTGTTTCCCTGTGGACCATTTCTTCTGCTATCCAAATCAAACTACTGTTACACTGAAACAACATGAGGCATTTAAACCGTTTTATTGTACTTGGAACAGTTTTACAGTACTTATATTGCAATTGTATTGCCTTTATTTGGTTTTATAATTCTACATTCTAAAGTCCTATTCATCATGGGACTTTATGGGGAAAGGCAAGTAAGAAGTCTTATAGACATTCAAACAAACAAACAAACAAGCTGACCAGAAGTTTCTTGCGAGCAAAACAAGTAAAAATAAAAGGTAACGTTGGCCAATGCATCCTCACTAGACCAGCATATCCAATCTTTTATAATATATACTATTCAAGTGTAAGAACAGTTTACTAGCAACTCCCCCATGCCCTGAACCATGTGAAAAAGATACCATACAGTGGCGCCTCGCAAGACGAAATTAATTCGTTCCGCGAGTTTTTTCGCCTAGCGAATTTTTCGTCTTGCGAAGCATGAAATTCCATAGGAATGCATTGAAATTCAATTAATGCGTTCCTATGGTCAAAAAAAGTCCAAACAAAGCCAAATTTGGTACAACAAGAGTTTATTAAGTGCTCTTTAAAGTCACACATACTGTAAAGAGCATTTCAAAAATTGAAGGAAGAATAAATTAAGTTTCTAAACATGACAGAAAAACTTTTTTTTTAAAAAAAAAACAACCAACATGGCCCAATGGTCACAGAAAATCATAAAAATGCAGAAAAAAACCACACAAGCTTCCAGATTCTTGCAAACCCCTCCCCAACACCAAGTCCTTGAATTCCAAACACCCCAACCCAAAATCCAACCCCCCAAAAAAAAGTTTAAAAAGTTTAAAAGAAGTTTTGGAAAAGCTTCAAAAATCACCAAAAACCTCAAAAAAGGCTACCACACCGCGTTCTATGAGTTGCTCCTCGAAGTCAAGTCGCAACTGTATTAACGGTGTTAAGAAAAAGGAAACAAACTTGCAAGACGTTTTCATTTTTCGTCTTGTGAAGCAAGCCCATAGGGAAATTCGTCTTGTGAAGCAGCTCAAAAAACGGAAAACCCTTTCGTCTAGCGAGTTTTCCGTCTTACGAGGCATTCGTCTTGCGGGGCACCACTGTACTATTTGAAAAAGACAGCATGTTGAAATTTGGATATCAATACTTTTGATTTCCCCCCTGAAATGTCTCATAACTCAGGCTTCTAAATTCTCAGTCTCTTAAACAAGACCCCTTCAGCATTGGGACTAGTCTTATCTTCCTCTCCTTACTCGTCACAGAGGCGTTATTAAAATGTTTGGTCCTTCTTCTTCACAAGACCTAGCAAGTAATAAATAATGTCTGGGACAGGGAATTAAAGAAAATAAAAACTTGAACCAAATTTTATTATCTATTTATTTATTGGATTTATAATCACCCTTGCATCACATTCTCTCAGGATGGTTCATAAGATACAGTGTGTGTGTGTGTGCCCTCAAAACACCTACACAAGTAATATAAATAGATTGTTGTTGTTGTTGTTGTTGTTGTTTAGTCGTTTAGTCGTGTCCGACTCTTCGTGACCCCATGGACCAGAGCACGCCAGGCACTTCTGTCCTCCACTGCCTCCCGCAGTTTGATCAAACTCATGCTGGTAGCTTCAAGAACACCATCCAACCATCTCATTCTCTGTCGTCCCCTTCTCCTTGTGCCCTCCATCTTTCCCAACATCAGGGTCTTTTCCAGGGAGTCTTCTCTTCTCATGAGGTGGCCAAAGTATTGGAGCCTCAGCTTCACGATCTGTCCTTCCAGTGAGCACTCAGGGCTGATTTCCTTAAGAATGGAGAGGTTTGATCTTCTTGCAGTCCATGGGACTCTCAAGAGTCTCCTCCAGCACCATAATTCAAAAGCATCAATTCTTCGGTGATCAGCCTTCTTTATGGTCCAGCTCTCACTTCCATACATCACTACTGGGAAAACCATGGCTTTTACTATACGGACCTTTGTTGGCAAGGTGATAAATAGATTAGTCACAGATTTATGCTATCCTACTCGTTTGAGTGCAGGAGGCTCCTGTAACCAATTGAAAGCTGTGCCTCGGTTGTCGAACGTTTCGGATTACTTTGGACAACCAAGGTTTGACTGTAACAAAGATGAATCAGTGAGTATAAACAAGACTATGTATCTGCTCCTTCAGGAGGAGTATGACCCTGTCCAGAACAGGCAAATGTCTAATTTTCCAGACTTTCCTTCCTTTTGCTCCATAGTGGCCCACTTCCAGGCCACCAAGTTATCCAGACACCAGCACAAGACTTGCTCATAAACTCCTGCTTCAAATGATACAGAGAAGTAGAGCTGTGTCATCAGCATACTGCAAATGCTATGCTCCAAATCTTCTGACAACTGCTCCCTATGGCTTCATATAGATGCTAAAAAGCACTGGGGACAAAGGAGTGCCCTGCGGGACACTACAACATAGTTGGCAGGAGGTGGGGCAACATACAGTCACGCAGTTCTACCCTCTGGAATGGGCAGGTGGGAACAAAACGGCTGAAGAACAATGCCTCCAACTTTGAGGCACAATTCAGGAGGACACCATGGCATAGTCGATTGTATCAAAAACTGCTGACAGATCAAATAAGAGGGGCACACTTACGTTACACACCTAAGCAAAACTGAAGCCCTATGTTTCCTTCCTGGAGAAGAAAATTTGCTTCTGTGGGAAGGTGACTGGAAAAGTGTCTGCTTGTATCACAGTTCCAAGGACACATTTGAAACTCAAAGAGGGAAAGTCACTTGGGGAGGAAGGTAATCTGAAGAGGGAAAACAGCAGGCAGGGAAGTCTGGAAGTCTCCCCATTTACCACCTATCTGTTATCCCAACTGCTGCCTCTAGAAGTGGCTTTTCCTTTTCAAAAAGGACTTTCAGGGCAATACATATTTTGCATGCAACAGGTGGTTTAGGACTAAGCTGAGCTAGACCTTGCCTGGGAAAATAATGCCCCCTTTACTTAGGAATATAGTAACATTAATTATGTGCTTGTATTTAGCTGCTCAGTCCAGGGGTATAATGAAATAAAATAGAGTCTTCTAATAAAAAAATATTTCAAGTGGGTAAACCTAAATCAGTTCTTCACCAGATTTCAGCCTTTAAAGAGAGATGTCAGTGTTACGAGAGTTGGTGAAGGCAATGATATGCAAAGATGGTAAACTGGGAAACTGTTGGCAAAATATTTGGCTTGCTCTTGGCCCGTGGCCCGTATTTCCTTTGTAAATGAATTCCACATCTTTATTAACTTAAGCATTTCTTTTTTCTTTTTCTAATTTGAAACGTATTTCAAGCCTTTTGTTTAACGAAGTCCTTGGAACATGATATGGCCCCCAGATCGAGAAAAATAGGAAAGTCAATTAAAATTCTGACATTAGCCACAATCACGTAAACACATGCTTCAGCTAATCCACTATTTTATTTTTTTAATTACATGCCTCAAGATGCAGAGGAGGAGCCACCAAGGGGCGTCACCGTATCACGGTCAGGAAAACACAAGTTCTGAGCATTTTCACAGCAAGAATTCCTACTATTTGATAAATGCAAATACAGTTGCAGATCCCATAGTTTTTACTAACCTGCATAGAAACCTTAGAATCATAGAACCATAGAATTTTAGAGGTGGAAGGGACCTTGGGGGTCATCTAGTCCAGGGGTCGGCAAGGCTTACTGGGCATGGGCTGGATCACTCCCACAGAGATCCTCCGTGGGCTGGACCGGCACAGCACGACACTGGAAATTGCGTCTGCACATGTCTGCGGCGCCGGAAATCGCTTCTGTGCATGCCCAGCCGCCGAAAATTGCACCTGTGCAGAAGCGATTTCCAGAGCCATGGAAGAGAGTCTCCACGCCGCGCTGCACCGGTTTAGTGCAGTGTGCCAGGACTCGCTGAGTGGACGGCTCGGTTTGGGGGTGGCTCATGGGCCAGTTAAGCAACCCTCATGGGCCACTTCCAGCCCATGGGCCTTAGGTTGTCCACCTCTGATCTAGTCCAAACCACTGCAATGCAGGTATCGTCTGGTCAACATGGGGCTTGATGCTGAGATTAAGAGTCCCATGCTCTACTGACTTAGCCGTCCCAGGTATTCTGGCCGTACATATTTTAGAACTACCTATACCATTAAGGCATTATTTTTCTCACCCCAAATATCTTTTTTTTTTTTGTATATGCCTTTTGAGTACAGTGGTACCTCGGGTTAAGTACTTAATTCGTTCTGAAGGTCTGTTCTTAACCTGAAACTGTTCTTAACCTGAAGCACCACTTTAGCTAATGGGGCCTCCTGCTGCTGCCACGCCACGGCAGCACGATTTCTGTTCTCATCCTGAAGCAAAGTTCTTAACCCGAGGTAATATTTCTGGGTTAGTGGAGTCTGTAACCTGAAGTGTATGTAACCCGAGGTACTACTGTACTTGGATGTCAGCTGTAGGCCTCATTGGGTGTCTGTTGTGGCCTGTACCCTTAAAGAGAGCCCAGCGCCATTCTGCACACAGACTACTATTACTGCTCCTCTTTCTGTTTGCTGTCTCTACCGCTGTTCACCTGTTGCCTCCAGTCATGAAAGCAGAGCTTTTTCCCCCCATGCAGAACTCTCAGGTGGGCACCATTGCCATTATAACAGAACAAGGGGGGCATTCATGGTGAGTTCCAGGACCTCTTCTTTTTCTAGAAAAAATAACACTGCAAGAAAGCAATGGCAAGGGTGGAGAGATACAACAGCATCTTCCACCTGCTTTCCACTTTCCCTTCTGAGTGGTTGTATGGATTGGGCACTGGGGCAAATGAGTGGGCAGTGGTGCCTTGGAAAGAAGAACAGGTCTATGGTGGCAAATTGCCCAGCCCCCAATAACCTTTCAACCCAGAACTGATGATTTCTTTATGTTCATCATGGGGTTTGCCTACAAGAACATCTTTTATGAACAAGCTAGGATCTGCAAATATGGCTATTTTGCATACCTTAATTTCGATCCTTTGGAAAATGTTGGTCAATAATAATCAATACACAGACCTGAAAAGTTTTCTTAGGGTTGCCATATTGTGAAGAGCAAAAAAGAGGACATGTTTGCCGACTTCTACTTTTAACTATGGGTCGCTATGACGAATGTGCCTGTGAAAAAGAGGATATGTCCTGGGAATAGAAGACATATGGCAATCCTAAAACAAAGGCAGCACCACCAAGACAGAATGCTTAAAATCCCTACCCGCATTAAATGAATGGAAATTCTAGACTGACATGTGGCTTTTCAACGAAATCTTTGACAACAGAGATAAGAGGGTGCTTCCACATAAGGAAGCTAAAACCATTCCTGTTTGTATATTCAGATACTTCCTGCTTCGATTCTGCATTTGTAGCTCTCATTGCTCGGAAAACTGGTATCGGGACATGTCCTTCGTTTCTAAAGGAGCTACAACACTCTCAATCTTCCTCAAAGAGCTGGAAATAATATGTAATTCATAGATGTATTCTAAGTGGTTACTGTACATGTAAATATTAACAAGCGATCAATAATCTAAGTTGGGAGCCATAGCAAATTTAATAGTTTAACTTTGTGCTGTTTGAGAAAGGACTTCCTTTCGTCTGTCTCCAGTCTCCTGCCAGGCTGCCTCACTTGCATGACTCCTAGGTCTAATATTATGGGAGAATAACAAAAACTTCTCTGTCAACTTTGGTCCACATCATGTATATCTTTATTATATCCAAACTTAATTGCCTTTTTTTAAAAAAGAAAGAACAAAAACAAAAAGCCCCAAACATTGTAACCTTTCTTTATGGGAGAGATGTTTCAGCTCCCTGGTCAATTTGGTTGTTTCATCTGCACCTTTTCCAGCTCTTATTGAGATGCAGAGGCCAGAAATGTACTCCATGGTACTCCATGGTAGACGATCAAACAACCTTTTCATTGAAAAACAGAGCGTGTTTGTGATATATTGTTGCAACGAATTTCGAGAAAATGTACTGGATCCATTGTAGAAGGAGAAAAAATATATTTCATCCTATTATGTTACGCTGGTGTTAGGGGTGAGGGGAAAGATCCCATTCAGTACCTGATAGTGTGCACATGCAGCAGTGAAAGGGAGCAGAAATAACTTTTCTGTTGCTTTCCTATAATTCTAGAACTCGGGTTCACCAAATGAAATGTATTGGCAATAAGATCAGGACAAAAACCAATGCACTTCATCACATGCTGCGTGGTCCATTTATGAATTCACTGCCAATTGATCCAAGTGAGAGTGCTATTGCTTTCATGTCCTCCTTTCAGGCTTCCCATAAGCACTCTAGCTCAGTGGTAGAGCGTCTGCTTTCCATACAGAAGATCCAATCCTCAGCATCTCAAGCTAAAATGGTGAATGTCCCCTGGCTGGAAGCCTGGAGAGCTGCTGCCCGCCATTTTGGAAATGCTGAGCTAGATATGGACCAAAGCAGTTTCCTCTCTTGCTAGCTGAGTGGTCCGTGTTTGAAAACAACACCAGATAAACCTTTGGGTCTGATCTAACAAGGAGAATGCTTATGTTCATAATGTGTTCGTGGTGGCCCCAGGATTATGTGACTCTAAATGGGAATTAGACAAATGTATGGAGGCTATACCCCTTCATGGATCACTGTCTGGCCGTGGTGAAGGGGCTTGAATAACTCAGAGAATCTATGAGCTATGCCGTGCAGGGCCACCCAAGATGGACAGGTCATAGTGGAGAGTTTTGATCAAATGTGATCTACCTGGAGCAGGAACCGGCAAGCCACTCCAGTATCCCTGCCAAGAAAACTCCATGGACCGAGATGGTTGGGCAGTGTTCTCGAAGCTGCAGCATGAGTTTGACCAAACTGCGGGAGGCAGTGGAAGACAGGAGTGCCTGGCCTGCTCTGGTCCATGGGGTCACGAAGAGTCGGACATGACTAAACGACTAAACAACAACATGGAGGCTATATGGTGGCTAAATAGAACATCCATTTTCAAAGGCAATTAATACAGTTTTGGGGAGCAATAAGAGCAGAGGGAGGATTACTGTTTTCATGCCCTCCTTGAGGGCTTTCTAGAACAGGGGTCAGCAACCTTTTTCAGCCTGGGCTGGTCCACCATCCCTCAGACCATGTGGTGGGCAGAACTATATATTCTTTTTTTGGGGGGGGAACGAATTCCTATGCCCCACAAATAACCCAGAGATGCATTTTAAATAAAAGGGCACATTCTAACTCATGTAAAAACACCAGGCAGGCCCCACAAATAACCCAGAGGTGCATTTTAAATAAAAGGACACATTCTACTCATGTAAAAACATGCTGATTTCCAGACTGTCTGCGGGCCAGAATGAGAAAGAGATTGGGCCACACCCGGCCCCCAGGCCTTAGGTTGCCTGTCCCTGTTCTAGAAGAATCTGGCCAACCAGTGGGGAGGGGTGGGTGGGGAGTAGGCTGGATTAGACTGACCTTCAGTCTGACCTATCATGAATCTTATGTTCAATTACACATCTTAAATAACGAGTCAGAAAAGAGGAAACACAAGTTGCATGTTACAGACACCATGGGCTGACATTTAAATTTTGCGGTGACTGGAGGGGAAGCACCCATAGTCAGGAAAACAATAAATTTCCCCTTAATCCGTTGGGCTGAATAAAATAACTTCACAGAAACTTTGGAACAGCCAAGGAACGTTTAAGGCAAGAAAGGAAAATCTTTGGTGTTGTCCTTTCCTTTCCTTTTTTGCTGTCTGGTCGTTTAGAGCGTAGAAATGGGCAACCAGGACAGTTCTCTCCACCCACCAAATCTTTAGAATTCTTGCCAAGATAAAGAATGGTTTCTCCTGCCCACCTTCCTTCCAAGACAATAAAATGCAGTAAGTAAATGTCTTGTAGGAAATCGAAAAAGTAACATTACATGAAGGAGCAGCAGAGGGTAAAAAATAATAATATGGGGCATCTCTGTGATTTCCTGATAATTGGTCAGAAATTGTTGAGCAGATTCATAGTTAGATGGATTTATAAAATCTTATTTTCCATCACAAGTGTATTTTTTATAGTTTCTGTACTTTATACATTCCTATATTTAAAAGTAGAGTCTAATAAACAAATCCTATAGATTAAAGATAATTTAATAAATAAACCCTATAGAGTCAAAATAATTTAATAAAGAAATACTATAGAGTCGATGTAACTTTTTTCAGCGTAGTAAGCACTGCTTACACAAATATTGGATGCTCATAGATCTCTACTAGATCTCTACTTGGAAGCTGTTGAAAAGGCAGGTGTCCTCTATGGATTGTGAATGGAAAACCATACTCTGTGCCATTTTTAGCTATTTTCCTCATTCACAAGAGCAATTGGCAGTGCAGCTGGCAAGCCAGGCACTTGTGGGTCTCAGTCACCACAACTTTCGAAGTCTGTACCGTACTTTGGAGAAGCAGAGGTTGCAGAAATGGCCATGCCTGAAACCCCCGCCCACCAAATGGTAGCAACCAACTCCCATGAGCAAAGAAAACCCCCAAGATAACATGTGAACAAGCCCAAAAGTTTGTTCTGTGCAACACTTTTTTAAGGATTCCAGACGTTTCCCACTTCTGATGGGCAGTGTGCAGTGGGATGTATTTACATAGATATAAAGGAATATCTTTTATAAACATGTTTCTTGCAGAAGATCCTTTGGCACAACATATCTTGGGTGCTGCTCTGTACTTGCGGCAAATTAAACATTGCCATGTGGATGAATCAGTTACAACTGTTGTTTATGGAGAATCTTTCCGCTGTACAGGAGATGAGTCTAGTTCAGCCCCACCAGCAAAGACTGAAACAGGTAGAGTGGTACCTCGGGTTAAGTACTTAATTCGTTCCGGAGGTCCGTTCTTAACCTGAAACTGTTCTTAACCTGAAGCACCACTTTAGCTAATGGGGCCTCCTGCTGCCACCGTGCCACAATTTCTGTTCTCATCCTGAAGCAAAGTTCTTAACCTGAGGTACTATTTCTGGGTTAGCGGAGTCTGTAACCTGAAATGTTTGTAACCTGAAGCGTATGTAACCTGAGGTACCACTGTACTATACAACCATGGTTGTACTATATAACCATGGTTCATCCATCAGAAGCATTCCAGGGGCTTTCACCCTTCCTTCTGTGTGGCCATTCCTCCATAACTTTCTGTATGTAGGCTAACAAACAAAGGTTACTGTCAGGTGCACCAACTCCTAGGAGCCGAGCCCATTTGGACATATTTTTGGGGACAGCCCCCCCCCCCAATGTTCAAAGGGGGTGGAGGCGGCCAAGTGCAGAGCCAAGCACAGTACAACTTCAGTGGATGGCTCCTTCTTCTCTTCCTCCTGCCACAGAGGGGAAGGAGCGGGGAAGCAGCCCCCAGCCAGTGGCCATGGCAGGAGAAGCTGCCGGCCGTTGAAGCCGAACTGCCACCATTTTCAGCTCCACTCCTGGCTCCCCCAAAAGCCCCGATGACACACATGCAACATCAGCCGCCCAGTCACCCTCAAATGTTGACACCTCTGATTACTGTTACCTCTCTGCCACTGTCAGCACTAACCTTTAGCTAGCCATAACGGCATTTTGCAAATCCAGTTTAAACTATGCTGTGAAATGGGATTTGGCACACTCCAAAATTAGGTCTGAAACGGCAAAGGAAGGAATGGCCAAATGAGAGGGGAGGAGAGAGGAATGCTTGTTTGTTATCACATTTTTATTTATTTTTTTACTGTAAATAACTTCAGCATAAGGTATAAGGCACTTCCACATAAATGGGTTTCCTGAATGTCAAATATGCTGATTCAGAGCACCTGATGCCAGGAAGCCATGCGGCAAGTCTGGTTGTCACTGAGCTGATTGCCACTAGGTCATACTACAGAACACCTTTACCTTTTCCATTTAACCCTCTTCCACTGTATTTTCTTTTAGAAAGCCAAAGGGGGCAGGGGAGGGAATAAACCTGTTGTTTCAAATTCTGGCAAAGCACAGAATACATTATGGAAATAAAATATGAAATGGGCCACGCATCTATGTAAACACTCCCAATATTTGTGATTCATTTATTTGTAAAAAAAATTGTTATATAGGCTTTGATTTAGCATGCTTTATAGTTTAAAATTCCAAACACCCTGTCCCAACCCTCCCAGGAATTAGCTACATGTGGCAAGTATTTTGCTTTCTTCTTAACAGGTATGTTTGCGGGGAGGGAGGGTATAAATCTCAGGGACTCTTTGCAACAGAGAGCAAGAGTGTGAACGCCCAGGAGCCACAGTCCTGAAATCGCTTTGGTTGTAAGTTCCCCCACTGACATAAATAAGTGGTTGCATGGCTTGCAGAACTGCGTTGGCAAAGCATTAGCTGGAAGCCCTGAGTGGCACCTTTGGGACACGACGCACAAATCACAACCCTAAATGATTTATATCCGAGAGAGCGTATCTTTACCAGCGAAACCTTTTATGCGCTCTATTAGACAGCAGTTAACTGATCTCAAATTGACCAGTCTCATTTCAAAAGCAGTCGTCCCCCCAAAGCCCTTCCTCAAAACCCAGTTTCAAAACTGTGTGTGTGTGTGTGTATTCTAGCAGAAAATAATTCGCAGCTGTGATAATATCAGGTTGGGATTTTTTTTTTTAAGAAAGGAAAAGGAAAACACTATACTATAGTTTTACATTGAATAATAAAAGATAAAAAAGGGCAGTCTGTGAATAATTAGGGGTTGCTGTCTGAAGCCAGTTGCAGTCACTGCAACTGATAATAAACTTAAACCCCCTCGAGAGCAGGTAAACGCTTTGCAACCCTGACCCCCTACATCTCACATTACTTAACTACCCTGCAGCTCCAACATTACATCACCATCCCAATGATTGGTCCCTGCAGTTTAACTCTCTCCCTGTCTCCTCCGATTAGGAACGAAAGAGCAACGCCAGGGAAGGAGGGAGGGGAGGAAGCAGCAGCCTCGGAAGAAACTTCGCTCGAAACTTTGCTGCGCTCCCTCGCTTGGGCCGGTGCAGATCGGAGGATCTGCTCCACAACTCTTTATGGAGGAGGAGGAGGAGGATGTTTGTAAGCAGAAAGCAAACTGCACCGAAGTGCAGAGAAGGACAAGGGGGCGGGTGGGGAGGACGAGAGAGAGATATATATGCTCCCAGAGGAAATGAATCAAGAGGCAAAAAAATAAAAGCAAGAGAAAGGTGGTCGTCTGACTGGTGGTAGTAAGAGGAGGAGGAATGGTAGTAGTAAGTCGTGCGAGAGCAGAGCGCGATCAGAAAAGGAAAATTAAAAACAAACCTCATGGACATCACTGGGTCTGAATTCCCTGCTGAGGTGCAGAACATGAGAGCCCTGGAATGAGTGTATCGAGAACCTGAGCCAAAGCTTAACTAGCCCGAGTGAGTCATATCCTTCCCATTTGATTCCAGTCCAAATGGTGATGTAATGCTCTGGCCCTCTCTCTCTCTCTCTCTCTCTCTCTCTCTCTCTCTCTCTCTCTCTCCTACGCCTGCCTCTCTCCCTCCTCCTCCTCCCTTTCTCCTTTTTAGCTCGATGCTAGTGAAGTCACCATTTAAATCTGGCAGAGCTGAAGCTGAAAAACTTCAATGTAACCAAAACAGCCCCAGGCGAAGTTCCAGACGCACAGAGACTTGGTGGTGCAATTGCCATTGGAAACGGGTAAACACTGGGAGAAACAGTGCCGCCTCACAAGGGCCCGAGCAGCTGCCTGGGCGAGATCACAGTCAGACCCCGGGAACGGGGCTGTCGGAAATTTAATGGTTTTGTGTGTGTGTGTGTGTGTGTGTGTGTGTGTGTTTGCTTTCTTCCCCCCCTCAGAAGATGCTACACACACAGAGAGAGAGAGGCGCATTCCCGCACATTTTAAGACCCCAAGGAAAAAGAAGAAGAAAGGGAGGACTTGCAAATGGGAGGAAAGCAGCTATGGAAAGAGGAGGTGAAACAAGCAGGAACAGGAGAGAGAAACTATTTGAAATATGCTTAGGCTTATAGTGAAATGAACGCAGACATATCTGTCAAGAAGTCTTAAATCGAAAAGTCGCCCTTGTTCCTGAAGGCCAGTCCAGGGCCCACTTCATAGGGAATGAATGGCGCTGCCTTGGTAGTAACAGCCCAGGAGAAGCTCTGCTCCGAGGAGCCAGACAGTTCTTTAAAAACGTTTTCATAGCTGGCATTCTATTGTTATCAATTCCCACACTTGCTCCCCCCCCCCGCAACCTCTGGTGTGCGTGTGTTTTTTTAGCAGTTTTCTCTGCTTCCATCAGGATCGCACTACCATCATGTGAGGAGAGGCTCGCCGACATGACACCTGTCTCCATTTCCTGCCTCTTAGGTTTTGGTTTTTTTTTTTAAAAAAAAACCCACTTCATCTCCCGTGACCACCATTTTATTTCACTTTTTCAAAACCATTGCGTGTCCTCGATGCACACCACATCGGCAGTGAACCTTTTGCACCTATTCAGTGCTTCCCTCGAGGGAAGCAGATACTACTGCGCTAGCACAAAAAGAAAGTAAAAGGGTTTTTATTGTGGTTGTTGTTAAAACAGTTGCTATGTCTGGTAACAACAGTGTCAACTGGTGGAAGAATCAAGAGATTTGTGATCTCCTGGGAATTTGAATCCAGGCCGCCATTAACATTCGTTTCTGCAGCAGACCTGACAGTGCATGGTTGATTGCGCAAAGTCTAATAATCATAGAATCATAACGTTGGAAGGGACCCTGAGAATCACCCAGTCCGGCCCCTGCAATGCAGAGATATGCAGCTGTCCTGTGTATGGATCGAACCCGCAACCTTGGTGTTATGAGCGTCAACTAATGTCTAATAAAAGGCTGGAGGGCTTGGCTAGAGAATACCAGTTATCTATGTACCACTTGATTTTAACATTTCACACTACTAGTTGTTCAGGAGTTATGGGAAGTGAAAGAGAGTGATGTGCCTCTGAGATGTGGATGGGAAAATAACTGCAGCACACCATTGCTTGTAGCACATTGCAGGAGAATACCTTATGAGGACTGCTAAAGTGCTGTAGTGTAAAAGCACCTTGTGTGGCTGCCATTATTTTAACAGCAGCCCATTTCTAAGATGCTTCCGTTGTGCAAATTGCAGCAGCAGGAGCCGCTGTCATAATTGATGCTTCTACAGAGGTGAAGAATAAATATCCCCCGTAAGATAAATCACTTTTTCCCAGCTCGATGGGCATGACCATCACTTAAATTTAAGAAAACATCTCTGTTATTTTCAGACAGTTTGGTTACAGCTATGAATTGTTGCTATCTCTGGGGACTAATATCTACAGCTGCGAGTTGGGTATGGAGGGAAATAAAGGAGGGCATATTCCTTTCTGTGGATCGGGCAAACTCACTTGATACTAATACTATGTGGCCAGTGAAAGTGACAGTGTTACCAAGTGAAACAGCTTGGAATTAGAGGTGATCAGCCATAATTATTCCTGGCGCCACTGAAGTCGGTGGCTTGACAGTATCATATGTAGTTATAAAGTTTGGTTCATTGTGTCATTGGCCTGCATAACTCATTTATGTCTGAATGACCAGTTATTGATTTCTCGTCTTCTGTAACATAATAAAAAGAAGTTTAATCACTCTTAAAGCTTTCTTTTATTTCCAAGCTACTTTCAACTGAACAACATGCAGAAGCACCTCTGTTTTTATTTCCCAGTTGCCCTGCAAAATAATATTCTAAAGGATGGCGGTATACATTTTATAAATAAAATAATAAAAATATAATGATTGCAAGTCTCTTGTAAAAAAAAAAAAAGGTTCCGGTTGTTCAGTTCTAATTTTTTTCTTATGGATTTCAATGCGTTTAAGTCTTGGGAGCCAAATTTCAAAGACGACATGGCACTTACAGATATGATTTGGAATATCTGGTTTTAAAAGTTTTTTTTTTTAATAAATAAAAAAACCAACAACTGAATAAATGTTTCTAATACCATTCCTAATGTAGGATGGCAGGTTCATAAATAAAAGGAAAGCAAAACCATTAAAAAAGCAAAAGCCATAACTCACATAGTCTCCAAGTTCCTACAGATGAAAATAGGGCATGCCTGTAACACCCTTATATACAAACCAATGATCACTACCAGGACCCAACCCCTGTCTCCGGTCAGACATTGCTGATGACTGATGCATGAGTTACTGCACCCATTTACTCTGCAATAGCCTCTCTTATATGGATTTAAAAGCCAAGAATCTGCTTGCTTTTTTAGTTAAACACACATCTAAAAACTGTAATGGTCTGGTAACATGTTATCGCAGTTCAGAACACACCTCAGCATCTGTAAGTGTGTAAAACGACAGGCCGCACACTGCATGGTACCTTCATTCATTTCCATTATTTACATGTGGGTCCTCCACTGGGGAGAGGCTCCATTTTGCCCCTGTGGCCTCTTAATTTTCCTCTACTGAGTGCATTCAAGTAAGAGGGCACAAGTAAGAGACTGAACATACGATCATTCTAGGGCTGCCATATTTTGTAGAGCAAAAAAGAGAGCACATTTGCCAACTTCTACTTTTAACTAGGGATCACTATGACGACTGTGCTCGTGAAAAAGAGGGCGTGTCCTGGGAAAAGAGGACATGTGGCAACCCCAAAGGCTCAGAAAAATAATCGTAAAAAAATAAAATAAAAATATGTTTCTTTTTCTGGAACATGTCACGTGATTTTTCAAGTCAATTTGTTGCAAGTGTAGCACTCATCCATCTCTAGAAGGTATGGCTATAGCCCAGCCTTATCTGCTATAACAGGGGTCAGCAAACTTTTTCAGCAGGGGGCCAGTCCACTGTCCCTCAGACCTTGGGGGGGGGGCAGACTATATTTTGAAGGGGAAAATTCCTATGCCCCACAAATAACCCAGAGATGCATTTTAAATAAAAGGACACATTCTACTCATGTAAAAACATGCTGATTCCCAGACTGTCCGGGGGACAGATTGAGAAGGTGATTGGGCCAGATCCGGCCCCCGGGCCTTAGTTTGCCTACCCATGTGCTATAGCCATGGCAGCACATGCAGGGGATTGTATTGCATATTTGAGACAAGCAGGAAAGAGGTTTATTTGCTGCTCAACCCTTCCTGTTAAATGTTTTCACTGACACAAGGAAGCTGACAACTGCCGGATGCACAATATTCTTATATCAACCTGAAAATAGGTTTACACCCATGTTCATTCTTTGTCGGTTCCAGAAATCTTCTTTGCGTGGTTGCTTATATTTCTTTTCCACAACCCCAATCCAGCAACCCCAATGGTGTAGTTTCCAACACTGGCTCATAGGAAGAAAGCACCCCTGTACAGTGAATTTGGGCTCCCTGCACATGATTCTGTTCTCCAAAGTGCCTCTCTGTGCAACAGGCTACAATACTGGACCTGTATACTAACTATAAATATTGTCTTATAGTACAGAACCTTTCAAAAGGAAAGGGGTGTTCAATAGAAAGTGGTGGTCAGTGAATTCAACATTGCATCATAATTAATAGGTTTCATAAAATGAATAAAAGGTTCGTCTACTACACATCACACTTTTCGAAAAAGATGGGGAAAAGATGCATAACATTTCGGCACCTCGGTTATCCGTTCTGTGGTCGTTACACAGGTGAGAGGAGGAACAATTCAGGATCAACTGTTTCTAAGACAATCAAAATGTGTTTTTGAATGAAGCTAAATGCTTAAATAGAGTTAAAAACAAGACGACTGGTTTGAGGGTATTAAAAAGTCACTTCCAACTCAGGTATTTTCAAGGTCTGTTGACACCCCCCCCCCCAAAAAAAAAAAACCTTGCAGGAAACACTGTTATCCCATTTTCCTTCCTGTGACCTGTAAATGATGTAGGATTTCCTGTAGTCCAGAGGAAATCTCACTCAGATACCAAAGCTGCACCTTTTCATGTGTGTATTAACTTTATTCCTTTCTGTTCTCCTTCCCTTTCTCTTCTTCCTGCATTCCTCATTTACAGTATTTCTAACATCCAGACGTACTGAAGAATAGAGGCTGATGGGATGGGAAGCAAATGATATTTTAATTCCAAAGGGATCCAACTTCAGAACAGTGCCCATGGCTCCAATTTTGCAGACTAGCTAAGGAATGTTTATAGCCCCCCTCCCTGCAGCGTATCTCATCCTTGGGGAGAGGGTGGTGTGGCAGATATCACAGCTGTCTGATGTAAGCACGGTTAACAATTCCACTACTCTGGCTGCAAAGCTCGTATCTCTGCACAAAGGAGCAATGTGTACGCTTTGAAAATCACACCACCCAGCAATTATTTGGCAAGAGCACCATCAGCTGAAGCAAGCACAGGGAAAAAGCATTTCAAATGTTTAAAAGTTTAGAACGTGTATCCATAACTTGAAACAGATTGTTGTTTAATTAAAAATACATTTGTGCACACCTATGTACAAACAAACAAACAGTGCCGACGTACAAGCCCTAAATTCACCATGAAGTAGGTTCTACTGGAGTAAAGTGGGACTTACATCCAAGAAAACTGATCAGGATCAAGACATTTGAGCCTGAACATGATGTCTTCATCTAAAACAACTTTCTCTGTTTTTTAAAAAATAAATTTTATTAGAGTTTGGGGAAAGGGATACAAAGATGATTATCTATTATCTTTTTAATCAAAATGTTAATCTAATTAAAATGTTAATCTAAATAACAAGACAGACCGAAAAGAAAAAGGGGAAAAGAAAGGAGAGGGGAGGAGAGGGGAGGAGAGGAGAGGAGAGGGAAAAGGATGGAGAAGTAGAGAAGGAATGAAGGGGAGAGAAAGAGAGAGGAGATAAAGAAAAAGAAGGAAGGAAGGAAGTTAAGAAAATAAAGAACCTCTGATTCTTCATCTGTCTGCTATATATAAACATTATTCAACTGATCCACACCAACATAACACCCAGTAAAGCCACTTTCTATAGTCTAAAATTATCTTCAATCCTCAAACCCCAATGCCAATAGTTCATTTTGTTTTTCACGCAAAAAGTCTAAGAGAGGTTTCAAATCTTCAGTAAATGTTAACAACGGCTTTTCTCTGATTAAATATGTCAATTATGCCATTTCAGCTAAGTCCATTTCTCCATAGTTTGCAATGATGAGCCTTTCCATCTTTGTGCATATAAAAGTCTCACTGCCATAATCATATACTGAAACAAAGTTCCAGAGTCTTTTTCTAATTGTATGTCCATAAACCCTAGCAGCAAGAGCTCTGGTTTCAGTTGAAAATTAACCTTCAAAAATCTCTGTATCAGTGTATGCATTCATGTCCAATATTTTTTTGGATTTTTTACATGTCCACCTATCATGGTAAAATGTCCTTCCACCTTCACCACAATTCCAACACTTATTTGGAATATTTTTATACGTTCTAAATAGCTTCTCAGGAGTTAAATACCATTGACACGTCATTTTATACAAATTTTCTTTTAAATCCTAACACAGTGTGTATTTTAACCTTTGGTCCACATACGTTCCCACTGTTCTTTAACTTGTTCTTCTTGCATTTCAATTTTCAACAGTAATTCATACATTTTCGCAATAACATGTCCACCATCCGCACACAATTGTATTTCAAAGTCAGTCTTTTTTTGTTCTATACCAAGTAAATTGTAAGTGAGAAAACCATTGGCTTTCCCTTGTTAGTTATTCCCTTGTTTTTACTTTGCAGTCTCCTTGATTCCACTCTAATAACTTTTGGTAAGTTAACAATTTCTCTTTGCCTATCCTCTCTTTTCTGTGTTTCGCATCCAAAACAACTTTCTCACTGACTGATTACAACTGGTGCAGAGTCATTTCTTTACTACAGCTACGGTTCACAACTGGAGTGCTTGAATTTCAGCTGATGCTAGTTCCACTGATTATAATGGTATCAAATAATCTAAATCGAGCTGCTCCATCTGAACTAATCTATGTGATGTGTTGCAAACTATAGATTGCATAAGCTGGAAAAATATATATGCCTATATTACCATTTGTATGGGCGAGAATAATTCTGAAATAATTGTTCTCCATTGAGGGAAGACTCATTTTCACAGACATTATTTTTCCTTTTCAACCCAAGATCCTTCTAGTCCCAGTGGAATCAAGAGGGCCAGCAAATTTCAGGGTTAAATAAGCTTTAATGACTATCACATGTACAAAGACTTAAACCTAGCATTATTATTTTTTATTTTTTTAAAAAATGTGACATCTCTTCCTTTTTTAATTTAAAATAACCATCCAGGTGGTTTCCTAAGGACTTCTTTGCAAATTGCTTCCAGTGAACCCTTTCGGTCACAGACCGCTGCAAAAACCATGTGGAGTTATTCAGTGTTCAGTTCGACTTGGGTGTCCTATGTTTTTGTAGTGGACAGAACCATAGAGAAATTTTATCCACAAGGCTACATTGATAGAGGCAGAGCATGCCTCCCTGCAAAGCGAGATGCCAAAATTATTCTGGAATAAGATAGCTCTGAGTGGGGAGAAAATACCTCAAGATAGCATTGGAAGGCACAAAAACTGATTAAAATCAGAGAATGCCAAACCATAGGCAATACAGGAGATATGCGATGATGTTCCTGTTTTAAAACAGCTGCAGGGCTCTAATTTGGATTACAGCAGGAGTTTGGTGGACTGGAGGAATTCACCTTTACCAGTATGTCATTTTCCAGATCTAAATCCCTTTCCCAGCTTTACCGTCCAATGGGAAAAGCTGGCACAATACAAGTGCTTCAGGATGCAAGAGCTTCAGGATGTAAATTTGATCAGGAAAATGGGATGGGGTGAAGAGTTAACTCCTGCTCCCCGAATGCCACTATGATGATCAAAATCACAGCTTCTTGTGACTGCTTAAAATAAATGAGAAAAGTCAGGTCATTTGATTGTGGAACTCCTACATTGCATCAGGACAGTGGTACCTCGGGTTACAGACGCTTCAGGTTACAGACTCCGCTAACCCAGAAATAGTACCTCGGGTTAAGAACTTTACCTCAGAATGAGAACAGAAATCGTGCGGCAGCGGCAGCAGCAGGAGGCCCCATTAACTAAAGTGGTACCTCAGGTTAAGAACAGTTTCAGGTTAAGAACGGACTTCCGGAACAAATTAGGTTCTTAACCTGAGGTACCACTGCATTCTTATTACATAAGAAAAACAGATCAAATCTGTTTTAAATCTACATGTAGTAGAGTAAAAGTGTTTCGAACTGTAATGTATTTGTATGTTTGAGAACCTACAATGGGGACAACAGACATGTGATTCCCATATTTAGGTGGGGCAAGACTTTAGCAATATCCTTGAGGCATGCGATTATGAAATATTTGTCTAAGTCCTCATATCAATGTTGCCCGCCATGAACCCTCTAGAGATTTCCTAAGCCTTCTTCCTATTCTATCCTCACCTCTCAGGTGAGATTGTCAAAGTCAGTTAGTGTCAACTGGAGTAGAGGGCTCTTTTTTTTGTTTCAAGTTGTTGACATTTGCCCCATAGGAAATGGGGTGAGAAATCTGCCTATTCATTTTCATATAGACCTATATAGGTGAAATAGCCTTAAGCCAGCATTGTGCCGGCGACCTGGAAATTAAGTCTTCTGTATCCAATTACTATCTTTGAGCCATGTGGTCCAATTATACAGATTTTTAAATTACAGTTGTAAAACATAGGTGCCTATAAGTAACCCAACAATTCCTGTAGAACCCCCCCCCCAAGTGTTTTAAAAATTATGTAGGGTGTTTTTCACATTAATTAGGCTCGAAGCTACTCCCAACCTGTGCATAAAAACTGCAAGGAGATGCAATCATGGTTTTAAGAAAACAAACAGTTGACTGGTACAAACTAGTACCATACAAGACTAGTGACAAAGGCAATTTTGACTGAATATCTTATATAAACAATTCTCTTTCCCCATTCAGTTATCTAAGTGTGAACAAAATGTCGTATCTGTTCTACCTTAGCTTAGTGGTCTAATATTCATCTGTCTTGCTGAATGATCCATTTCCAAATGCATAGTGAAGTGCAAAGACAAAACTTAAGAGCCTCATCAGTTGCTAGCTTTGAACTCATCATAAAACTGACTGCTCAAGTGACAGGTTCTGGCATGTGGCTGGCCATAACACATTTGAATTAGCTCAACACTCAATTCATTAAGGCCTGATGGGAGAGTTACGAATTAGCCTCAGCTGAAAATCTGAAGGCTTTTCAGTGTTACCTTCTCACTCTTCTCTTCTATTTCAACAGAGGCTTTGCTGAGAAGGCCCTTCCAAATATATGCAAAATTTGCAGGTCCTTCAAGTGCCCATATTTCCTAAGGACAGCCCTGGATTTACAGAAACCATCCTGGTTTCTGATTTGATCTCGAAATGTCCCGCTCTTCCTTAGGCAGAGCTGTAGCTGGGGGTGGGGAGAGGCTAGCCAGTTTTTTTTTAACCTGGGCGAAGCCTCCAGAGGGTGCCATTGAGGCTCCCAACCATTGAGTGTGTGTATGCAACTTTGCATGGGATGGTGTGCTAAACTGGGTCTTTGACCCAGGCGAAATGCAGCCTACTTTCGCCCCTGCCTTAGGACATCTCTATTTCCATCGGAGAAATGTCTAAGGGTATGGTAGGACACCCTTATTTACACTGGAGAAATGTTGGAGATTATGGAGTTATCCAACCCCCAAGCCATCTGAAGGCAGCCCTTCTATAAGGAAGTTCTTTAATTTTTAACATTTCATTATGTTTTTATATGTGTCAGAAGCTACCCTGAGCGGCTGGGGCAACCCAGTCAGATGGGTGAAGTATTATTATTATTATTATTATTATTATTATTATTATTATTATTAATAATAATAATAATAATAATAATAATACAGCCATACCTTGGTTGTCGAACTTAGTCTGTTGAACTCCCAGAACTGTTCAAAAACCAAGGCACGGCTTCCGATTGGCTGCAGAAGCTTCCTGCACTCAATCAGAAGCCTCAGAAGCTGCGTCAGAAGTTCGGCTTCCAAAAAACGTTTGCAAACCGGAACACTTACTTCCGGGTTTGCGGCGTTCGGGAGCTGATTTGTTCGGGAGCCAAGCCGTTTGACAACCAAGGTACCACTGTAATGGTGGTGGAATAGGACGTCGGTATTTGCATTGGCGAAATGTTGGAGGGTATGACTTTGGTGTTGCAAACCATGTGACACAAATAGTGTTTCTTGCTGTTGAGTGAACTGTGAGATACCGATACAATTCTTCTAATGTAGGAATCATTAAGACAACTGGTCTGTGAACAGGAACACAGTTCCTAAGTGCAGTCCTATAGACATTTGCCTGAGTCAGTGTCCTTGTACTGAGTTCCATAGTTAACTTATGGCTTTGGCTCCCACAAGTTGTGTTGATGGTCACTAACTTGGATGGCTTTATAAGAGGATTAGACCAATTCGTGGAGAAGAAGGCTGTCAAGGCATGGTCATTAGGCACAAGGGCTCTGCTCTGCTTCCACTGCCAGGGCACTATGCCCCTGAATGCCTCGGTTGCTGGGAATTACATGTGGGGAGCAGAGACCTGCTGCGCTCGGGTCTTGCTTCCAGGCCTTCCCATAGGCATCTGGTTTGCTACCATGAGAACAGTGGTCTGATCAAGCAGGGCATATTCTTAACACAACGGGACTTACTTCTGAGTAGAAATGAATAGAATTTCACAGTCACCTTCGCATCTTGTTTTTCATCTCAAATTCTACTCAAGTTAATGTTTAACTTTGCATGCTTTTTCAGATAATGACGTTTCCTAGACTGTCACTTCTGACACAAAGTGGAGAGGCACATATCATCCAGAGGCAATTTGTCACTTCAGCCTTGGATTAACCCCCGACTTATGCAAATAAATCCAAGGTTGAAGCTCCTACCTCAGGATAAGAGAAAGTGCAAAGGCGGTTTTAGTAGATATTGAAATTCCTTCCTTCCTTGAGGTTATCGACTCCTTTCTTAAATTCCATTTTTTAGTCTTGGCTGTTTCTTCTTCGGCTTGCAAAGAGTTCCCGAGGTCACCTATGTGCGGAAACAACAATCCTTTTGTTTGTTTGAAACCTGCTATGTGTTATTTTCATTGGGTGCCCTTGTCATACTTTTCGCATTATCTGAAAGGGTAAGCAACTATTCCCTGCTCACTTTTCCCAGCCAACTCATAATTTTATGCATTTTGGCTGTGCTCCCTTCATGCAGACTTCCTCCCCCTCCTGAAACAGAGGAATCCAAATAATTTTGGCTTCAGCTTTTTTGCATGGACCTGAATTAGGGGACAATGAAAAGTAATCAGGCCAAAATCCTATGCATGTTTACTCGAGAGTAAGCCCCGCTGAGTTAATCCTTTCCAAGTAAACATGCACAGGGCTGGGCAATGAGAATTTGTATTTATTTATACTCATATGGTTACCCCCACTTTAAATGTTGAACCCAGCTAATTACATCATGCAGCAACGTAAAACGATTCCAGTGTTCCCAAGGAAACTGTTTTCACTAAACAACATGATTCCTTCATTTTAATCTTATACATACACAGGGCAAACATCTAGTTTTTATCTAACTTCACAGCAATCCCATGCTATATAACCCCCGTGGTGGCAATTGAGATTAGCCAGGGTAGCTTGCCATCAGTACCGAAGGCAAAGGTCCCGAAAAACCACATCAGGAATCACTCTTGAGAAGGCCTCTTGCATTTTCATTCACTATCTTTGGTAAAATGCCAGAGGGTCTGAACTTGGCAAGCATTGCAGCACGCTCAAAGGGCCATTAATTCCAACTAGTATTTGGTTGATTATCTTTAAAGCTTTGGTTGATTTTGTCTTCCTTCTGTTTTGTTTGGTTTGTTTTAATTTTGCCTCGGTTGTCAATCTAGTTTGTTCTGCATCTTTGGCCTATTAAGACATTATAGCATACTACTGACAGCCATAACAAGCAGGGCACTTTGAGTGTGATTGTTTTCCTTCTTCTGCGATTATCCATGCAAAAAAATAGCTGGTCTTTCCTCAGACCATTATCTGTTGTTGTAAGAATAGATGAGGTTTCAAATAAGTGATTTTGCTTCATAAAGAACAGTGCATCACTCAAACAATTCCGTATCTAGCATCCCAGCATCAGAACTTGGTCCTATGTGGCATCTTAGCCTAGTTCACATGCCATATTGCGCCAAAACAAACCACAGTGACAGTGTTGAGAAAGCTAATCCCTGAACCTGGGTTTGGAGTACATGCTAAGCCAAACTATAACTTACTTTAGCATGGCACAGTCACATATGAGCCAAAGCCTAGGGGCTGTGGGGTCTTCGGCCCCCAGAATAAAATATTTGAGGGGTCTTGGCCCCCAACCCAAAGTTGATGGGCATTCCCATTCAAATGGTGTGTATGCACTCCGTCATGTGATCGATTATGTGAGGCAGGGCTTACTTGGGCCTCCACAATATTTTATTCAGGTTGGCACCCCTGCACAGCAACAAAACAACCAGGGAGAAGCAGGGCAGCTGGAATCTCCTTTCGGGAAGCCTGCATGGTTTGCCTTCCCAGGCTGTGCAAGCCAGACCATTGTGTTAGCTATTTTCACTTCTGTCCGCAATGTATATCTTCCAACTTTGGAAACTCAGTCACGATGTCTGATATCATTATTAAGCATTTTCAGTATTTTCATAGCACTTTTAGATGAACAAAGTGATTCACAATTTTCACATCAGGGACTCATTCACACCACCTTTCTTCGCAAGTGGAAAAGTCATCATGAGGTGATTTGCCCACCCACTCCCACATGCTTAAAAAAGGCTCTACATTCTGAAGCATTCTTGATTTTCTAATAATGCCTTTTAAACAGAGAAGTCTAATAATTCTAATAAAATTGCAATTCTGGCCATCAGCATCTATGCCTGCTGTTATATGAAGGCATGAATAATGTAGAATCCAGATAACACATTATTTTTACATTTGCTTTCTGGTCAAGCACCTGGATCTCTCTAGCATTCTAGCCACTGCACCACACGAGGCAACATATTTAATATATTTGAGCAAATTAAATGTTACTTTAACTACCTCATTTGTGTTACTTTCAGTGGATACTTTGGCTATGACCCAAAGAAGTGGAAAACAATTTGCTTTGTATTTGTGTTCCTCAACAACAACAACAACCACCAGCCACTCACCCCTCCACACACATAAACACCAAAACCAGTGTGAAATTGCTTTGTATTTTGTCATAGTTTGGCTCTCCCAAACAAACCATAAACCATAGAACAAACCTTGTTCGGGCATTCAGTTCAATCTCCCAAAGTCTAACCCACAGGAGAAACCAAACTGGATACCATATTGGCCCGAATATAAGCCACACTTCCCCCTCCTTTCCCCCCCCAAATTTGCTTAAATTCGCAACCTTACAAAAATCGGCTTTTACAATATCGCTGCTGAAACAGACATAAGGTAAAACGGAACGGGTTTGAGTGCCGGTGGAATTTTAAGGGAGCAGCTTATATTTGGGTATTGTCTTTTTCCCCCTCCCCCCCTTGAGGTTTAAAGGTGCAGCTTATATTCGGGTGCGGCTTATATTCGGGCCAATACGGTAATATTTTCCCCGCACAGCTTGAGAAGCAATCAGTCAACGGACTAGGAAGACTAGGCTAGTCCCCTAAATATTCCTGCTAAATTAAAGTATTAAAGCCTGGCGTCTCCTTCCCAAAGCCCAGGAAGCTTCTGGCCAGCTTAGCGAGGGAGGGAGGCACAATGCTTATGATGTCGTGGCCCCCTCACATCATCCTTGTGAGCGGGCACATCTAGCCCTAACTGTTCCCTCTATGAAAGATTTCACTGCATGCCACTGGAAGCAATTAAATAAAAATCTAAAGAGAGAGGCTTCCATTTTTATCAATAAAAAATAGTCTAATAAACTATTGCAGATAGGTAGCCGTGTTGGTCTGCCATAGTCAAAATAAAAAAATTCCTTCCAGTAGCACCTTAAAGACCAACTAAGTTAGTTCTTGGTATGAGCTTTCGTGTGCATGCACACTTCTTCAGATACACATCTAATAAACTATGTTTTACCAAATAAACCTTGTCTTGTTCAGCAAATCTGTATTTTTAGGTGATCCTTAAAGAAGCTGGCCATAGTCCTTAGCCTCATCAGTGTTCAGTTGTCTCACATTGAGTTTTGCTCATTATCCAAGCCAGGCAGAGGCAAACTTGGCCCTCCAGATGTTTTGGAACGACAATTCCCATCATCCCTGACCACTGGTCCTGTTAGCTAGGGGTGATGGGAGTTGATGTCCCAAAAAATCTGGAGGGCCGAGTTTGCCTATGTCTGATCCAAGCCAACAAGAGAGAATCTCCAGTTCTTTGTTGTCTAGATCTGGTGTAGCTAAGATACTGTTAGGCAACAACGCCCATCATCCCTGACCATGCTGGCTGGGATTAAGAGAGGCCCATAAATTACTCATTTCTGGCAGTAGACTGTGGCCCCAGTGTACAGTTTATCCTACAGGGGATTACTGTAAATAAAAGCCAAGCCAGAGGGATAAGACAAATATAGGTGCCAAAAATCCAGCTATGATCAGGAAAGAACAAGTGCAATTAATAATTCAAATAATCATTTGAACGTTCATTCAGACATTTACCACAAGGTGCCAGCAGTTCTTCTTCACTGTTTTATTGTTTTGTTTTTACAAAAAGCAGAACATTTTTGTGACGTTACAAAGAGGAATAGAGCTTCAGATGAGGAACTGACAAGGGAAGCTGTGTCTCAATTCGGACTAAAGAGTGTTCCCTTTTCGTCAAGGACGGAAGCCAAAACTCTATGGTTTTGCAATCATTCTTAAATGTTGTCATCCCCCCCAAGAGGAAACAAAAACAGTTGTTGCATCACAGAATGCAGGATTTCCATCAGCCAGAATGGAGAAGATGAAAGTGCAGTGAAAACTATTTATCATACTTTATAGCACTCCAAACCACACATAAGGACATATTTTCCCTTATTTTATTTATAAAATGCACTCTCTGTCTAAAGGCACCTAAGGCAATTTACAAACCTTTAAGACACAATACGCAGGGTAACTTCACAAACTCATCATTTATTAGGTTTTCTGTTCAGTTTTTACTCTCTTGCAGAGAACAGCAGAGTTTTGACTGGAGCTTTTCATAAGCATACAGATTTATCATTTCCCCTTATATTCATTTTCCTGTGATACTGTCCTCCTAGGATTGTATCACTTTTGGAGCACAAATGGAATATATGGATTGACTGGGACAAATTATTTCCTCTATTCCTATTGTTGTTGTTTTTTTAAATTTAAAATAAATTCCAAATTAAGTTGAGGCAAGAATAGGAGAGCTCATCCATACTCAGTTGCTGTGGTGGTTAGTTAAAACCATTTTACTTTTCTACATCATGTTGCAGATGTAGGAATTTTCTACCTGGTTCTCATTAGCCAGCTTTATTCATGAATTTTGTGACACCACAAATGAAATGGGACATAGATTCAACTTTACCTAGAGACACACAGTGGGAGTTTTGTTCAGCCCTCTATAGATGCCAGTCTCTGAATTTCCCAAAGATGTTTCTAAGGAGTTAATCCCTTAAGGAAGTGCAGTCTCAGGGCAGACACTACTTCTCTTCCTTTAGAGCTGAATAATAAGAGACAGGCTGTCTTCCAGTTCTCTGAATTTTTGAGTCTCACCTACTCTAGGAATCATGACGTTTTCATATGAAATCATTATCGACTATCGCTTTTGAAAAAGCACTTTTCCCTCCAATTTTTTTACTCTCAAATGAGGTTCAAATAATCTGAAAATCAAAACATTCTGAACTTGCTTAAAATGTTTTAATGGGCTCCATTCACAAGATATATGACTAAATATCCCCAGTGAGTAATACGACTTGTAGCCACACCAGCCTTAGTCTGAAATCTGGTCTGGTGTTCAAAAATAAACAGGGTTGTGCCTCTTTAATACCGACATGGAAGACCACCAAAAAAATCCAAGGGTGCTGCATGAAGAGATTTTGGTGAGTCAACGGGCAGCAGGATTCTCTTCCATTCAGTGCTCAAGACAAATTATGAGAATACAGATAGAGATACAGGGATTCCATGTTTTGATTTTTTTAAAAAAACTTACAGGTATTCCATCTTGCTCAGTATTACAGTGACATAGGGCTGCCTACTAAAAACAGAGGTAAATTAGAGTAATTTGGAAGCACATGCCTTATTGATTACAGTGGTACCTCAGGTTAAGAACTTAATTCGTTCTGGAGGTCGGTTCTTAACCTGAAACTGTTCTTAACCTGAGGTACCGCTTTAGCTAATGGGGCCTCCCGCTGCCGCTGCACCGCCAGAGCAAGATTTCTGTTTTCATCCTGAAGCAAAGTTCTTAACCTGAGGTACTATTTTTGGGTTAGCAGAGTCTGTAACCTGAAGCATCTGTAACCTGAAGCGTATGTAACCCGAGGTACCACTGTACTGAGTATTATGAATATGAGCCCATGCATACCTCAAAATTGTAATGGCTGCACTGAAGGTATGTGGAAATTGAGAGGAATGTAAGAGGGTCTTTTTTGTCACAGGCCCTGTTCTTTGGGATGCATTACACAAGGAAACATGCCTACTGAACATTATTACCCTGTAAATCTTCTGTTCCGAAAGTAGTGCAAAATCTTTTTCAAGTTATTACTCTTATTGTTTAGGAAAGCTTTTAGATACTTTTTAGAAGCTTAGTAGGCTATAAATAATTCAGCTGGATTATCACATCCATTTGGTTATACAATATAAAAATGTTCATTTGCTATTTTAAATTGGGCTGTTGCATTGTATCGACCCTTTGTGGTACTTACAGATGGCTGCCTTGTAGAATCTTGGAAGGATAAGTGCAGTGCATACGTTTGATAAATACTGTACAATGATGGTGATGGTGTTATCCCAGCACAAAAAAGAATTAATAAGGAACAGTATGCATGTGAATGGCGTCTTATCAGCACTGAATAGTGACAACTAGCCCCCTCACACACACCAGGGTGAAAGTCTTCCTGCTTAGTAGCTGCAACCTGAGTCCCAGCGCTTCTCTTCTTACAAATACTGTATTCCATTTTAGGAAGCTGCCAGTTAACTCTTTTCCAACCTATACCAGTATTTGTCCATCTATCCCAGAACTGATACCATGACTGGCAGTGGCTCTCCAGGGTCTTATTCAGTAGTAAGTATTATCCAGAGTATTAAGTATTAACCATAGAACTATTAACCATAGAACATTAGCATTGGGAAAACTGGCATTTTCCCTTTTTTTAACCACCCAGAACTATAGTCCTTGAAAAACATGTTCATGCTGCTGTGTTTTCACAGCAATCTGGATCTGTAAATGTTTGGAGGAAGGAAGGGCGGGAGATGGATGTTCCTACAAGTCTTTCTTTTTAATGTTTTAAGCAGAGCTTTCCAATACGCTTTAGCACAGCACTTCTCAATCCTACATGCTGGATCAATGATGATTTGCTATCACTTTTGCAGCATCAAAATTAATTTTCCAATGGAAGAGGTCAACATAGGTGGCTCACAGATCTCACTTATAGAAACCTCACTTTCATCTAAAGTGCTTTGTCTGAATTGTCTTTCATACTGTTTTTCCTTTCAGGTAAAAGCCTAGCTGTCTGGCTCATAGCTAAGGCAGTGACAACATAGATGTGTTCTGAGTGTTGTAGTATTTAATAGCCTTAGATAACAGATGCCCCTGACACAATACTTAACTAGGTTCTGTCTTTCTTTCAGTATGCTCATTATTAATGTAAATTCTAGGATATCAGGGGAGAATATTTTACCAGCATAAATATTCTTCAGCTGCTTGATCTTCTGCTATGTTCCATCTTCCTTTGCTTGACAGTCCTCAACAACACAGCACTGCCTGTTTTCTTAACAAAGCACACTCTCCCCCATTCTGAATGGCCTTGTATGTCAATCTTTTACAGTCCCTCCATGCCATTTTGGATTTAAAATAAACCTGCGTCTTTGAAACAGATCGTTTTCCCAAACTCAAGGAAAACCCTTGATTATATCTCACATAAAAACCAGGGACACATAGAAGTCACTATGCAAACTTATTTCATATGCTTATGCAAAACTCTGCTAGAGAAACAGAAAAGCTGGGGGCAGGGAAAGAGAAATGAATAACAGTTTAATAGTAATCATTTGGAAGGAAGTATGAACTGAGTAGTTTCATGAGACCAATAAAAGCACCAATAAAATCTCTAGCTTACAGTCACACACTAACCTTACATTGTTTTGTGAAACCTACCACTTGTTCTTCCCTTCTTTCTTAGTTGCCACCCCTCATAATATGGATTTACTCAGTGCAGTGAGATTTTAGAAACAGATTGTTTCTTCCAAGTGCCATTTGTTAAACACAAAATGTGGAAAGTTATTCCAAAAGCAAGCTTTACATCTGCCTAAGAGTAACATCCAGAATAATGTCCTGAACAATTGTCATATTTCCTGATTATCAATATATGGATACCACAAAGGCACTGTTATCTCATTTAGATCTCATGTATAGCACATAAGAGGGCCAGAAAGAAAATGCAGGACGGTATGAAATGGGCTAGCAGTAAATGCAGAATACCACCTGGACAACTTACTTCTGTCTGGACCCTCCAATATGAAATATATAATGCTGTGTATCCATGATCAAATAAGTCATTACCTAAAAGGTTATGGCCTGCACATCAAGTTTGCAAAAGTGCAGTAGATCTTTCATGCATATTTCATTCCATCCCATTTCATCTTGCACTGGTGCCTTCAAATTAGGAGTTTTAAAACCTTCAATAAGGGGAGAAAAATAGAAAACCAACAGATGCCCCCAAGGGCCAGTTCACAAATTATTTTAAGTGGTTGTTATTAGCCTTCCTACTTGATAAGCTTCCCTTTGCTAATATGTGCAGCATTTATTTGTCAAAAGAAGCTCCATCTGTGTGATAGGCTGTATGCCTCAGAACAAGACCTGTATCTCTGCTTATGCTGCTGTTATCAGTGGATGCCTAGTATGTGAGTGTTTTCTAATTAGTTTTCAATAGATAGGAGGCAGAGTCAAGGAGGCAGAGATAACCCACAGGGGAAGGGCTGTCTCAACCAGGCATAAACTGGGGGAAAGTTGCAACTCTCAGTTTCAGCATATTATCAAAGTGTATTTTCTTTCTCTCTTTCTTAGATGGGCCTTCAGTTCGTTGGGAGATAGATTCCACTGAAATCAAAGGGGCCTAGTTTCAAGTAAATATTCGCTGGGACCTTATTTCAGGTAAATATTCACGGGAGCAAGCTGCATATTCAAGATCGCTTCCCAACTCCTTAACTATTGGAGAGGCTGGAAGCAAACTTCTCGAATTCTTCTTGTAAAAGCCGTGTTCATGGCTGATCTTCAGCAACACTGCACTTATGTTACCTCTGTGATTCATGAAATAAAGAGCCTAGGTTTCCCTTCCTTTTTAATCCAACAGTTTTATGTATTCCACTGTTATTCATTTAAAGCCAACGAAATTGTCCTCGGGGAATGGCATGCACAAGCACAACATTATAAGTGTTAATAGGAAACGGATCTGAACAAAGAACCACATTTCCCTATTATATTGTGTTTCTCCCTTAGTACAACATGTCAGCTTCCGTCACAGCTGGCTGTTTTTCCTTGTTGCTTCAAGGGAAGCAGCTATCATTTGCCTCTCACAGTCTTCTTTTCAATCTAATTTATTTCCTATTATAGTCTCGTGCTTAGCAAAGTCATATATTATACTACAGGGTTTAGGCCTCGCATTGTAGGTCGTGGAACATAAAACAGCTAACATATTTGAAAGCGGGGAGAAAAGACATCATAGATGATCCAGGCCCACAGAAGAAAGCACAATGTATCATTACATTCCTATCAGCATAATTAATGATAAAAAAATAAACCAAGCATTCATTATTTGAAGAAAAACCTCAGAGGGGGGGGGGCACAAATAGATTCTCCCCTTTGTGAAGGCTTCAGTAAAGAATCACATTCAGTTTCTTTTACGAGTTCTAAGTGATTTCCTACATCCTATGGGAAACATACAATCCCTAATGCAAATGAAAAAAGGGGAAGAGCTTGTATTCTAATATTTGGCAATAATAATAATAAGACAGTGGTGCCTCCATTTATGAACTTAATTCGTTCCGGAAGCCCGTTCTTGCACCGAAAATGTTCTTAAACCGAGGCACGCTTTCCCCAATGAGGCTTCCCGCTGCCGGTGCCCTTCCACCGGTCGGCTTCAGTTCGTCTTCCGGGGCAAAGTTCACTAGCCAGAACACCTACTTCCGGTTTTGCGGAGTGTGTTGCCCGAATCGTTTGTTAACAGGACTGTTCTTAGACTAAGGTACGACTGTAACAATAGAGCCTATCCTCCTTCCAGAGGGGAGGGGTTGTGAGCGGGAGATGATTTCCGCGTCATGCAGGGGGCACTCCGCCCCCTGCTTCAAATCCAGGGCTGGCGCGCCACACCGCTCCCTGGTTGGGCACCCAATAGGGAAGCTCGGTGGGGGCGTGGCTTGCCGCTCAAATGCGGCCGCGCCAGCCATCCCCGTCATTGCACACACATTTTCTTCGAGTCACCCACTCTCCACTCCCTTTAGATTAGCTTTTCCTGAGACTTTGCTATGGACCTCTGGTTGGTCGCCCTGTTTAACCAGGGGGCCTGGTAGGAGTTTTTTCCAATTGGCTAAATTGGCCCGGCCTCTTGGTTTTTTTCGCCTACCTCGTAGCAACCGTCACAACTTTCGTGGTATTTGGCGGTTAGGCATTGGAATGTGTTGTTGGTGTTTCGGGGGACAAGGTGTGGCCATCGCCTTCCCCGACAATTTTGGGTATTCCGCTAAAGGAATCTGGCGGTCATGGATCCTGTCCGATGCCCATGTGGCGGGGGGCCATGGCACGACCCTTGGTGACATCAGGAGAGAGCCTATAGTTGTATTAGCATCAACAGGCTCCACCTTCTGGTGAATAAACCCCCTTTGGGCTCACCCCTCTCCAAGTGGGTGGAGTCTAATGTTACGTGGTCCAATGCCTAAGCCAATACCTTCTCACATGCTGTAACCAATAAGGTTGTGGCCCTTTCCTTACCCATTAACCTTACATACTGTGTCCACGTGTCTTTATTCCCCAAGCGGGGATCGGGTCCTCGAATCACAATAATAATAATAGTAGTAATAATAATAATAATAATAATAATAATAATAATAATAATAAGTGTTCAGCATCCAATTTGAAATAATGCCTTAGTTTGGTATCCATTTATATGTACCTATGTTGCTTGTATGCTTTTGAATTATGGTGCTGGAGGAGACTCTTGAGAGTCCCATGGACTGCAAGAAGATCAAACCTATCCATTCTGAAGGAAATCAGCCCTGAGTGCTCACTGGAAGGACAGATCCTGAAGCTGAGGCTCCAGTACTTTGGCCACCTCATGAGAAGAGAAGACTCCCTGGAAAAGACCCTGATGTTGGGAAAGATGGAGGGCACAAGGAGAAGGGGACGACAGAGGACGAGATGGTTGGACAGTGTTCTCGAAGCTACCAGCATGAGTTTGACCAAACTGCGGGAGGTAGTGGAAGACAGGAGTGCCTGGCGTGCTCTGGTCCATGGGGTCCCGAAGAGTCGGACATGACTAAACGACCAAACAACAACAACATTGTGGATATTGTTCATACAATTACTTGTACACAGAATTATGGGATTAAACATTTGTAACCTTCAGCACACAGATAAAAGTGGATCATGGAGTCCTACAGAATGCATCACGAGGAAATTCATAAGAGGAAGACTAACATGTACAGTGGTACCTCAGGTTACATATGCTTCAGGTTACATACGCTTCAGGTTACAGACTCTGCTAACCCAGAAATAGTACCTCAGGTTAAGAACTTTGCTTCAGAATGAGAACAGAAATTGTGCAGCGGCGGCAGTGGGAGGCCCCATTAGCTAAAGTGGTGCTTCAGGTTAAGAACAGTTTCATGTTAAGAACGGACCTCTGGAACGAATCAAATACTTAACCTGAGGTACCACTGTACTCAGCAGACAAACAATGGACTAAAGAATCTGAGCTAGAATGGTTTTACAGTAATTTGTTTTGCCACCGGCAAAACAGACAAATTCACTGCAGAACCCAGGCCGAAGGATGGATCAGTTGTGTAACTCAGTACCGAGCCTTTGGCACATGACAGGATCGAAAATGTAGAACTGCAAACCGATGCACACTTATTTGGAAGCAAATATCGCTGGACTCATTTCCCAAGAGTCATTTCTTGGCTGGTAGCATTATCCATGCTGATGTGCATGCATCTAACAATGTTCCCAGCAGTAGAATCATAGAATGGTAGAGTTGGGTGGGATCCTGAGGGTCATCTAGCCCAACCCCCTGCGGTGCAGGAATCTCAACTCAAGCCATAGTGCTGAGTCACTTGGAAATGCAACCTCCCTCCCACCAAAGCAAACAAGAGAGATTTGCTTAGCAACAATATCCATATACAATGTTTTCCAAGAAAGAAACAACTGAAGGGGCTGGCATCTGAAAGAGAAGATATTCACCAAGCAAACAGCTACATGTTTGGATGGCCTTGTGATGCAGCTCATCGCGTTCAATGAAAACTTAATTGGGAGCAAGAAACTTCTGTGCATGTGCCTAAAAAGCAGCTGGCTTTGTCATTTCAGTGATTAATCAGACATTTAATTGGAGTTTGATCCAAGATAATGGCCAATATTAAACAACTTTTATGCATTTGCCTGGCCAATCTGAGCATTTGCAGACTCTGATTTGACATTGGAAGCAACTTCCGAGGCTCCATTTACAACATATCAGAACATTACAAGCTGGGGGGGGGGGGAATTGTATTCTAAAATAGGTAATTATTTTAAGTGATTACAAACTTTGGTGCTTTCTCTCTCGTTGAAATGCATGGGCATTTTTGGTTAAAGAAGTAACACATGCCACTACTCTTCAACTCCAGGACAGAATTCCTTCCTTCCTTTCTTTTTTAGAAAAAAAATATGTACAGACATATTAAACATCTTATGTGCATACAATTTTGTCATCTTTTTTTAACAGCACGGGCGTCAGCGCTGTTGGGTCCTGCACTGCATGCTCTTTGTTACAAACTGCTTAGAACATAAGGCCTTTTGTGCAGTCGCTGTCTTGTAAATTCTAAGAACATGCAGCAGTGCTGAATAATAATAATTTCTTCTTTTAAAGTTCAAAAAATTAAGAAGAGAGAGAGAGAGAGAGAGAGAGAGAGAGAGAGAGAGAGAGAGAGAGATTATATTGTAGCCCCCCCCCTGAATTTTACCTTTATTCTCTTATTTAGTGTTTCACACAAAGTACACTTTACATAAAAACACAGAAATGCAAATGGATGAAATAAGTCCAGGAAGGACGAATGAGACCCGAAGATGCTATTACTTCAATACGTTTTGCCTAAAGTATTCTCCTACAAGTGGATTTGTATCTGTGCCCCTTTAAACTCCCAGTCGCAAGGCAGCTGTCGGCTTCTTCTCTTAATCCCTCATCACCCCAAACCACAGGTTCAATATGGCCTCGCCGTTACCTTTTGTATTAATCAGCCTGGAGCCTGAGAAACACAGCCTGTGCACTCCTGGGAACACTAAGAACTGCTGGTGTGGCCGAAGGGGCAGATTTCAACTAGCTGTCTACTTGATACCATCTCATACATTTTTGTGCGAATTAGTGCAGGCACGATCTTCCTGGTGAACGCCAGAACACAGCCTTTAATATATATAAAAAAGGAAGATGCGAGCAAAGCGAAAGCTACGTGAAGAGGCACAGTTTCAGTCGGTTCATTTCTTAAAATTGGCAAACAGTTAAGTAGTGTCCATTATTATCACTCTGCTGTACGCATGACTGTGTGTGCTCTGGTGCTGCTGAAATCGGGATTTGCTTCTGGAATACCAGCTCATGAGATAAGCAATATCTCTTGGTACTAGGAAGTGTGCGGTTGGACAACTGCCTGCAAAAATGCTGCTGAGCCAGAAAAAATCAGCAGCTCCTTGTTTGATTTCATTAGCAGTAATTACAGCCAGTGCTCCATCTGTCTATGACATGCAGCTTACTTGTTGTCTATTCATTGAAGAGGCGATAGGTGCAGAGTGAATTATGTCAGCAACAAGTGATTTAAAAGCATCCCAGGGCTTTAAGCCAGGCTATTATACCTGCTCAGTAAACAGTCCGGAAATTATAACTAGTGGCTGATCATTTTGCACAATCAGTATTCATTCAGCATGTGCAAACAATGGGACTGACAAAGACAATAAAGTAATAAAAACATCCTCCCAGAATATTTTACCTCTCGACTTTTATGACTTCATTAACAAGCAATGTCAGTGTGCATCTAATCAGGCGGTTTTGAATGGCTGATTGGTTCAGCTACATTACATCGCATTACAGTAGGGGCCTAATGGGACTGAATTTTATGGAATTAATTTAAAAATAAAAATTAAGAAGGCCAGACCCATGTGTTAAAGGCAGCATGCTGGTAGAGTCATGAAAAAAACCGCCCCCCCCCCAGCTATTTAGTTATTGATCTGATGGGTTGCACTTGACACTCAATCTCTTAATGAAACCTGGTACTAGACATCTCCTGCCACAATGCGTGGGGGGGGGGATGTCTGAGTTGTCAAGGAGCAAGTTGCCTTGCAGTTACTGAGAACACTATTTTTTTTAAAGGCAAAATGTGGCACATTATTTCCAGTCAACCTGTGTTGATATGCTACATTCTAAGAACGCTGGCATGTCAGACTAGAGTCCATTAGCACCATTGAGAGATTGCTCTGCCACAATCAGCTAGAAACAGCTCTATTGCTACAGTTCCACATATTGCTTAATATAGCCCTATATTTTTCCATTATAATCCTGTAATGTCCAGCCCTGCGAAATGGTATTTTTCATTCACACAGGTATGCATTAGCTTAAAAATGTATGCAAAATTCAAAAATGAAGAAACAGCAAGTGCTACACAGCAGGGGTGCCAACTTGAATAAAATATTGGGGGGGGCAGGTAATTGATCACATAATTGAGCACATGCACACCATTTGAATGGCAATGCCCACCAACTTGGGGGGGGACTAGGACCCATCAAATATTTTTTTTTGGGGGGGGAGGGGACCATGGCCTCTAGGTGTTGGCCCCTATGCTACACAGGAACCAACTAATTATACAGCATGTGATGGCAAAAGGTGACTTAAGAATCTTGGTGACTGCATGTTTAGCACAAAGAGAAAAAATTGGGGTGTTGAATCTAATCACCACCTGCCTCTCCTGAACAGCTGAACTACAAAAATAAAGCCTTTTTGCATAGGCTTACCTAGGATTCCTTGTGTGCTTGGCAAAGAGTTGTATTAGCACTCCAGGCAAGGAGCTGTATAGGCACCTGCCCCCAGAAAAAAAAATACTTTACCGCAAGCCTTTGTGCCGTGGTGCCAGAAGGATGGGAAACACAATGGCAGTGTGTCACCACACAGAGATACATCATGCACTTCCTAAGTCTAATACATGGGTAGGCTAACTGGATCTGGCCCAATCGCCCTCTAAATCTGGCCGCAGACGGTCCGGGAGTCAGTGTGTTTTTACATAAGTAGAATGTGTCATTTTGATTTAAAACGCATCTCTGGATTATTTGTGGGGCATAGGAATTCTTTCATTCCCCCCTCCCAAAATATAGTCCAGTCCCCACAAGGTCTGAGGGACAGTGGACCTGCCCCCTGCTGAAAACGTTTGCTGACCCCTGGTCTAATATGTGACTTTTGTGGCCTCTGCCTTTTTGTAAAGGATTCCGTGGTTGTAGGAAAGATAATAATGACCAGGAAATGCAGGGGAAACCAGACAGACAAGGCAGAGCTCCCAAGATCCGCTGCAGAATTAGCTTTGAAACTGCCAGTATAACATGGCAAGGCAGGGAATGTCAACCAGTTCTTGTTGATAGCGTTTTCTCTTCCAAATATCAGACCAAGGGTCAGGGAGCAAGCTTTGTTTGCCCTCTCTGCCGCTGTCACACAGCCAAATCTGATGTCATAATTCTGTGATTTCTGACTGGATGGAATCGCACAGAGAATACACCCTTTCAAGAACAAAGAGAAATGTTGCTGAAGCAACAGATCAGGAAAAAGAAAACCCCCAATGCCATCTGAGTTTGTAAGAAAGCAGAATGGGCATTAGACTACATGACCTTCACCCCAAACAAGTTACATCTCCTTAAAACAATACAGTGGTACCTCGGGTTACATACGCTTCAGGTTACATACGCTTCAGGTTACAGATTCCACTAAGCCGGAAGTAGTACCTCAGGTTAAGAACTTTACCTCAGGATGAGAACAGAAATTGCGTAGCGGCGGGAGGCCCCATTAGCTAAAGTGGTGCTTCAGGTTAAGAACAGTTTCAGGTTAAGAACGGACCTCCGGAACGAATTAAGTTCTTAACCCAAGGTACCACTGTATTCAGAGTCTGCACACTAGTATTTATTGAAAGGACGTATACAATGGGGGGGGGGGGCATGTCATATTTCATATGGCTCCTGCGTCTTCCACTATTAGAGCTGGTGGCACACACTCTGAGATTACAGATCCCAGTTTGCACAATACTGGAAACACTGGGAAAAGTGACTGGCATTTCCACTGCCCTGTTGCCCTCGCTCTAGTACCTTGTTGTAGCATGACTGCCCTAACTGCAGTGTTTAATCATGGAATGCCATGCCAGGGGCAGCTGTTCTTAGGTACAAATCCTGTATTTTTCCTGCTGAGGGATACTGTTTGCAAGTTACTACTGCTATGCTGTTCACCACCTTGATTTTTTTTAAAATCAAGGTGGTATAGAAATATTTGTAAACACGCAAGCAAATAAATATATAAATACTGCTCACACTACTGCTCCGACATCACTGTTTTAGGATTTATGTTAACATGCATTTTAGGGGGGGGGGGATGAAAAAACAACAACCATAACTTCATAAAGAGAGGGAATCATTCAGATTCTAGGCAACACAAACATAGTATAACTTATGATACAGTACTGGAATGTATTCCAAGCCTTTATCCTGTTCTTATTCACGATAAATTAGGCATAGCAATTTCCAGTATTTCCATGATGTCAATTAAACCAATGTATTTTCCTCAATCAAAAGTGATACAGAAATCAAAAATATAATGATGTTCAGAGTATTTATTAGGTAAATTTCAGTTTGATACAATGGTGGCGCAGTGGGTTAAACCACAGAGCCTAGGGCTTGCCGATCAGAAGGTCGGTGGTTCGAATCCCTGCAACGGGGTGAGCTCCCGTTGCTCGGTCCCTGCTCCTGCCAACCTAATAGTTCGAAAGCACAAAGTGCAAGTAGATAAAAAGGTACCGCTCTGGCGGGAAGGTAAACGGCGTTTCCGTGCGCTCCTCTGGTTCGCCAGAAGTGGCTTAGTCATGCTGGCCACATGACCTGGAAGCTGTACACTGGCTCCCTTGGCCAGTAAAACGAGATAAGCGCCACATAAAGCTGTGATATTGGTATGGCTCTTGCAACATACTAATTTATTTCTCATTCCAGAGTTCCCAGTTATTTAAAGGATTTGCATTAGGCACAACTGTTTACATATAACAAAATAAGGTTCTATTAGACCGGGTAAAATTATCGTTGAACTCATAATATAAAAAGCAGAAATGCAAATGCTGCCTAATTTCTCCTTCCTCTTGTGTTTAGACAAATTTAAAAAGAATTATTTTTGGGGGGGAGCAAAGACTGTGGGATAGACAATTTTTATAGAGAAGGTCTTTTTTAAGTGTCTTAGTTCCTGTACATGAATAGGGGAAAATATACTTCACACAATTGCCAGATGGCAACTTTGGGGCAAAATAAAATGATTATTAAAGAGCCTTAAACACATACCCTCCTTCATTTCAACAGGTGTGTTTTCAAAAATCGTATGTCCCAGCAACAGAGCAGTTGGCAACTAAGCCTTCTGGTGTTCCACTCACTTCAGCTACTTATTATTAGTTACATTTGCCTTAGTTATTTGTAGAATTCTACAGACATCCTTTTAGTTCATTGATAAAATTAATCTTTTAAAAAACTAATAGTAATAACCTAAATCTAACGGCATTTCTTAATCGTTCAAATGTGTTTAAAAGGATTAACTAAATTTTAAACATTTACTTGTGGTTCTCATAACTGTATGATTAAAGCTGTTCTGAAGATAATTCTCTTCACTGCCGCAGAAAGCGGAAAATGAATATTGCATTTACTTTGCTTGGCACAGCCAGTTATTTCCAGTGACTTTGGAAAGCAGTGACAAAGTCTGCAATATATATTTGGGGTGACAGCAGCTATACAGGCTATGATATCTGTGGCAGGACGGTGTCACCCAGGACTTTCCAAATTCCCCTTGGTTTGAATCGGCTGGCTTGACCGCAAAGCTATATAAATGCATGTCCAAATTGGGAAGGAGAACGTTGATTGGCAGCAGTATTTTTTAAATTTTTTTAAGTGTTTTCGTGTTGGTGGTCTGACCTTTCTGGCAACAACAACAACAACAAAAGGTCTCAGAACAGAAAATACCTTTATGTGACACACATTACTTTTGCCTTGATTTGAAATAGCAGCTAATTCCCAGGAGACCAAAGAAGCTGACTTAATGCAGCCAGCTGAATGCCTACAAAATTATGGGCTAGCAGGGAACAGGCAAGAACAAGCTGTTTTGAGGGTTGGCTGGATTGTGTGCGAACTGGCTAGAAGCATTTGTGTCTGCTAGGAAGTGCACCTGAATTTTTGTGTGTGTGGCTTCACCCAAACACTATAGCACTATTCAGGCCTTCAGTGAATATGTGGAGGGAGTGATTCAAAATAATACCTCCTGTGCTGTCCCTGCTCCATGTTTTTTTCATCCGAAAATCTGAACAGAGCTGATGGATGGCAGCTTGCACAGGACACAATATGCAAATGCTCAGGTTTGTCCTCTTCTGTTCTTCCATGTACAAGAGATGAGAGCACAGTAAGGTGCTCTGAGTGTTGCAAGCACACTCATCAGGGAAAGCACTCTTTGTCTAGCAAAGCATAAAATTTTCTACGCGCTCTGCTACCAAGTAAGTCCGCTCTACTCTCTATCAGAGTTCCTGGTAGAGTGTACTCTTGAAACATGTTGGGCTGATCCTTTACGTTTTTCTGCAGCTGAGATGTTTTATTTTTATTATTATGTATTCAATTTGTATACTGCCCTATACTGCCCTCAGTTTTCTCTCTCCTCTTTTTTAACATTGGTACAAAGTTGGTTTCTTCCATTTGCCCTTTGTCCCATGTATAACTACAGCGGTACCTCGGGTTAAGAACTTCATTTGTTCTGGAGGTCCGTTCTTAACCGGAAACCGTTCTTAACCTGAGGTACTACTTTAGCTAATGGAGTCTCCCGCTGCCGCTGCGCCGCTGCCACACGATTTCTGTTCTCATCCTGAAGCAAAGTTCTTAACCCGAAGTACTATTTCTGGGTTAGCGGAGTCTGTAACGCGAAGCATCTGTAACCTGAAGCGTCTGTAACCCAAGGTACCACTATACTTCAAGGAATGTTGCTTTGGTTGCTTAGAGCAGGAAACAACTTTTAAGAAGTCTGTCTGCTGTATACTGTTTTAGGAACAGGACACATTCAATTCCGAGTTTGCCCTGGTCAGACTGTATGCCACCATGAAACCCTGTGGAGATAGTGAGCATATCTCCCACGATGCGGAACAGGATCACATCCTCCTCTCTGCTTTCTCTGGGATGCAGCCAGTGCCCTAGTGATCAAAGATTGGGCAGACTCTGTGACCTTATGGGGTTTCCCCCTATGTGTCTTGATTTGTTATGTTCTCTGTTGACATGGGTGTAATATTCTAGACTTTTCTTCAACCCAGTTCTCACCATGTTTCCTCAAAAGTCAGTCATGTCGGTTTCAATGAAATGCAATTCCAAGTAAGTATGTTTAGGATTGCGGCATTGGCCTTCATTTGAATATAGCCTATAGTTAAGAGGAAGCAGAATGAATACAGCATGAGTCATAGATATATGAGGATGCTGAGTGTTTTCTAAATAAGGTGTTCAGTGAAAGAACTGTGGGTGTTCTCCAAATAAGGTATCTAACAAGTTCCACAAATCAGGAAGTGATAAGTGATTCAATTAAATGAAATAGCTCAACCCGTTGGGATTGGCAAATAGGTTTCAAAGTACTACCTGTACCCCACATCTTGATATACCCAATCAGTTCTGTCACTTCATGGACTAGGAACGCACTGAGAAAGTTCTGTTTCCTGTGCTCTGCTAATTGTATGACATATTATACTAATTCATTAATAAATATGCATTACATACCCTCCAACATTTCTCTGAGGAAAATAGGGGCATCCTGTTCTATTATTATTATTATTATTATTATTATTATTATTATTATTATTATTATTATTATGGGTATAGGGTCGTATATAAATTCAATAAATAAAGAATACTAATAAAATTATTATTATTATTAAACTATTTATACCCTGCCAATCTGACTGGGTTGCGCCAGCCACTCTGGGCGGCTTCTGACACGTATAAAAACATAATAAGACATCAAACATTTAAAAACTTCCTTGTACCCGGCTGCCTTCAGATGGCTTGGGGGAGGCAGATAACTCCATACCCTCCAACATTTCTCAGACGAAAATAAGGAAAAGCAGGACATTCTGGGCTCAAATCAGAAAGCGGGATGACTTCTGTAAATCTGTAACTTCTCTCCAAAAAGCTCAACAACTGAAGGGAGACCTGCCCCCTGCAAAATGCTAAACAACTCAATAAATATTTATTTCTTAATTTGGGTTTTTAAAAAATAGGGGAAGTCTTATACATGAGGGCGTCTTATACACAGAAAAATACGTATATTGAGCAATTTATCAAGGAAGCCACCATGGACAGGGCATGCGGATCAGAGAATAAAATATCTAAGAAGTGTGTTACAGGAACAGATCTTTCTGTCACGTCTGTGGGTTGAGGTGACTCCCTTCTTATTAAATTTGCTTTCTGCCATTTGTTATTGGTTTGCTTACCATTTTCATGGTGTTCAACCCAATACACCTAATTATCTGGAAGAAAGCCCCCATTAAACTGAACAGGGCTCCTTTCTGAGAAGACATGTGTAGAATGGCGCTTTAAGACTAAACCTAACCTTTTCCTTGTTGTGTCTGCACGAAGCTCTCGAAGTGCTGTTGAATATTTAGGAAAACAAGAAATCAGAGTTAATCTCTGGCACCTTTACAGTTTATCCTCTGGGACTATTGCTACACATCCCACACGGTACCACACACCCTTGTAAGGGATAGCCTCAGTCAGGTTTTAAATATGGATTAAGCGTACATAAAAATAGAAGCTGATGCACACACATGCCAACAAAATTGGCAAGGCTGTTTGCTTTGCTGACTCGGTCGGTGGAGGAATGTCAATATAAGTGCCAGTACCCTTTATGGAATGAGAAGGAAAGGTGTAAGGTACGACAGATGAACCAAACTGGAACCAGGCATGCACTAGATCAAGGGTCAGCAAACTTTTTCAGCAGGGGGCTGGTCCACTGTCCCTCAGACCTTGCGGGGGGCTAGACTATATTTTGGAAAAAAATAATGAACAAATTCCTATGCCCCACAAATAACTCAGAGATGCATTTTAAATAAAAGCACACATTCTACTAATGTAAAGACACCAGGCAGGCCCCACAAATAACCCAGAGATGTATTTTAAATAAAAGGACACATTTTACTCATGTAAAAACACGCTGATTCCCGGACTGTCCGTGGGCTGGATTTAGAAGGCGACTGGGCTGGATCCGGCCCCCAGGCCTTAGTTTGTCTACCCATGCACTAGATGCTAGTAGCCACTTTGAAACGACAGTCAAAAGATGCCCGTAAGCACAGTCCACACCATGAACACCCTGGAATAATTTTTTAAAATGTAGAATTTTTAATACTGTATCTTTCTGTGTATAAGACGCCCCTGTGTAAAAGACGCCCCCCACTTTTGGGGACCACAAATTAAGAAAATGGGGGGAAATTGCCAAAGTTGTTGAGTTTTTTGGGGGGAGGATTGCCCAGATTTGTTGAGTTTTTTCGGGAGGGAAAGGACCCGAAAATCACTCACCCAACCCTGCCACTCACACACATCATGGAAGAAAACTAGCACGTGCCTGTTCGCTGCCAGCAGCCGCCAATCGCACACACAATTGCTGCAGCAGCAGCCCTTGATGCAACCACTGACCACCCACCCAATTGCCACTGATAAACTCCTGCTCGCAGCTGTAACTAATCGTCCATCCCAAATATGCAATTATCCGTGTATAAGACGCCACCTGATTTTTAACCTTATTTTAGAGTAAATAAACCTTGTATACACAGAAAAGTACGGTATATTTTAAGTCAGGCTTCCTCAACCTTGGCCATCCAGATGTTTTGAGACTACAATCCCCATCATCCCTGACCACTGGTCCTGCTAGATAGGGATCATGGGAGTTGTAGGCCAAAAACATCTGGAGGGCCGAGGTTGAGGAAGCCTATTTTAAGTCATAGAACTGCCATGTCACAAATGTTTTTTGGCCCTTGTAAAACAAACTCATCGGCTAGTGGTACCTGAAGTAAGTCTGAATTGTAGACTCAGCCCATGGAGGGTTATGTGCATTGATAACGTTATCTTTCATTCATCACGGAATAAAATGTGGGCTGTGTGATAATGCAGACAGGGGCATTTTGCAGCCATGAACTGCTCCATTTATTTCCATGGAGTCAGCAGATCTACACTTGTAAAGGAATGTGCCCAGCAATCTGGTTTCTCTATTGAAATGAATGAAGATACATTGGAGCAGTCCTCAAGAAATCACTAGATTGGGACAAACAAATCGAAAAGCCTGTTTTAACTTATTTATTCTAAACTAAGAGGCTTGCTAGAAGCTGCCAAGAGCCTAGAGATCATCTGTGAATCAAAGCCCTCCTCTGAATGTAAAGGACAGCCCAGCAAAGCCAAGCAGAGAAAAGAGCATTTTGGGAACTTTTCCGCCTAAGGGAAATAAGTTCACATATAATTAGAGTGCATAATTGTCCCAGTAGGAGATAATTATTGTTCCACTGCTGAACAAGTTACTTGTTTCTACGAATATTATAACCGCACAACTGTCAGATCTCCATAAAAGCCCCACATTCAGAAAAAGCCTTTTGTAAACTAAATTGCAAAATAAAATTTCAGCCAGGCCTATAAAAAATAAAATAAAATACGAAACACAAGTTGATAAATGCACAATTCTGTTTTGCGCCAAGTGGTATGTTAGCATTTGTAACAGCTTCTCACTTTCTGGAGTTTTAATTACGACTCAAGGGACTGAGGAAATGGGGAAATGGGAGGGAACACAACTTTTTAACAGCCTACTTGGTTGTTGCCCCTACCTTTACTGCTGTTGAACTGCAGAAGGAAGGGGGGGGAATCTCCACAGGCTAAAATTCTTTGCATTGCATATAAAATAGTTTCCTCCTGATTTTTATCAGCTAAGGTCCCACAAGGAAATGACAGACGGTTCATGTCAATATGCTGGAGTTATTGTTTTCAGATCTCTCCCGCCCCCCCCAACTCCCTGTACAAAAACAATGTGGCCTGTACAAAAACTGGTTAAAGCAAATGGTGCTAACGACAGCCAGAACACTCCAATTTAGGGTTCTAGCATGACTGCAGTTTGGTGTAGCGCAGGTCTCTGGTAAACCAGGTCTGTTATTACTGATGCAAATTTGTAAGAACAAAACAAGAGTTTGGTTGCTGGATTAGACCCAAGGGCCATAAAAGTCCAGCATCCTGTTTCTCGCAGTGGCCAAACAGATGCCTAGGGTAAGCCTCCTCCTTTATTCAGATTTTTTTCTGAAGGATTAGCTAAAATATTACAGCCACTGCATAGAAGTACCCTGTAGCTATTCACAAGTCGTAGTGGTATGACTAAAGAACATTGTGAGCCCCTTTGTGTGTTTACACACAGACACACAAAGGGGTTTGATATGTGTTTAATCATACCACTATAAACCATTTAATACATAAAGGGAGAAAGAGTTGAGTGGCATTATGAGCTATTGCACAGAAATGCATTACCACATGTTAACATCCATACAAGTGAACATTTTAATCTTCTTGAGGCAGCCATTGCTATAAATCTGACACACAATCAGATAAATGCCCAGTAATTAAAATCAATTCAATGGCATATAAAGGCTAAATGAACCTTGTTTCTATTTGTCTTTCAGTTGCAGGAGCTGGGTGCCTGTGGAAGCACAGAACAATAGAGTGAGGAGTGGCCACTCTTTTAACAGAGGGCTGTCAACCCCTTGCTTCTACAGCTCCAGAGGGGAGAAGCCACTACTCCCCAAGGCAATCGTTTTTGTAGCTGAAAAGCTCTTACTGTTAAGACATTTTTCGCAATGTTCAGCCAAAATCTGCCATCCTGTAACATCAGCCCATTACATCTAGTCTTACCTCCTTGGGAAGCAGAGAACAAGCAGAGGTGGCAGAGCTTCAGGTACAGTAGTACCTTGGGTTAAGAACTTAATTCGTTCTGGGGGTCCGTTCATACCCTGAAACTGTTCTTAACCCAAGGTACCACTTTAGCTAATGGGGCCTGCCACGCTGCCGCCGCGCAATTTCTCTTCTCATCCTGAAGCAAAGTTCTTAACCCGAGGTACTATTTCTGGGTTAGCGGAGTCTGTAACCTGAAGCATCTGTAACCTGAAGCGTCTGTAACCCGAGGTACCACTGTATTTGAAAAGTGGCATCATGTACTGACCGGTCTTCTCTTCTCCAACTCCATTTTTTTTATCAGCTAAGGTCCCAGGAGAGACGCGTGGCTTGGGCACGCTGCAGGCCCTGCGGTGAGTGCCCCCCACCATTTTGTCACCTCCTCAATGGTGACCTATTTAAACTTCCCTCATAGGACCACCATTGAGGGGGTTACAAAATGGCAGGCGGCACTCACTGCAGGGCCTGCAGCGTTCCCAAGCCACGTGTCTCTCCTGGGAGTGACGCGGTGACTTGGGCGCCTGCAGGCTCCACACTGCCCCAAATGGTCTGCCCGCTGCCTCCCCCTCAGCTGTAGGGCGGCTGAGTGGGAGGACACAGGCAGACTCCTCGGGGCCCCTGCAGGGCATCCTGCCCTGGCTTGCCCCACCCTGTGGGTGGCTGGCCCCGCCCCTGGGCACAGGGCATGCATGCTGCCCCAGGCACCCAATCAGCTTGCTCTGCCAATGGGACCACTAACCATCTTTGTTGGTCTCGCTGAGATTCTTAAGGTTACCTGCTTCCAAATATTTTGGATGAGGTGATGGGGGGGGAAGGAATTCTCCTTTGGTATGGCAGATGCAGCTGGTTTAAATTATCCGATATACAGTGGTACCTCTGGATGCAAACGGGATCCGTTCCGGAGCCCTGTTCGCATCCTGAAGTAAACATAAGATGCGACTGCACGTGCGCGGGTCGCGTTCCACCACTTCCACGCATGCGCATGACGTCATTTTGAGCATCTGCGCATGCGCGAGCGGTGAAACCCGGAAGTAACGCGCTCTGTCACTTCCCGGTCGCCGCGGAGCACAACCCGAAAATACTTAACTTGAAGCTACTTCAACCCAAGGTATGACTGTAAGTGGACACACACAAAACATGTGTGTTGCGGAACCCCTTGAACATTGACAGAAAATTTGTCACACAAAATGACACTTCTCCTAACCCATCAAAACAGAACTCTCTGATCTCGAGAATTTTGCACACGGTGAAGGGAAGTGTTCTGGCACACTCCTTCAAAGTCTCCAAGTGCTTTCAAATTTCAATCCAGTGCTTGCCTTTTAAGATAGGGACTGCATAAAGAGGGTAACTTTCCTCTTCTGTGGCAAAGGACCTAATTCGAGCTGTGTCACCTGATAACACTATAAAAACAATGGTGGCTATAAATTGGTTTGTTCTGCCTTCCTAATTTCAAATGACTACTGTGCTAGGAAATTGCACTCCTAAAAGATGGTAAATTTTAAAAGAAATGTTCTTAACTAGCTGGGCACAGCTAAGAGAGAATGTCAGCATTGCAGTAACTCTGTAATTCCTCCCATGGTGATAAGCATTCATTCTTTCACAAATTAAATAAATGTAAGAACATTTAAAAAACAGTTCCAGAATGCTCTGGCCATTCATAACTGAAAAACTGCAACTATCCAATAGGTAATTAAGAAAATGGACTGATGAGTTTAGATAAAGTTGCAAGCCAATATTTCATCTCCCAAAAGATTTTTGAAGTATTTTTAAGATTGCCAGTAAATATCTGCTAAGTGTAATATTGGTTGTGTGTGTGTTTGCTATTCATTAATGTCACTTAAGGAAATGACATTTTCTATTATCCAATAAAAAAGAATAATTATAAATGTTTTAAATGACAAGATTTACCATTTTGTTTGTTTAATTTAAGAGGACAGGGTTTAGCATTCAAGGGCTGCACTTACCTAAACAGGACTTACTTTTAATTAGCACATAGGCTTGTGCCGTGCATACATTATACACACACACACACACACACACACGTTTTAAAGCTCCAGAATGTACATTTCTACTCTCTGCCAAGTAATGCCTTCCACTCACATCTTTACTTCAAGACATAACTGCACAGAACCTCATGGGAATCCTAAATCGTTCAGAATTTGGTCCCAACATATAAACAGGAAGTACAATAGAAAATGTCTAGCCTCAAAGTGGTACTGAATGAAATATTAAAAAAATAAACAACTTTTGTATAAAACTCTTCTGACTTTGTTAGATGAAACTCACTATACTGCTAGTAATATACTTAAGGACATTTTATATATTTGCCTGAATAACATTATCGGTATCAATAAAAATATGCTTCTTTGTTATTCAATGGGTAAAGGCATCCTTCTTCACAGGGTACAGAAATTCTTTGCTAGAATAGTGGATCAAAGCATTCAGTAAATATACCTTCTTATCCCTTGTCATCTGGGTTTTTGCTGTCTGAGATGGAACAGAAGGAACAAGAAGACAGCTGCCTTCAAACAGATGCTTGTAAAATGTCTGGTGGGAACAAACTCCCTTTAAGCATAGTATCACAGTGTATGGAATAACATCTGCTAAATCTCATTTGAAAATTGCTATGATGGTCTTTCAGAACATAGTAGGGTAAGAAGAAATATGTATAGAAATGTTCTGAGCGGCTTACTGCTCCCTCACTGCAGTGGGCCAAAAGGAAACCAGTTTGGAGGTTAGAATGAGGTTCATTTTAACCATTATTATTATTATTATTATTATTATTATTATTATTATTATTATTATTATTTATATACCCCGCCCATCTGGTAATGCATCATGGCTTCAGCAGGCTGAATAAATAATAGTTTGCTTTTACCCACCAGCAAAAAATTAAATACATCAAAATTTGATTGAAAATGTGGACAAGATGCTTTCATTTCCCTCCAATTACCATATTTTTACCCCATAGGACGCACTTTTCCCCCTCCAAAAATGAAGGGGAAATGTGTGTGCATCCTATGGGGTGAATGCAGGCTTTCGCTGAAGCCTGGAGAGTGAGAGGGGTCGGTGCAAACCGACCCCTCTCGCTCTCCAGGCTTTGCGCAGCTCTCCGCAAGGCGCGGGAGCCCTGCGCTGGGCTCCCGCTGCTTGCGGAGAGTTGCCTGCATGCCGAAGGCTGGGCGCGCTGAGCTCAGCGTGCCCAGGCTTCGCGCAGCTCTCCGCAAGGCGCTGGGCTCCCATGGCTTGCAGAGAGTTGCGTGTTCTGGGGGCTGGGGAAGCTCGGGCTTCCCCTGCCCCAGCCCCGCGCCTGGGGGGGGAAAATAATTTTTCCCCCTTTATTCCCCCCCCAAAAAAAACTAGGTGCGCCTTATGGGACGGTGCGTCCTATAGGGCGAAAAATACGGTATATGAATGTTTCTTAGGAAGCAATTCCAAAACTGGCTCCCTGAAAATCTTCTTGTTTAGAATTCTGTCTTATACCTGACAGTAAGTCCTACTGATGTCAATGGGACTAATTTCATGCTTAGCCTTAGGTTGTTATTTAGGTCAGTAAGATATTATCACAAGACAAAGATTGTCATTTAGACAATGATTGCTTCGTATTTTACTAAGCAAGGGTGGTCGTAAGCAAACAAATAAACTAGCAAACCCACATTTCATCCAGCTTTGTCAGCTCCTGACATGGGATGCTTTCAGGCTTTATTAAGGGGGGAAACCTTAGGGGGGACAATCTTCTATACCATTAAGAGTTTTAGGTAGCACCTGATCTGTGGAAGCCAGAGGTTCAACTGGAAGAGTTGAAAGAATTTAAGAAGTGCCCTTTTCCAAAACTCTTCAAGTGGAAGAATCCCTCTTACTGTCACTAATTTAAGTAGAGCACACACTGTTTTAAGTTGTAGGATGTCAGTGATACGCGATGGAAGCAACTTCAATTAATTGGGGTGGGGAAAAAATGGTACATTAGCTAGAGTTCTCTTTTCTGAAACATCTTTGAGTGTTAAGAAGAGGTTTGGTAACACAAATAAGCACCAATTAATCACAATCGCTTGGCTATCTGACTTTTCTCATTTGATCTATTCATCTTTCTTTATGCTTTCATCTATTCAGCTAAATGAAGCAAAAATAAACCCAAGGCAAGGGAACTTCTGAATCTTACATTACTTAATGAGAAATAAATTGACCCGCTGTGAAAAAGATACTCTAGCCATTTTTGAGAAGGAACAAGCCTCTCTTCGTCCGCACATTATAGCTTCAAAATGAAATTCATAAAATTCTTTCCCTCTCCTGGGATCTACATTCACACAGTGTTTCTTTTAAGGGGAAAAAACTTAGGAATGTACCTCTTTCAAAGCCTCATGGACACTTGGGGTTAGACGGCCAGTTGCTATAAATCAACATTTTTTATCCAGCTTGCACCCCTTGACTATCTGATTCAATAATCCTTTGAAGGCTGAGACAGAAGAATGAACTGCCTATTTCTTAATAGGTTGAATATATATATATATATATATTTACTGGAAAGCAATATTGTGGGATTGTGTTGGAGTTATAGAGAAAGATAGGTGGTATTAACAGAAGAACATGGTGGTACAAACCAAATCAAGAATTTTCCCCACTAAGAGCCAATAGAAATGCATGAATTGCCCATGAATAACTTTTGTACGCTTGTGCAACAAGTTCTCTTAAATGGAGGTTTTATTGGATTATGTCCATTGTGTTCAGCTTCCATTCACAGATTTCTTGAGCAGCAACTTTGAAAGGCATCAAATTTGTTTGATTTGGCTTTATGGTGCCATTTTCTGAAGGTGCTCCTACCTAATTACATGAAAGACAACAAAATCCTCAAAGAGAGTCTAGACTTTGCTACGCCTCTAAAGAGATGGACCCTAGTGAATTCTTTCATTTGAGAATTCATCTTTTCCCTAAACCAGACTGCTGCTCAGACTCTGCAGACACCAATGTCCTGTCATTAGTCAACTTCAGGAAATATACCATGTTTGTTGCCCAATCTGCAAAGACAGGAAATAAAGGAAATGGAAAGGTTGTTTGGGGACGGAAGAAGCCCTGTTTATTGGTAAGGGATGCATTGCTGTGAGAACACGGCTGCTCGTGTTTGTTCAGCCCAGTCGTCTAACACTTTAGCTGAGAGACAAAGGCCTTAACTTCTGAAACCAAGTAAACATCATTTAGCCAGAATGTGAGGACAAGTCTAGACCTACATAAGGAAAGGGCTTTGGAGCTGGAACTCTGAGCCAAGGGACAGAAGCTATAATCCTGTATCCTTTCCAAAAGCCAAGGAGGTTTTTTTAAAAAAAAAATAAAAAATTAAGGAGCCAATTTATACAGAGATTGATTTAAAAGCCTGAACTCAACGCACACGCTCCCATTGATTGCAACTGGCTCTGGGACAAGCTGAGAATGATTATATGTTCAGCAAAATGAAAATATTCAAGGAATATCAAGGGAGGATTTTTGATGGTTTTAGGCTAGATTTCTTGCAGTTCATGAATGCTGTGGGGTGAAGAACTTCTGAAACAATCGTGCACTCAATTGGAAAATGTTTAGATTTGATATCTTATGTCTGACATTATCAGTGCATAACTATGAAGCAAGGCTAGACAGTATTTGTGACTTTCTAGGCTATATCCTATTAGCTTCACTTTCCTGGGAGCTTTGACTAGCTCAGGACACGTCGCTCTGGTTTCCTTCAACCACCTTGTGTACTTTTTTCTGCTCCTCATTAGAATAAATGTTCTATAGCTCCTTTTGTCTTGGGTCACCTGAACCCCTCTAGGCTGCTGTTTCCAGAACCCCTTGCTACCAAGCTGACTCCTGTTCCTGAATATATGAAAAGTAGATGGCACAGGCATATCACACAACATTCTAGAGATTATCATACACTTGGAAACATACAGTTATTGGCTCCTGCAGGAGAGCATGGTCTACACTCAGCTCTGTAGCGACTTACACACCTCCCCTTTGTCAATATACGTGAGCAGCAGGCATATTTCTGCGTTACATTTATGTGTTTCACACATACCACTTAGAGTGCTTTTGAGCCACTCTCCAAAAGTTGGTGAGCTTGTGACTGAAATGCAGTTTTGATTATACTTGTATGATCAATCGATGGCAATAGATTTGCACTCACATTTCAATCTTAATATATATATATTTTGTGAAGCATATGTTCCATCTGAAGCACACATGAATGGGACTTCTCCCATTTGGAAGTGTCTCTTTTGTCATTACTAACAGGAAAGGGGGAATAATAACAAACGCAGCGGGGAGAGGAAGCCCTGATTCTGATTTCAACACTTTTCTGCCTTGGGTAAAAGAGGGGAGAGGAAAGGGGGCAAGAATGGGGGAGGGGGGGTCTGCAAGTTTAAGCAAGGAAAGATGAGTCCAGCTGTAGGATATACATCCCCCCCATACGCATACCATACTATTCTGTGTATACGACTAGGGTTTTTTAAACTTTAAACTTATGTTTAAAATAGGGGGTCATCTTATACAGTGGTACCTTGGGTTACAAACACCTCGGGTTACAAACACTTTGGCTTACAGACTCCGTGAACCCGGAAGTAGTACCTCGGGTTAAGAACTTTACCTCAGGATGAGAACAGAAATTGTGTGGCGGCAGCAGGAGGCCCCATTAGCTAAAGTGGTACCTCAGGTTAAGAACAGTTTCAGGTTAAGAACAGACCTCCAGAATGAATTAAGTTTGTAACCAGAGGTACCACTGTACATGGATAGAGTGCCCATACTACATTACGCCATTGATTAGGGCTCATTTTATAAGTATGAGGCAGCTTGCTGCAGAACCACGGTGAAGAACTGTTAATTATTTTCTCTAAAGCTGATGCTGCGATTCTAATTATGGAATAAGTGGTAGACGCTTTTTCCGTCCTGACTTCCAGTTGACACAGTAATGCTACGTAAGGTGACGGTCATGGTCTTCCACAATTCATTCATTACATTAGTCTGTGCTAATTTCCTGGTAGGTTCAGGGCTCTCTATAAAATAACGTTGGGGCTGGCCTATCACAGCAAAGATTTCCAAAAGAAAGGAAGGAAATCAGGTCTACAGAAAGCATTTCTCAATTGCACGAGAAACTGCAGAGGCAGCAAATATCACATTGCACCACATCCCCACTTCATATTCAGAAAATACAAATCTCAGGCAGTAATCATTATTTGTATAAGGTTATAAAAGGTGCCCATTATCCGTACGTGAATAATAACTGGATAATTTAACACCTATGAGTTATTTACCTTTCCTGTTGTTAACAGGATCGGATCAGAACCCACGGCCACTTGTTAGGTAATATTATTTAAACCTCTTATTCTCTCAGGCACCTTCCACCTTCACTTCTCTCCCTCTCCTTTTCAATCCCATGCTCCCACTTATAAAGCTATCTTAGTTCCAGCCGCCATATATGAATAGCAATGTGATCTAAACACTTAGTGCATGTATATCAAGATATCGGGGTTATTGTCTTTTGTAATTACTGTTTCCAGGAAAATATTTAATTTTGGGGGGTTGGCATTGGATCTTTAGAAAGGGAAGGCAATTGCTGCAAGTTTTCAGCCATGGTACTGAAAATAGTAAGGTAATAATAATAATATCAAAAAGGCAATAACAAATATCTGGCGTTTCCATCCTGCCACGGGCTACCTTTACTACAAAAATGAAAAGATAATACAGAAAGCCCATAGTCTAAGAGAACAATGAGAGGAGCTAAGTGTACTAAAACAATCACAAAATGGAACCTAGGTCTATAAACTACACAATTTTGCTATGTTCCTGCTCTCTATCCCAAGCTTCACCACCTCACAATTTTACATTATTTAGTATGGTTTCACGGACAGGTAATTCTATGACAATATATTACCTGCTGGTTTGTCCTCGGAGGGTAGGTTTCCCTATTAACATTTCCTTATGAAAACTACGGAATACATTAAAAGCTCATTCCAATATTCACCATGTTTTACTTAGAATTCTTTCTCACTTCCTTTGTGGTACTTTACCTCACTTAAAAACCCTTCTTTATTTTCCTCTTCCTTTCCTCCCATTACCCCATTGAAAATGAAATATATCATCCCCATAGACTCTCTTGCTAACAGTCCTTTTAAACAGAACCTTTTGTGTGGGAGCAGAATCACCTATTACCACCAACGTTCATCTGGCATAAATTTAAATACACGTTGTTCAGCATAGTTTAGGACCACAGTGCTCTCAGATTCAGCATAGATTTGCATATGACTTTAAAACATTGACTTTTCACTGTTTTTGTTTCTTATCACAAAGTGTTTGCTGCCTTGGGATCCTTTGCAGGAAGGGCAGGACAGAAATTTAGTAAGTAAATAAAAAAAGAGAGAAAGAGAGAAAAATGCTCAGCAAAGACTCCTAAGTATGCTTATTGGTCATGGAGTAAGGGGACAGTACTTCATGAATTGGTAACTGTTTAAAGAACACAAAGCGCACAGTAAGACTCAGTGCGCAACAGCTGCGCAAATGGTGAAGTTCATTATTAGAAAAAGGAACTGAAAATAAAAACTGCGTCCCTCGGGTCTATTCATCAAGCCACGCCCCCCCAAGGCCATCGCGGATTGGCTCTTTTGAATGAGCAGGTTGGGCGGGAACCTTCATGGCAGCCGAGGGGATGTGCTGCGCTCAAAATGGCGCAGCATGTCCGAGCAGTGAGGGAATCCAAAACCACTGCTCACTGAAGAGGTACTGTAAGTGGCCCTTATTGGCACCATGTTCTAACCAGCTGAGCGGTCCTAGTCTCCAAAATAATTGCTCCCTCCATTTCACATATTTGTCCTGAAAAGGCAGCTGGTAGCGGTTCAATATCTGCTTCTTTGGGGGGCCAAATTGTAGCTTGGAGGAGGAGGATTTTTTTGGGGGGACGATAATAGCATGGGAAGAAAAAGTTAAGCCTCACTGTGGTCTGTATTCCAGAGTGACAAGTCCGAGCATAGATTAAAGACAGGTACAGTGGTACCTCAGGTTACATATGCTTCAGGTTACATAAGCTTCAGGTTACAGACTCTGCTAACCCAGAAATAGTACCTCGGGTTAAGAACTTTGCTTCAGGATGAGAACAGAAATCGTGCTCCGGTGGCGCAGCGGCAGCAGGAGGCCCCATTAGCTAAAGTGGTGCTTCAGGTTAAGAACAGTTTCAGGTTAAGAACGGACCTCCGGAACGAATTAAGTACTTAACCTGAGGTACCACTGTACAGTACAATTCCATGATTCTGAAGTGTTTGTTTTTGAAACAACAACAGCACAGGGAAAGTTCAGTTGACTTGACATAACCTATGCACTTGTGAACACAGGATGCACTCTAAATATAAAACAGCTGGAAAAGAAGATGGTCAAATGCAAATGCATTGTAAACAGTGCTGACCAAAAGTGCACACAAAGATGCAAAGTAAGCTACAATGCAGAAGTGACTTGCCCTTATTTAGCAACAAATGCTAGGAAACAACAGATGAGCTGAAATAAAATAAATGTCATAAATCACTGCAGTTGCTCTAGAGTGACTATTAATAACAGATTGGTGTAAAGGTGATTTTGTCTGTCTGTCTTTCTGTCTGTCTTTCCTTCACTATATCACACAGCAACAAGATGTTACATCTGAGAAGCTTCCTACAAAACTTCTTCGTTATTTGGGGAGGTCAAGAGTGTGGACTTCAATATTAAACTTTTGCAGGGAGTTATCGACTGAGCTGTTATTCTGACTGTCTCTCTCTTTTTGCTGGCTATCCAAACTTATTTAGATCTTTAATTTCATAATAAAAATATATATCAGGTAAGTAAAACAAGAATAAAGGCCACTTCCTACAACTACACCATATTTGTAATTGCATTGTTGTAATTAAGCCGAAGGGATGCGGGTGGCGCTGTGGGTTAAACCACAGAGCCTAGACTTGCAGATCAGAAGGTTGGCGGTTCGAATCCCCGCGACGGGGTGAGATCCCATTGCTCGGTCCCTGCTCCTGCCAACCTAGCAGTTTGAAAGCACGTCAAAGTGCAGGTAGATAAATAGGGACCGCTCCGGCGGGAAGGTAAACGGCGTTTCCGTGCGCTGCTCTGGTTCTCCAGAAGCGGCTTAGTCATGCTGGCCACATGACCTGGAAGCTGTACACTGGCTCCCTCTGCCAATAAAGTGAGATGAGTGCCGCAACCCCAGAGTCGGTCACGACTGGACCTAATGGTCAGGGGTCCCTTTACCTTTAAGTAAGCCAAATGCCATCAGCCTCTTTTAAAAAGGAACAGGAAAAGGTTAATACCAGAGGTGTCAAAACATGGCTTTTTACGCATCTCACCTCTCGCTTTTACCAGGCCAGGATGCTTTACCTAGCTGACACCATGGATTATATAAATTAAGAAAGACGAGGAGCGATACAAAAGAAAAATATGCTACCGAGCTTTTAAAATCAGTGCTGTAAAGATTTATCGCGAGGTCTGAAGGGACAGCACTCAGGACTTGACAGTATGACTTACAGCATGTACTGGGGAGGGGGACCAAAAAGGGGGATTTAGAATGAGGGTGGGGGGGGGGAACCCTCGACTCTTGTCTCTGAAATGCTCTTGGACTAAAGCCAACTATTAGTCCAGAGAACAATGTTGACATTTAGCCTTTCTAATCAGTGTTGCCTGTCACCCAGGGCAGAGATTCCTGGCCTATGACGGAGTTTTCCAGAAACTGGCAACACTATCTCTCCTTTCCTTCTCTTCTTTCCCCTTTCACTGTAGAAACCCATCGCTGCCCATCCTTAAATCCTTTGTAGTCCTGTAAACTTCATATTACTGGAGCGCACAAATCCACAGTAGTCAAGGGCTGGAGTGGAGTCCATATTCACTTGTGTGCAAGGTACCAGAAGGCCAGCATTTGCTTATGAGTGACTGTCAGACTCAAGGTAAAAGAGACTGGGAACTCATCTTAGCGCAGGTCTTTTTTCCCCCTCCCTAAAAACAGGTTCTCCTGGGTGGTAGGGAAGAGAGAGTGAGCAATGTGCCTGCTCCTCTGGAGAGGCTTGGCACTGGGTGCCCTTCCTCCATTTCGCCTCCACCATCATGCATTTTGAAATGATGGAGGACCTGTCTGTCGGCACAGGCTTTCGTCTCTCCTGCCCCTTCTGGTCTATAGAGGGATGCCGAGATACAGCCGCCAGCTGGCTTCCAGTGAGCGGTTGACCATCTGAGGGGTCCTGCTGGGCTATGCCCTCTTCATCTTCTCCCTTACAGCCTTTGCCAACCTTGAACATTTGATTTTCAGCAAAGGACTCCAAGCTAAGATCTTTCCTGAAATCATTACCTGCCTGCTGCTGCTGGAGCAATTTGCTTCAGGGCTGATTCATTGAGTCTGCGTTATCACTTGTTTAATCTTCTCTATGATCTCCTTGAACCATATCAACAAGATCTCCATGCAGTCAACCCCCCTGGTGCCCACAGTTGCCAAGAAGGTTAGGAAATGCAGGAAGATGAATTGATACCCCGGGGTGCGGTGGGGAGTGGAAGACCCTTCTCAACACAGTCTGAACATCCAATAAAATATTTTATTTTCTTTTCTTTAAAAGCAGGTTCTCTTCTACTTGAGAAGTCTAGACATCTGCATGGCATACAACACTTAGGAATCAGAAGCGCTGGTTCCTCTCTCAGAATGGAATAATTCTTAGCATTTAATCAAGTGGGCTCCCGGTGCCCATTTTTATGGAGGCAAGAATAATAATTTGAAGTCTGAACACGGGCTGCTGATAGTAGAGGCACTACAGTACTGGGCAAAAAGCCTGCAGGGGGCTACTGCAGACCTATACTCTGAGCCTTCATTTTTTAAAAAGAAGTCTCTAATTGCATTTGAACAACAGTTCAGAAGCAAAACGTACAGGCACCATTCTAAGCAAATGTTTCGTGAGATATCAGCCTGCAGTAGCCTGTCCACCCAAAAGCAAACAAGGAGCAGCAAACACAGTGGCTCATGCTCTCTTTAACTCAGGTTTAATTTCATGCAAAGGTTTTCTTTTCTGAACAAGTAAACGTGCTTTTAGAAAAACCTGCCAATGCAAATAAATGTCATCATTAGTATATTCTTGTTGTGGGGTGGGCGGGTGTGTATGTGGTGAGAATATTGTGGTTGCAAAAGCATGGGCTGCCATCAGCCCTGCTAAGCAACCCACCACTGCTGTACTAATATTGCTGGGGAAGACGGTTGAGATAAAACAATAACAACAACAATCCTGCAGTGTAGTCAAGTGCTGTTATCCAGTCTCTTGGTCTGATTTGTTTTCCTTTCTTTTCTTGTTAGGGAAATGTAATCAGGGGGCTACTAAGAAAACCGTAGCGGCAACATGGGGCTACAGTGGTGCCTCGCAAGATGAAATTAATTCGTTCCGCGAATTTTTTCGTCTAGTGAATTTTTCATCTTGCGAAGCATGGTTTCCCATAGGAATGCATTGAAAATCAATTAATGCGTTCCTGTGGTCAAAAAAAGTCCAAACAAAGCCAAATTTGGTACAACAAGAGTTTATTAAGTGCTCTTTAAAGTCACACATACTGTAAAGAGCATTTCAAAATTCAAACCCAGAATTTTTTTAAAAAAACAGCAGAGTGGCCCAATGGTCACAGAAAATCATAAAAATGCAGAAAAAACCCAGAAGTTTCCAGATTCTTGCAAACCCCTCCCCAACTGTTCCCCCAGCCACCCAGCACACAGAAATTCAAATCCAGAATTTTTTTAAAAAAACAGCAGAGTGGCCCAATGGTCACAGAAAATCATAAAAATGCAGAAAAAAACCCACAAGCTTCCAGATTCTTGCAAACCCCTCCCCAACTGTTCCCCCAGCCACCCAGCACACAGAAATTCAAATCCAGATTTTTTTTAAAAAAACAGCAGAGTGGCCCAATGTTCACAGAAAATCATAAAAATGCAGAAAAAAACACAAGCTTCCAGATTCTTGCAAACCCCTTCCCAACACCAAGTCCTTGAATTCCAAACACCCCAACCAAAAATCCAAAACCCCCCAAAAAAGTTTTAAAAGCTTAACTTACCAAATGGCTGCAAAAGAAGTTTTGGAAAAGCTTAAAAAATCACCAAAGTCTTTAAAAACCTCAAAAAAGGCTACTATGTACACTGCGTTCTATGAGTTGCTCCTCGAAGTCAAGTCGCAACTGTATTAACGGTGTTAAGAAAAAGGAAACAAACTTGCAAGACGTTTTCGTCTTGCGAAGCAAGCCCATAGGGAAATTCGTCTTGCGAAGCAGCTCAAAAACGGAAAACCCTTTCGTCTAGCGAGTTTTCTGTCTTGCGAGGCATTCATCTTGCAGGGCACCACTGTAATTAACTGCTTTCCCATGCATGCGAGAAAAATAAGGGGATTATTGGGGATGGATTGTTGCTGGTGCCAGTATAAACACTTGTGGGTATATTCATATCAAAGGCTCAAATACTAAAAAAAGAGAAAAGGGTGGATGTTTGACCTCTGCAAAAGTTAATATGAGGTGTAAATTGCGGCAACAAATGCTAACAGAATACACTGCTTGCTTTTTAACAATTTAAGCATGAGCATCCTTAGTTGCTGTATATCTTAAAGCTCTTTTCACACACACACACACACACACACACACACACACACACACACCCGCCACTGAAATGCCTAGCCTGATCCTGCTCTTAATATAACATTGCCAGCATAAGATCAGTTGATGAGAGAGCTACAGAAATGTTATGTTCCATATACTACAAACCAGTTGCGTGTCAAGACCCCGCAGCACCCCCTCGTTGGGAAATAACTCACACAGAGACATGGATATGAGGTTTATGTTATTGGGCAAATTTGGCCACAACTTTATTAAATTACAGAATGTGAGCAGTATTGGCTTAGCCATTGGTTGGACCCGACTATATATCTGACTCCTGCCCGCAGTGCAGGAAGTCCGGTAAGGGTAAACCACCGGTAGGGGGAGCCTTGTCGATGCAAACCAACTCAAGCTCCCCTAGTGTTCCTGTCGGGGTCGTGTCAAGGCCCTAGTCCCCAACCAGGCTTCGGACAAGATCAACACCCCTGGATTCCTTTAACGGAATACCCTTAAGCATGGAGGGGCAGGTGATGGCCACACCTCCCCTCCCCCACACAAGGTCAAACAATGCCTAACCGCAACCCTAACAAATTTGTGACTATTGCTATGAGGTAGGCAAAAACCAAGTGGCCAGTGCCAATTTGCCAAGTGGGAAAATTCCTACCAGGCCCTCGGACAACCAAGGCAACCAACCGAAGTCCATAGCAAGGCCATTGCCTAACCTGCAAAATAGGGAGGGAGATTTGCTGACATTCTGTCTGTCATATATCATATTACTTATGTGTGACCTCATTTATTTTAGAACCACCTGCAAAACTGGATGCAAAAACTTTGTATGTCACAAAGCACACAAATTTTTTTTATGCAATTTTGTGTCCTCTTTTGTGAGGGCAGAGGAGGCTCCTATTTACCTCCAGGGTACCGGGCCCAGGAAATCCTGTTTGCATCTCTGCTTGAATCTGCTGAAGCAGGGGTGAGAAACCTGAGGGGAGCAAATTTCCATCATCCCCAGCCACTACGGCCAAAGATGAAGCTGCAGTCCAACAACATCCAAAGGTTCAAAGTCTGTAGGATTTCTGAGTAATGTTTCCTTTGGTTGGATATGAGCTCCATGGCTTTTTATGACTTGTCTTCCAGCTAATGGACTCCACTAATGGGCCTTTCCCTCCCCTTATGGTCCTATGACCCACTAGTATCTCAAGAGTTACCATCTCCTCCACTATCTGTATCCTTATCTCTGATAGATGTTTCATGCTCACTTGTACACCACACATCAACACCCCCAAACCTTAGCCACCATTACTTGGTTATAATATGATATCAGGAGAAAGCAAGCGCCTGGTAATTATATCCTGGGTTGCCGGCATTATTCAAAAAATAGTTTAGTAAAACAATCCAGATTGCTTGAGCAAATATGCCTAGGCCTACTGCTTTTAATTACTGCCCTTTTGCATTAACAAGAACTCTTATGATTATTTCCTGTTCTGGCAACCATTCCCAAGGCAACATGATTACTTGAATCCACTATTTCAGTTATACTTAAATATTACAGTGAACCAGTTCATATGTCTCATGGAACTGTATGTTCAGATCCTGGGTGCATTACAGAATGCAAATTTCATTGAAATTAACAGGGAACTTATTTCTAAGAAAGAATGATTAGATTTGCTGTTCCTAGAATCATGTTGTTTGCAGTTAATATTTCGATCCTGTCAGTTATTTGATACCACTGACAAAATCTTTATTCTTTTTTTTTCAGGCGTGAATTTTCACGCTAAGATTTATTTAATCATTGCATTAGGTGTGTTTTTTAAAGTTTTGGTGCTTTCTGCTTTCGAATAGGTCACATTTGTAATAACATACATGCGTGCGATCGGCAGTCAAGTATTTGAAACTGGTGGCTTCGCATCGCATGAAGACTCGTATCTGAATATTTCATGATGTGAAATGTGAAAAATTGTGAACTGCGGTCATTTTTTTGCCCACCCAGATTCAGGAACTGAACTCCCACGCAGAGTGACGGAATGGAAACAGGGGTGGGCACCTTATCCCCCAAACGCAGAAGTGTCAAGAAGAAAGACAACTAAGCTTTTTCTTAACTAGGCCAGAAAGGATTGGAAATGCTACACAAGAAGAACACTCGTCCCCTGTGGGCAGGGAGTGGCTGTCTGGCTGACACTCGCTCACAGCTGGCATTGGCACACTCCAGATGGACCTGTTTCCAGCTTTCCTTCGCCAAAGTGAGGGTTGCCGTGGGCGTCATGGGGCCTTTGGGGATGGGTGGAAGAGAGGAACAGTATACAAGTGAACACATGGCAAGGTATTTCCTGTTTCCATATATTATTATTTTTTTAAAAGTTTGACATTCAGAGACTGTGCCCATGAAATATCATAGTGCCCTAGTATCAGGAAATCGCACAGACTCTGCTGGCGCATACCGGATAACACCATTTGAGTTCATTGCATGTCAATATGGGCTGTGCATGGAATCTAGGCTAGCCAAGCAAGTTCTTTCACTAAATGTCACTGAATTTTACGCAAGAAAATAGTCAGGCCAAACCCCAATGAATGAGAATTTGTTACCAAAACTTCTCTGGGATTCAATAAGACCTGGTTTTGACTTGAACGAGCATCCTGGAAGACCCACTTTAAATTGCCGTTCTCGGGAGTTGTCTAATGTAGAAAAATGCACCGCCCCTTTCTCACTCAAATCCTTGTCCTTATTTAGCTCTTTGGCCTAAGAAAACTATTTTCTGGTCAATACCTTCTCAGTGGCAGCGTTTTGTTTTTCTTCTAAAAAAAATGTTTAGGGGTGCTCTCATTTTGACTCATGAAAATCACTATTTTATAGTTCAAATTGGGAAAAATAAATACAGTAAATGGACAAAAGTACAAAGATTAAAAAAATGTTTAGGGGTATGCGTACCCCTCCATACCCCCAGTAAAAAAATTACTGCTTAATGGTATACTTTATTCATTAGATGTATCCTTAGGGTAAATATTGCTGTCTCCTTTTCTACTTTCATCAAGCAAATTACACTAGCTTGGCGTTCCTCTGTAGCAAAAAAGAAGAGGAACTTCTGTACCTGACACCTTTTAACATAAACTGGTTTTAAGTTTATAAGGAAATCTACACTTAAATAAATTGATCTTCTTTATTTATCCATTTCTGTGCAAACTGCTATGTATTGTAGCACAGTAGGTAATAGAATACCACAACAGAAACATTGCCTGGTCCATGAGACCCTCCTATGGGGTTATGCTGACAACCAAGCTAACAATGGTCATTTAACTTCTCCTCTTCCTCCAGCTCTGACTTCCCCTGCCTCTGATTCCCGAATCCTGGCCGGTACAGGTCCCTGCAACTCACTGCCCTCACACCCTGAGTCAGACTCCAGACCCCCTTCAGCATCTTAGCAATCCCTGATACCGAAACTAAACTGCCTCCCTCCCACCTTCTGCTGGAAGGTGAAGACTTTCTTGTGTTCCAACAAGCTTTTGGGAATTGACTGCTTTTAATTAAAGGGCTGGTGCCATGCTGTTTTTATTGTAATTATTGGTACGTTTTAAACACATTTTATATATGCATATAGTTTTAATCCTACCAGTTTGATTGTCTTTTAGTGATTGGTTTTTCTATTATTTTAGCAGTTCCTGCTTTTGCGTGTTGAGACTTTTAAACCCCTCCCCTTAAATAAATTCAGACGAGACTCAAATTTTGGTTTGCTTTTTGGCAGAATTTAGGCCACAACTTTATTGATTGCAGCAATTGAGTGGTTGCGTAGGCTCTGGTTTGACTAGCTCCCTGCACCGTTGCAGGTAGCGCTGACCCAGGGCACCAGTATAGGTCAGCCTAGGGTGAACACCTGGATAAGCGGAAAGCCGGGAACAGGCTATTTCCACTGCTCAAATGCCCCCCTGGACTCAGGCACGGGCACAACCCCCTCTCAGGGGTTGACCAAACCATCGAGTCCCTGGATTCCTTTAACGAAATACCCTTCATATAGGGATGGTGAGAGTGTTTTCCCATCCCTATCACCTGAACCAGAGCCTATCCGCAACCTTACAAGTTGTGACGATTTGCTATGCAGCAGGTGAAACCCAAATGGCAACAGCCAATCAGCCAAGTGGGGAAAATTCCTGCCGTGCCCCTGTCCCAACGACAGACGACACATGACAGCATAGTAAGGTCAAGCGCACAACCCTAAATATAGGGAGAGGTGGGCGGGTGTTCCGATGCATGCACCGAAAGAGGAAGCTCTGGGTCATGTGCATAGGTCCCTTGATATGTTTAGCCTGCATCCCATTGGCCTGATTAAACCCAGCAACAAGGGACCTACCAATCGAGTCTTGTGGCTATTCGATCAACCCCACCCACAATGAAGGGTTTGGTTGCCAGGTCTCACTGCAACATGTGCCCTCTTTAAGGGAGGACCCGATTTATCTGTATTCCACCTTGAGTCCCATCAGAGGAAAAGGCTGGGTATAAATAAATACATAACAATGACAGAAGAGGGGACTTCAGGTCTTCAGTGATGAGGTGGGAGAGTGTTTTTTCACTTCCAGGCCTCCACACTTTCAGCTGAAGAACAAAATATAGCCTATACATGAAGGATGAAATATAGCCTATTGGAGTAGGGCTATGGGGCCCAGTGCAGCTCCTTGTCACTCTGCACCTCTGATGATCGCAGATACGTTGGGAAAGGGGTACAGAAAGATAGCTTATAAGTGCACAGGTCTTTCTCTGCACATTTGGGAACTCTTGGGTTTTTCCCATCATTCCCAGTTTTCTGCAGAGACAACTCTGCAACAGGGTTCAAAGATGATTATGTTCAGTCCACATTTTTAGAAATAAAACTGACCTAATTCACACCTACCAGTCTAATATATGGATCAGACCATAATTATCCTTCAGATTTTGGCACATCTCCCATCTTTACAATACAATTCTCAGCTCCAAAAAAAGGGGACAAATCTATCATCTATCTATGCATACACTGAGATGAACTACATTATTTAAAATACCAATTTTATGACAAAAATTATATTTAAATACAGGTTTATATGTAGGGTTCTGTTTTTTTAAAAAACACAATGGAACAGACTTATGAACACATGCAAAATGGAAACAGACCAGGAATACAGTTTTATTCACGTAGGTCAGACATAGGCAAACTTGGCCCTCCAGATGTTTTGGGACTACAACTCCCACCATCCCTAGCTAACAGGACCAGTGGTGAGGAATGTTGGGATTTGTCGTCCCAAAACATATTGAGGGCCGAGTTTGCCTATGCCTGTTATAGATTTTTATTCTTTATTATTACCCTTAAGGAACACATGGAGTCAGAAGAGGAATAGTATGCACATCTCAACTCCCACATATTCAGTGAAAGTTTAGTTTAAAAGGGGGTAGCTACAAAATAAGGCAAAATAAGCATTTTTAAAAAAAAATCAGCAAAATTAAGGAGTAGGCTTGCCATTTTCTATTCATGAGGGGAAAACTTCGATATTACGGGTGACAGGCAAGAGAAAAAAATCTTAGCCTATTGGGTAAAGTAAGAGGGCCAATAATGATTGCTACAAGAATTCTTCACTGGAGTAACTCACACAGCCCAGCAGCAAGTTACATATAGTTCTTTGTCTCTTCAATTAGAGTTATGGCTGTACATATTGATTTTGAGAATTATGTATTCTTAATGTAGTAGAAGTTGAAAATTAAGACACTGTGTCAGTCAGAGTGGAGTGGATAACAGGGTAGACACAGAAAACATAAAAGAAGAAAAAGGACAATGCTTCTGAAAGTTTAAAGCACAAGAAATTGGTTCTTAGAAAAGCACAACATGCTAAAAGAACCCCTTCAAATACCGCTGCATAATTGAATACTTTCATGGCATTGAAAGTTTAGCTAGAACTTCTGTTTTGGAAGCCTTTTTTTAACCACAAAATAACCCATAGCAGTGTACGGAAATAATTTGTTTCGAGGTGCTAAAGCAATGGTAAAGTTGCATGACTCAGAAGCAGATAGTTGCAGTACACTGTAAGGTAAAGATATCGAAAGCCTGGTTATTCCACTGACAGCTGGAGCATGTAGAGTGCAGCGACGTTAAGAAAAAGAGTAATTATCTGCTACTTACACTGAGATCCTATTCCAAAGTTTCGAGAGGAAGCAACGCCCAGCTGTAAATCATGTCATCAATGAAATCAGCATATAAGGCAGTTTGGGGGCAAGATGTAGGACAAGGTGAATGAAGGATTCTATTTACAACACTTAGGCTTCTATTTTTCCCTGAGGGAACTTATTATTGAGCTTGATCTTATTGGAGTCATTGAAACTTTCACTACAATTGAATGAGCCTTTACAATTAGACTCCAAATCTCCTATCTGATCTCAGCTCCCCGTGCTACCCCTACACACACTAAATTTTCACTTGCCTGTGATGATTTATAACACAACCAATCGGTAAAGGTAGCATGGAAAATACGAATCTGGGGACAGATCAGCAAGCAAGCTCACTAATGCCAGGGCAACTAATGCCAAACAGTTAATATCATAAATAATTTCTTTTCATCACAACAATTTAGCTGGCTGCCTTGTCGTTTCTGGTCCCAACTGGTCAATACATCAAGAAAGCATGCTAAGTTTTAGGCAAAATCCCAGTATTGACTTGCAGTAAGCAAAATAACATGGTACATTCTTGGAAATTACTGGGTAACATTCAACTAACTCCTACTCGCAGTGAACCAAAACAAGTCATGCCTATTAGATTCATGGGTCTACTCTGAGTTGCACTAGCATTGAACACCATCTGTTGTATTTGGATTAGACCTTAAACTGGGTCACTCAGCCAGCCTTCAGTTACTGACCTGGTAGATATCAGTAAAAGGTCAGCATTATACCTGCTCTGAAATATGCAATAATTTGGGCTAAGGTGAAAGTTACTGATTGTGGATTTTCTTTAAATAAGCCATACTCAAGAGTAGAACATAGGAGCCAACTCCTATGGTCTTTTTGCCTCCCCAGTAAAATATCTGAGGGGGCCACACACCCACACCCAAGTTGATGGACACGGCCATTCAAATAGTGTGCCTGTGCCATGCTATATGATAAGTTAAACAGAGTGGGGCTTACTTGGGCCTCCCCAATATTGTATTTAAGTTGGCATCCTTGGCGTAGAAGCAGCAAAATCAGCAGTGTCCAATAGATTACCTTGTTAAAGGATTTGAGGTTGCCTGTTCATGTGCACAGATCGCAGAACCCAAGTGAGTATTTCAGGACGACGTTTCAGTTCAGGAATTTGTAATATGTATTAGACTGAATAAAATGGAACTCATTCAAAACAATTAACTGCAGCACTTAACTAATAACCTGTGCTAAAGGATAGGTCTTTATTTTGCTAAACTATTGCTGGTGCCTAACAGCCGACTGCAGTGTCACTGGACTTCGGCAAAAAAATCCTTTGCCATACGGCGCTATTCAGGCAGCCGGACTTATTCCAGCTGTAGCTTTGACGGGAAGGTATTGCCCCAATGCTCCCTCCTGTTACAATGTTAAGAAATAAAGATGTTTAAATAAAACACCTTATTCTGGTTTCCCTTGAAATGATATCTCTTGCTCTTTGTTAAGTGAAACCTGATGAAATACAAATCCAATCCAAGGGACTTCACCTCAACCTTTCACCTCAGAACTTCCCTATGCTTTCCAAAGCAGAGCGGGGGGTGGGGTGGGGATGGGGAGAAGTACAAGAAGGGGCAAGAGCGGAGAAGCATTAGGGCTTAAACAAGTGTTTTACATTTATTCACATTGAGCAGACTCTCACTCACGAACCCTGCTCCAAAATCCTGTAAAAATGAGATACTTGCACATAGCAGGGTTTGAAGGAAAATATCTAGTGGAAACACACATGAAACAGACCGACAGAGAAGCATGTTAAGGCTTCAGTGGTGGCAGTGCTGAGTTTTGGGACAACATGGTAAAATAAGTTAAATCCATTACGGGTAACTTGTATAGCCGACATCCAAAATACCTCCACCACAGATCACAGGGCCACATTTAATGTCCATTTTTAATTTACACACACACATCCATCACTGGCTTGTGATAAATTTTTTCGTAGGGGAACAGTTAGGCACCAGCTTGTGGGGGCAATTGTGAGGGACGGGGCTTTGTGATGTCACTCATGAGAGCATCACGCCTCCCTAAACCAGACAGAAGCTTCCCAGTCTTTGGGAAGAAGGCACCTACTCTAATTTACTGGGAACATTTAGGCGACTAGCTTGGTCCCCCTAGTCCACTGACCGCACACCACTGACACACACATCCAAATTTAATGTCTGTACACAGCAATAATACATTTAAGTTAGAGAGGCTACGGTTGCAATCCTAAACCCGGTGAAACTGGGAGTGAGCCCCACTGAGCCAACAGGATTGATTTCAGAGTATGTTGGGATTTTGCTGCCTGCAAACTTCATACATGGCCTTCTGAAATTTAAAGAGCTTGAGCACGTCATGCAAATATGATGGGTGAGTAGGAGAAACTCACATACGACCTAGCACACTGCTTACTGCAGATTTCAAAAGATTGTGTCTTGAGTTCTGCACTGGGAAACAAGGCTGGCAGGCAGAACCATAATTTAGCAGATTTGGGGCCTAAGCAAACCCCACCCGCCACCGCACTTGGCATGTGCCGTTACAAAAGGCTTTCACAAACATGATCTTCTGCAATGGATTAAGGCACAGTAAACTACTTAACTTAACTTAAGTACTTGTTTATTAATTTTTCATTGCTTAGCCTAACCTCTGAAGGGTTAGATTCCCCTTTACCCCCACAAAATCAATGATTTTATGTTTATAATGGAGCTGGAATTAGCGCGGCTTCGCTCTCCTCCTCCCCTTCATTCATTATTCAGAGGAATCTTTAACACATTAAGGGATACGTCTTGAATGCTTAAGACCTTGCTGAGGGGGGTTGGGAACAATGTATCCCCCCCCCCACATGCACCAGTATTTAACATGTATAAATACTGGTACCTAAGGAATGAAGATATGGAAATAATTGGAGGCTCGCAAGTTGATTCTGCTAAATAATTTTGAATCAAAATGTATTCGTGAGGAAGCATGCCCAGCCCTTACGAGTTTTGATTGGGGGTGGACTATGCAGCATAAAAAGAAACAAGCACACCAATTATTTCTGTGAAATACAGTGCATTTTTACCCACAAAAAAACCAGCCTCCCCGCCCCCCTCAAAAAGAAAAAGTAACAAGCACATAAATCCCTCAGACTCCCATCCTGTTTTTCTGTATATTCAAACGTCAGAGTTATTGAACTGTCACAAAGGTGTATAACTCAAGCTGCCAGTTAAATGGTATCCAGGTTTTCCCCACTACTGCTCCCGACCGAAAACAAAACAAAATTCAGATATAGTGCAATTTACTGCACTTGTCATTTGAAGCCTTTATTTCAAAAGGTAATAGGACGGCTACTGCACTACTAAAAGCAGAAAACCGAAGATATATTCCTTTAAAAGGGGAAAAAATAATAATAATGTTGACTGCAAGTTGCAATCAGTCTTAATTCATTCTTTATTGCTGCTCTAGTTCAGTGTTATTTGAGCTGGTCTTAACTGTTAAAAGCATTTCAAATGTTCACATGGTGTGCATTAGGTTTCCAAGTAAAAGCAAGGAGAGCCCACCAAATGTAACTTTCCGAATGCAAACCACATGAATTTGATTTCTTTGTGGCATAACTTTAATTGGGTTCAGAGGTCTCTCAGATGTACCTGTCTATCTGCTTTCCGATGGCCTGATGTGATAAGGCTAATACGAAGAAGCTGCTCTGAACTGCTCTCAGTTACCGTGAGACCATTACCAAGTTTACCCATTTGTGGCTATGCTCAGACCTTTTTCCCTCCGCCAGACTGCAGCCACCAAGAAGCTTGAAACTGCAAGATGGCGCAATACCTGTAATATGACATGGTCTTGCATATTTACAGGGCCATGCAGGTTGCTGCTGGGTGATGCTGTTCCAGAAGCTACTCGCATCTCTGCCGCTGGCTCTTACACCAAGACAAGCAACGTCTGCCCCATGAAGGTAGAGGTGGATGTGAGAGACACATACAGACCTCCCATTCACCTCCCTAATGGCCCCTCTTGCAATCCTATATGAACACAATAGTTGGGGAGAACAGGGCTCCATTGAATGTACAGGCATCCTCCGCAGCATATTGTATCGTGCTATTGTTAATGGGGAGTAATTTACGGCCCTGCTGATGGCTAGGGGCACATCTCGCAAACTTACCAGGCAATCATCAGGAAATGAATCAAAGAGGAGCATAAAAGGCTGCATTGCTAGAACATGCCCCACGTCCCTCTGCCAAATGAACAAACAACAGAAACTCCTGACTCCAGGAATTCCCACAGGAATCTTACAAATGGGACGGGGATAGAACGGCTATGCATGAATATTAATCTTAGCTGTCGAGTCATTTTTAAGATGGCCGTAACCACGCCTCGTAGCGTTTGTTTCATTAAGATAATCATGCGCCACTTGAAACGGTAATAATAACACTTAGCATCTAGCATTGCTTTCAAAGCGTTACACACAACAATTATGCCAAGTTGGCTGCTCCTACTATCTTCATGATAGTAGGTGGGACGTGGGTGGCGCTGTGGGTTAAACCACAGAGCCTAGGACTTGCCGATCAGAAGGTCGGCGGTTCGAATCCCCACAATGGGGTGAGCTTCCGTTGCTTGGTCCCTGCTCCTGCCAACCTAGCAGTTCAAAAGCACGTCAAAGTACAAGTAGATAAATAGGTACCACTCTGGCGGGAAGGTAAACGGCGTTTCCGTGCGCTGCTCTGGTTTGCCAGAAGCGGCTTAGTCATGCTGGCCACATGACCCAGAAGCTGTACGCCAGCTCCCTCGGCCAATAAAGCGAAATGAGCGCCGCAACCCCAGAGTTGGCCACGACTGGACCTAATGGTCAGGGGTCCTTTTACCGTTACTATGTTCATGATACACTGCCCAAAGTGGAGAGGTGCTTACTGAAAGGGCATAGTGGTTTGCCAAAGGCCAATGAATATGAGCTCTAGGTGAGGACACCTTTATGGCAACCCTATGACTTGGAGGGTTTGCTACTGTAGAACACTGTAACTAGGCTGGTGAGTAAAGCAGCCTACCAAAAGCATATTACACCATGGCTGTCCTGCATTAGCTGTCAGTATGCTACCAGGCCAAGTTTGAAGGCTCTTGTGCTAGCATACAAAGCCCTATACAACTTGGAACCAGATACTTTAGGAATCCTCTTAGTCCTTATGTTCCTTCCTCGTCACTGCAATCATTAACAGGGAGCATTGTAAGTGCTTATTTTACACACACACACACACACACACACACACACACACACACACGGAAATAGATGGCCCATTTTGACATTGCAAGGGATTTGAGTATTAATGTCAGATCAAGATGCTACAGAAAATTTGCTGTCATGAACCTTGTTTTCCTTTGTTTCCTCATCTTTCATTTGCCATATATTTAAAAGATTATACTGGTGTTAATTGGTGTGTTGCTTTGTTACTGATTATGCATCTTGCAAGACACTGGTTTGCTTAAGTATTTCATCTCAGTGATGCTATGTTAAGTTTTTCCCCGATTCTTCAAACAAAGCAACAGAACAATCCCTTTTCTTCAGCTGCAACCCAAACCCACCTGCTTCGAAGCAAGTTGAATTGAAATCAATGACTTCTAAGTAAATTAGCTTAGGACTGGTTTAGGACTGTGGTGCCAGTGGCTATTTCTTTTATATTACATCGGATTGTAATCCATAACCATGAAGGAAGAGGGAACCAAGGGGAAATTTCAAGCATTCAGGAAGTAGTAAGCTTTTCCGCAACAACCTGGACTCCAGTCAGAGCTGGCTGTCATTTTATAACCTTCTGACCAAATGTGTTCAGTTAAGACTGGTTTCAAAACTTTACCATGAAACCTTAGGAAAACAAACCACATGAAAAGAACACAAACTGAGAATATTAAATAGGCGTTTTCACAGAAAATGGATTCAATCCCCCCCCCCCAATATTCCTGGATGCTAAACTCTGAATCATTTATTCAAATTTTTATATTGGTGCTTTAACAGGGAGTCAAACATCTACAATAGCTTGTTTACTTTAACCAGCTTTGTTTTGTTAACTCCTCAAGAATTCCACAGCTTCTGCCCTGTTCATTTAATTTTCATCAACCCGTGTCCAAAAATACTGATGACTCACAATACTCATCTCTGTTACAGTGGGCACAACTGCATATACTTAAGGAGCTACCCTCAACTAATGCAAAAACAAGAGTAACCATATACTGGAGGCCGCCCAATTTTTACTTAGTGTTCTGGAACATATGCAGGGTTCCCACAGATGCCCATCATGTTAAGATATGTTAAAACTTCTGCTTCTTGCTTCGGAGTGCTCAGCACCAAAGCTGTTCAGTGGCATAGCGTGGGGGGTGCAGGGGGGGCCGGCCACACCGGGCGCAACATCTGGGGGCTAGGGTTAGGGGGCACAAATCCACGGGTTAGGGGACGCAAATCCACGGGTTAGGGGGCGCAAAATTACTTGCCTTGCCCCGGGTGCTGACAACCCACGCTACGCCACTGAAGCTGTTGTCAGGATTTCATTCTGGACAAGATTCCCATTAAGAACTGTGGAGTGGGAAGCTGTTTGGGCTTTGTCTATTCATATTTAAAGAGAGCCTTCCATAAAATATAGCAGAAGTGATAAATTAAGCAGCAGAAATGGCAACAGATTATTTTGTAGAAAAGGAAGTTGCATTTGCTACCAGGCCAGGCGGCTGCTGCTCTTGCAGCTGAAACTCCAGCCAGGAGCTATAAAACAATTTTTTGTGTCTGGGAGAAATGATAATACTGCTCATTTCCAATGATTGATTCAAGATACACACCCAATGCCTATGCCAAAACCTGCTAATATCTATAATCAATAAAGTTGTGGCCTGTTTAAATCCCAGTTGGTTGTCCTCAATTTATTGCAACTAAATCATGCCTTGGGCCCATCACCTATTGCTCCACCCCACCTGGGCCCATATTCCTATGGTAGTGAAAATAGCACCATACTATTAAAAGTAAATGCATTGATTAATTTAATTACTATCCAACCTTTTTGTTCCACCATGGAACTCAAAATGGTGTACATGGGATTCCCATGGAAATAGGTAGTTCTCCTAAAAAAAAAAATGTGCAAAAAATATTTGCTTCAGACTGATGTAACAGATGTGCACCATTATACCAAGTCCAAAATCTAGATCGTTTTGGTTTAGAATTTCTTTGCTGTTCAGGTTTTAGTTTAGAGTTTCATTGTTGTTTAGGTACCAATCAATAAATGCTGACACTTTAAGTGAGGCACATCATGATAACATCTAAGTAAATGGCTTTGTAGGAAAGAGCACAGATATAATAAATGAACAGATCAAATTATCTTCACTGTCTAAGGAAAGAGTGGACACCTATCTCAAACAGTGGTTTGGATGGAATATTATTGGGGAAGTGGCTCAATAATACTCTATATATGCAAATGTTTGGGCTCACTCAACACTGTACAGAACTTTTATTCCCAGTAATAAAGGAACTCAAAGGTGGAAAATACATAGATATAGATAAAAAGTTTTGTATGAGTTAATACTTTATCATACCTTTGGAACTCTGCTGTATCTTTGCACTTTTATCCTTCTAGGTTGTGACACTTTATGGTTTACATTTTTGATTCTTTGCTTTCTTTATCTCATGTTATGTTTGCACTTTTCTTTTCTTTTTTGGTAACAAATCACTAAAAGTATTTTTTTAAAAATAAAAGTGTTTCCCTTCTTCACTGGCAATGCAATGTTTGCTTTTTGTGAAAACAAAAATTGTCATTTATTAATAATTTCGTAAGAAATCAGTTGCATGAGTTGTAGTTGTCATGAAATGGGAGCGAGGATTCGCTTTATCTGCCTTGCCTTGCTTTTAAAATAAACTCTTATGCTATTATATATTTTCTCACTGTTTGAAACACTACTGTCTTTCCTCTCTGCAGCTTCCCAGCGAGCACATATTCTGGCGAGTAATGAAGCAGGTGGCGCTGTGGGTAAAAGCCTCAGCACCTAGGGCTTGCTGATCGAAAGGTCGGCGGTTCGAATCCCTGCGGCGGGGTGCGCTCCCGTCGTTCGGTCCCAGCGCCTGCCAACCTAGCAGTTGAAAGCACCCCCGGGTGCAAGTAGATAAATAGGGACCGCTTACAAGCGGGAAGGTAAACGGTGTTTCCGTGTGCGGCTCTGGTCCGCCAGAGCAGCGATGTCACGCTGGCCACGTGACCCGGAAGTGTCTTTGGACAGCGCTGGCCCCCGGCCTCTTGAGTGAGATGGGCACACAACCCTAGAGTCTGGCAAGACTGGCCCGTACGGGCAGGGGTACCTTTACCTTTACCTTTTAATGAAGCAAAGGCAACGCATGCCGATTAAGACTGCAATCTTAACGTCACTTACCTGGGAATAAGTCCCACTGAACTGAATAGAACTTGCTTCTGGGTAGACATAGTTAGAATGTCACTGTTTATAGTCTTCTGATTTCTTTTTTTCTTTTGAATATATCAGAGGTAGTCAACCTTTTTGTACCTACTGCCCACTAATGCATCTTTCTTGATGGTAAAATTTCCTTACCACCCACCAGTGCTCGATGGAAGGAGGATTCAGCTTGTGCCATAGAACCCCCTACTGCCCACCTAGAATCCTGAAATGCCCACTAGTGGGTAGTAAGGACCAGGTTGACAACCCCTGGACTATGCAGTCAAATGACTCCTCCAACACTTTATACCTGGGTCGGTTTGAGATGTGTGTGTTTTAAGCACTGGCGAAGGAAATGGGGGGAGGAGCGGTCCGCTCTTGGTGCAATGGGGCTGCACAGTGAGAGGGGCACTGCCTACCCCCTCCATCGGTGGGGGAGCGTGTGCCTGTGCCACCGCCCCCCCCGAATCCACTCAGGCTCAGGCATCGCCCTTACAGCCACTGCCAGGAGGCAGAGGCAGGCGAGAGGGGGGACTGAGCCGCCCCACCAGCACTTGGAAGCTGCCCAGAGCCACTTCTCTTTTGATTTCAAGGCACTGTACACCTGTAGCCCTTGAGCACCTACACTCAGGTATTCATGGCTTTCTTTTCCTGAGTAATGGGTTGTGCTTTTGAAGTTGCAAACGGGGCTTGTCACCAGCGGTGGAGCAAGTTGATTGGGCGCCTGGGGAGGTGTGTGTGCCCTGCGCCCAGGGGTGGGGCCAGCCACCCGCGGGGCAGGGCAAGCAGGGGCAGGGCGCTCCGTGGGGCCTCTGAGGAGTCTGCTTGCCTCCTCCCACTCAGCTGCCCTACAGCTGAGGGGGAGGTGGTGGGCAGACTGTTTGGGCAGTGGGAAGCCAGCGGGCGCCCAAGCCACTACGTCATTCCCAGGAGAGAAGCGTGGCTTGGGCGCGCTGCAGGCCCTGCAGTGAGTGCCACCTGGCATTTTGTCACCCCCCTCAGTGGTGATACCCAGGGCAGACCGCCCCCACCACACACCCCTTCCTCCGCCCCTGTTTGTCACAGGTGTGCCACCTAAACCCGCCATACTTGAGCAATATTATAGCTGTCCACAGAAGCAACATGCAGGTATAAGAGTTTACATTCTTCCTTATCGCTCCTGCTTTGCACTATTTTTGGGTGCTTTTGCCTGGCAGGAATAGGTGTTTGAGCTCTGTCTGTGGTTGAAGCAAAAGAAAGAAAGAACACGATGGGGCATTAAGTAATGCAAAGAAGAGGTGGAGTCTGAGGTAACAGGAACAGAGTGCCTTCCTACCCCTTGGGATACGGAGGGCGGGAGGGAGGGAAGGAGAGTTGGAGCAGAGGGGAGGACCGTGGCAATTCAGTGGGACTCCTGGGTGAGGAACAGCGAGAGGGGCGGCAAACTCAGTGACAGCCCCGGGCAGCAAAACCCTAGCTACGCCACTGGTTTTAAGGACAGTACAGCAACACATGGGAATTTTCAGACTAAAGTTGGTTCCAGACAAGGGCTTAATTTGCAGACACACCACTAAGATCACAAACAGGTAATAGGAAACAGGCTTTTAAAAACAAATTCTAAGATTTTCAACAGAAGACGTAAATCCACTTCAAATGCAGAAGAAAAAAAATGGATTGGTATTTGGATGCCAACAGTGTAATGCGAATGATACAATAAACTTGCATGCTTACGTTGCTACCAATCCCACAATAAACACCTGTCTGTAAGAACCCTAAGGAGTACATTGAAACGACAAAAAATATTGTTTTTGCTTGGTTATTAAGATATACAAGGACCACATCGTGGTTTTTGCGGGAGAAGGAAGGAAATATTGCTGTATTCTGCTTCTCCTCTTCTCATTTATCTGACTTGGGGCCTTCTCGGCAGCAAAAGCATATTCACATCTGAAATTAGTATGCATATAAAAATTATACACTGCCAGTAATTTGTTCACAACAACCCTTATCCTGTTAGGTATCTAGGATGATTCCATTTTAAACACATGCCTCCTGGGGAAGAAAGAAAGAAAGAAGGAAAGAGGGAAAGAAAGAAAGAAAGAAAGAAAGAAAGAAAGAAAGAAAGAAAGAAAGAAAGAAAGAAAGACCTGGAAATAAAAGTTACAGCCACTCCAAAAACACCTCACTCTGCCTCATGGAATGAAATGCACATGCATACAGATGAATCCCAGTCTCATGTGCAGGAGTGAGGCCTGAATGCAACAGTTTGAATGAAACCTTATCTTGCCATTTGTTGTTTTCATTGGACTGCAGCCAGTGCAAACATTTGCAGGTGGCTGGGCCATATTTTGACACTTAACTATCTACAGTTGTGATAAAAATCAGAATGTTGCTACACTGCAGTTTCCAATAGCCTACAGGGCCAGATTCTGCTCCCACTTAAGACGTACTAAGACCATTACGACATTGTCTGCTGAAAAGCTTAGAGTTTTTTAACAAACGTATTTTGCGGGGCCACTCGTTTCTCTCCCTCTCTCTATAAAAATAAAAAGAATCCTTTTCTGAGACAGCAAATTCTCCTAATACTTCATACTGTTATGAGTTTGTCGGTGCCAGAGCCCTGTAATTAATCCCTGGATCCAGCAAGTGTTAACATCTAATCAAGACAAACTAGCTTTCCATGAAGTGATTGCCTGGGTGATGACCCATTAATGGGGATTAAAGTGCAAGAGAGCAAATAGGTGGGGCCCCCTCTCTCAACGTGGTACCTCGGGTTACAGACACTTCAAATTACAGACTCCGCTAACCCAGAAATAGCACCTCAGGTTAAGAACTTTGCTGCAGAATGAGAACAGAAATCATGCAGCGGCGTAGCAGCAGTGAGAGGCCCCATTAGCTAAAGTGGTACCTCAGGTTAAGAAAGGTTTCAGGTTGGGAATGGACCTCCAGAATGAATTAACTTCTTAACCAGAGGTACCACTGTAGAGAGTTGTGTGTGTGTCAGTAAGTGTGTGTGTCTGTGTGTGTCAGAGAGAGAAAGAGAGAGAGGATGTAATTTAAAAGAAAACAAGAAAAAGAGTGTCAGAGAGCACAACGTTTGTTTTCTGTTTGAGTCCAAGGCTGCAGCTATGGAAGAAACAAGACCCTTTGTGGGTGATGATGCTGTTAAGCCCTCCATCGTAGGCTCAGTTTGTATATATGTTTTTTGAAAAAGTATATCTTAAAGACACCACAGTCTCCTCTGTGCCTCATTTCCAAAAGGAATCATGAACCCTAGGTAAGTGCCCGGAACCCCTGGAATCCCACAGCAGTCGGAGGTCGGGGTGGTGTGCAACAAAAGCGTGTTCTCCATAACAGAGAGCACGTGTTGCGGTTGGGAAAAACAGGCCACCCTGCAGTGACTAGGCAAATTTGGAGGAACCCAAGCCTTTAAGTGGTTAAAATTGGGTTGCTGGGGAGTTTTGATTGTTGCCAATTCGGAGGAGGGGTCAGAGTCTTTAAATACAGGGGCCAGACGTTGGACGTTCTCTTGGCCGTTTTGCACCGGATCACCCGCCCTCCCTCCCTTTTATAGGGTGGTTTTTTGTTTTGCTCGATTGGCCTTGCTATGCCTGTCATGGGGTCGTCCGCCTTGGAGCGGGGGCCTGGTAGGAATTTTGCCATCTGGCTGATTGGCTGGTGCCATTTGGTTTTTGCCTACTGCGTAGCAAATTGTCACAACTTGTAAGGTTGGCGGTTAGGCACTGGTTAAATTGGTGCTTGGAGGGGTAAGTGCCTATCCCTCCAAATGATGCGAAGGGAATTCCGTTAAAGGAATCCAGGGGCTTGCCATTCTTTTCGTCCTTGTCCCCGGAGCCGGACTTGGGCCGTGCAAGCCCCAAAGGAACATGAGGGTGAGAGGTGTTGGACTGTGTCCCAGCTTCATCTCTCACCCAATACTTGTTTCCCACGCTGGCTTCCGTTGGTGTCCGGAAGGGCCAGCTCTGTCCTTGAGGGCAAGGACAAATAGTCGGAACCAATGCCTAAGCAACCACTCACATTTTTTGTATTTGAATAAAGTTGTGGCCAAAATTATGCCAAAAACCTTAAACAAAAATCACGTGTGAAGTGTGAATTTTTTGGTGGGTGGCACTGTGGGACTCAACACGCAATACATTAACCAGAACTCCAGTCACAAGTGTTTCACATGTCCTCTTCCCGTTACCCAAGGCTAAATATCCTCTGCAGTAAAAATCAATTTTGAAAGTGTGCACAAATGTACCAAATGACAATTATTTTGACTGTGCTTATTTGGTTTAGCCAATAAATGTTGGTTGTTCAGTCAATGCTAGGAACAGAATCCTGTATGTATCTAGTCAGAAGTAATTCACATTGAGTTCCATGGGCTTAGTCCCAGGAAAATGGGTATCAATTGAAGCCTAAAATGAAGGGAGTACAATACACTGTCTATTCTAAAGCAGGTAGGTGTGAGGAATCTTAGCTCTTCAGATGTTGCTGAACTACAATTACCATCAGTCCCTGGAAGCAGGGCCAATGGCCAGGAATGATGGGAGTTATGTAGTTAGAAATATCTGAAGGATCAAAAGCTCTCTGCATTTGCCCCAAAGGATGCACGTGAAAGCAGGAACAGAACTCTTGTGTGTAAGAGAGATGCACAATAGAACTTTGGCACACCTTTGGGAATATATTACCACTGTATTATTTTTTTTAAATAAATCACACAATACTGTCAACATACAGTAAGGGTTTATCTCCATTACTAATGAGCTAAAAAACTAATGTCACTAGCTGGTAGATGCCCACGACATTCACAGAACCACATTCCGCACGCCAATAGCAATATCAATGAGTACATAAATTGTCAAAAGAACCTGATTTTCTTATCTTTCAGTGCTAAGAAAACAGGATGTCAATCCAACAGGAGCACACATACAATGAAGGAGCCTAGGATGTGTGAAACATATAGTTTTTTGAAGAAAAAGACATCTGGAAAGATCTCTGAATGAGTCTTACACAGCAGATGCCAGTTTGGTGGGATTCAGCTAACACTGGCATCACTACAGCTGACTTTGATGGCACTGGGGAGGGAAAGAGCCACAGCAAAATCGGTTCTGCTGCTGCACCTGCATAGCCCAAGCTCACCTCCACTGTCCTACCCTACCCATTGTAAAGGTGAGCTATAGCAAGGGCAGTTTCACAATTCTATCCTACCATACCAATTGCTGCACTCGTCATGCAATTCTTATTCATTCAAGGCCAGCGGTCTAGGAAGAAGCATTCGAGCATACGACAACATGACGGACGTGCATTTTGCTACAGGTGATAGAAAAGCTGTAGAATACCCACTGATGGATCTTTCAAAAGTTAGGAAACAGACTAATAGATTATAAACAATGTATGAAGAGACACTAATGGGTTAAGGACCACAACTTGGCTGGATGCTCATTATGGATGAAAGGGAGAGCCAGCACATGGAGTGGTTAGAAAATCCTCAACCTAAATATAATGGACTTTGGAATCAAGGTGGCCCAATATATTTTGGCACCTGGGGCGAAGCAGGAAATGGTGCTCCCCCAACCAGGGAAGAGGAGGGGAGTGAAGAGCTACATCAGGAACAAGTGGGAAAATCAAATCAACCTTACCCAGAGGGTGAAGTGGGAATCAAAGGCTGTTGTGGTGGTGGAGGAGAGGGACCCACTCTGAATCACATCAGGTGGGCGCAGAGCCCAGGAGACCCCAGAGGGCAGCCCCTACCATTTACTCTCTAGGGGTGGGAGGAGACCAGCCAGGGCTGTCTTAAGCATATGTGGCACTGGGATGCAAAGATCCGCCCACCCGCCCCCCGGTTGCCCAGTCCCAGGTGCACAGGGGAGTGGAGCTGGCCGGCTGCCTCAGCGTCTCGCTGGCTCAGTCGCCCCCAAACTCTAGGCGCAGAACTGCCTGCAGCAGAAGAGCCTGCTGCAGCGCTCCAACCAACGGGCAGGCTCTTCCCCGGACTCAACTCTCAGGCCCCGGACTCTCAGCCTGGTGCCCCTGAGAGCCCCGCACCCCTAGCGCCTATGCGTAAGACGGCCCTGAGACCAGCAATGCCTCCTAGTCACCAAGAAGCCACTGTAGAGGTGTAATGGCAGTGGGGAGGCTGCGGAGGAGGAGACAGATCTGGCTTCCAAGGAGCACACCACAGCTGTTATGGCTATCACAGCAGTAGCAGCAGCAGCGAGCTATGCATTCCTTGGAGGCCAGATCTGCTGCCCCTGTGGTAGTTGCCTCACTTTGCCTCATGGGTGGGGTGGCCCTGAAGGTCACAGAACATATTGATGGGTGGTCAGCTTCCTTCCTCTTAAAGATAGCTCTGGGCTTTTGTGGAGAGGAGAGGCTATCACTTAAGCTCTCAGTTATGATTAGCTTTGCATTATAGACTCCAAATTGTACAGAATAAATGTGGGGTCTCTCTCTAGGATAGTAATCTGAGATATATGAACAAACACAGTAGGTTTTCAATGAATGGCTCTTCTGGTGGCTGAAATGCTAAGCAATACTATTGATAAGGGTTGAGAGACTACTCAACAGCTCAGCTCGTCGGCGTACAAGTCCCCTGCGGGTCCATACAGTCAGTAAAAGAAGGAAATTCCAGCCAAGTAATTTGGAGCAAAACAGCAGTCAGTAGACTTAGATCCTTTATTGTTGCGCAACAGGTTTCAACAGCAGTAAGAACCCTGAGCGTGAATTTCTGTGACACTACATAACCGACACTACCCATCTCTAGATTATCTTGCAAACGTTTTGCTGTGTATCATTCATCAAACACAACATCTGGCACAACACCTAGACCAGCACTTCATCCAAGCAAGAATCAACCGAGGCTGTCCTTACCCAATCTGCCGATTCGTGGAAGGTGCTTGTGTTATGACGGAACTCGATTGCGGAGATGGCATGGCTTGTTGAATAACGATGCTGGTGTCGTGGTTTGGCATCCTTGGATTTGAGAGCTGGTGCGTCCCCGGTGCTGCCATGGCTCCTCCAACGGCGTTATGCATTGAAATATTCTGTAAGAAGGGGATTGGGAGAGTAAATTGGATGCTATAGTGTGTTGTTTTTAATTTCCCTCCTGCCTAAAATTAGGGATCTGGAAGTGTCAACAAAAAACGAAAAGTTATTGGCTCCCAGCAAACTGCGTGTCAATAGATCTTGTTCTAACTAACAGCTATAAAGAAATGAAAAATAACTCTTCTGCTTTTACAGTGCAACACAAATTGAAAATACTTGGAAGTTGACTAATCACTCTTCTGTACATCTGACTCGTGATTTATAATATAGACATTTTGCACATATCCATTTGCCTGTGTGTGATATATATTTCATTTGAAAATGATTTTCACGGTCAGTCTATGGCACATTGATTTAGTATTCAGCCTGGTGCTACAGTATTAGATCTGCTGAGAATGATAAGTGAATTGGGTTTGACAGGACTCAGAATAACAACTAGTGCGTGTATATATATAACCAATATATGTATAACCAATACAAAGTTATTACTGGACTCATCTTTGCTCTCTCATTATTGCTCTAACACCTGTTGGTACACAAGATATGTTTTTGAGTATCCTAGAGTTTTTGTTAAGTGGTAAGAAGAGCTAGACATGAAAGTCAAAAATTTAAGGGTAATCACAAGGAAGTAACATTATCGCCACAGATAAGTGAGTATCTAGAGTGAATTCAGCAGCTGAGACCTGAAACAGGAACAGGAAGTTGACATCTAGAATTCATAGACTCATATAATGGAAGGAACCCTTCCATTATATGATCCTATGAATTCTAAATGTCATCTAGTTCAGTGTTTCCCAACCGGTGTTCCGCGGCACACTACTGTGCCGTGAGACATCGGCTGGTGTGCCGTGGGAGGGAGGCGGGCGAGTCGGGCGGCGAGAGGCGGCGGCGGCGAGGATCCGCGTCGAGCCGGGGGCGGCTCCGCGGTGGTGGTGCCGAGCGGCGGGGCAGCGCGCGCAAAAGGGAGGAGCGCGAGACAGCGGAGGAGGAGGAGGCCGGCATGTCCGGGCAGCAGCAGCAGCAGCAGCAGCAGCAACTCCCGCCGCCGCCCCCTCCTCCGCCCGCTATCGCCGCCACCACCACAACAGCCGCCGCCGCCTCAGCTGCCGCCGTCCCTCAGTCCCTCGCTCTGCTGCCTCCTCCCACCCCGGCAAGGGGGAGGGGAAAAACTTTCACTTTTGTGCGTCCCTCCCGGCGTGATGCTGCGCGCTGACGTCACGGGGCGGGGCTTTAATGGTGGTGTGCCGCGAGATTTTTTTACGGTAAACAGGTGTGCCGTTGCCCAAAAACGTTTGGGAAACACTGATCTAGTTATCTAGTCCAACCCCTTGCAATGCAGGAATCCAGCCCACAGCTATCCCTGAGTGGGCTTGAACCACCAACCTTCTGCTTAACAGCCAGGTGCGCCAACCCATTGTGCCACGATAATAAAATCACCTTTAATTAACTGAGGAAATGAACTAGATTGCCCAAGAGAAGCACAGCAAGGTCCCAACCTCGTGCTGCCTTTCTAAACCTGCAAACACAGGGATGGGGTGGCATCCGTGGAGGTGTGGGAAGAGCAAAGCATTCCTCCACCCCCCGGATCTTCTATAATAATTGCCCTCCACATCCCCACATTCCTGTATTTGCAAAAGCAGTTTTGGTGATTGCATTAAAAATATCACCCATCTAGAAGCACAGCTAAGGTTTTTCTTCAGCCCTCACTGTTAATCAAGAAAGTGCATAGCAGGCCACTATCTGTCAGATGCTGCCTCACAAAGAAGAGGAACAGATATCTTTCAGGCCTACAGAGACAGATGACCAGCTTGAGAAGCATTTGACTTCGACTAACTTTCTCTGCTGCTGTTAGACAAATCTTGATTGGTCCAGCCTGGTCTTCTTCCTGGGTCAATGCCAGCCCTGAACACTCTTGACAGCAGCCACATCCACTGTTTTTATATCATGATAAGTACTCTAAACTCTCCTGAGTGTGTGATAATGCTAAAAGCAAGATGAGCAAGAGCACTAGGAAGTTGTGAATGGACGAGTGAAGAGACAAAAAGCGATGCACACTGCTGTAACAACTGGGTAAAAAATACGAGTCCCTGAAATACTGCTTGACTGCAAAGTTCTACTGCCAACAGAATGGTTAGCAAACATTGCATGCATGGGAATAGGAAGAACATATTTATGGTTGTTAGATCATCTGGTACCCAGCACCTTTCTCGGATTTCTGATTTCCGAATTGTAGCTGCATAGTTTGACAGAATCCCAAAAGGACACTGAGCCTCCTGGTTCTCAACTGCCAGAGCTATATATATTGAACCAACTTTGGGGATTGATAGTGCCAGTGTTGTTAATCAGTGGGCAGCCCTGTTTTATTCTGCTTTGCCAGGACCTTTATTTAAACATGCAGTGATTCTTCTGACTTCTATTTTAATCTACCAGACACAAGAGTAAAAGTTTTCAGGTGAGGCTTTTGTTTTATTTTAGTCACAGGTTGTGGGCACATACCATACAGTTAAAACCCACACACCAAAGAATCCTGGGAACTGTGGTTTGTAAAGGGTGCTGAGAGTTGTAGCTCTGTGAGGGACAAACTACAGTTCCCAGAATTCTTTGGGGGAGGGCGCTGGAAATGTATGGTGTGTATGCAGCCATAGTTTGGGAAGGTTGCAGGATCAGCCCAAATGCCTAAGGTCATGTCACAGAACTGTAGGACATAGAGCATGGGTTTGTAAACTAAGGCCCGTGGGCCAGACCAGGCCCAATTGCCTTCTAGATCCGGCCCATGGACGGTCCAGGAATTCAGGCAGCCAGCATAGCGCGAGCATGCAATGGTTTTTGCGATTCAGCCAGGCTTGGGGGTCAAAAGTGAGGTGGGAGGATGCTCGAGACAAGCCCCTTCTCTGTCCGTCGTGCACAATCTTTCCTTCTGGGGTGGGGAAGAGGGTAAAGGAGGCACAGTTCAGATTTCCAACATGGAGCTGCCGGCAAATGACCTCAGGAAGGGCAGTTGTGGCGGCAGGGGCTCGGAGGTGCCTCAGGAGCGACACCCGCCGGTGTCTGAGAGGGACTTCCGGGTTAGCGCGAACGGCTAATGGCGGATTCCCTCCGAGCTCCGGAGGGAATCGGCTCCGCAGGATCAGGGTCTTACCACTGCGGCGACGCGGGGACCCTTAAAAATCACAGGCAAAGGAGCCTGAGAACTTGGTGACTCGGCACCATATGTGACCCCCCCGACCTGCGAAAGAGCCTTTTTAAGGCTCCGGAACGGGGGATGGGGTGAGCGGCGCAGTGCTGTGAGTCGACTGCTTCTCCTGCGGAGGGAAGCCGCGTTGCCATGGCCAGAGAGTGCTGACTTTTTCCTGTGAATTGGACTCTAAAACTACAACCCATGAGTAGAATGGAACTGGATTCGGAAAAAATTTAACTTTGAATTAGGCACGATCGGGGAAGACGTAAGCAGGAAGTCCGTCTCCCCATCCTGTAAACAATCTGAAGCAAGGACCTACTAACTAAGGTCGAGAGAAATTTTTTCTCATTTATTGGGTTAAAGTTATTAATTTCACGACTTGGCATGATAAGAATTTTACCGGAGGAGAAGAGCTAATTTTGGGAACTGAAGTTTCGCCTCCCCCCAGACCCGGGAGTGATCTGCGTGAAAGCCTGGTGAAAAGGTACAGAAGATTTTGACAGCTGTCAAATTAGCTGTCAAAACGGCAAAAGAGAACTTTGTTTCTGCTGTTTCTGCTGGCTGTATTTGCTACAATTTGATTATATTTTGTGGAAAATAAGGAGAACTGATACAATTTAATTTGACTTTTGGATTTGAACTGGAAGGAATACTAAGTAACCAAAATCCCTCTAGAGGGGCTTTGGGATATTACAAGGATGGCTGAAGGAGGAAGAATTCAAGATAAACTGGACAAAATCTTTGTTCTCTTGGGAAAGATACACGACCAAATTGATGTTTTGGCTACAAAGGCTGAAATTCTGGACTTAACAGTAAACAAACCTATTGAATTGGATAAGGATCTGACACAGGAAGCCTATGCAGCTGGTAAAGAAGAGAAATTGGAGAGCTTGGAGAATGTGGAGAAAGAGATACATGCTGTCTCCGAGGATAAGGAAGGAGGAGTTGTAATGCTACAGAAGACAGAGGAGGGCCAGAGGCTTGACAAGATGGCTATAAAGGGAAATAAGAACTTGATGGTGAAAATTTGGTTTAATTTGGAGACTGAAAGATGGAGGGATCTCCTTATGAGGAGATGTGAAGATCCAAGGATTACAAATTTGATTAAAGTGGAAATTGGAGCTTTGGGGACATTTGGACTTGAAAGAAGTAAGATACGAGATCTTGGCTCCACTCTGAAGTATGGAGCTCTGGCTGGAAGAAACATGGACCCTATTGGGCTTGAACTTCTCCGAGAGATGGTGTTTAACACCAAAGACTATCAAAAAAACCGGCAGAGAGGAATTGAGAGAGATTTAAGGGCCTCGGATGTGAGGTCTCCAGGCTGACAGTAAACTGACTGTTATGGGTTGGGGATTGAAACTGGGAAAAGGGGGGGATGGAGCTTGGGAATCCAAAGGCTATACAATTATAACTTGTTTTTGTTTTCATTTCGTTTTGCCTTTCGTATGAAAAGTGGGGAAATCGTGGAAGGGAAATTAGGCCGACTTTAGAATCAGGTGTCAAGAATAAGAAAGAAAGATATAATTAATAATTAAGACATATGTATTGATGTATAAATATTGTTGCTTATAAGGTAAGAAAAGAAGAAGAAGAAAAAAAGAAAAAGAGGAACTAAATATAAGGAGGTCATAAATTAGGGATAAGAACTTGTTGAGCCAACATTGAACTAGAATACAAGAGGGGGGTGCGGGGAAGTCAGGGAAATAAGTTTTAGAAAATAAGGATTGTGATGAAAATTGGTGTGTGTTTTGTAGTGTCTGTTTGTCTATTCTCTGTCTTTTGTATGTCTGTCTCTTTGTTTTTATGTGTATTTTAAAAATTTTCAATAAATATTTATTAAAAAAAAAAAGGAGCGACACCCGCCGGTGTCTGTGGCGGCCGAAGCGGGGAGCGCCTGGGCAGCTGCACTCCGAAGCAGTTCTGCGCTCTGCTGAGGCGGCCGCTCATTAGCTACGCGGTACGAGCCATGGAAAGGTAAATAGCCGCTGCAGCCTCGTCTTCCCTCACGTGGGGAAAAGAACATTTTTGCTTGAGTGGCGCTGGCCTGACTTAGCATGACCAACGGCTTTCCCCTTCACCCACGCATGTGCACACGCTCTCCAGGGCTGACAGGAATGGTGCGCTTACCTCAGTCCCCCACCCTGCCTTACAAGAGAAAATAACTGTCAATGCATAGAACACAAAGGAAGCAGCGTGGGTGTATGAGGGAACAACCCCCCCAAATTATATTTGGGCAATATTGGGGTGCTGCAGCAGGTGCCCCCACTATTGCGTCCAATGGAAGGACAGAGGCAGAGGGGGCACCAGATTTTGGCGCTGCACAGGGCACCCCTGAAATTTGAGACACTGACAGCTGTGTATCCCATTGCTTTGGTTGAGTGCACAATGTTAAAGCAGAACCTACTAAGCTACCATCTATACAGACTTCCAATATACATATATTGGATTAAATCAACCATGCAATGATGACAGCAGAGGAAGACTCGCAGAACTTTCCACAGAAAACATTCCTGGCAATCATTTCTTTTGTGGCATGAACAGGCTTCTTCATTCCATCTCCTGCGTGCAGCTAGTCTTAAATGTAAACATCGCTAACTCTTCTGATGGCTTCCTCAAAAACACAATGGATTAAGTGCTTTTCATCTTTTATCTTAATTTTTGTGACATGATCTCATTAGTGGTGCCCTCTAATTATCGATGGAAATGAATAATGAAAGATGCCTCCTGTTTTCCAGACCCATCAATAACATGCATCCAGGTCCCTTTTTTGTATCTCCACAGATTATCCCTTTGACATATGCTTTTACATACACGATAGTATACAATGTATACCGGATGTGCCAGTGGCTATGTTAGAACAAAGTCTGAGCAGAGTTTTTGTTGTTGTTGTTGTAAGGCATTCTAGATTAAAGGAAAAAGCAGTATTTTGAAAGGCATGGAGCCTAGTTTCACGAACCATTACATGAGAATGTTAAAATAAATTTTCATATAGGGAAAATACACGCTGCCATGGAGGAATACTGAAAGAGTACATTTCAAGCTTCAAAAAGGAGGACCCATATACTACATGGACCAAAGGTTATTTATTTCACAAACAATCAGCTGCCTGAGATCATCACTCAAGCAGCACTGCACACAAAGCACTCCTTATGTTCCAGTTGAAATTGCAGTAACACAAAATACGTACCGCACAATTAGGGTCATTTACTATATGTTGCACCGGGATAACTGCACAGCATCCTGCTAATTGAAGGCCACTGAGCAGGGGAATTCAACTGGATGGATAGCTTTTTATTTATATTTTGTCTTAATAGTACTGAAGCCATAAAGGGAGCATTTTTTCTCCCTTCTTCTTCCTGAAACTGCCTGTTGTGGAGTTTATAAAACAGGAATTTGGCAGCATGTCAGTGGTGCAAACTGATTTCCTCTTCTAAATGTAATTTTTAAAAGCAAACAAACAAGGTTATGTCTGCTAATGAAGCATTACATGCTACTCTGGAGCTTTCCCCCCTCTTTCTTTTTGGTCGAGCAAACGCAATCTCAATAGAAAACAGTTAATGGCCTTGCAAAGGAATATATTTGCTTCAAATTCATTCAGTAAGTATCTCTGTCCAAATGAAAGCATCACTTTATATTATAGCAATCCCGTATACTTTTGCTCCACAAACGTACCGTATTTTTTGCACCATAACACTCACTTTTTTCCTCCTAGAAAGTAAGGGGAAATGTCTGTGTGTGTTATGGAGGGAATGCCTACGGGTGGCATGCCTACGGATTTTCCTCCTCTAAAAACTACGTGTGTGTTATGGTCAGGTGCGTGTTATAGAGTGAAAAATACGGTAATCAGGAATAGAATTTCACCTACAACAAAAATCAGCAGTTTTGCTGAGAAATGTGGGGTACTATATTATGTCAATATTTATTTTTTTAAAAAAACACATAGCTAACTATAGGCTGCCATCAGCAACTTCAGTATAATATTGTACTTAATTGATTAAAGTTTACTTAGATATACATGATTATATCCTCCAAATGTTGTTGGACTACCAGTCTATGTTGCCAATGGCCAGAGATCATGTGATTTTTCATCCCTACTCTAAGGATTCATTTTGGCATAACATGGTGTGTCCCATTGGCATATCCATCAGTTCAGTCAACAGATTCTCACTGGAATTCTAAAAACTCATTGGCCTATGTCTGTGGACCAATAGAGGTTTGATGGAATGCCCACAAAGGATCCATCACACTCTGACCTTTTGAATTCCACCAGCTCATAAAAAAGCTGTGTTCACCAGCCAACTATAAATATGAAATATCACAAGTTACATATCCATATCTTTAGCAACAGTATCATTTCACTTTCCTCTTAGCAAACTGTGAACCGAATCCCAATGCAGTGTAGATCTCTCTTGCTTCAGTTAAGATTAAAAGAACTGGCTTTTTTTTCCTTTCACATAGTTAATCCTGTGTAATTCAATCAATGTTCAAGACAGAATTCTTACATTTAAGTTTTTCATCATAAATATAGTTTCTTAACAGATTCTTTTTTCATGCTGTTTGTGAATTGAAAACTCTGGGGTACAATTTTTCCAAATACAAATAAACAGTAAACATGGCTAATGCTCCTGAAGAGCAGCTGACCTACCCAGACTATTACATTATGCTGATTTTTCTGTTACTATAACTCCTACAGAGGTATCCACACTCAAGACCAGTCGGGAGATTTATAGCATTGCTTCCAAACGACTATGGACATGAATCTCTCACCTTGCATGGTTTTACATGCCAGTATCAATATGAAACATGCTTTCCTAAATTATGGTTATTGCCAGATCTGCTCTGAAGACATGCACAGGAAATGCACCTTTATTGTAGCCAAATGTATAAAGGTCCAGAGTTGTTTTAAAAGATGCTTCCTTCAAAATTTGCAACTCGGATTTAAAATATCCAGAACTGGTTGGCCTTGGAGGGGTAATTAGAATGTTGTGTATGCAAATCAAAGCTGGTGGATCAAAAATATGTGGGGGAGGGTGAAACTTAACAAAAAATAAGAATCTTGCAAGTATGTGAAGAAAAATTAAATGACATCTATTACCATCATTTTTTAAAAAAATATAGCATCCAAGTCTTTGAACTGCCCTCTTTTCAATTGAAAAAGGAAAAGTACAGAAAGTAAGTTCCGTTTTTAAACGAAGTCTTTTGCCACTTTTTTTTTAATAAAAAAAGCTTATTAGTTTCTCTACACACAAATGTTCTCAGAATAGCTTAACCTTGAATGGCTTAAGAGTGGGAACTTTTTAGAGTGATAATAATTTAATCCTGGCGGTAGCACAGTATTGATGCATGCATTTTCCCCCTGAGCAATTGTCTAAATCATACACAAGAGAGTGTTTGTTTTTAAAGGCAGTATAGATATTTTCCTCAGCTTCGTTTTAGCGATTGCCCACTTCCAGGAGGGCATCCTGTCACTGCAAGATTGAAGTGGATGGATGCCAGAACAGAGGAGGAATGCTAATACTGTCCTTCTTCACACTGATAGTTCCTCCAGTTCTAGTTAATAATTATGCCCCTTCATTGTGCGCTATAATCTTTTAAAGATTACAACGCTCCTTTGGGAACAAGCCAAGAACCAGGGGAAATTCTCTCAAGGAAAACTGATAACCGTCTCCCTATCTGCTCTGAAAAGGCTTTTCTGCAAGGAATTCCGCCCTAACCCTTCTCCTGCCAAATTCAAGAGAGCTGACTCAGAGAACTGGCATTAGTGAGGGACAGTGTTTTGATGGACCAAATGAGCTCAAATGTTGCTCACCTCTGCTATAAGTAAGTGTTGTGGGCTTTGCTAACTATATGGAATAATGCAAGGCAGCAGAGGTGTAGCATGGGGGTGGGCAGCAGGGGCCACTGCTGCGGGCACACATTCAGAAGGGCGCAACTGGGCTGCCGCGAGACTGGGAGGAAAGGTGGCTTTTTATTCTGGTTCTGCAACACAGAGTGCGCCTCTCTTGGTCAACTGGATTGGCTGCGAGTGGAGAGCGGGTTTGCTGGGGCGGAGCCCCTTCTGTATGCCCTTGAAATAAATAAATTAAGGTCTTATGCATATAATAAAGGTTCGTAAACGTACCAAGCAAACACGTACATAGATGTATAGGCCAAATGTCTGAAGCTGCACAGGAGAGCAGCCATGGAGCCATTGTTACTCGCAGGCTGACCAGGTGTTTTCTCTGCAAGGTCAAATGGTGGAGCCTCCCCATTGTCTTCTCCTTCGCAAATCCTGTCTTAAGGGTATGTCTGTGTATGAATAGGGTGAGCCTGTGACTTGGCTCAGGAACTAAGTACTTATCATTACAAAAGACTGGCCAGGCTCCCCAAGGTATCAATCCAGTAAATATTAACAGGTAACTTGCCAGACAGGAGGTAAACAACCCACTCAGATTATGAGGTAAACAACCCACTCAGATTTCTGCTTTAGCCCACCCTCTCTGTGATCTAGGTATGATGTATCTGGGGGTGGTCTTTGACTCCAAGGTGGGCAATTTAAAATTTCTATATAAGGGTGGACACACCTGGGTTCTGGGTCCTCCTCCTTCTCCTGTGTGTGAAGGGGGCACCCTGTTGCAACAGTTCAATAAAGATCAGGCTTACAAACTGCTTTGCTTCTCAATATTCTCTGGTTGGCCTCTGTTTTTTCCTCCGACCGATGGAGAACCTACAAGGACTCTATAAGGGCTCTTGTGTCCCCCCATAAGGGAATAAGGGCAGATTTTCGTTTATTACACCCTCCAAATCTCCAAATCTCAATCCTGCTTCTCCTCGTTGTTTCCATATTTTCCACATCTCGGTTTTAACATTTCTTTGTCTCTGGCTCTGTGATTCTCAATCATGTCAGACATCATATATCCTTTCATCCATCGAATACAGCTTTATTTGCCTATAAATCTTTTTTCAACTGTCTTCTTGCCAGCCTACGGAGATTCCTGTGGGTGCACTACAGGTGAGTTGTGGTGCCCAGCCTCTTTTATACCTTGCCTTGGGTGCTGGATACAGACGCTATGCAACAGCAGGTAAAAGGTAAAGGTAAAGGACCCCTGGATGGTTAAGTCCAGTCAAAGGCGACTCTGAGGTTGTGGCGCTCATCTCACTTTCAGGCCGAGGGAGCCGGCGTTTGTCCACAGACAGCTTTCCAGGTCATGTGGCCACCATGACTAAACCGCTTCTGGTGCAACAGGACACTGTGATGGAAGCCAAGGCACACGTTTACCTTCCCGCCACACCAGTACCTATTTATCTACTGGTGTGCTTTTGAACTGGCGTGCTTTCGAACTGCTAGGTTGGCAGGAGCTGGGACTGAGCAACGGGAGCTCACCCTGTCGTGGGGATTAGAACCGCCGACCTTCTGATCACTGGCCCAAGGGGCTCAGTGGTTTAGACCACAGCGCCACCTACGTCCCACGGGGCAGAGGACACAGGGCAGGACTGGAGAGGCTGCAGGTTGCAGCAGTTTGGACTCCTTAGGAGCATGTACAAATTCACCCTATTTTCTGACAATAGCTAAGGTGTATATGAAGTAACAAACGTAAGAGGGATCAGTTGTTTTCTTATGGAACAGTCTTTTTAAAAAAACAGCAACAATAACCAGTACATTAATTTCCACACACATGTCTTGCAGTGCTTGGAGAGGCCACGAAAAGGGCATTCTTTCACTAAAGCAACATAAAGGGCTTAAGACGGGATGATCAGTATCCCATTGTTAGCTGCCACTAATACCTAACATATCAAATCTAGATCCCCTACTTTACTAGGGGGCTGTTCCTGCTTTAGTGGATTTATGCCTCCTATATTGTTTCTGTTTTCTTTTCCTTTGACCTTGAGGCACAAATTAAGGGCCTGCATTGTGGGATTAACTCTTGTAGTTACTCGCTGTATATGTCCTCATCAACAACAGCATTTCTTTTGCAGAAAGGAAACATGCCTTTTGGGAATAGGAAGCAAGGCCCAATTGCAAAAGCCCCGGATATCCTGAGGGAGGCTTAGAATAGATTGGGGCAGCCTGTATAAGGTGAAACAAATCCAGTTGACACAGCAACCGGAATCCTCTGTCCTTCGCCATTCGTTTAAGCAGCAAGTAGATTTATAAGTAAATAATAATGCCATGGCTGCAACCCTAAACTTATTAAAGCCCCTTGAATTCAGAAAGATTTACTTCTTAGTAAGCATACAGAGGGTTGTGCCGCACATCACACAGAGTGCAGTGAGAGGCTGGCAAAATAATTCAAAGGAGACGAAAAGAAATTCGTCAATGGTAATTTTTAAAAAAAGATCTCTGAGCAATCAGTTCATTTGGGCCACGATCCTAAACACAATTGCATGGGAGGAAGTCCTGTTGATCTCACTGGAGCTTACCTCTGAGTAAACATATATAGGAACTGAACTGTTAGCGACAGATTTACCTGCTTGTTAACATCAGGCAGGAATCTTCGTTGCAGTTTTTTGGGCACCTGCTAAAAACACATCGAATCATAGAACTGTAGAGATGGAATGGCCCCAAGCGTCATTAATTAATTCAAAACGCTGTAATGCAGTACAGTGGTACCTCAGGTTACATACGCTTCAGGTTACATACGCTTCAGGTTACATACGCTTCAGGTTACATACTCCGCTAACCCAGAAATAGTGCTTCAGGTTAAGAACTTTGCTTCAGGTTGAGAACAGAAATTGTGCTCCGGCGGTGCGGCGGCAGCAGGAGGCCCCATTGGCTAAAGTGGTGCTTCATGTTAAGAACAGTTTCAGGTTAAATACAGACCTCCGGAACAAATTAAGTACTTAACCCGAGGTACCACTGTAATCCTGTTCACAGCTGCTATTAATAATAATAATAATAATAATAATAATAATAATATCCCTACCTGGACTCAAACCACCAACCTTCTGGGTAACAGCCAGATGCACTAATTCAGTGTGCCTTATTTATTTATTTATTTATTTGTTGAATTTATATACCGCCCTATACCTGGAGGTCTCAGGGCAGTTCACAGAAAAGATCACAATAGATAAAATCAAAATATGAACAATAACCCAAAAACAACCCCACCCAAAAAAGAACCACATTTTAAAAGGGTATAGGATTACTTTTAGCGTTAATGTTAACTAATTTACTTGTGTTCAACTGATAATCTTAATATATTTTTTTCTAAATGTCTTACAGGAGGTTTTATTACAGTCAAGTGGTATATACTGTGCATTTTGTTAGAGAAATAAATAGAGCGTCACGTCAAATACAACTCAATGTGGATCTCATTTGAAAAGCAAATGAAACTGATTCCTGAAGTATAAGGAAAGAGTAGAGATGGGGGAGAAATGCAATCAAGTTCACATTTAAGGGAGAACCTACCAAATTTGAACTTTCTGAAACAATATTCAAACCAAAACATAGGGAATCATTCAAAATTAACACGTTTCTGAATTCTGCAGTTCTCCAGCCTAGTAATGTGTACAAAAATGGATATGCTGCAGTAATGTATGATCAGAAATGCATTCCTATAATAGTGAAAATAACATACATATATTGTGTAAAATGCTTTGCGAAGAATGTGTATTATTAGGCAACATTACGTACAAAAACTGCCATAAAACTTAGGGGACAAGCTGTACTGCCAAAATGATTAAGGTTTTAAATGACAATTTTAGGTTATATTTTAGTGATCAAGATTTAATATATATTTTTAACTGCTGCTATATCTGAATTGTCTCTGTTATACCCAATTGCAATCCAATGTATTCCTGTTGTGTTTTATGATTTTTCTGATAATGTAAGTGAGCCGGAACCGGTCTGTGACCGTAATAATAAAATTCATTACGTACAAAAATATTTTTATACTAAAAAAATAGTCATACTGAAATGCTGATGAATTTTTGAAACCCCACCCCCATTGCAAAATGCTTCAGAAATGTGGAGAAATAGATTTAAGCATGGAAAAGCGAGGAACTGAGAGAAATGGGCAGGTTCATCCATCCCAAGGAAGGGGAGGAAGCCAACGATTTGAAGGATTCCAGCAACCTTTCCAGTATTTTACTAACCACCTGGCTGAAAATGACTACCTTATGCTGAGCAATCGCCATTCCTCTGCTTTCTGAAGCCTTTATTGGTGTTTCCTGTTGCTGGCTTTTTTTGGCTCCAGCTTTGGAATTCCCACTAAATAAAGATGGCTATAGCCATAATAGGCTTAGCCAGGCTGGCTTTTTATTTCCTCCTTCGCCAATTCCCATTCACAATACTTCTAAGATTAACGTCTCCCGCCCCACACAAATGATACCACTTAAGCACATAAATAGTTCACAAACAAGGGTGGAAGGAAGGACGGAAGAGGAGGGGGAGGGTGGGAAAGGGGAGCTCTGGGAGCGGGGAGCACAGAACACTGTCCTACATGACTAAAAACAGACTCCCCATATTAATGCAAAATCAGCATATGGTTCTAATAGGCTTTCCAGGGTGATTTATCAGGTATGATTAAGTCCTCAACCTGCATGTCTGTCTCCATAAATAAGGCAGAAGTGCACCTTGCACTAAAATGTATCAGCAGTGTCCTATTACCCACCCAGGTTACAGCTCGGCTGGGGAAAGAGAAGAGTTTGTGTTTAATAGACAAAAGAGGGCATTGAAAGAAGGCTGTCAAGATTTAGGAGCCTTATCTTAGCAGTATCTTAGTAAAAAGCTATTGCAATAAAGGCTGTTCCTTAGGCCTGTGCCAACCATAAAGCACCAGCATGTCAATTTTTAAAAAGTTATGCTTTAAAAAAACCACAATCAAAATTCCCTAATCTAGAAATTAGTTGCAGGTGCTGGGGCTTTGCCCGAAATCTCCGTCAATCACACCGTTGCAGGGAGCACACAAATATGCATTCCATTGATACATGCCTCCTTCCACTTCCATAGTTATTTGGCTAACAAAGCAAAGCTGCTATGAAACATGGCTTTTGGAAGGGCAAAGTTATTGGTATAATTATATAACTTAGTCACCTGGTGACACTGGATTTATAAACCTAGACAGCATCTTAAAAAGCAGAGATATCACCTTGCCAACAAAGGCCCGTATAGTTAAAGCTATGGTTTTCCCAGTAGTGATGTATGGAAGTGAGAGCTGGGCCATAAAGAAGGCTGATCGCCGAAGAATGGATGCTTTTGAATTATGGTGCTGGAGGAGACTCTTGAGAGTACCATGGACTGCAAGAAGATCCAACCTATCCATTCTTAAGGAAATCAGCCCTGAGTGCTCACTGGAAGGACAGATCCTGAGGCTGAGGCTCCAATACTTTGGCCACCTCATGAGAAGAGAAGACTCCCTGGAAAAGACCCTGATGTTGGGAAAGATGGAGGGCACAAGGAGAAGGGGACGACAGAGGACGAGATGGTTGGACAGTGTTCTCGAAGCTACCAGCATGAGTTTGACCAAACTGCGGGAGGCAGTGGAAGATAGGAGTGCCTGACGCACCCTGGTCCATGGGGTCACGAAGAGTCGGACATGACTAAATGACTAAACAACAACAAGGAATCAGGAGTTTCCTGTGCCTTCTCTGCTTTTCTCAGAGAAAGTAATTGTCTAGCCAGAGGCGGAGGAAACTGCTCGGACGCCTAGGGCAGTGTGCCCAGGGGCAGTGTGAGCCCCCATAGGAGTGGGGCACACAACAGGGCCTCCTCCCACTCAGCCACCCTCAGCTGGGGGGGGTAGGCAACTGGCAGACCGTTTGGGCAGTGGGGAGCCTGCGCATGCCCAAGCCACTGTGTCTCTCCCAGGAGAGAAATGGGCAAAAACAAATAAGATGAATTTTAACAGGGAGAAATGTAAAGTATTGCACTTGGGCAAAAAAAATGAGAGGCGATGTCAGGGAACTGACATCGGAGCTAGAGGCGGAGGGAAGGCTCTCAAATGATGCTGGAGAAGGGCCCAGCAGGGAGAGAGGCAGCTCAACAGATGGGGAAGCAAATCAGTGCAACACCAGGGATAAAGGGGGGCAGATGGGGGAATCGGCGAGAGGGCTCCAGGACTCTTCACTGGACACCAGTGGGGAGAGCACGGGTCCTCCGCTACCCACCCACGCCCTCCCTGCGCAGAAGACTTCAGCGCAGGGAGAGTAGGAGGAGACTTGGCGTCAAACAACTTTTATGTTGGAAAAGGTTTAAGAAACGCCCACTGACGGATTCTGCTAGCGACTGAGGCAGCCACGAAGGGAAGGGCTGTCTGGACAGAAAGGTTTAACCAGGCAACATAGCCAGGAGAGGCGGCAACTTACGCACGAGCAACCCATACTCATTACAGGCACAAATAAAAGATGGGTGAAAGCTTGAGAGCAGTACATGTGAAAAGGATCTAGGAGTCTTGGTTGACCACAAACTTGACATGAGCCAACAGTGTGACGCGGCAGCTAAAAAAGCCAATGCAATTCTGGGCTGCATCAATAGGAGTATAGCATCTAGATCAAGGGAAGTAATAGTACCACTGTATTCTGCTCTGGTCAGACCTCACCTGGAGTACTGTGTCCAGTTCTGGGCACCACAGTTCAAGAAGGACACTGACAAACTGGAACGTGTCCAGAGGAGGGCAACCAAAATGGTCAAAGGCCTGGAAACGATGCCTTATGAGGAACGGCTAAGGGAGCTGGACATGTTTAGCCTGGAGAAGAGGAGGTTAAGGGGTGATATGATAGCCATGTTCAAATATATAAAAGGATGTCACATAGAGGAGGGAGAAAGGTTGTTTTCTGCTGCTCCAGAGAAGCGGACACGGAGCAATGGCTCCAAACTACAAGAAAGAAGATTCCACCTAAACATTAGGAAGAACTTCCTGACAGTAAGAGCTGTTCGACAGTGGAATTTGCTGCCAAGGAGTGTGGTGGAGTCTCCTACTTTGGAGGTCTTTAAGCAGAGGCTTGACAACCATATGTCAGGAGTGCTCTGATGGTGTTTCCTGCTTGGCAGGGGGTTGGACTCGATGGCCCTTGTGGTCTCTTCCAACTCTATGATTCTATGAGAGATGCGTGGCTTGGGCGTGTTGCAGGTCCCACGGTGAGTGCTGCCCGGCATTTTGTCACCCTCAGTGGTGACACCCGGGGCAGCCCACACCCACCACACTCCCCTTCCTCCGCCCCTGTGTCTAGCTTCCTCTAAGTGCCCCGTGATAGTAAGCACACAGCTCTGTTCTGTTTCAGCCTCCTTACAGACATCCATAGCTGTATTGATGAGAAATGTTCTCCAAATGCTCCTCATCGACCACCTCCGTAATAGGCAGGTTCTAGGCAGCTGCACTGGAATTACTGCAGATTCCTTGATGACCAGCATTGCAGGGAGAGTGAATCTTAAACGGTTTGCCTAAGTGTCTGAAATCTTAAAAACGACCTTCTATTGATGTATTTTGAGAGGTTCCAAATTACAGTGCATAACAAATCATACAGCAAAATGCCACCACAGCACAGTTTTTGAAAGATGGCTATTAACTCCTAATGCCTCGTGCTAAATCAATAGTCAATAACGCCAATGACCCTAACATATACAGCCGGAGCATTTTTTTCTCTTTAAGGCAGCTTCAGCTTAGAAGCTCTATGAACGTAATACATTCATCATCCCCCTTCCTCATTTTTATCACAACAGTCCATTTTTCTAATCACTTATTAATGGTTTGTCAGTCTTCAGAATCTCTCAGGAAACAGTGGCACCATGTCTGCTCTCTCCAAAAGATATTTCAAATTACTGTTTGTTCCTCCCTTATAAGAATTTGAAATTTTCTATCTGGCCCATAAATGTGATAATCAGCATTTTAAAATCATCCAGACAGAACTAGCAACTAATGGGCAACTGTTAGCACCACAGCCTTATAAGGAGATATTAGAGTATTTCTGGTTCCGGAATTCTTAACAGTGAATCATTATCTAACAAAAACCACAAGTTAGAAGTGAAATCTACCCCCCCACACACACTCCTATCACTTTCACTGGCATGACTCACAGTCTTCTGGAACAAGCGTGTATGTACTAGTTGGCAAAGCAGAATGGAATTGTACGTTCATACAAAGTCTGACAACATTCGACAAGGGTGCTTCCAGAATGAGGTTTCCTAAAGCTCAGCGACAGCCACAAGCGTTACAGAATATCTCGCAATCCAGATGGCACACTGGGAAGAGCCACCAAAATCTTAGTGGGTGGCAATGCTTGAATATAACAAGATATCTTCTCCTGCATTTCCTGATTAATCCAAATGCACTGACTAAGCCATTGGGGGGGACAGGGCAAAACTGCTGCTGGGAAACAATAAACCCCTGAAACTTGTTAGCATAGAATCAGACTGGAGTGGAGAGGACTGCTACTAGTGTTGCGCCGAGGCAGAAATGAGATGTGATACTATTCAAGCAAACAGCTATCGCATGGAGTTTCTTATAGTAAATAGCAGTTGCAGGCTCCCACCCGGTCCTGAATGCGACCATGATGGAGGTAAAGTTTAAAGCCCTCCCCTGCCCATATCATAGTCTCCTGAGTACAATAGTCACAATAATTCCCAGATCAGTGTGCAAAATCTCCAAGGGAGTCTAGCAATAGGAAGCAGTGGCAATAAGGTTCCTTGCCATGGTGTGGAGGAATGAACAAATGCTATTTCATTCTCAATCCTTGCTATTTATTATTTACTGCTGCTGCTGCTGCCACCGTCACCATCTGACACATCTAACAACTTGTAAATTACTGTGCGATATATTTCAAAGACACACCTAGCTCTCATTGTATGTGCGCGCGCGCACGCACACACACACACACATCAAACAGAGTACCTTATACAGTTCCTGGTTGGACGCCACTCACACTTTCTTTCTGTCACATATAGATGCAGGTGAGGTTTAATACCCCGATGTTTCAACAGAGCCAGTCCAGTTGTTTTGTAGCAAAGGGAGTACTGCTCGCCCCAGCCTTGACTTTATTCTCTTAGACCTCCATTCATTGCCCTGGAGTCAATTTGCCAGCAGCTCTTCTCCAGCAGCAGGAAAGGTCATGTGCTTGCAAATATAACCTATGACAAATGCTTGGGATACTTTATGCTCAGACCAGTGTAAACCTAAAACCTGTTGCTTGAGGCTTAGATGATAACCTGATCTGCCGTCACTGTCTACCTTGCTGCGAGGGACAGCCCAGTCTGAGTGACACATTCTGTTCAAAGTGCAGCCATTAGTTACAGGCTGTGGTCACAAAGGGATGCCAGGCGGCCTTCGTTTTATATGATCAAACACAATTTGCTATAGTTTTAATTTTCTTGATAGTCAGTCAAGAACTAGAATCTGGGGCAAGGAACTAGGAACTATGCCCCCCAAATGCAACTATTTTTCATCTATGAGTATGAGCTCCCCATCTGTGAGGGGAGTATTCTCCCAACTGGTGCTGTCCAAATTCCCATCAGTCAAAGCTAGAAAAGCCACGCTAGCAGAGGATGATGGGAGTTGTAGTAAAAAAACAGCTGGATGGCACCAGGCTGGGGAAGGCAGTTGCAGCATGCGCTTGTTTGTCCCATTTCTCCCCTTATTTGTTATCAATGCCTCCACTTTTCCTCCCCTCTCTTTGTGATCCCTCTGCTGAACATTTCTACTGTAAGCTCCTGGAGGAAAGTAGCTATATTCACTGTGTAAAGCAGCCTTTCTCAACCTGTGGGTCCGCAGATGCTGTTGGACTACAACTCCCATCACCCCTAGCTAGCAAGGCCAGAGCTCAGGGATGATGGGAGTTGTAGTCCAACAACACCTGCGGACCCACAGGTTGAGAACCGCCAGTGCAAAGTGTTGTGTACAATGCCCAACATTCCTATGAGTACAGTGGTACCTCAGGTTACATACGCTTCAGGTTTACATACGCTTCAGGTTACAGGCTCCGCAAACCCAGAAATAGTGCTTCAGGTTAAGATCTTTGCTTCAAGCTGAGAACAGAAATCGCTCCATTGGCGCGGTGGCAGCAGGAGGCCCCATAAAGTGGTGCTTCAGGTTAAGAACAGTTTCAGGTTAAGAACGGACCTCCAGAACGAATTAAGTACTTAACCTAAGGTACCACTGTATTGACTATTATGGCTGATGGGAACTGGGGTCCAACCACATCTGGAGGATGGTGAATGATCAAAATAAACACTGAAATTGAAATGGTTCATTCATGTGCACACAATTCTTGATTTGACTTGTTGCTCGCAAGTATTTACCTGGCAAAATAGGTTCACATCATAATTGGAAGCCAGGGGCCACAATAAAATAAAATACTTGCATTCTACACAAACTGCTACATGCAATTTGGCACATGTAGTCAATGGTATCCTTTCCCACCAGGTCAGTTCCTTCATCCAATCTAAAACCATGGATGAGTGAAATTTCATGAGCATATGTAGCATTGAATAACAGAGCAATCAGAGTGGAGGGTGCTAGCAGTGGCAGAACTGGGTAATACGGTGCCCTGTGCAAAGGCCAAAATTTGGTGCCCAGCGCCTTCGTGCTGCCTTCCCAAAGCAGGGTAAGCAGGTGCTGGGGTTTGGGAAAGTTCAAGGGCTTTGGCAGGGTCCTAGAGCCCTCCCACCTCCGTCCCAATGCTGGGAAAGTGTTAACTAGGCTTTGGGAAGGAGGAAGGAGGACTCAAGACCCTGTCAGAGCCTCAAACCTTCTTCTGAAAGCCTAGCACACTGGCTCTCACAGCCCAAATCTGCCAAGGGACACGAGACTTTGGAGCACAGCAGAAAGTAGAACCATATGAAAGCACATGGCATCTTATGATGGAATCCTACGCCCCTGAGCTGTACCATCACTGAGGTTTTTAAAAAGCCACTTCTCTTCCCTTCAACACTTCTCAGGCACATATGAAAAAATCTGAATCACTCTAGGCATAACCCAACATAAACTGTAAAGCAATATCAGAAGGTCTTCTGCAATCCATGTCAAGGGACATTGAACTAGGAAACATCTACAGCATAACAATATCAGGCATGACCCACACCCCAGCTGTCACCTGGGACAAAACTCGTCATTCCTCCCCATCGCCAACCCAGGAAATGATTTGGATGATAACGTGGCAAAGGATCTCTGCGGCCTTAAAGAAGGTGGCTAATTATCCCAAAGGAAGTGCTCAGATTTTGTGGCTGGAAGGGGCAGGCTGCAGGCAGCTGCTGCTGCAAAAATCACCAGTCAATTCCCTGCTGCTCTCCTCCTCTTCCATTTCTCCAGCAGAATGCCTGTTGCATTTCCTCCGCAGGCTCGAAGGAGCAGAAGCGATTCCTACTCTCTACCCCAAAAGGCTCACTTACCTGGAAGGAGAGATGCAGGCAGGTGGGATCCAACCCACAGGCAAACCCTTTCCCAACACGGGCAGCTTCCTTCCAATCCAGATGTTTAGAAAGCTTGTATGAATTTAACATTGTTTTAACTTTCTGCATGTTTTAAATGGCAGTTGTCATTTTGTTAGTGACAACTTTATTGTTTTATCTTTTTTTGTAAACCACTTTGAGGGTTTTGCTACAATCAGGTGGTATATAAATTTTATGAAAGAAATAAACAATCCCATTACATACTAGCAAAGCACTGGCATAGTGTCCAATGGATGAATACTATAGATTGTAGTAAAAATTAAAACAATAAAAGATGCTAATAGACACAATCCTATTATAGACACAATAAAAACAATACAGGCAATTTTACCGTGCTTATAAAGGAGAATTCTCTATCCTTCATGTAAATTTGATTTAGAATTAATTTGAATACATCAGCGGCATCTACAACCTCTTTTTGACTGCAAATTGGCAAAGATAGAAACAAAACCACAGGATATAACACAAGGTGGAATGGTCTCCCTTGGGAGGTTATGGACTCTCTGTTTGAGGTTTTTAAGCAGAGGCTGGATGGTCCTCTGCCATGGATGCTTTAGCTGAGATTCCTGCATTGAGGGGTTGGACCAAATGACCCTTAGGATCTCTTCTAACTCTACAATTCTATGATTCTAAGGTATATTTTAGGGCAAAAATCATGAACTTTCCTTATCCGTAAGCCCACCACAGATAGGTTTTAGAAAGTTCAGAGATTTAGGGTACAGTCCCACATACTGGAAGTGTGTGTGTGTGTGTGTGTGTGTGTGTGTGTGTATTCTGGGTTCTCCCCGTCACTGTAAACTTGGTTCAATTTGCACAGCACTGCCCCTTCCTGTGCACCCCCCAAAAACTGCTCTAGAGGGCTCCACAACCCTATGGAACATATTTTGAGGGTGCCCAGGGGGCAGCAGGGGAGAGAGAGGTGAGTGAAGCTCCATTGCTGAGCTGAACCACAGCATTTGATACGACCCCTCTGTCCTTTTGTGAAATGCCCTTGTTTTAAGTGTGGCCCTCCTCTTCAAATCACCTTTGTAAATGTCTGCTCCTTCAGTAGCTTCATCACAGGTTGTCTCCTCAGTTTTAGCAGTTCATGCAAGCTAGAAAACATGTCACAATCTACAGTGCCACCTAGTTTCCAGTCTAAAAGGTTGTGTGTGTGTCCTTCCCCCTCAGTCATGTCAATAGTGTTCTCTCTGCTTTCACACAGCATATCGGAAGGGGCGGGGGGCATGTTTCCATACTACAAAGTCATACCCTTTTATTGTTCTCTTCTTCTTGTGCCTTTCTAAACTCATGCTCTAAGGAGCAGTCTATATCATTGAAGAGTCCCACGTCATCACAGTTCTTTAGGAACCGGGTTGGTGTCGGAGTTTGGTCTGAGGAGAAATATCAAAAGGAACTGCAGTGGGTATTTTTTGCAGTTAAGAACAAGGTATTGTAACATAATATATTTCAGCATATTAATATAACAAGATACAAAACCAACGTAGAGAAGCCATCGTTATTTTGTGTACATGGTACCAGAGGCAACTCCCATAAAGTGTTTTTTTTTAAAGGTTTTTAAAAGTATAAGACGAACAGATCTATTTGCATATATATATATAGCGCTTCCCCAAATCCCTAAACTAAAATAAGCAAGGAGGCTATCCTTAAAAGATGGCGAAGAAAGTTGTATCCTTTATTTTTGTTTCTATTTCTTAATATGTTTGTTCAGGTGTTACAAAGATGGAAACAAACACATAAGCGAGGGGAGCACTGTTTATGAGCCTGTTAAACCCACCCTTCTCCACCCGTTTCTACTGTCTTCTTCTCATGGAAGACAACTGTCTGAAATGCAGAAACTTCTGCACTCATGGAAAATCAGGAAGCGTCCACAAGTTTAGGAGGCTTCCCCCTTCAGGCAGGCAGAAGCTGGAAGCAGTGGTGGTTGGTGACCCCATTGGGACTGGCAGGGAAGCCAGGAGCAGTCATGACCCATGACAGGCAGAGCCAACTAATTCACCATCCTCTTCTCTGCTCATTTCTACAAGGATAAAACTGAGACTAAGGAGGAAGAAGCAGACAAGGCAGGTCCACCCACTGGACTTGTAAGTACGTACGAAGGCCGGGGGTGGGGTGGGGGGCTTGGAAGAATCAGTGCTAAGGCTGAGGCAGTGTCCTATTTGTCCTAATGAACCGGCCTCCATAGGTTGGAAGGCAACGTAAGTGGCAGGGAAGGATGAGGTGGAGCTAGCACACTCTACACCAGCCTTTCTCAACTTTGGGTCCCCATATGTTGGGGACCCAAACTCCCATCATCCCTAGCTAGCAGGATCAATAGTCAGGGATGATGGGAGTTGTAGTCCAACAACATCTGGGGATCCAAGGTTGAGAAAGGCTGTTCTACATACTTTCTGCACACACACTCATATGTTTACTCCTCTCTCTCTCTCTCTCTCTCTCTCTCTCTCACACACACACACACACACACACACACACTAGCACATAGGGTGTTTTACACTGGAGAAAGGAGCATCAGAAGAAAGGATTCAATATTCTCTCAAACGACCACATCCTGGCTCTCCAAAGCAGTGCTGTGGGGCTGTACTTAGCTAATATAGCATGGGAAATAAGAGCAGGAGCAGCTAGGTTACGTTTATTTCACATGGGTGACTTTTTGTTCTGTGTGTGTACATAGCATTATGGAGAAGAAAAGAGTTTGCATCTTTCCTATCATAACTACCATATTTTCCCGTGTATAAGACTAGGTTTTTCCCCTTAAAAATAATGTCCAGAATTAGGGGGTGCCTTATACACAGATAGTGCCGAGGGTGGATTTTCTTAAATCTGAGTCCCCCAAAATAGGGGGCGTCTTATACATGGCCATCCATCAGCAGATAGAGCTGAGTGTCATCAGCATATTGGTGACAGCCCAGCCCAAAACTCCGGACAATCTGGGCAAGGGGGCGCAGAAAGATGTTAAAAAGCATCGGGGAGAGGATTGCACCCTGCGGCACTCCACACACCACACTCCCTCCCTAGCGCCACCCTCTGTCCCTGACCAGAGATAAAAGAGCACAGCCATTTACGGGCTATGCCCTGTATCCCCACGTTGGCGTGTTAGTCTATTAAACTAAGGAACTGGTGAAATAGAGGAGGATGAACAAATGTTAAAACCACATTTTTTTTTAAAAAAAACCTAATAATAAAATTTATATAGAGAATGACAGCTTGCCAGTGAGAGTCCATAAGTGTCAATGAACCTCCTGTAATACCTACATATCTCCTTTTCTTATGCCCAGTTTGCTCTTAATGTGTGTGAAGCCAATGCAACTTTATCAGTTAGGACAATTTATCTGGGACCACTGCAACCAATAAAATATCACACCCTCTGCCTGCTATTCATTCAGCTGCTCTAGTATTTTTAATGAACATTAAAGAACAAAAGGAGCTGATTGCAACAATAGTGTGGGGTGGGGTGGGGGGTTTCATTCTACGTTCTGAGTTATATGAGCAATTTTGGCCTGAACGAAAGAGTGATGTACAGTGTTTAACACCACCAAAGGCTTTCAGGAAACACCTACGGCTGAAGATTGTTTGAGTGGTCCCAGAGCCTTTTATAGAAAACAAGAGATTTTCCTAACTGTTTGTAAAGAATAGCACAATTTTATATGCATATATTAAAAAGTGAACCACAGCATGCAACGTTTTTCAAGACGGACTCTAACTTAAAGATGTTTGCTTCTATGAAGGAACTCTAAACTTAACGGATCCTTAAAAAGCGAAAAGGAACTGTATTATTTCAATCATACATCAGACTTGTTAAACAAAATACAGGTTTTTAAATATTATTTGTCAGACCATTTTTTAAAAATGGTATTGCTTAGCAATAACAAACAGCTTCAGAGAATAGCTATAGATTTTCTTCTTCTTCTTTTTAAAAAATCAAAGTCTTTCAAACTAAACCATAACAAATGTGATTAATCTACAGTGTGGATATGTGACAAGCAGAGATCCAAAGGGTGTAATTTGATGCCTGATATTTAACAAAACTGTTTAGTCTGCTGTACATTTAATAACAGGAATTTGGCTTGTTCAGCTGGAGCGCTTCAGTGAAGTTATATATTAGCCATGTTTTACTTCCATGCAATGATAACAAAATCAGAGAACTAGGAGCAATACGAGTGCTGAAACAAAGGCTGCCTATCACACCACAGAGGGGTTCAGATCTCTCTCACTTTCTTTTCCTTTTTTATTTTGACAAAGTTTTTATTTCCACCGACTTGTCACATCATTACTCAAGTGTATTAGACAATCTGTGTCCCGGGCAGCTGGTGGGTTGTGGGGGGGTTGCCTTAATACCCCAGAAAACACGAGCATGGAAGGATTAGATTGCATGTAGCAGAATTGCCTTACTGCACAGTTAACCAAAAACACACTAAAACCCATAGCCAACTTGAATGAACTTTATTTTTACCTGTTGTTTACAATCATGATCTTAAGGGATTAAGGCCCTGACAGTGCCAGTTGAAGGGGTGTGTAATATGTATCTGCATTTAACATTTCTGGAATGTTTTATACTGTTGTGGGTGGATAACAGGGTCCCAGCTGAAAGAGAAGGTTTCTACTCATGAAGCTAAGCATCTGAAGACTCCTCAGCTGTGCACCAGATTGACCAGTGAGCATGAAGGCTAACAAAGTCTTGTCATCTTGTTTCCTAGCAGGGTAACCTTATTCAGAGATAGGGAACCTTTTGCCCTCCATATACTGATGGACTACAACTCCCGTTATCTCTGACCGCTGGTCATGTTGGTGCTCACCAGGTTTCCTATTCCTAAGCTAAATAGTCCCAGGAACCCAAAGTGCTAAGGATACAGTTGTCATGGGGATGCTACCAAAACAAGAACAAAACCACCAGCCTGTTGGTAGAAGGCATTCTTCCTCCCTGTTGCACTGCCTATGAGCCATCATCACATGGAATGTGGGTAAACGGTGATGAGTTTTCATGTCATTGGTGCAACTGGTAGTGCCAAGGCCATTTACAGTTTGATAGGCCCAATCCTTGTGGTTCATGCTTCCAGGCTAGACAGACAATGGGAGGCCCTGATTAATTCCATGTTTTTTACTTTCTGGTCCCTAGCACAACTTCTGATCTAAAGCCCACCTACGCTCGGAGTCTATTAGGCACTCATTCTTCCAAGCTGAAACAAAGGCAAAGGACTCTGTGACAATCTCCCCTGCAGTGTCAACAGTAGGAGTAGGTTTGGCATGGCACTTTCCTTTACGATGCAGTTCTGCTGCAGAAGCCAAGACACAGAGAAATGGTTATGAACCATTGAAGTGCCTAAAGGAAAGCTTCCGCCAGAGCTATTATTCACACAGAGTGAAAAAGCCCTTAAGCCCTTTTTGAGGGGCTTGGCTCATGTGGGAGTTCCAGGCTATGGCAAAGGGATGGCCAGAGGAAGCAGGATTCTGGCACTGGGAGCACCCATATGTTTTGGACTACAACTCCCATCAACTTCACTCAAGTCCAATGGTCAAGGTTAAGGTGAATTGGAGCTTGAACCTTCTAGGAGTCTGAGGGAAGGCTGCTCCATCCCAGCCAGATGGGCGGAGCATAAATATTATTATTATTATTATTATTATTATTATTATTATTATTATTAAAGGTAAAGGGACCCCTGACCATTAGGTCCAGTCGTGGCCGACTCTGGGGTTGCGGCGCTCATCTCACTTTATTGGCCGAGGGAGCCGGTGTACAGCTTCCGGGTCATGTGGCCAGCATGACTAAGCCACTTCTGGCAAACCAGAGCAGCGCACGGAAACGCCGTTTACCTTCCTGCCGGAGCGGTACCTATTTATCTACTTGCACTTTGACATGCTTTCGAACTGCTAGGTTGGCAGGAGCAGGGACAGAGCAACGGGAGCTCACCCCGTCGCAGGGATTCGAACCGCCGACCACAGAGCAAGTCGTAGGCTCTGTGGTTTAACCCACAGCGCCACCCGCGTCCCCTATTATTATTATTTGTGTTGTTGTATTTTCATAGAAGAGTACATACCTGTTTGCCATGATTATGTAAAGAAAAATCCTCCCCATCCCCTTTTTTTGTTTGAAACTGCTTTTCACTGGTTTCTTGCTGTTCACTTCTGCCAGTATCTGATCTTAACACATATTACTGGGAGCAGGGTGTGTGTGTGTGTGTGTGTGTGTGTGTGTGTGTGTGTGTGTGTGTGTGGAATAAACTGCACCCTGGTAAGAACATGGCTAATGTATGTAAAAAGTAAGGGGTGGGTGGGGGAATTTAATGAAGTTTAAGCATACTGCACCTGGGTTTGCTATAGGGCAACTATGGCTACGATTCTTTTCAAATGCAGATGACATGAAATAACTTTGCCAGAAAAACAAGGAAGGGAAGGGGGTGGAAAAGATGAATGCCTGATGGGAAAGCATGTCTAAAGGGGAAAGTCTCTCCCACTCATATATCATTTCTCTTTTTCATTAGAAAATCTTAGAATAAACCATCTAACTTTAAGGAATTTAGATTTCCTGAGGGGCTAGGTGGGTGATGAAACAGGTTTTTTTCCCCCTAACAGCATCTCTGTCAGAGCAAAAACTAATGAGATGAGAGTAGAAAGAAAAAAGATGCATCCTAAATTACAGGCTGACTAACCTGATGTTAAACTAGATCAAGCAAATGTATCTTTGTTTCCTAAATACTGTACAATCCCACAGGGATGACCTGGTTCAGTGTAATTGGCTTATTCCACACTTAAAACACACTTTCTTCTTCTTCTTTTTTGAAATATACAGTGTAAAACTGAACATGTTTATTTGGAAGAAAGTTCCAGAGGCCAATGGGATCAGTCCCAATAGGTATCTAAGATTACAGCCTAAATTCTAAACCTATTTAGGTAGTGGGGGTTGGGGACTGGGTAAGTGGCTGTGATTGCCATCATTTAAAAAGTCTGACCTATAGGAAAAGGCTAAGGTGCTGCAAGAAATGGTGAAGAGATATTGCCACTCTTCCTTTGAGCTGCTCGCACCATTCATGCCCCAGACCTGATTTGTGCTAGTTTGGGTCTTATCCAATGCTGTAGGCTAAGCTTACTGATCACTCAGCAATGGCTCGATGCATAACTAACAAACAAGATTAGAGCTGAACTTGGAGGGGAAAAAATATCCTCAAGCAAACTGTCATAGTTCAAATGTGTTTTTGCAAAAATTCTCCTAGTTTGACTTTTGTCCAACAATTCCAATTATATTTAATGTGAGGATTTTAGATAAAAACAAAGCATAAAAGTACTGAGTATGGTGCCATCATTGCTTTTTAAAAAAATCATCGAGATGTGTGATTTTTTAAAAAATATATATTGTAAGAACTGTATTGTTTTTGACACTCGATTGGGAGCCGCCCAGAGTGGCTGAGGAAACTCAGCCAGATGGGCGGGGTATAAATAAATTATTATTATTATTATTATTATTATTATTATTATTATTATTATAGCACATAAGAAGACAGTGGAACGGTCTCCCTTGGGAGGTTGTAGACTCTCCGTCCTGGGAGGTTTTTAAGCAGAAGTTGGTGGCCATCTGTCATGGATGCTTTAGCTGAGATTCCGGCATTGCAGGGGGTTAGACTAGATGACCCCCAGGGTCCCTTCCAACTCTACAATTCTATCATTCTATGACTGCTGGGTCAGACCAAATGTCTGTCTACTCCAGGGCATGAAGGCAACAGCATTCCTTCCACTTGCAATTCTCAGTAGCATAGAGTTAAAACATGCCATCATGACTAGCAGCTGTTGATAGCCTTATGCTCTATGGATCTGCCAAATCTCCCTTTAAAGCAGCAGTTCTCAACCTGTGGGTCCCCAGGTGTTGTTGGACTACAACTCCCATCATCCCTGAGCTCTGGCCTTGCTAGCTAGGGATGATGGGAGTTGTAGTCCAACAACATCTGGGGACCCACAGGTTGAGAAAGGCTGCTTTAAAGACATCCAAGTTGGTGTCCCTCATCTGGTCACAAAATCCGTAGTTTAGCCATGTGCTTTGCGAAGAAGTGGACGTCCTTTTGTTTGTCCGAATCTTCCACCGTTCATCTTCAATCAATGGCCTGGGTTCTAGCATCATGAGAGGGAGAAGATATTTTTTTGTCCCTCAGAGTCAAATGTCAGAAGCCAAACTTGAAAATATTTGAAATTTTTTTAAAAAAACCTGTATCCTGGAATTATTGACATTTTAAATTGCACTCAATTTTGTGAAAGCTTTAAAATTGTGGAAAGAAATGTGACTGATATGGGGACTGTTGTCATAGTACTACAGTGTGAGAGACACTGTTAATGGCCAGAATAATGTCTGAATTCTTCCCTCGCATCCAATGGGTGACTCTCAACCGGCTCACACTTACAAACCTAGCCTTTGTGTTGTTTAAATAAATGGAAAGTACCTCATTTAGCATTGCATAAAACAGGTGCCCTATGGGATAAATGCATTAAGACATTATACCTATCGCAATTACATTTCCGCCTTCTGATGTGTATTCACCCGTGGCATTTTGGCAATACACTTGCAGCATTTATTTTACATTTAGAGGAGGTGATTCCCTAAATGGGATGAGCAATCTGAATCATCTCCCTGAAGCCAATCCTGTAACATGTACTTCACCTCATCCTCCCTTACTTTGAATAACTTTGTACAAATGCGGCACCCAGGAAAAAGACATCCATCAGGCAAAGTGAGAAAACACAGAACCAGCAGAAAGGAATACAAGAGGGAAAACATACAAAAGTTCCCTTTATAATTCAGCGGATGAGCCTCAATCCAACTCAGGAAGAGGAGTATGAGAGTCTGTGAAAACTGTTATCCCACTGCAGACTTCTTCCCAAACTCTGCTGAATTATTCTGTGAGTGTTAATGATTTTTAAAAGCCACTGACATGGCTCAGAGATTACATACTGTCTGCAGTATAAACAGTTATACAGAGTGTTTCAAGGACTTTTATTGCTTCTGGTTCCAAGCTTTTCCCTCTGCTAGTTAAGGTTTTGTGTGTTGTTGTTTTTTACAAGTATCTATGTAACTATGCAAAATGTTCACAGATGTGCTCTTGAGGACAGTCCCCACCCCTGGCAGTTCCCCCAGAGATTCTCTTTTCACCTCAGAAAACTCCTCTCTCCACAGAACTTAAAGGAATTCCTGTGGAGCAGGAGTTGACTCTGAAGGGGTTCCATCCACACCATGTATCTCAACATCGTTTTCCTCAAATAATCATGGGAACTGTAGTTTGCTAAGGGTGCTTTTGTGAGGGGGTGACATACAATTCCCAGAATTCTTTGGGGGAAGCCATGGCCGTTAAAGTGGAATAAATGTGCTTTAAACGTCTGGTGTGAAGTGTGCACGGAAATGTCTACCTAGAAGCAGCTTTCGACATTCTCAGTGGTCTGATTCCACCCTCCTAGTTCAAGGTTAGACCCAAGGAAGAAAGAACCAGAGCTCTTTACAAACAAATGTTGACATCGGGAAGATGGAAAAGCTGGGGCAGCCATGAGCCTCAACGCCTTGTTTCCTTTAGCCTTATTTGGGTATTCCTTCACACCTTTAAGAACTGTACAGAGGGGGAGAGCAGGGCCAGTTACCCACTACTGCATCCTGCTATAATAATAATAATAATAATAATAATAATAATAATAATAATAATAATAATAATAATAATAATAATAATTTATTATTTATACCCCGCCCATCTGGCTGGGTTTCCCCAGCCACTCCGGGCGGCTTCCAACAAAACACTAAAATACAATAACCTATTAAACATTAAAAACTTCCCTAAACAGGGCTGCCTTCAGATGTCTTCTAAAAGTTTAGTAGTTATTTTTCTCTTTGACATCTGGTGGGAGGGCGTTCCACAGGGCGGACGCCACTACCGAGAAGGCCCTCTGCCTGGTTCCCTGTAACTTGGCTTCTCGCAGTGAGGGAACCGCCAGAAGGCCCTCGGTGCTGGACCTCAGCCACCATGCTTTGGGAGGGGGGTTATATATTGAGGGAGTGCCTGCTGTATACAAGTCGCATCCCTTGTAAGAAGAGCCCTACCAAAGAGTCGAAGGCTAATCTTGTCCACCTAGTTCTTCTTTATCTCCACTACAATGGATACACAAAACTCCACCTGAACTCCTTCTGGTTACTCCAAATTGCACAATGAAACTATCATAGAATTGTAGAGTTGGAAGGGACCGCGAGGATCATCTAGTCCAACTTCATGCAATGCAGGAACTTGCAGCTGTCCTGTATGGGGATTGAATCTGCAATCTTGGCGTTATTAGCACCATGATCTAACCCACTGAGCTCTCCAGAATCAGCCAGTCTATAAGCTTAAGCTTAAGAATTCTTGACTGATTTGTACAGTCATACCTCGGGCTGAGAATGCTGTGGGTTGCGTGTTTTCGGGTTACGGACCATGGTGAACCCGGAAGTACTGGAACGGGTTATTTCTGGGTTTCAGCGCTTTGCGCATGCACAGAAGCACCGAATCGCATCTCGTGCATGCACAGATGTGGCGCTGCAGGTTGCGAACATGCCTCCTGCACGGATCACGTTCGCAACCCGAGGTTCCACTGTAATCTAACTGTACCACTGAGGGCTAGGGAGGTGGGAGGATGGGGAATATGGGAAGTTTCTTTTCTTGTTATTACGTCTTACTTATTGTTTTCATTTTTAGCTTCGTAAAATTATAAAAGCCAATAAAAATATATGGTTTTTTTTAAATAAAAAGAACTTCTGCTTCCCATACAAAAAATGGGGAAAGGCAATTAGAGACAGCTGTAACATAAGAAGACCCCTTTGGATAAGAACAAAATTTGGTATCCTGTTTTCCACAGTGATCAACCAGATTTCTATGGGTAGACCAGTCCTCTCTTACTGACCTTTTGCAGCAATTGGTACCCAGAGGCATGTTGCTTTCTCTAATCTTGAAGGTTTTATTTAGCCACAATGATTATCAACCACAAAAAGTCTTATCCTCCACAAATTTTGCCTAACTCCCTTTTAATGTTCTCCAAGTTGCTGGCCATCACCTGATTTTGCATAACTTAGCCACACCCTGTGTTACAGAAGAAGCACTTTCTTTCATCTGTTCTGACTCTCCCATCCTTTGGCTCCATTAGATAACCCCATGTTCTAGTATTATGAAAGAGGAAGGAAAACGTCTCCCTATTTGCTTTCTCCACATCACACATACTTTTGTAAACCTCTATCATGTTCCTTCCCTTCCCTTCCTCAGCTTTCCCCCACAAGGTGCAAGCTATATATATTGCTCAATTGCACATAGTTTGTTTCTGACTTTTTGTTTGTTTGTTTGATAACATAGATGCAAAGGTTGGAAAATTAGAAAGTGGAGAAAACAGCACAATTTCCCATATTTATGTATCTTGGAGGATGAAGCATGTATGGCAAAGGCACATTTGTGCAAAAAACAAGGAAAATGGTTAAGGCTTCTTCCTCACTGTACCAGTTTGTGCTGTCAAAGAACAAAACACTGGAAGAAACAACACACAACTAAGCATCACATGGCAGGAGCAACACTTTTGACTCACCACAGTACTCCTCAAACAGGACTGTGCCTATTTAATTTATCATACACTCAGTTGGGAAAATGTGAATGGGCTGTGGTCTGCCTTTTGCATCTTGAGAACATAACTGAACAACGAAATGAACATAAGCCCATTTACCATCCAAGGTGTGACAGCATTGTGGGCCAGCACCCCTCATTGTGATCCAGCACTGAGTCCTGAATATTGGGGCTAATCTGCCTCACCTGCTGGAGCCTCAAATCCAAGCCTGCCTGTGCAATTGACCAATAGCAGGCAGGCTGGAAGGTGGGCCTTTCCCAACGGGCGGGCCTAACGGAGCAGAAGGCTTCCCTTGGGTCCGCTCCTGGGGAAGAAGAAGCAGCACACCCTGGCCTTGCACCCAGTTATTCACCAGATCTCCCACTCTCCCTCCCTTTGTATATTGGTTTTCTTGTTTGTGCTTGACCTTGCTATGGACCTCGTTGGCTGCCGTCTTCAAGGCCAAGCAGGAATTTTTTTCCATCTGACCAATTGGCTTGTCGTCTGGCAGTTTTACCTACCTCATAGCAATCATTACAACTTGGCAGCTCAGGTAAGCCTTGGTTGGAAGGGAGGTTGTAGCCTCTGCCTGCGCCTCTGAGGGAACAGTATCCCGTTAAAGGGATCCAAGAGGAATTGCTTCCACCCAGATGCCCAGTGATCTCTCAGGGGCATTCCTATTTGACGTAGGTCATAGGATGGCCCTGCTCTCAGGTTGACCCAGGTGCTTCCAGAAGTCAATGGTTATACCCAGTGCCTATGCCAAACCTCTGACACCTGTAATCAGTAAAGCTGTAGCCTTATTTGACCCAAATTCTAATGTGTCTTGTCTGCTTATTCCTGGTAGATGGGGCAACGGGGGTGGGGTGGGGAGCCTTGGCACGAAACTAATGTTTATCCTTATCCGCATCAGAATTGACAACCCATTGCCTTTCCTCCTCCTATCTTCTTACCTGATAACATGTTATCTGTTTTCAGTGAAGGAAACTTCAAAGTCATTTCATGTTTGTGCCTGTGAATCATCAGGTGATCTTCTGTTGGAAAACGCTGCCATGCAAACACAAAAGGAAGGAAAGATTTCATTTCTGAATATATGTCTGGCAAAGGACATTATTTTTGTTCTTAAGGTAACTGGTTCAGGCATTACGACAACACGGTAAGGATGTGGGAAGGGGTGGACTCCAATGATGCAATGAGTAAAATTAATCTTTACCCATCATTTAAGAGAACCTATTTTCTATAAGGATAATGGCACACGCAAATGTATTTCTCTAGCGGTGGTTGCTTTGGTGGTTAGTGGATTTTTGGTTCTCCCTCCCCTTTCTCTATACTTTTCAAGGTGTGCTCAGACAATAGTCTATAGATATCATCATAAATATTCATAGTACTATTTCAGTGTTGATATCAAAGCAGCCAAAACGCCACCATCAATGCACATAAAACCCATGGGAATGCCAAAACAGCTCAATGAATATTAGAATGCAGATTATTTTGGGAAACCAGATTATGACTCCACACTGTAACATGTTGTTTCAGGAGCCACTTCTTATTACTGCGCAAGATGTCCCCAAAGGGCTGGAGTTATTTTATTTTATTTTTCTTATTTATTAAAAGGTTTGCTCTGCTTTTCATCTCATCTGGGTCTCAAAGCAGTTTACAGAGAATAAAAAACATACACAAAATGTAAAGCATATATTCACTGGACTAGTGACAGCTGTATAGCTTAGCTACAGAATTGTGTTACGTGGCTTTATTTATTATTTCTATCTTGCCCTTCCTCCCACAGGATCTTGGGGGTGGGGGTGGTAAAGGTAAAGGGACCCCTGACCATTAGGTCCAGTCATGGACGACTCTGGGGTTGCGGTGCTCATCTCGCTTTATTGGCCGAGGGAGCCGGCATACAGCTGGTCATGTGGCCAGCATGACTAAGCCGCTTCTGGCGAACCAGAGCAGCGCACGGAAACGCCATTTACCTTCCCGCTGGAGTGGTACCTATTTATCTACTTGCACTTTGACGTGCTTTCGAACTGCTAGGTTGGCAGGAGCAGGGACCGAGCAACGGGAGCTCACCCCATTACGGGGATTCGAACCGCCGACCTTCTGATTGGCAAATCCTAGGCTCTGTGGTTTAACCCACAGCGCTACCCATGCCCGACTTGCAGGGTGGGGGTGGGGGTGGTACAGAATCCTAAATATAGTTTCTATCAGTGGTTCCCAATTAGCCAAGTACTGTGGACCTCCTGTTTTTCAAAAGCCAAGCAATTGCTTTTGAAAATGTTGGAATCTCTGTGGCAGTTTGGTTAGGTGAATGGTGTCACCATACCCTCCAACATGTCCCAGCACAAAACCAGGATGCATGTCTTCTGGGCTGTACTCCTGCATTAGCATGGTCCCCCAAAATGAGATGCCTTGGACAGTTGATGGATATGTGCCATGGACTCCCTGGGTGGGTTAGGCGGGCCCCCAGAGGCCCGCAGGACACCAATTGGGAACCACTGGTTTATACAATAACAACACCATATAAAACGAAATATCCAAGCAATATCAAACAGCCTTTAAAAATCCGTAATAAATGTATAAAAGACCAGATACATGTTAATACACCAGAAGACGTTATGCTACAGCTATAGACTTGGTTTGTATTCCTAGCCATTCAACTCACCTGGGAGCAGCCTGGGGCGCTGCAGACAAAAGGCCTCTCCTGTTCCAAATTCATCTTTGATTCCTCATGAATCTACATGTTAAAAGGAAAGGAGGGAAAGGGAACCCCTAAATTTCAGAAAACAGAGAAAGTATCGTTGCCTGGGCCCCCATAAAAAACATCAACAACACACAGAAACTTTACCACCCACCCTTAGGAGTGGTAAAATCAAACTTCCTAGTGTCTGCTCCTAAGTGCCCTTCCAGAGTATATTTGTGCACTTAAAACGAGGACAGAATTATCCTGTCAGAGGAAGTTTCTATCTGGAGAAAAATTATTCTCAGTGTTATTGTTAGATAATACTACCAATGCTATTCAGAAATAACACAAATTAAATACTGTATACCTTTTTACCTTTGCCTCTTCTAGTGATTATCACTTCAAACATAATGCTTAAGAGCCTTTTCTAAGACTCTGAAGTGATTATCTTGAGCAGTGATTAAGTATTAAGAAGATAAGATTAAATATTATTTATTGATGTATTTATTAAACTTATATTCTGCACCTTCCTCCAGATGAGTCCAGGATGGCGATCATCAAACAATACAATGAAAATCTCTAAAAACAGTTCTAAAGAAACAGCTGCTATAAAACAGTTTAAAAACAACCTTCCAAAAAGAAAATTTTAAACTCCTAAAATCAGTTAGGTACTCTCTAGCTAACAATCAAATGCATGAGTAAACAGGAATCTTTTTAAATTTCTCCTAAAAGTTAATACTGAAGGAAATGGAAGCACTTCACGAGGGGGGGGCACTGCAAAAGTTGGGGACCACCACCCAGAAGGCCTGGCTGTGGGTCACCACCAACCACCAACTGAGCCTCCTTTGCTGATCATAGGGCTGAAGATGGTTGCTATTGGGGAAAGCACTCTTTTAGATTCGATCCATTCCAATATAGGATTGGATCCAGAGGCACTTCCTCCATAACAGATCGAACCCTTGCTGTCCAAATAATGAGTGTAATGAAATGACCTCTGAAGGTATACATTTTTGCATGAACAAACAAAGCATATATAATCCATCTGTTCAGTGGCGTAGCATGGGTTGTCAGCACCCGGGGCAAGGCAAGTAATTTGTGCCCCCTAACCCGTGGATTTGCGCCCCCAACCCTAACCCCCAGATGTTGCGCCCGGTGCGGCTGGCCCCCCCTGCACCCCCCACGCTATGCCACTGCATCTGTTGTCCTTTGCATTAATTTATTGAAAATAATGTTCCATCATTCTGCCCCCACATTGTGGATGAGGGGAGAAAACAGACTTTATACAACCTGACAACCGAGCCACTGCATCCATCTCTCTTTCTTATAATGTGTGGAAAGATGCAATGTGACTTCAGCACAGGAAGAAGGGGAAAGAGCTAAAAGAATCATTTGAAATTATTCCCCCCCCCATGGCAATATTAAGAATATACTATATGTTTGGAATGTTGGGCAGGAGCATTCTTTTTTTGGGGGGACGGGGTTTTCATAAGCCTCAGTTGGTTATATAATGGGAAACCAATACCCTAAATTGCAAATTATGGATCCTTGTTGAAGAAACAGTTTTGACCATGTCACTCCGTGGAAAAACTCGCTTCAGTTCTGGAACATTCCTTGTGGCAAATGTAGTCCCAAGTTGCTTTCCATTGCTTTGCTACCTTCATCCATAAAATAGCAACTCATGCTTATTCAGTTTAGAACTTCCAATGAACTCGTTAGCAACAAATTACATCCATGTCGTCTACTGTATAACTCTTGAGTCAATCTGATTCAATTTTACAGGGATATTTGTTAGCTTAAAAATCTGGAGATTCTGTCACATTATTGTCCCATTTTTGGGGACTGGCATTCTTGGTTGGTATAGCAAACCTCTCACCCACTGTGAAGCTGGTGAAAGTGTGGGAAGTTGATATTCCGCTCCCATATTCCATTGCATCATGACTTGTGCTTGTATTTTTGCTGGCTGCTGTTGCGATAGTTGAAACCATTGTAGATTATATACATTTGGACTTCTCTAGTTATCAAGGCTATTGAACCTTATAATTGACACCAGGAAGGTAGATCTGAAAATGGGTCACGTGATCATGTTTCATTGGCTTTTACCAATCATTGATTTGGAGGAGGGGGCGATTTCCAGTAGACTCATGGAATCATAGAATTGTAGATTTGGAAAGGATCCCCCAAGATTCATCTAGTCCAATGCCCTGCAACACAGTGTAGTACACACTGATGCTTGCAAACTGCAAGCTGTGTTTACTAGGGTGGCTATAATATTGTTTCCTTACACTGATAAACACATATGTCATAACAAACTGAGTCACAACAAACCTAAAGAGAATGCTGAAATAAAGCAGGAGCAGGCGGTGGGTCAGCCTAAAAATCTCACTTAGCTTCTCTTGCTGCAGTGAGTCATTTCCAGGCTAGCAGGACAAGCTGGCCCTTGAGCAAACTACAGTGGTACCTTGGTTCTCAAACTTCATCCGTTCCGGAAGTCCGTTCCAAAACCAAAGCATTCTAAAACCAAGGCGTGCTTTCCCAAAGAAAGTAATGCAAAACAGATTAATCTGTTCCAGACTTTTAAAAACAACCCCTAAAACAGCAATTTAACATGCATTTTACTATCGAACAAGACCTTTGATCCATACAATGAAAGCAATAATCAATGCACTGTACTATAAAATAAATAAAGACAGTCCGATTATTATTTTTTCTTACCTGCACTGATGATACTCATTGTTTAGATGGGGGGCTTTTATCCATTTCCACAGTCACACAACCAATCAATCAGTAGCTAAACTGGGTTCCAAACAGTCACAAAAACAAATTGACCAAAAAAAAAAATCTCAAAAACAAAAATGCAAAATAAATAGCAAAAACAAAAGAGCCAAACTTAATCCATTTCGGAAGTCCGTTTGACTTACGAAATGCTTCTGATTGGTGCAGGTGCCCTGGAAACAATAGCCGACAGCCATATTGGACGTTTGGTTTCCAAAAATTGTTTGAAAACCGGAACTCTTACTTCTGGGTTTTCAGCATTTGAGAACCAAGGCGTTTGAGAACCAAGGCGTTCGAGAACCAAGGTACCACTGTATAGTGGTTTCTTTCTGAAATAGACTAATGCCATGCTTGCTTGCTTTTATTACATTGGACAACTCTAATATGGATATGCATCAAGACACCATAGAAATCTCTTACTTATCTTACTTATTAATATTTCCAAAAATACCCTTTTTCATTTCGTGTTAATAAATCTTAAAAATGCTTCATATTAGCGAAAGGCTTTGAGAAACTTACACTTTACATTTATTAGAAGAAGGTACCACACTGTCCTGCTCACATTCTTCAACTCTGGGTCAAGAGGCAAACTTCAAGCGAAGAGTCTGTTGCTATTTCAACACAGGCCTTTATTGCTCTGCTGGTGCTATCTAAATAAGAGGGGAAAGCTGGTGAGAAAATTTTATGGCAACCCACAAACAATTGTCTTGGATCAAAAGAACTGTACACAGCAGGGCAGTATTAAGTTGCAATATTACATAGAAACTAGAGAGAGAAATAAGGTGGGTCGCAGCTCTCCTTTTCTTTCTTCCATTATAAAGTGGGATTTCCTTAGTCTTACTTTTTCTCAGTGGAAGCTGACAACCGAACATATCTCAATCTGAACAAAACTACAGGATTATCTATGAATGTGGGACTAAATTTTCTGTAACACGTGAAACAGGCTTGGCCGCAATTTTCTGGAGCTTTAGCAATTTTAACACAAGAAGCAATTCTCAATGAAATTACGGAGACATTTTTATAAAAGAAGTTCAGGCCATATATACTGAACAATCAGCAAAATTGATCGTAAATAATGTCCTGGCTGAGAATTGCAAAATAACCAAAGGAACGAGGTTGTCCACTGTCACTTTTATTGTTTATAATAGTTTTAGAGGTTTTGGTGCAAAGAATAAGATGTAATCAAGCAATTAAAGGAATAGGGGTGGGAAAGAGAAAATATAAATTAAAAGCTTTCTCAGATGATGTGGTGATGTCTGTAGAAGAACCAACAGAGTCACTCCCGAAATCACTAGAAGAGATAAAAAAAATCCGGAGAAATATCAGGTCTTAAAATGAATAAAGATAAAAACAAACTCCTGGTAAACAAAATTCCTGGTAGGGAAATTGGGGACATTCCAGGATCAAAACAGAAGCCATGATGGCTTTCGTAATTCCAGTAACGTCCCTGGGGAATCAGGGTATGATAGCAGCAGCTGTATCTGAAGTGCTGCTCACAGGTCAACAGTTTGGGGTACTAAGAAACCAAAGGCTGGCCTTGGAGAATCACCCAGGACAGCACTTTGTACAAAGCAGAACTTTTGCAGCTAGTGCAGCAGTAAGTAGAATTAACTCTCCCTCCTCAACCCGCCTCAACATAGATGTTCCTGCTGCTCAGGAACATGAGGCGAAGTAAAGCTGGTTGGTACAGATGCTACAGGAAGACCAAAGGAACAGGTCATGGTGGAAGACCAGCTTGTATAACAGGAAAACAGGGTGGAATTCAGACTTTGCAGAGGGAGCACTTTGCAAACATTTTCATCCCTTGTGAAATTAGCCCACCCTTTCATGATTCTTTGTGTCAGATCTCATTAAAAAGAATTCAGCACAGGACTATACAAAAGAGACAGCAGACCAAAGAGTTCAAAGATCAAGTACAGATAGGGTTGAGACCGTGCAGAATGATAATATCTCCACAAATCCTTAGTCCGCAGAAAGGATATCCCACTGAACTTAAGTAAGTGAAATTAGGGGTGTTGAGCGTTTTTCTTTCTCTCCCCCCCAAAAAATTTGTTGAGCTAAAAAATGAGGTTTTCAGCTATTTTTAATTAAAGTTATCCAAATCTACACTACTGACATGGGCCATACGCCATGGTTTCCCCAGGCATTTCAGCAATTTCCACCTGGACACTGTTTGCGAGGACTGAATGCTGGCTGCATCCCGGAAATTTCAGACATATGGTATATAGTAAAATATATGGGAACTGACATCTTAATTTCAGAATCGAAACAATTGTGCTTGTAATCATTATATGCCAGTTTCTGAAAGTATTAGCGTAGTTGTGCAAGTGAAAAGAAGCTTAGGATTTAATGTGGATGTTAACAACATCTTTCAAAATTCATTGCCCTGTAGTGACCAAGTAAAGCACAGTATTGGCAGCCTACATATGCTAGGAAGTCCACTGCATTGTTGAAGCCTGACACACCGATGAAATATCACTCACTCAGCACGAGGCAGAAAGATACATGGCATTCAGACTGAAAGAGTGTGGATAAAGATTGGCTGAAGACAGAACTGTGTTCAGGCCAATATTGTTCAATGTGCATTCTCTAATGGGTAATTCACATAGCTATGGAGAAGGAGTGCATTCTGACTTTTCCATAATCTTCACAAATGGCTTGTGTGACTGTGATAAGCTGCATATATACAGTACATACCGTATTTTTCACTCTATAAGATGCACTTTTTCCCTCCTAAAAAGTAAGGGGAAATGTGTGTGCGTCTTATGGAGCGAATGCAGGCTGCGCAGCTATCCCAGAAGCCAGAACAGCAAGAGGGATAGTTGTGCAGTACTCCCTCTTGCTGTTCTAGCTTCTGGCTTAGCCCCTCAGTCCATTCCCCCACCTCCCGGAAAAGCCCCCAAGAGCCACGTGGAGCATGTGTGTGGCTCTTGGGGAAAAGCCTGCAAGCGCCGCACACACGCTCCACACAGCTTGTGAAAGGGAGTGCTGAGCAGAGCCTGGGATGCATACAGGCTCTGCTCAGCACTCCCTTTAAAGAATTTTTTTTTCCTGCATTCCCTCTCTAAAAATAGGTCCATCTTATGGTCAGGTGCGTCTTATGGAGCGAAAAATACGGTACATATCATACATAGGCAACTCCTGCAGCCAAGCTGGTGTAAAACGTATTGCTCTCCTTTCCTTTGGACCACATCAGCAAGGCTGAGAGGAGGGTCTTGTTGTCTGGGCAGCCCAGGACCTCCATACACACTGCCCAAGCTTGCACCCCAGAGAGCTCACTTCAGTGCTGCTAAGGCAGCAAAAACAACGCAGGAGGCAGCACTTATGAGTTACTGGTCTCTTCAGCCACAGCAGGCGCTGTGATTCTCCAGCAGTTTAACTTTACCCCCGGAGGCGTACTCCGTTGTCTCTCAAGATGTCAATGATACATAATAGGGAGAAGGGACTTTTTTTGCATGTATTGGAAATAAAACCCAAATATTGTTGTAATATTCTTGCGTAAATTAATCCACCACCACCACCCCTATCTCAAAACATGTGTTTAAAATTGAACGAGAGAGATTACAATGTCCCGGTACATCTTCAGTGGTACTGTCAAGTTTGAAGGAACCCTGAGCAAGATGCCCTTGGGCAGGAAGGAGGGATGTTGCCACGACTGCTCAAACACTTCCCTCCCACATGCCACCCTATCCCTTCCCTGTGGCACTGCCTCAACTGCTCTAGCACCCATAACCTGCCAGCATGGCCATTCCATATCCAACCCATGTTCCCCATACATCAAAATCAACTTAGTCACAACCCCTCTTCAATGCCTTCCTGTCTATACACCAAGGCAGCACCCTCATAAACCACCTCAAGCTCTTCCCACATTTCAAACTCAGAAACAAGGCCCATGTGGAGCAGGTGCTGGTAAACAGCCTCTCTCACTGTCTTAGATTCCAAGCAAATATTTTTCTGGAGGGAGATGCAGCGGCTGCTTGACAAATGACGTGAAAGGAGAGCAGGGCCACCAGTATCTCCACCTCAGCCCAACATGGGCACAGCCTCACTGTCAATCTGTCATGGGCTTAGTGAATATACATTGCAAAGCATGGTCCCTAACACAGCCAGGAGCAAATTACAGACATATTTAAGTAACCTGAAGTTTGGGGGTTTTGGCCCTTCAGATTTTCCACAGGTCTGGAAACACCTCCAGAGAACAAAAAAGAATTCAAAAATACAGTGGTACCTCGGGTTACATACGCTTCAGGTTACATATGCTTCAGGTTACAGACTCCGCTAACCCAGAAATATTATCTTAGGTTAAGAACTTTGCTTCAGGATGAGAACAGAAATCATGAGAGCCAGTGTGGTGTAGTGGTTAAGAGCGGTGGACTCGTAATCTGGTGAACCGGGTTCGCGTCTCCGCTCCTCCACATGCAGCTGCTGGGTGACCTTGGGCCAGTCACACTTCTCTGAAGTCTCTCAGCCTCACTCACCTCACAGAGTGTTTGTTGTGGGGGAGGAAGGGGAAGGAGAATGTTAGCCGCTTTGAGACTCCTTCGGGTAGTGATAAAGCGGGATATCAAATCCAAACTCTTCTTCTCTTCTTCTTCAACAGAAATCATGCTCTGGCAGCACGGCAGCAGCAGGAGGCCCCATTAGCTAAAGTGGTGCTTCAGGTTAAGAACAGTTTTAGCTTAAGTACAGACCTCCGGAACGAATTAAGTACGTAACCTGAGGTACCACTGTACAGCACGTTAAACAACAAGCCCACTCCTCAAATGACCACTCCTCAAATATTTCACTGCTCACTTTGTATCTTACCCTTGTGGGTATATCAGATTAGCACAACGTTGTCTTTGCACAACTGCTGGAAAGGAATGGCGTGAAATCACTGGACCCTGTTCTCCTTTCAGTCTTTGCATAAAAAACAAGTAACTAAATAAAATATCTGCAAAAATTTGTACGGCTTAACTCGTAAGAATATCACGCAGGCTTGTTTCCTGTTCCAATGTTATTCTTGAAGTGGGTTGCAGTCAGAATCTGATTTTCATCGAGCTATTATTATTTGCAGCTGTGCGACCTTCTTAACCCTGTTTCAAAAGTGACATTTCAGCCTTCAGCTCCATCCTGACTGAATGTTGCAGAGTTTTCAACCTTGTGATTAACCCTTAAGAAAGGGACAGAGTAATTGTCGTACATCCACCCAGTCTAGGTCAGAGGCTCAGCCCTGCAAACTATTCACTATGGGCATATTTGTTTTCCATGGAGAAATAATACGTATTTTTTAATAAATAGAAAAGCTTCAATGGAATGTAAAATCCACATGGATTCACGAGAAACATGAAAAAGAGAGGAGGGGAATCTAGTTCCCTGCATGCTGATCTCTGTTAGAAAGACATTGGTTCTTCATGCTTGACTTGGGACAACTTCCAATGTTACGGGACAGACAAGTTTCTGTTTGTCTACACTACAGCATGCTTCACAGAGCACTCTAACCCATGAAGGAGGGAGATGCATGCCAGCGTCGATGTTTATCATGCATCTTCAGTCACGCACCAGCTCCTCACTATACATTATTAAGTGTTTGATGAAAGAAACAAGCAGTGAACAAATGGGAACTTGCCTTGCCTGTGAATCTTGAAGTATCCCATAGCATTTAGCCCAAGTTCCTGTGGGCATTATTCCCAACTCCCCTCGGGGTTTGTTTCCCCCCATTCCTAGAAGTTAGCATTCTGTGGGCACCGGTTACACTCAGTCTTCTCTGGGTTCTTTGTGGGGAATTGTTTCCACAGATTCGTCCCGTACTACTGAAACTTCAGAGTTGCACTCAGTCTGCTGACAGCTCTCTCTTGTGTGTGGCTGTCGTTCACTGGTGCTATTTTTTGAAAAAAAGAGGTGCCAGAACTCACCATGAAACTCCCTTCATTGTCTTAGAATGGCAATGGTGCCCACCTGAGAGGTGCTGGAACTGAATTCTGGTGAGTTCTGGTTGGGAAAAAAGCCCTGTCCATCGCTATTTGGCCTGTGTACGTCACAGAGGATGGAGAATTGAACTGGAATCTCGAATTGACTGAGCTGGCTAGTGAAGACATGCACCCAGTTCAGACCAAACAGCATGGTTTCTTGTTTTGAGCACACAAGCATTGCATTTACATGCTCCCACACTTGAACACAAGTGGGGAAAGGTTTTAAACTTCCACTCCTAGTCTACACACACACACACACACACGTTTCCCATTTTAAGCAAACTCAGTTTGATATCCTGGTTTGATATCCATCCTGGCTTGCTACCTAAATGTGGTTCGTACAAACTACAAACTCCCATATTAATCAGAAACAGGAAAGTGATGTTTAAGGGGCCCAAAACAGACAAGAAGCTTTAAATCGCTGCCCTGTGCACATGAAGGCAAGGGCAGAGGCCTGAGGCTCACACTGACTTGTTTGTAACATCTTTGCACGTTGGTCATCATTGTCAACCTCTGCAATTTGCCCAGCTTGATACAAAGGAATGACCTGCAAACTTACATTTTCTAGCTTCTACACTGGATACATGAGGTCGGGATTTTTACTTTCCCAGTTATGCTATAGGAAGAAAGCAAATTTACCTTCTTCTTAAGCACTGAGATGGAAGACATCACCAAAATGAAACTGCATTAAATTTAGTTATATTCATCATGCACACGCAGTGGTCCAGTATAATGAGCTTTTTCTTATTTGCAATCTACTATGTAGTAGACTTCAGCCCACACATATATCTGCTACCTTCATGGTCTATTTCATGCATCTGATGTAGGGTACTGCCTACACAAACTCGTGCCACAATAAACCAGTTAGTCTCTCAAATGCCATAATGATCATCTTGGTTGATTTATTTTCTGGGGGCAGTAAATCCATTAGCATGGCTAGTTTTCTGGAATTACTCTAAAAACAGCATCATTCAAAACATGGTGAAGGAAGAGTTAATGGCAAACTTTGTTACCAGTTTCTCCCTGCCTGAGTAAACCCTCCCACCAATTTTCAGGATCATTGGAATGAAATGGAGTATGATGTTTTTCCTACTGTCCAGCTGAAGTGCTTGTTTTAAAAACAGCTAGCATCAAGCTTTCCACATATGTACACATACAGGATTCATTATTACACTTGTGGCTGTTTGTGCTGCTATGGTAAAGGATCTGTCACCCATATTTTCCTGGATTAAAATATTTCCAAATGGGTCTGGATGCTGGGAAGAATTCCACATGTGTGGCTTTCTAAACAGGCCTTAGCATGATTGATGGCTGGGACATCAAATCTCAGTGGTGCTTTTAGTGTAGTGTTATGCAATTATATGCAAATGCTGACTGCATACAGAAATACAATCGAACTGGAAACTTATTTATTTATTAAAAGGAAGGGTCCTCTATCAATCTATATAAATCAAAATGTCTAAAATTGTGGCAATCATCTGAGTTCTCCAGAATTCTTCATCAGGGAAAAATATGTTACAGAAAGTAGGGACTGGGGCAACAAGGAAAGCGCATACACACACACACAAAATTTACGCTGCTGTTGTAGCCACAAGTTCAACATGTACACTCAGTTCCAAGATGAATGTTGCAGAATGTCCCTCCAAGATGGAGGTTGCGGAATAAGTCCCTCCCATGTGACCTCCAAGGGATCATAGATTGTAGGATAAGGAGATGGACAAGTATTCAAAGAATGAGAGTACCAAAACAACTTGTTATAGGCTTTCTTTTAGTAAATATAGATATAAAAACAGAAAACAGTACTGAATCTTAAATGGAGAAAGTATCTGAAACAGACTTCTTTTAAGGACAGAACAGAGATCAAATATTATGTTAGATACAGATCCCAATTTCCCTCATGGACTTACTCTGGTGAAGTTTTACGTCTATCTTCCAAATCCAATCATCACTTTTGGAACGTAAGAAGGGAATTTCCCCTAGTGTAATTCATGGTGTTCGTGAATTGAAAATTCCATTAGAGTAGAGAATTACAATTGCGTGGACAGGCGGAGTCCCCAGATCCTGCACGGTCCCCCCGTCAAGTGGAATAACAACTCAAGACAATGTGCTATGGGATTAAATTGGCCACAACTTTATTAAATTTCAAATGTGGGTAGACCTTGGCTCAGGCATTGGGCGTTCTCCCTCCCCGGTCCCCAGCCGGGGACCTAGGGAGCATCAGGGTTATCCAGTGTGTGTGGGGGGGATGGGCCGGCTCTGGAGAACATATGTTCAAGCAGAGATGGCCGCCCCCGTAACGCCGCCACCGCAGGAGAGAGCAATGACGACCTTTCGGTGTACGGCCAAAGCCTCCCTTCAGAAAACCCCTTTAACGGGGAACCCTGGTATCGCCGCCGCAAGAGGAAGATGGACAAAAGGATTCCGCCCAAGGCCTGATACCGCCAAAGTTGTGACATTTTGCTACGGGAAAGGTGAAACCTGCCAATGCAGGGAAATTCCTTTCCGGCCCTTTAACAGCGACCTTAACGTAGCAGCGACCGCATACCTGTGAAGAAAAGTTAACCTGCAAAACCTGTGAAGAAAAGTTAACCTGCAAAATAAGACATTAACTGAGGGTGGGTAGGGTGGGAGAAGCTCTGGAGCCAAGTGAGGATTCCCAGGTAAGATCCTCCCTCTATTGTGTGGGCAGGTAATCCCTCTCCTACCTGACCTGGTCTCCTTGGCAACGCTTCCCCCAGGTGGGATTGGACAACTGACTGAGGTAGGCGGAGACCTCCAGGTATCCCACCTGAGGGAAGGCAAAGCCAAGCCTATGCTGTTGGGGCCGCTCCAGATCTAGGGGCTGCACGCGTCCACGCAAAGGCCGCCCCCCGTTTTAAGCGGGGAGCGGTCATTCATGACTCAGAAGCCAGTTACATATCTCCAAACATTTGAGCTGAGAAAGTGGATAGACATTAACGGAGTGTACCAGGGTCACAGGGCAGGCCTTTGGGCGAGAAGTCAATGGAGCCACTCCACAGAATGAAGAGAAGGGTCCCCCAAAGTATCTACCTGCTCCAGAAGACTGCAAAACCCAGAGCCTAAAACTACCTTAAACAGTGCCATCTACATGTTGTAAGTTAGGACCTAGAGAGCCCAAAATATAAAAAAGACAAGAACAGGGATTGGAGTACTGTAAACTGGCAAAGCAAGAATGAGAAGTAGCAGGAGATATTGTGGAGTGCGGTGGGGAGAGAGAAGACTAGAGAAATATGAAAAGTGCTAAAGGAATATGACTCCCATGGCCATGCGATGATTTTAGTAAATGACACTTATGTGCAGTGAAGGCTGGTCCAGTAGGCTGAATTGGGTGCTCCTCCACCAGCCTCAGCCTGTCCTCACCCACCTACCTCCTTACTTGCAACCAATTCAGTGGGTCATTAGGAGAACCTCACCAAGCTACAGTTTTCAGAGTGGCTTAACAATTTATCTCTCTTCACTGGAATCACTGGAAATAGTAGCTCTGTGAGGAGAATAGGTAAAGGTAAAAGTACCCCTGACCATTAGGTCCAGTCGCAGACGATTCTGGGGTTGCGGCGCTCATCTCGCTCTACAGGCTGAGGGAACCGGTGTACAGCTTCTGGGTCATGTGGCCAGCATGACTAAGCTGCTTCTGGCGAACCAGAGCAGTGCATGGAAACGCCATTTACCTTCCCGCTGGAGCAGTACCTATTTATCTACTTGCACTTTGACGTGCTTTCAAACTGCTGGGTTGACAGGAGCTGGGACCGAGCAACGGGAGCTCACCCCGTTGTGGGGATTCGAACTGCCGACCTTCTAATCGGCAAGTCCTAGGCTCTGTGGTTTAACCCACAGCGCCAACCACGTCCCTCTAAAGTGGTATTATAGGCCTTTAAATGTAAGGTGTGAATGTGGCCCACCTTAGGCAATATGGATTCCATGGGTCAGGAAGGAAGGACTGTTTGGGCACAATAGTTCTAAAGGGCTATGGAATTATGCTCCTAGTATAACGCATTTGATGCCCACTGAAACATTTCTGAGATAAATAAATTTATCCATAAGTTGCCTTGGATTGGGGCCCATCTGGGGACAAGGTGGGGTATAAATAAATATATAATAATAAATAATAATAATAAATACTTTTAAAGTGTACAAAGGCCAGGGAAGGCAATGCCTGCTCCAGTGAGAGCTCTTAGCAACATCTGGTAAACACACAACACTTGAGACGCTTTCTTGGATGCTTGCAGATGGGGTCCTGTCAAAGGGCTGCCCTCTCATTTTTATTCATGGGCTCATCGCATGTGGCGTTGTGACTTACAAGCAACAACTTTCGTTGCTGAACACCAAGCAACCGTTCCTGTTGTTGTTATTTGTCTACAGTTCATTAAGAGGTTTCCCTCCAAAAATAATATTGACAGAGGGTTTTTTAAAGAGAGAGAGAGACTGTACTGTAATTCCAGTATGCTAATTGCTTTAGTTTACAGTACACCAGGAGATAAAAGAATGGGCCTACCTTGAGCATAAATAAATAGCTGGCTTTCTGAAGAGAAGGAGGGGGAAACATGAAAGGCATCCTGGGGAAAACAACAACACAAGCCTGTTCAGCTGACTTTCATACCAAGAACAGATGTAAGGTTCTTTCCCCCCACCCCCCACCCCTCTCAATGCAAACTTTGAAAAACATTTCCAGGCACCTTTTGCCTCCTGGTTCATCTTAAGATATTTCTGAAGTTTCTAAAACCAACAAGGAACATACAGCGCTATATTGCAATGTGGGTATATCTATACCAGCTTTTAAACACAAGATCAGCCTAAATCTCTCAGCCTAAATGAGAATTCCTGGGGACAAATGAGAACTGATGGGGAACGCTGGTCATTTATAACTCACCAGGTAACCTTTATTTATTCTTTTGCTCCTAATCAAACATAGTCATTGTTTTCCCCCTCCAGGGGAAAAACAACTAAAGGTAATTACAGAATTTACAGTATTACACACACAAAAAAAAATTAATTACAGGATCCAGTATTTATATGATCCATAATATTTGGTAGGTTAGTACAGTATTATAAAATGTGGGTCTAGAAAACAGCAAGTGGGTTTCTGCTCAAAAAATGTGGCTTTCCAATCTGCTCCTTCCCACTATAGTTCCTTCCTTGCACCATCCCTTCTCCCACTGCTCCTGAGGCTGAATAATTTTCCAGAATGGTGTAGGGTGTGGCAGTCGCCTACCTACATGGCCCCAGGGCTGGTGTCAGAACATGGCATTTTCCAGCAGCTCCAGAAAGCTCAAGGAAGACTGTCACACATTTCTCACAGTGCCCTGGACCAATACTATAGCAGGGGTTACACAGGAGCATTGAAATAAATTTAAATCCCTTGGGATCTGGTGCTCAGACTTCTAATGTTGCTGTCCACTGTCTGATAAGCCTCCACATTGGGGCTCATGGTCTGTGTGTGTATGTGTGTGTGTGTGTGATAATAATAATAATAATAATAATAATAATAATAATAATAATAATAATAATAATAATTTATTATTTATACCCGGCCTTTCTGTCTGGGTTTCCCCAGCCACTCTGGGCAGCTTCCAACAGAATATTAAAACACAATAAAACATCAAACATTAAAAACTTCCCTAAACAAGGCTACCTTCAGATGTCTTCTAAAAGTCAGGTAGTTGTTTATTTCCTTGACATCTGATGGGAGGGCGTTCCACAGGGCAGGTGCCACTATTGAGAAGGCCCTCTGCCTGGTTCCCTGTCACCTCACTTCTCACAGTGAGGGAACCACCAGAAGGCCCTCGGAGCTGGACCTCAGTGTCCGGGCAGAACGATGGAGGTGGAGACGCTCCTTCAGGTATACTGAGTGGCGGGGGGGAGCTTGACCCCAATCTCCAAGGGCACCTCACACATAGACCCTTGTTAATATTTGGGCATTTGATAAGCTTCGCAATGACGGGGACGCAGGTGGCGCTGTGGTCTAAACCACTGAGCCTCTTGGGCTTGCCAGTCAGAAGGTTGGCAGGTAAGATGGCCATGGATATTTCCTCTCAGATTGCTATATAAACATACCACTACTAGTGGCTGCTAATGGGTCAAGTGGGTGTTGAAAGGTGTAGAACTGTTACATTTTTACGTCCTTATAGTTTCACATCAAGTTGAGCAAGGAATTACTTCTGTGTGAGAATTTCTCATTATTATCTTCATATGGTAGCTAAAAGAGGCGACTAGTTGCTTGGTATTTGGATAACTTTGGGGGTGGGCGGCAGAGATAGAATATGACTAGACAAGCATTTGTGAAATAAAAAATATTCAAATTATGTCTCACACTCTCTTTTTTGTGCCTTATTTTGTTTTCACATGCCTATCATTTTTTTTATGTATCATGGTTAGGGTTCTCAGAAGCTGGAAGTCACCTCGCAAATCTAGAGCTGGTCCTGATTAATCTTCTTAATTTTTATGTCCCCAGACTGAGGAGACTTTCTGTACATAGGACCTGGCAAGCAAATAATGTCTCAGGGACCTTAGCTGCATGTCCTTCTGAGGTAGAGCATTTCATAGGTGCTTCACAAAGCAATGTAGCCCAAGGCTCAGTCTGAGGAAGCTACTTCACAGGCCACACCCAAGGAAGACAACAATGAATGTGTTGTGCTGGTAACAAGAGGTGGGAGAAAATAAGGCACAAGCCAAAGGAGCAGGAATGTACCTTGAAAGGAACAGGAAAGGAGATGAAAGAGAGGAAGGCGGCTAGAGAACCTTGTAATGTGGAGTGAGTTACTGTGGCACAGACTGGAAGATGCACGCATACAACCCCATTTGTACTAACCCCCCCCCCAATGTAATTTTACTCAATCTGGAATTGAAATAAATAAAAAAATTGAAAAATTGTCCAGTAGCATCTTAGAAACCAACTAAGTTTGTTCTGGGTACAGTGGTACCTCAGGTTACAGACGCTTCAGGTTACAGACTCTGCTAACCCAGAAATAGTGCTTCAGGTTAAGTACTTTGCTTCAGGATGAGAACAGAAATCGTGCTCTGGCAGCATGGCAGCAGCAGGAGGCCCCATTATCTAAAGTGGTGCTTTAGGTTAAGAACAGTTTCTGGTTAAGTACGGACCTCGGAAACGAATTAAGTACTTAACCTGAGGTACCACTGTATAAGCTTTCATGTGCATGCACACAAAAGCTTATACCCAGAACAACCTTAGTTGGTCTCTATGGTGCTACTGGACAATTTCCATTTTTTAAATTTATTTCGACTGCATCAGATCAACACCTACCTGAATCTTCAATCTGGAATCGTTTGTGCTTCTCCTCAACATGGCGCTTTCCGTCTAAATTGATTCCAGATCCTGCCCCCACCAAGGTAGGTGTGGCTACTCCCTTTAATTTGAAAACCCTCCCTTTAATAGGTTATCCATGCCTTTTGCTTCCTGCAAGCACCCAAGGCAAATGACGAAGAAAGAGGTGGCTGCAATCTTGGTATACACCCAAAAATAGCAGATATAACCCCTATTGCTCGGACCACTTTCATTTGTTTGCAAATGGACCCTGTGTAGGGTATTGCAGAATCAGTTGGCAACGAGCTTTTATTTTGGAAATAAGACCAGTTTCTCAATAGGAGGCGGAAAATAAAACTAAATGCAGAAATCTAGGTTGCATGTTGGACTACATGGGGTGGGGTGGGGGACCAAGTACAGTGGTACCTCGGGTTACAAACGCTTCAAGTTACAGACTCCCCTAACCCGGAAGTAGTACCTCGGGTTAATAACTTTACCTCAGGATGAGAACAGAAATTGTGCGGCGGCGGCAGCGGGAGGCCCCATTAGCTAAAGTGGTACCTCAGGTTAAGAATAGTTTCAGGTTAAGAACGGACCTCCAGAATGAATTAAGTTCTTAACCCGAGATACCACTGTACTCAGTCTGTACTGGTTTTAGAATAAAATCTTGTTTGTACACAGCTGAAGGACTAAAAAAGCAAGATTGGGGAAGTTGCATGCGCCATAGTGGGGAATGGGCAAAAACAGATAGAAAGAAATAAGAAAGGAACAAATGACCCTGGGCCCTTTAAAACTAGCATTATAATGTATGTCGGAGTGTTGGGCTTATGGAAAGGCTATAGCAGCGCAGCAGATGCATGCTGGGTTGTATGCAATGAGGAGTAATAAAGAAACCAGCAGTTTGTATCTTGAAAACGCAGCTCTGTGCAGCTCTGTGCCCGTGCAACCCTTCCTTTTCCTGTTGAGTTGGAGCGCTACCAAACACTTAACCACTTCTCTGCACTGTGATGTACTGCATATGTAGTGACCTTTAGCCCATTCTGCACATTTAACAAATTTGCTAGCCAATTAACATAATGGCTTTCTGTACCCAAGGGCTCTCTGGAGATTATCAAAGGAGGAGGCCGAAGCTGAGCGTGAAATTTAGGGCACATCCAACAGAAACGCAGCTAACCAGATTAAGAGACACCACTGTCTTTTCATTCCTCCAGAAGGAGAGTCCTGCTATTCGTTTCACAATGGAGTTGACGGCTGTTGCCATTTGCTGGCAGGATAAACACAGCATCCAAGCTCAGCTCCTCCAACTGAGCAAGACAGAGAGTAGATGTCTAAGATTCTAGACGATAGTTTGAATTTATCACTGGTAGAACAGGTAGCACAATGTAAATATATCGCAGAGCCTGGCAGGCCAACTCTGCCCACTGTCAGATTCATGGAGCAGAGGTTCCTTTGGCAAGCGAAAGAAAAATGTGACAAGAGATCTCTGTTGGAATGGGAAGATTTGCCTCTACTTGCACATATAGGAACATTTCCGTTCCCCTACACACACACACACACACACACACACACACACACACACACACAGACACTTACTTCTGCCAAGCATTTGATATGTGCCCGGGAGCTATGAAATAGCTCAAATTTGCTTTGGAGAAAAGATTGCTACACTATTGAATTACTTTTTTTAAGGAGCATTTTCAGTTTAAAGCCCGTTTCTTGAATCAAGCAGACAGTTTTATCAGAACAATGTGACTTTGGTTTGCAATTGTCATTAGGTGAAATTATTAACCCCTCTTGGAGAACATACATATTGTAAGCATAGGGCAGTGAAAATCAACCACAACACACCTTCATTCATCAAAATAATCTAGTATGTAAATATCTGAATAATACAAAATTTAGGAAAACCGAGTTCTGTTTGCATTACAGAATTGCTCATAGATACAGAAGTACAAAGCACAACTATTATTTGGGATATCTTCACTGCCAAAGAGCAGGTCAAGGAAGCTCTACCATAGCTCAATATTATCCCCCTCCCAAACTTTTACGTACATCCTAAAATACAGAGGTTTCATTTTTGTAAGGTAACACCCTCCCAAAAACCCCCCGCAGAGTTTACTAGAACCAGTTGTTATCATTGTGTCTAGGACCATGTTATACAAAAGCAAACAAACTGATTTTGCATTTAAAAATATTTATAAAGAGGAGGGTGGGGTATCTTCTCTACGTTACCAGAGGTAACACTGGCAACTGTGTAAGGAATTTACCATAAATGAGGCCTAATGCTTTCAAAGGTTTACTCAGAGGATTAGTGGTTTGTTCTAGTTGTTATAATAAAAAGTGGTTAGATTATACTGCTCAGGTTTGGGGAAATTTTCTACAGGGATTGAGATCTAAGAACCTGTTAACACATGGGAATGTGGCCGAGTTGAAAATTTCATCATGTATTTCATTACTGCGTTTCGTTTTCTTAGTGGGTATCCCAGTTCTAAATTCCTTTTGCTGGCAATGGTTTGTTAACGGAATAAATCAAATTTCCAACACGACATTCGGAGGCGGGCAGGTGTCAGAAAACACACAAGTTGTGTGGAAAGTTGATACCATTCCTCTCTCACCCCTCTCAGAAAACTTGTTCCTCTAATACAAGAAAAGGTTTTAAACTTCATGCCGTGGTGTTTTTGTGTGTTTATAAAACTTTATGGCTTTAATATACCTACATGTGATTTTAAAGTTGCTTTATACAACTAAAACCCACTGCTAATTCTTAGTCAACTTTAACTTGAAGTGGTGGGGGGGGGGCTTATTTAAAATAAACGGCCATTGAACTTGATGCAAAGGATGTTGTGAAAAGCCTGACCATGTTACTGTGAACCTTCGTATTATATACAGTATATATATTTCCCCCCAAAATGAATTAAAATTAAGAAAAACGCTGACAGCGAGGGTCCCTTAAGGAGTATCAGCATCACAAGTTTCAAACAAAAGAAAAATAAAACAAAAACAAGACAGCCTTTGTTTTTAAGTGGCTTGTTTATCGTCCTTGGCATGGCTGATTGGGAAATGGGTACTCAGGGAAGGACCCCAACGGCAGCGCAAACTTATTCATCCTAAAAAATATGTCTCTTCCCTGAAAATGTACAATGAGAAGGCGGGAAATGCAATCTAAAAGCCATGTAGCAAATACAGAGGGAATTTAATAAAACCACCCCACTTAGGGCTAACCCACCTAGGAGACCTCTCCTTTACATTTCTTGAGCTTTCACATTATTTGGGCATGCAAGCATAGGAGCCAACTCCTAGGGGCCAAAGGGGGTACGGCCCCCACAATAAAATATTTGAAGGGGCCTGGGCCCCACAAAATATATGGCCATTTCTATTCAAATGGTGTGTGTACACTGTGTCATGTGATCGATTATGTGGGGCGGCCCCTGCATAATATTTTACCTGGGCCATCACAATATTTTATTCAGGTTGGCACCCGTGCATGCAGGTAATATTAGTTGTGTGTCCAGTAGAAACTTGACATGTAGATAAATATTTTCAGTGGTTGACAAAGAGCTGTGGATCTCCTTGCAATAGCTCCTTGTGAAAATAAATGCTCAAACATGCTGCTTTCACGTTTCACCTTTTTCATGGAGAGATGCAAGACATTTCTCCACATTGGGGGCAGAGTACCTAACCCTCCTCTTCCAAAGCTCCACACTGTCTGATATAGCACCTGTGAAAGTAGCAAGTTTGGGTAAGATTGTCACCTTATATTTCTGCCACTGAGGAAATGTGGCCCTCTCAATCTTTAGCTCCATACACACATGCATTGCAGAGCAATCCTAAGTGAAGTTGCTGAGAATGGTATAGTTCTCTGCCACATCTCAAGTCCGGCTGGCTTGTTACTGTTAGAATTCCTGTTCCATGATAGTAATCATGGGATTTTTGTCTATCACATAACGGTATATGTTTTGGCTCCACAAAGTGGGAAGTGATGGGATGTTTGTGTTACTGTGTTCCTTGAAGTGGGACTACAGTGATACCTCGGGTTACATACGCTTCAGGTTACATACGCTTCAGGTTACAGACTCCGCTAACCCAGAAATAGTGCTTCAGGTTAAGAACTTTGCTTCAGGATGAGAACAGAAATCATGCTCCGGCAGTGCGGCGGCAGCAGGAGGCCCTGTTAGCTAAAGTGGTGCTTCAGGTTAAGAACAGTTTCAGGTTAAGAACGGACCTCTGGAACGAATTAAGTACTTAACCTGAGGTACCACTGTATTGTCCTTTGTTCTTTTTCTCTTTGCTGTCTGATGCTAGAGAGAAAGGGAACCATGTTGCAGTGCAGTTGTGTTTATATGTAAATAAAGTAGATTAGCCAAAATGCTGAGTTGCTGAGGTCTGTTACGCAAGCTGCGAAGACTTCTGAGGATCCCTAAGTGTGCCGATGTCTGTTGGCATCAGTTGCTGTGATGTTTGGGCAGAAAAAAGCTTTTGAAGCTCCCGAACAATTGACCAGGAGGGAGAGGACATGCCAGCTGGGCATGTGTCTCTGCCAGGGTCCTACTCGAGGGTAGGACGAGCTCCTGACAGTTACTGGCCAGGGAGGAATGTGGGGAAACTTTATTTCTCATCTTTGCAGTTCCTGCTCCCAGTTGGCACAACTGAGAGGCTCAAAGAATCTGAACTGCTTTAGATTCAGCAGATACAGGAGTCCTGCTCTGAAATCCCTTCCCCATTTCAGAACTTTTCACCTGCTGTTGTTGTTGTTCAGTCGTTTAGTCGTGTCTGACTCTTCGTGACCCCATGGACCAGAGCACGCCAGGCACTCCTGTCTTCCACTGCCTCCCGCAGTTTGGTCAGACTCATGTTTGTAGCTTCGAGAACACTGTCCAACCATCTCGTCCTCTGTCGTCCCCTTCTCCTTGTGCCCTCCATCTTTCCCAGCATCAGGGTCTTTTCCAGGGAGTCTTCTCTTCTCATGAGGTGGCCAAAGTATTGGAGCCTCAGCTTCACAATCTGCCCTTCCAGTGAGCACTCAGGGCTGATTTCCTTAAGAATGGATACGTTTCACCTGCTACTGCCAGCAAAAGATCCACTAGTTTCCCACATGCCTGGACACAGCTCTCCCCAGCAGCACATTTTCAGTGGAGAGATGCCTGTGCAAACCATCCTAACCCCCTGAAGGCACCAGAGACAGTGAGAGAACTTGCTCCGTAAATTCATGGCTGTGCAAGCATCTGACTTTGAGCACATCTCAGTCACCAAAGAAGGAAACATATCGCGCACACACAAAAAGGACACAGATCTACATAGGCTATTTTTGGGGTGTACAAATGCAAATTAGGAAATCATGATTTAAACAGAAATAAACTGAATCCCACCTGGCCAGTCTGCTGACCAGGTACTAATTGTTTATGGACAACTCTAGGGTCCCCAATCTTCTTTTGTAGGGTTTTTTATCTTTACAATAGACTTGGACCACACCACCCTTCAAACAGAGGACTCCATGAAATCAAAGACTGCATTTGTGAGTCGTGTAATGGCTACTCCCTTGAAGAACATGGCATTAGCTAGCTACATAGGCTGCCTCTGCTGTTCAGGATTTTGTTACATCTTGTAATTGTTAATGAATTATATAAAATGTTCTGAGCTGCCTTAAAAATGGTTTACTATAGAAAGGTGGCAAACAAACAATGGTGGTGCTGATGTTGATGATGATGACGACGACAATGATGCATGGCTTACATTCTTAGAGGTCCAAGTCCAACACTGTCCACTAAACTACGTATATCGAGTTGCCAGGCACTTGCATATTCATCCCTTGACTGTAATGGCGAAAAATGGCTTCCATGTGCATCTGAGCCATCACTAACAGGAGTTACATATGACATAACGTCACTTCCAATTCAATGCCTCTGAGCAGATTCAGTTCACACATTCAGCTGTCGAACATCAAGTAATCAAGTGATGTCCCTGCATGTGTGACTCAGCCAAAAGTCTCTGAAATATTTTCCTTTTACATAATAAACGTCATCAAGTACAACTAGTAGGTTATTGGCATTAATGCACCCCCTCTTCCTCCTATGTTTTGCTTTCCCTTTTCAACATAATTACAGTGGTGCCTCGCAAGACGAATGCCTCGCAAGACGAAAAACGCGCAAGACGAAAGCGTTTTCCGTTTTTTGAGTCGTTCCGCAAGACGAATTTCCCTATGGGCTTGCTTCGCAAGACGAAACGTCTTGCGAGTTCTTGCGAGTTTGTTTCCTTTATCTTAAAGCCGCTAAGCCGTTAATAGCTGCTAAGCCGCTAATAGCCGCTAAGCCGCTAATAGCCGTGCTTCGCAAGACGAAGAAACCGCAAGACGAAGAGACTCGCGGAACGGATTAATTTTGTCTTGCGAGGCACCACTGTATTCTAACAGTATTAGCATCACTCCTAGGCACCATCGGAGGGGGACAAGCCTGAAAGACCTACGTTGGCTCCCAGTACGTTTGTGAGCACAGTTCAAAGTGTTGGTGCTGACTTTTAAAGCCCTAAATGGCCTTGGCTCAGTATACCTGAAGGAGCATCTCCAACCCCATCGTTCACTGAGGTCCAGCGCCAAGGGCCTTCTGGCGGTTCCCTCCCTGTGAGAAGTGAGGTTACAGGGAACCAGGCAGAGGGCCTTCTCAGTAGTGGCGCCCGCCCTCCCATCAGATGTCAAGGAAATAAACAACTACAGTGGTACCTCGGGTTAAGTCTTAATTCATTCTGGAGGTCCGTACTTAACCTGAAACTGTTCTTAACCTGAAGCACCACTTTAGCTAATGGGGCCTCCCACTGCCGCCACGTCACCGGAGCACGATTTCTGTTCTCATCCTGAAGCAAAGTTCTTAACCCGAGGTACTATTTCTGGGTTAGCGGAGCCTGTAACCTGAAGTGCCTGTAACCTGAAGCGTCTGTAACCCGAGGTACCACTGTAAATGACTTTTAGAAGACATCTGAAGGCACCCCTGTTTAGGGAAGTTTTTAATGTTTGATGTTTTTAATATTTTGTTGGAAGCCACCCAGAGTGGCTGGGGAAACCCAGCCAAATGAGCAAGGTATAAATAAAATAATGATAATGATAATGATAATGATAATGATAATGATAATGATAATGATAATGATAGCCTCCCCAAAATATTTTCAAGGAGCGGGGCAGGCTCCCTTATAATTCCACAGCTGTCGTGCATGCACGCTGCAGGGTGTGCTTGCATCAGGCATGCAAGTCACAGAGTGTGCACGTGACACATCAGCCTGCCCTGTGGTGTGAGAGAGTAACGTCAGCATGCCACGTGGTCCCCGCCCCCCTCAGTCATGGGGGCAAGGCATGGCATAACTTCTACAATTCTTCCTCCAATGTGATTACCAGTGCTTTTTAAAAAGCAAAAAAAAAAAAAAAAGTGCCGGCACTTACCACGAAGTTGTTACAGTAACTGCCATTCTTTTAACATTAAAAAAAAGAAGTATCATTATTGCATACCCTTGAGAATCCCCGGAAAAATAGCACTGGTGATTACTATACCATTCACATCTGAAAAATGGAAATTAGCATTTAGACAGCAAGAAATAATAACGGAATTAAAACAGATCATATGCCTGGCAGTTATGATTTGGAAAGCTAACTTCAAAATATGTCATTTCTTGTAACGCACACATCCCAGCGCAAAATACCTAGAATTTCAAACGAAGACATCCTTAGGAATGCTGAACTTGATTCGAGATGGGGAAGCACCTGTACACAATTTGTGAATGATCTCACTCCGACATGGCTCTCAGTGATGGTAATTCAAGCTATACCATGGGGTCATGGACAAATCAGCTGTGGAAGTATTCCAGATTTCCTGGCTTTGAACTCCTTCCACTATATTCAACACAACTTACCAGAAAAACACAGTAAAATGAGATAATATAACAGTTGGACGGTATGCCTTCATGCTTTAGGCAGCTCTTGTCCATCGCTGAGTTTTTGGGTTACCCTGCTACAAAAGAGATCGTGGTTTAATTGCCATGCTTTGTTTTCCTAGATCCCTGGAGAATACCTGGTGACTGGGTTTCCCCTTGCTTGGAGCGAGTGCTTAAATAAATTTAAAATATGACACTTCTCTGACAGTCACACTCACGGCCCTGAAAACATTGCCTAATCTTTAATATATTGTGACATGCACTGCATGTCCTTAGTAGTGAAGGAAATTCCCTTTGTGTATGCTCAGAGGCCCCTACATTCTTTCCTATATCTTTGAGCGATATAGGGCATTGAAAAATAGGAGACAGAACCAAACCAATCCTATTTTCAGCATATGCAAAGTGTACCACTCAATACTGTGCTACCTTGTTGCTTAGCCTTATTCAGACAAAACCTCCCCACTCCAATACGTGTGTAGAGGTGTGTGCATTCATGTGTGTGTGTGTGAATGTATGATTTGCTTCCGAGTAAACATTGCTAGACGCGGGTGGCGGGACGCGGGTGGCGCTGTGGGTTAAACCACAGAGCCTAGGATATGCTAATCAGAAGGTCTGCGGTTCGAATCCCCATGGCGGGGTGAGCTCCCGTTGCTCGGTCTCAGCTCCTGCCCACCTAGCAGTTCGAAAGCACCTCAAAGTGCAAGTAGATAAATAGGTACCGCTCCAGCGGGAAGGTAAACGGCGTTTCCGTGCGCTGCTCTGGTTCGCCAGAAGCGGCTTAGTCATGCTGGCCACATGACCCGGAAGCTGTACGCTGGCTCCCTCGGCCAATAAAGCGAGATGAGTGCCGCAACCCCAGAGTCGGTCACGACTGGACCTAATGGTCAGGGGTCCCTTTACCTTTACCTTTTAAACATTGCTAAAACTGAGGTGAAGAATAATATAATCGTAATAAATCTCTCCAGCAGGCATAAAAAAAATATTTGTGCAACTTAGACAATATTTTCTTCTTTAGATAAAAAAAATGAAAAGCAACATTACTGGGTAATATCCAACTAAGTTAGGGTTGCCTGGAATTTCCCCAAATAGCTGATATTCAGTCTTCGTAAACAGCATCCGGGCAGAAATCGCTGAAATTTACCGGCAGTTCAAAAAAGCTCAACAACTTTGCCAAGAAAATGCGGCAACTCTAAGTCATACTCAAAGTAGGCTTCAGTAACTTTAGTCAGTTAATTTCAGGGAGTCTGTTCTGAGTATGACTGAGGTTGCGTACACACCGATTACAGACATTTGAAGCATATTTTCTCCCTCAAAGAATTCTGGGCACTGTAGTATGTTAAGGATTTCCGAGAATTGTAACACTGTGAGGGGAAAACTACAGAATTCTTTGAGGGAGAAAATGTGTTTTGAGCGTGCTTTAAAGGTATGGTGTATACATAGCCTTATAGCTGGATATCACACACTATTTCATTTATTCTCTGGAATCAACATGGCATCAACTGTCTATGCATGAAATAATTATATTAGCAAAGCAACTAACGGACGGGAACAAATAGCAACCCTCAAGTACCATTTAACAAATTGCTCCAAATCAAAACATCACCTACAGAATGTGTTACGATGCAATTAATTGGTAAAATGCTGACTATTTTTTTTTTTACTTGCTGTAAACAATTTAAACATCTGTTAAGCTTTCAAAGAGCACAAAAGCTATACTTAAATGAATCAATGCCATCAATTTAAGACTCTTGCAGCAATAGTCAGCAAAATTTGTGGAGCAGCTTTCAAAGATATGTATGAATTATTTACAAGCTTAACAGCGTGAGCCCCGGACTTGTTTACTTGGAAGTAAGGTCCACTTAATTCTACAGGGCTTACTTTATTGTAAGTATGCTTAGAATTTCAGAGAAAATGGTATGATGCACAACATTTACTTTTTTGAAAGTAAATTCCACTGAAATAATGGAATTTACTTTCAAGTAAATATGTTTTAAGGTTGGCTTGCACATTTAACACCTGCCAACAGTGTTGTGAGGATCCTGGACCTTGTAAAATTTATTATTATTATTTATTAAATTTGTATACTGCCCTTCATCTGTAGATCTTAGGGCAGTTCACATGAAATCAGTACCCTGGAAAATAGTAACTGGTGCTTACATTGTATTCTTCTTCTCCTTCTCCTTCTCCTTCTCCTTCTCCTTCTCCTTCTTCTTCTTATTATTATTATTTGATTAGTATAGTGTTTAGTGACAGAATATTACTACTACTACTACTACTACTAGTACTAGTAGTAGTAGTACTAAGAGCATTTAATTGTAATAACTTGATATTAATTATAAGCTGTGCTTTTTTCTTTAAAAAAATGTTTAGGGGTACTCTTATTTTGACTCAAGAAAATCACCATTTTTGAGTTCAAATTGGGGAAAATACAGTAAATGGACAAAAGTAGAGGTTCACAAAAAGTTTAGGGAAAATAAAAAAAATCCTTCCAGTAGCACCTTAAAGACCAACTAAGTTAGTTCTTGGTATGAGCTTGCGTGTGCATGCACACTTCTTCAGATACACTGAAACAGAAGTTGCCAGATCCTTCTATAAGAAGATCCTTCTATAAGAAGGATCTGGCAACTTCTGTTTCAGTGTATCTGAAGAAGTGTGCATGCACACGAAAGCTCATACCAAGAACTAACTTAGTTGGTCTTTAAGGTGCTACTGGAAGGAATTTTTTTATTTTGACTATGGCAGACCAACACGGCTACCTACCTGTTAAAAAGTTTAGGGGTATGTATATCCCTGCGTCCCCCCAGAAAAAAAGCACTGATTATAAGAATCTTGTAAGATTGTAAGAACTAATATTCATTGATAGTAAGAACATAAGAAGACTTTTGCAGGGTCAAACCAAATACCAATCTAATCCAGGATCTGTGGTCCACAGTGATCAACTAGGTGCCTACAAGAGGCCCACATGATCTCAGTCGCCCTCTCCCACTCTGGTTCCCCAATGACTGGTATTCAGTGGTCCCGTATGTGGTATATTGCCTTCATTACCATTAGCCATTCATACCTTTATCCTTCATGGTTTTGTCTAACCCTAAGAGCTTTGGATATTTGTTTTCTTTTATGCTGTACACTCAATGAAACACAATGGCTTTGCCCATAGATTATTATAACAATCTAACAAAACATTATGTTACGCAGAACTGGAGGAAAGTGCCAGATTGAACTAAAAGAAGGTACCTTTTTACTCTCAGAAAAAGCAATAGGGCATCTTCGGGTCCATATGTTTCCTTCGTACCCACCCCACAGCTTCCAGCTCATGTAACCTAGATCACACTAAGCATGCTCGACTCAATAATATGCCCACATGCTAAATTGTGTGGAGGGGTGTAAGTGTGAAGAGGCACTAAGAACACCTTGCTTCATGATCCTGTCAACTGAATGTGATAGATGAGGGCATGAAAATATTAAGAAGTTCTTCTTGGTGGGTTTCAAAGTTCAGGATAGACGAGGCAGTATCTAACATTATCAAGATACAAAATGCGTAAGGCTTTGTTGGTTGTTATCTAAAGGTCTGACTCCATACTGTTTCTACCACCATGCAAAATATAATTGAAGAAACTGGCAACATTTCCTGAATTTAAACTGGGGGGGGGGGGATGCCTCAATGTGTTTGACTAGTTCTGATAGGAGTATTTTAAAAAAAACAACAACAACGAAGTAGTCTGGCTATTCAAAAAGAGTTTTCAAAAATGGATTATGTTTTTGAATGGGCATTTAAACTCAAATCCTCCTTTGCCTGGGTGAGGGGCAGTAGAGTGATCTATTTTAAAAGGTTTCGGTTACAGAAAGCTGCAGGGGTCATTTCTTCAACTCAGATGTCAAAGCTTTAAAGGAGATAAGCAAAAGAGTGTTGTTCATTCCGACTTTTCCCTCCGAGAGATAGATTTCACTGCTATGCAGGCCCAGGGACTTAAGAGAAGCACAGGGTGACAGCAGCCTCTAATGGCAAATGTGTGCACAGAAATATTGTGACTTTAAATACAATGACACAGTTAAGGCCGCAAAAAAAAAAAAAAAGCCTTTTGGCATCTGAATGAAGCTCATTTGTGCTGACTAAAGGAACGTCTCTGCCCACCCCCACCCCCCAAATTTAAGGACTTTTTGAAGTTTGGTTCCAATTCCCTGCTAAATATTGTCAAGTTGATGATACTTTACAGGCAAAGACTCCCAACTCTTCAAATCCCAAAGCAATTATGGTATGAGAAGAAGAAAGAGCTGATAAAAGTGTTCCCTGGGAAGTTGAGCTCTGCTAGGTTTCCCCGAGCTTTCAAACAAACTCGTTAGTGTAAACAGAAAGACAATCCGGTTTGTGTGAAAGTGGAGCAGAAGATCAGATGCATGCTTTAGAAAGATGTCAAAAATGCAAAGAAAGGGACACGTTCAAAATGCAGTCTTGAGAAGACCCACAAAGATGACAAATGAGGATTTTGGGGCTTATAAAATCTGAAGAATGCACATACCGTATTTTTCCGTCTATAAGATGCGCCCATGTATAAGACGCCCCCTATTTTGGGGGACTCAGATTTAAGAAAATGGGAGGCGATGGCCCAGAGTATAAGATGCCCCCTAATTTTTGACATTATTTTTTAGGGGGGGGGGAAACCTAGTCTTATACACGGGAAAATACGGTAATTAATTCTGCATGCTCGGGTATAAAAAGGGGACAGACATTTGTGAATGGCAGCCAACAGAATAGGAAGAGTGACTAGTGGGGTGCCACAGGGTTCTGTCTTGGGCCCGGTCTTATTCAACATCTTTATCAACGACTTGGATGATGGACTCAAGGGCATCCTGATCAAATTTGCAGATGACACCAAACTGGGAGGGGTGGCTAACACCCCAGAGGACAGGATCACACTTCAAAACGACCTTGACAGATTAGAGAACTGGGCAAAAACAAACAAGATGAATTTTAACAGGGAGAAATGTAAAGTATTGCACTTGGGCAAAAAAAATGAGAGGCACAAATACAAGATGGGTGACACCTGGCTTGAGAGCAGTACATGTGAAAAGGATCTAGGAGTCTTGGTTGACCACAAACTTGACATGAGCCAACAGTGTGACGTGGCAGCTAAAAAAGCCAATGCAATTCTGGGCCTCATCAATAGGAGTATAGCATCTAGATCAAGGGAAGTAATAGTGCCACTGTATTCTGCTCTGGTCAGACCTCACCTGGAGTACTGTGTGCAGTTCTGGGCACCACAGTTCAAGAAGGACACTGACAAACTGGAACGTGTCCAGAGGAGGGCAACCAAAATGGTCAAAGGCCTGGAAACGATGCCTTATGAGGAACGGCTAAGGGAGCTGGGCATGTTTAGCCTGGAGAAGAGGAGGTTAATGGGTGATATGATAGCCATGTTCAAATATATAAAAGGATGTCACATAGAGGAGGGAGAAAGGTTGTTTTCTGCTGCTCCAGAGAAGCGGACATGGAGCAATGGATCCAAACTACAAGAAAGAAGATTCCACCTAAACATTAGGAAGAACTTCCTGACAGTAAGAGCTGTTCGACAGTGGAATTTGCTGCCAAGGAGTGTGGTGGAGTCTCCTACTTTGGAGGTCTTTAAGCAGAGGCTTGACAACCATATGTCAGGAGTGCTCTGATGGTGTTTCCTGCTTGGCAGGAGGTTGGACTCGATGGCCCTTGTGGTCTATTCCAACTCTATGATTCTATGATTCTAGGAAGTTATATTTCAGACACAGTTTGCTGCGGCTACATTAGCCAATGTGACAGAGTCTATAATAGGGAGAAGGGAAATTAACTCATAAGAGTATTAATTATGTTAGCACTGGAATTTGACTCATTAATATAAAAGAGTTTTTAGCGTTGCTCAATGTACACAAATCTAATGAAGAAGAAAAATCTAATTCAGAAATAAACAATGGATTGTATCAAACACAGCACAAGCAGTTTTTTGGTCATATAACAGGGCTTTCCCCTTGTCCCCTTGCCCCAAGTGCCCCCCAAATCTGCTCCAGAGGGTTCCTCAACCTTCTGGAGAAGATTTTGAGGGCACATGGGAGACTGCAGGCAGCCGGAGAAGTTGCACATGTGGAAGTCTGTTGTGGGAATAAAACTGTAGCATTGGAGAGAACCCAATTTTGGTTCTCTAAAGAGAACGCAGACTGAAAGGTGAAATACAAAACTTGGCTTTCTTTTTTCTAGAAGTGAGGAGAAACTTAGATAAAAGTGGTGCCATATAGCCTTGACGCACACACTCCTGCTTTAACATGTTGGTCTGAGAACTGCTGACAAAGATTACTTTTTCTTCTTCTATGCACAGGTAGAGTTTAAAGGAAGGTATGTGTGATGGAGGTTCTGACCTTTTGGATAGAAGCTTAGGTGGTAGTATACAGACAGATGTGAGGGAGCTGCTAGCAAAATACCCTCCAGTGCCCCCACACCAGCAGGGTACCTTTAGCGGCAGCAGTGACAACTGGAAACAACTTCACAAGGATTACTTGGGGGCATTGTGGAAATTCCAAAAGCAGAGTGGGCCTTCACAACTGTCCAGTACAGTGGTACCTTGGTTCTCAAATGCCTTGGTATTCAAACAACTTGGAACCCAAGCACTGCAAACCCGGTTTGCGAACTTGCTTCGGAAGCCGAACATGCTCAGGTGAGGACCAGGCATCAGTCTCGGTGGGCCTTACCATGGTGCTGGGGTGACTGTAGCTGCCTAATTTTCTTGAGTGCTAACACCAGGACTGCATGTATAAAACCCCATATCTAATTATAATTGCTTGACATTTCACATGGCGGCTTTCTTTCAAGGCTTTGGAAATACTAAAGTTACAGGGACTTTAGCTGGAAGAAAAGACTACCAATATCAAGACCAACCAATACCAAGACTAACTTTTGTATAGCAACTACTATCTAACAGGACACGGGTGGCACCGTGGTCTAAACCACTGAGCCTCTTGGGCTTGCGGATCAGAAGGTTGGCGGTTCAAATCCCCATAACAGGGTGAGCTCCCATTGTTCATTCCCAGCTCCTGCCAACCTAGCAGTTTGAAAGCAAGCCAAAAAGTGCAAGTAGATAAATAGGTACCACTCTGGTGGGATAGTAAACAGCGTTTCTGTGCGCTGCTCTGGTTTTGGTGTTCTGTTGCACCAGAAGCGGCTTAGTCATGCTGGCCACATGACCCGAAAAAACTGTCTGTGGACAAATGCTGGCTTCATCGGCCTGTAAAGCGAGATGAGCGCCGCAACCCCAGAGTTGTCCGCGACTGGACTTAACTGTCAGGTGTCCCTTAGCTTTACCTTTTACTATCTAACAGTTTCTAAATTAACATTTTCAGATGATGTAAGATGTTCTTGTTTTTAAGCTTTATATGATTACTCTTTTTGACTCTGCAAAACAAAAACAACTTTATGATGAAGAATTTGTCTCTTGCGTATAAATGACCACCTAAGAGATGTATTCAGGCTATTCTAGAATTTGCATCACCAAAACTGTTTTGAGTTTCATTCTGTGAATTTATCACGTACAGGGGACTTTATAGTGTAATGTTTTTAGGGTCTATATCTGTCCAAACCAACAATGTCACCTAGACAGCCATATGTCAAAGCAAATGTGATTTTCACTTCTTTGGAACAAATTTGGCTTCTTCCAAAAACACTATTTAATTCTCTGTACTTTAAAGTGGCTAGGCAAGTCACCTAGTAGCACACTCCATTGCAGGTCTTGCTTCTCAGTAAACATGCAGAAGATTCTTATTCTGGCTTTAATCCTGCCTGCAGAGTAGCTCTGTGAAATTCAAATGCTTGCTATCTTTAGGCACAACACAGACTCCCTCTATACACCAACAGAATTAACCGCTGCATTTTATTTACATTCCCTTGACCTCTGTGATGATGGCCCTGTTCTTTGCGCTCACTGTATTTAGAGCTTCAAAACCTTCCTCCTATAATAAAAGGTTTTGAGGATCACATGTGATTCTGCCCCCCCCCTCCCCAGATGGCAGATTAAAGGTTTGACGCATGGCTGAGTGCCATGAGACATGATATAAGTAGGCATTTGTTTTTAAACCATAGTTTAGCCACAATGAAGGAGTTTTCCGTCTAGTCTGAGGCCAATTATGACATGTGTGCAAACCTTCATTACCAACGATAACACAAGTGAGATGGTATCTTTTACAGAACCAACTTACTTGTTGATGATATTTCACACTTTCAGACTTGCATTTTCCATATGAAGGCATTCCAAGCAAAAAGAAAACAATGCACATTCTGTCATATGGTGTTTTGTGCAATAGCATCAAAATGATGCTTGTCACTGTGTCTCATAATCAGCTGGATACGGCCTTCAAAAAACATTTGGTAACTAGGAAAGAAAAATTCCCACTTTCTCCCTCAACTATTCCCCTCTCTAATGCACAGCAACCTGGACTCTCAACAAAAGCTTCTGTTCTCGAAGCTCAGCCTCCAACTTTAAGAGGTGGCAGAATAAAGGTGCAACTTTTTTTTTTTATGGGCAGCTGCCGTCAATCAACAGCCACTGGTGACATGAGCCACTCTGCCTCCTCCTCTCATCCCTCCTCCATGATGATAAAATAATAGGAATTTTACAGTTGGAAAGGAGCTTGGAGTTTGGATCTCATCTACTTCAACCCCCGGCTCAGTGCTGGATTGGGAATGCAGGATGCATGACCTATAATTGTCCTAAAGCTTTTCTTTGATCCTGAGTGCCATCTTAAGGACGAAAAGGACCAAAATAATAAATTCAATGCATTTAAAAAACAACCGCAACTTTTGTGCACATGATTTACAGAGCTGTTGGCCGTTGTTGTTGTTTATTAATGCATCATCAATGTGCATGAGGCTCTGACAAATAAATAGGTGGTGAGTCCTTATCCTAAGGGCCTTACAAGCTAAAGTTTTGCACAGGGTTGACAGAACAAAGAGGAAAGGGAAATGGAGCTGGGGTAGATAGAGAACATGCTCTTATTTCAGCTGCACCTTGAAGGCTTGGTTACAGTAGGATTTGGAAAATGGGGCATTTGCCAAATCTCATGGAAAAGGCTGTTTGGGAGGAGAGAGGCAAAGAAAGCGAGGATGTTCCCAGATGGGGGCAAATGAGTCACTGTCAATGGGTAGTTGACAACGGAATTGAATTTATTTTCCCCCAGAAAAGGAAAATCTGAATTAAGATGGGGAGGGAGGGAATGCAAGTTGCCATTTTGATGCCAACAACATCACATGGGCACTGCAAAAAACTTGCAAGCATGAGGAGCAATGATAACCACACCCACCCAGATTTCCCTTTGTGGCATGTTTTTAGACACAGGTCTGTCTTTTAAAGCTCCATGTCCAAACACTAGCGGTTTTGTTTTTGCCCCGGTGCTTTCCTCGTGAAAACCCACTCTTTACCGCTGATTCAATCCATGGAAAATCCAAATTGCCATTTGTTCTGATTCAGCATTAAAGTGTGGGTTTTCCTAGGGAAAGGGACACAGGTGGCACTGTGGGTTAAACCACTGAGCCTAGGACTTGCCGATCAGAAGGTTGGCGGTTCAAATCCCCGCGACGGGGTGAGCTCCCATTGTTCAGTCCCAGCTCCTGCCAACCTAGCCTTTCAAAAGCACATCAAAGTGCAAGTAGATAAATAGGTACTGCTCCGGCGGGAAGGTAAACGGCGTTTCCGTGCACTGCTCTGGTTTTCCAGAAGCGACTTAGTCATGCTGGCCACATGACCCGGAAGCTGTCTGCGGACAAATGCCGGCTCTCTCGGCCAATAAAGCAAGATGAGCACTGCAACCCCAGAGTCGGTCACGACTGGACCTAATGGTCAGGGGTCCCTTTACCTTTACCTTTCCTAGGGAAAGTGACAGAGGGAATGCTCAGACACAGAGCTTTAAAGCACAGACCTGTACACTTATAAGCATGGGGCAAAAAGTACGAACTGATGGGCCCCGAGAGAGGTGACACAATGCAGGCGTTCTGGGAGCCAGTTATCTGCTTTAACCAATAAAACAGATGTCTCTTTCAGGTAATTTATTAACATGAAATGCCTCAAGCTGCAAGACACAAGTACCATAAAATAATTGGTATAGGAGAATATGCCAAAACACTCCTACATGTAAATTCTTATGCAATTCATGTCTTGGGAAGTTACTGGGAAAGGGCTGTGTCCTTATCATGTATCAGTTGGTAGAGCAATATGCAATTTTGCTGAAAGTGGTATACAACAAACAACAACACTTGCTTTAATAGTTCTGAATCCCTACAAAGTCTTCAGATATAGCTTGGCTCATTCAGTAAACAGATCTACAGTAGCAAACCTCCTGCGTGATATATTATGGAGCTCTGGACTGGAGCAAGGATTTGTTTTGCAACAAAGCAAATTAGCAGGAATTGAACAGGTGTGCATAGCTGAAGCCAAAATCCACAATATCATGGAAGCCATCACAGAGTTATGGGCTTGATCCAAAGATCTTGTGCAAAATGAAGCAGCACTGAAATTAGTCCCCTACACAAACAACCTACAGTGAACAGAGTGCTAACTTCCTGCTTATGTGGTCCTATGAGAGCCAGTGTGGTTTAGTGGTTAAGAGCGGTGGACTCGTAATCTGGGGAACCGGGTTCGTGTCTCCGCTCCTCCACATGCAGCTGCTGGGTGACCTTGGGCCAGTCACACTTCTCTGAAGTCTCTCAGCCCCACTCACCTCTCAGAGTGTTTGTTGTGGGGGAGGAAGGGAAAGGAGAATGTTAGCCGCTTTGAGACTCCTTCGGGTAGTGATAAAGCGGGACATCAAACCCAAACTCCTCTTCTTCTTCTTCTTCTTCTTCTTCTTCTTCTTCTTCTTCTTCTTCTTCTAATTGAGCAAGTGAATTTCACGCTTCCAGAACCAAAAACTGTGTGTAGCAGTCAATGATGAGAATCATGCACGCAGCACCCCACCGTGTACCAAGAACTCATCCAGCCTGCGTAAATCCAGCCTGCGTACGCAGCTTTGCTGCGTCAGGCCACTCATCTAAATAACAAATTCTATTATCTAATAATTCTAATATCTTTTCCTGTATCCAAAGGAAGGCTGGGAAGGACCAGGAATAGTATATGTAACATCTAAAAACAAACAGTTTGATTGTCTACAGTAGGGTTGCCATATTTCAAAAAGCAAAAACTGGAAAAAAAAATTAAATATTTTTATTTTTTTAGGAAAACCCAAAAGTTGTTGACCTTTTTTTTGGGGGGGGGGTACAAAAATGCCAAGATTCTTTGATTGACTTGCCTAAGATCCAGGACCATATTGCAGCCCTAGTCTACAGTAAAAGCAGTCAGAGAGATTTTACAGCATATGTCTACATGTTTTATGAACACCAGGAATGTTTGTGAGCTAGAAGTCACTAAACGCTTTTGAAAAAAGGCACTAATGCCTGCCCTTTGTCGAAACTAACCTCTTCACCTTGTGGAAAGCCATAAATACTAGTAAGTAGCAGATTTTGTCAAAGGTTATTCTGCACAGTAACCACTGGAGATATTAAGTAAAGGTGTTCAAAGCACCATTAGAAAAAGTACTGTTTATCAATAGAGAATGTTGCGATTAGGAAATATATCTAATGCAAATGATTGAAATGTATCGTTGGAAATGTCAAAGAAGATGGGGGCAGTGCTATAAGCTATTGTAGACGTTTTAAAAAAATAAATGAAGATCTCATCATGAAACTACGCATTTTAAAATATAAAATACATTGATACAAATTGAAAGCAGCACAAACATTTTCTACCATAGGATATGCTAGAGTACATTGCTGCAAAGTGACATGTATTCTGATTCAGCAGTATATAGTGGGACAAATTAAAAACTTAAACCTGAACATAGAAAACACTTGTTGTTGTTGTTTAGTCATGTCCGACTCTTTGTGACCCCATGGACCACAGCACACCAGGCACATAGAAAACACAGGACAAGCAGAAAACCTCTTGGACCTATGTGGGCATGGGACAAACAGAAGCATGGACGAGCCTTAAGCCAGGAGTGAGGGACCTGTGGTCCACAATATATTACAGGACTCCAGCTCCCATCAGCCCCACTTAGCATGACCAAAAGTTGGGGGTGATGGGAATTGTAGTCCAGTGACATCTAGAGAGCCACAGGTCTCCTTTCCAATCTAAGGGAGCAATCCCAATTCCCAGCTGTAGAGCAAAGGGGCTGAATAATAATAAATAATAATAATAATAATAATAATAATAATAATAATAATAATAATAATAATAATAATATATTATTTATACCCCACCCATCTGGTTGGGTTTCCCCAGCCAATCTGGGTGGCTCCCAACAGAATGATAATAATAATAATAATAATAATAATAATAATAATAATAATAATAATAATAATGTGATAAAACATCAAACATTAAAAACTTCCATACACAGCAGCAGAGCCACTGCCACATCTGAAGCCCTGGCAAACGATAGGGGCAATATTTTTCTGGATTTTTGATATGCTGGCTCCAGACAACAGAGAGGCCCAGATCAAGCTTTTCCACATGTATTGTGGGGAAATTGCAGTGTTTTGTTGTCTCTTTGCAAATGTTCACACTGTTTTAACTATGTGAGACTCTTTGAACTGCCTGGGCCAAGTAGATAAACAGGAATACTTGAGGAATCCTCATCATAGGGATCTGAAAACCTGGTATCATAAGGAGAGAGGGTTTTCCAACTTACCGGTATATATTACAGTAAGTGCAAATATCTGCTCATATGAGTCGTCTACTCGCCTGAGCAGTATAATGTTGAGGGATTAAAACTGCACAGCTCCTACTATGAAAGCTGTGGAGTGTTCACGCTGCAAACTCAATTAACTTGTAGAAACAGTGAATCAACCAGAAATGCAAGTTTTCCGGCCAGAAATCACACACAGCCCAAATTTAGTCCCTTTGCACACAACAGTACCAAATGGGATGCAGAGGGATTTAAAAAAATGAGCCAATTTTCTGTTCAGACAAATAAGTTTTATTCGTGCTTTACAAATTATCACCCTCAGTATGTCTCTCCATACTGCAGTACTGTACCAACTTACCATATTGCAAATCAT